>NC_050068.2:327650499-328341406 GCF_009764565.3 Dermochelys coriacea | reverse complement strand
TTTTATGCAGTCTGCTTTCAGAAAAGTGAGGGTGTTGAATCTTTCATATGAGATTTTAGCAACTAGTGCAGTGACTCCTTGACTGGTGTAGACAGTTAAACTCCCATGATACATTTTGTAAGAGCATGAGTTTGCCCCAGTGTCTTTGGCCAGTATTTCCCATTCACCCCTCTGCTATTTATTAATAGTAGAGAGATTATTATTAATCCAGTTTGTATAGGAAAAGTGACTAAAGATCAACCTATGCATCTCAAAATGAAAACAAAAGCTATCATAAATAATTTACATTTTTATAGGGCCTTTGATCAAAGGATCCTCATGAGCCATCTAATAAAGCCACACAAAACCCTGGCATCATTGTGATATATGGTAAAGGATGTGAGAGATCACAACACGGCATGGCTGCAGTCCATACTGACTTGTGAAAGCTGAATTGAATGGCATGTAAACAGCAGCTTCTTTATTAATTTGGCTATGGTATGTGGTTTTGCAAGGTGCAATGTACACTGTATATGTTGAACATTTTTGACCTATAAAGAAAGAGCCAACATTAGAACATATTGGATACAGATGAATGGTTTCATGGAACACAGTAGGAGAGAGCTATTTTGCCGTTTTGATCATCTGGCTGATTCTAATGCTGATCCCGTCTCCACATTCTTTACAGATAGCACCAAGATAAAGGAACTGACTAGACTTTTACATATGCAGATGAAAAATCACAGAAATATTCTCACCATAGTATCCAAGTGCCTTGCAGCAGTGCATTAAACAACATGACTACACATCTGTCTTGTGTTGTTTGAAACTAGTGATGTCAAAGATCCATTCACCCATTGTTCCACAGCACTCAAAGTCTTTAAGGAGAATCAGAAACAAGACAGGAAGTTGAAATACTTTCTATTTCACCACAGCTGATAAGGATTTTAAGATGGAGACACACGGTGAAAAGTTACAAGTGGAAAATCTTCTTTCCACTGGATATTTCTATTTAAAACTCAGCAATGCAAACAAACTACATTTTCTATGCATGTATTCCACCCATGACCACTGTACAAGTGCATATGCTGCATCTGTACTTTTTACTTCTTTAAAGGTTTCATTGAAGATAAATCACTGATGGATAATGAAGAGTGTTTGATACAAATAAATGATTTCATGAGAAACCGTCTTTGTACCTGATACAATAGCAAAATTGCTCATGAACACTTCATCCTTGAAAAAATATTACCACATTATTAAGGGCAGTTTTACCCCTGGGCTTAACATGAGCTGTAGCTCAGGCATGTTATTAAGCTCAGACAGTAGGGATGGTTTTAACTGCACACCAGTGGATGGTCTAGATATTGGGATACAGGTATTCAGCAAATAATTCCATTGTAAGTGCAGGACACAGTCATATCAAGTCACTCAAAATATATTTTCCATCCCACCCATTTTTGCCTCAGCAATGCAGCTGAGAAAATATGAAAAACGGAGATCCCCACACTGCAGAATACAAACTAGGAACAATCAAGACAGTTCTATTCCAGGTAGTCATGTTCTTCTCCAGCTACCTCCTACTTACAGGGTCAAATCATGATCCCATTAATTGAGGTCAATGGGAATTCTGTTGCTGTCTTAAACGAGATAAAAATGTGTTTCTTTCTGCTGTAAAGTTCAGTAAAAGCTGAGGCATCTATCATATGAGTGCTGTCTGTGCACATCAGAAATAGTAGCTAGTCAAACTTACCTTCCCTTTCAAAGTAAAGTATTTTGTTTATTAATTCTTCTATTCTCTGTCCCTGTTTATGCAACAATTGCCTCAATTACTTACCAGAAAGGGCAGGGGCATCTTTGCCATGCCAAATACTCCTTCTGGATGAATTTCCTTTTTGTGCATGGTACTTGTCATAGTCATACAGCAATGCAATTTTTTCTTGCCAGTTACATGAACTTCGATCTTAAGTGAGGCATAAGTCATTTTTAAACAAAGGCTTAAAAGTGAAACTGTAGGCAACTTCCATGCCTAAGTTATTACGAGATTTTAATTTTTCTGTGATGGGAACAATGGGAATTGTTTGGCTGCTTCATTTTCCAGTGGAGTGGTATAATATGTATTTTGTTTTCTGGCAGCTCTGAATCTCACCATTTCATCTGAAAATATAACATTTACCATCATATGTTCTCCTTCTCTCTGCCTTACATTGCATTTCCAACAAATTATTTTAAATGAACATTTCCTTATTGCTCATTAACATTAATGAATTATGAATATAAAAGAAAATATTGATGAAGTCTCTCTTTTAACAACAACCTGGCACATCTTCCTAATGTGTCAAACTCTGGTAATGTTACAAAATTGGTCAGTTTCAAGCCCACTCCCATACATTTGTCATTGATCTTGTAACCATTTACAAAAAAAAAAGATTTAAAAAATGCCTTTGAATCAGCAAAATAATATCAACAATATTCCTCTGTGTGATTTAATAATGGAAATGTTAGGCATTACAACTTTAATGTGCATGAAACATTTATGTTTTGTTATGTTGTTTTGAATTCTGCTTTTTTCTACTATAAACTGTTCAGTATTCAGATCTACTACAAAGCAACCTCTGTTTAGTTTAGAAAACAAACCAATGGTACCTTGTGTGATTTTGACCATAAAACTTATTTTAAACTTTCTGACTATTTCTCATATATGAAGATGTGCACATCAGACAGGCACACAACCATTCTTAAAAATGGGATCTGAGTTCTCTGTAGTTTTAATTACTTCAGAGAACTCGTGGATTTTGTTTCCTTCAGTGCATGGTCTGGAGGTTATATATAGGCAGAAGAATAGATTCTTCTCTGTTTCTGATCCAGTGCATTGATGCTCCCTATGAATATATCACAAAGACTGTATGTCAATACATTTAAATTGACACTGGTAATTTAAAATCTCTTGATCAATTTTTTATTTTAAAAATTTGCTTTTGGGTGTAATTTGAATAATTGTGTTCTTAGGAAACATTTGCCTGTACAAACATTGATGTCCAATAATGTTGTTTCCTACTGTATATTTGTAACGTAGGATTTCTGAAAAAAAAATGCTAGATGTTTACATGTATAATACCTGCCTGCTGAAGCTTCCAAGGTTTTTATTAACTTGAAAATATTTATTCTCAGTAGCCTTTATCTGAAGAATTTTTTAAATGTCAGTGGCCACAAAAGAAACCCTTAGACCATTTTACAACCTAAATTATCTCTCCACTTCACTATTCCCACTAAAATTACCTCAAGGACCTAAAGTACACGTGTCTAACAGCCTATGACAATTTTGACTGTTTACCTTTTTAAGGAAGCTAGAATTCAAATCTGAGGAAGTCTGTAAAAGATGTTCCTTCTGTTCCATCTAATAACTGTTAATCCTACAGAGCACCAGAAATCACACAGTCGACCAATATACTTTACTGCACTTGCTGAGAATTTGTCTTAACATCAATGTGTTTAAAGTTTATATAAAGTGCATGACTTATGATGAAGATGAGCACTGTAATCAAATGTCAGTGAAACTGTGCATGAGGATTCAACACTTTTCTCAAACATATACACAATACTAGTTTGTGCAGGAAGAGCACATTACTATAATACATTTTTTTTATATAGTGCCTGTCAGGAAACGCATACAAATGACAACTAAATGTAAAAAACACAGATTAAAGTCAATTAAAATTCTTTAAAATGTCTAAAGTTATACCAAAAACTTGAGAATTAGCAGAAAGTCTAAAAGACTCATTGAAATAAGGCTAAGCCTGGAGCACTTCTCAACTCAGAAGAGAGGGCGTTCCAAGGGTCAAGAGTCACAACAGCAAAGATATAGGCAGCACACATTCTAGCTTGACATACCACCGCCCAGAAGTAAAAACTCCACGCTCTCTGACCTATGGGGTGAGATGAGACATACACAGGGTGTCAGAAGCTTGGTAACTTATGTGAGAACTAGCCTATCAGGGCCTTCAAATATTAAAATTAGAACCTTCAACTCTATTTGCATATCAACAAACATCCAGTGCAGGGAGCAAAGCTGCAGGTAGGCAGTAACTCTTTGCCCATGCACAGTAATTGAGCTGATGCATTCTGAACGACAAGCTCTTTAGGGAAGGGACTGTCTTTTAATATATATTTGTATAGTGCCCAGAAAAGTGGAGCCCTGATCCTGAGTGGGCCTTATTGGGACTACTGTAATACAAATGTTAAAAACAAATCTACCTTGTAGTCAACTCAGTATAGAATGCATTGAAGTACATCTGTGTCCTCTATAACAGGTTTTCAATGCACCGTGACCGCCTTCTGACAACAAAAATTACTACATGACCCCAGGCAGAGGGTGGAGGGCTGAAGCCTAAGTTCAAGCCCTGTTGCTCTGGGGTGAAGTCCTTGGAATTTGGATTCAGCCCCAGGTCCTAGCAAGTCTAATGCTGGCCCTGGCAACCCCGTTAAAATGGGGATGCAACCCACTTTGGAGTCCTGACCCACCGCTTGAGAACTGCTGCAGACTATAACAATTCCCCGAAAGAAACACTCTCTCCCATCTATACAAGCACTTTCTGGCCAGCTAGTACAATTAGATTGGGGCCAAAGTGGGGTGGTGTACACAGGTACAACCCAATGACACTTTTCTAGGTTCTGCTCCAGGTATAAGCAGAGGAACAACACAAAAGTGTAGTAGTGCAATGGTCTCACTTTTATTTGCTGCTCTGCCAGCTTAGGGAAGGGAAAGGGAGTGGTGAGAGAGGAGAGATGCCATGTGTGTTTGTGTATGTGTGCATACTTATAGAATGGCAAAACAACAGGGAAGAGAGATGTTGGGGAAGCAACCAAGGAACAGGACCTATGAATAGAGAGAAAAAATATGATAACTTTACGTTCTTTTCATTCTCACTTTTCATTCTCCCAGTCCCAGCATCCCCCACATGTTTAGGTCCTACTTATTATGAAACTTATGTAAACAGTCAGCTCAGGATTGCACAGAAAAAGACTGAATTATTGTTATTTAACTTCATTCATATTTTGGCAATCATAAATTGTCAAATGACTTGTTTTCATAATAAGCCCTAAACCAAAAAATATGGGACGACCATATAAAATGGGCCCAGGGTGCGGTAAATGCTGAGAGGGTGGTACAGGGTGTGTGTTTTTAGTGAGGAAATGAAGAATAGAATAGAATTTTACTCCAATTCTAACCCAAAAAAGTGACTTTGGCAAGCAACAAAACAAGATGGACTAAAGAAATATAATTGCAAGTTATTGCAAAATAAAAATTTTAAAACTAAGAGCAAGCCAGAGCTTTAAGCAAGCCAGAATATTGCACAATGAGCAGATATTTTTTCCTTATTACAAATTGTCTACTAGAAATATAAAATTTATCACTTGTGAGTCAAATGTTTCTCCCACCTCTCTTTAAGGTCACTGAGAAATCTTTTACAATGACTGATTGTCAATGAAAATCTCCTTCATAGTGCAAAATATACATCAGGACATGATATTATATTCCTAGGCAGGGATGATGGTTATATCATTAAGGCATGAGTCTGGGAACTAGGAGATCTGGGTTCTACTCCCAGCATGGCTACTGACTTCCTGTGTGTCCATTGGCAAGTCACTTAACTCTTCTGTGTCTCAGTTTCTTTACCTGTAACATGAGATAATATTTACCTGTTTCACAGGGGTGTTTTGAAACTAAGAGCTAGATTGTACTAGCAGATATTAAATAGAGCAGATTTTCAATCACACTAAGGCTCATTTACACTGCCTGAGTGATGTTAACAGGACCTTAGTATAGTTAAAAATCTGGCCAGTGGATTTTAAAGCCAGAGGGTACTTTGGGGATCGTCTAGTCTGACCTGCTGTTTAACACAGGCCATAGAATTTCACCAAGCAATTCCTCCATCAAATCTAGTAATTTGTGGCTGAACTACAGGATAGTTTTGACGTAAAGTATTCAAGTAACAGACAATCTACCACATCCCTTGGTAAATTGTTCCAATAGTTAATTACCATTACTGTTAAACAATTGCAACTTATTTCCAGTTCAAGTTTATCTTACGTCTACTTCCAGCTATTGGATTTTGTTATGCCATTATCTGCTAACCTTAAGAGCCTTATAGTATCAGACACATTCTCTCTGTGTAGGTAATCATACACCATAGAATCATAGAATATTAGGGTTGGAAGAGACTCAGGAAGTCATCTAGTCCAACCCCCTGCTCAAAGCAGAACCAACACCAACTAAATCATCCCAGCCAGGACTTTGTCAAGCTGGGGCTTAAAACCCTCTAAGGATGGAGATTCCACCACCTCCCTAGGTAATCCATTCCAGTGCTTCACCACGCTCCTAGTGAAATAATATTTCCTAATATCCAACCTAGACCACCCCCACTGCAACTTGAGACCATTGCTTCTTGTTCTATCATCTGCCACCACTTAGAACAGCCTAGCTCCATCCTCTTTGGAATCCCCCTTCAGGTAGTTGAAGGCTGCTATCAAATCCCCCCTCACTCTTCTATTCTGCAGACTAAATAACCCCAGTTCCCTCAGCCTCTCCTCGTAAGTCATGTACCCTAGCCCCCTAATCATTTACGTTTCCCTCCACTGGACTCTCTCCAATTTGTCCATATCCCTTTTGAAGTGGGGTGGGGGGACCAAAACTGGACACAATACTCCAGGGGTGGCCTCACCAGTGTCGAATAGAGGGGAATAACCACTTCCCTCGATCTGCTGGCAATGCTCCTACTGATACACCCAATATGCTGTTGGCCTTCTTGGCAACAAGGGCACACTGCTGATTCATATCCAGCTTCTCGATCACTGTAATCCCCAGGTCCTTTTCTGCAGAACTGCTGTTTAGCCAGTCGGTCCCCAGCCTGTAGCAGTGCATGGGATTCTTCGTCCTAAGTGCAGGACTCTGCACTTGTTCTTGTTGAACCTCATCAGATTTATTTTGGCCCAATCCTCCAATTTGTCTAGGTCACTCTGGACTCTATCCCTACCCTCCAGCATATCTACCTCTCCCCACAGTTTAGTGTCATCTGCGAATGAGGGTGCAATTCATCCCATCATCCAGATCATTAATAAAGATGTTGAACAAAACTGGCCCCAGGACTGACTGCTGTGGCACTCTGCTTGATACTGATTGCCAACTAGACATCGAGCCGTTGATCACTGCCATGATCAAGTCACTTCTTACCTTTCTTTTCGGTAAGCTAGTAGACTGAGACCCTTAATTCTCTCAGTCAGGCATGCTTTCCAGTCCTTGGATCACCACTTCAAGAGCACCCCAAAAAATGAATTGTGCTTCGGAGAAGTATGATTTCTTCTTTTCTACCAGTAATCTGCTAGTGCCTCTTACCAGTACTAACATACTACTGGCTCTTACCAGCTCAGCTGCCAGAGTATTGGGAAGGAGCAAGGTGGCATGGAGTCAAGGGTCTGCCTATTTCTGCTTCTCTCCTTACAGACTTGCTCAAGCGGAGGGGAATAGGAGGTCTGCAGCATGCATTTACCTCCTCATACCTACAAGGTCCCGAGAGGATGCACAGGGATATTTGGGGTTCTTATTCCCCCTTATGCCTTTGCACAGCCAAGTAGACCAGGCCAGACTTTGGCCCTAAATGAATTAATATTTGTCAAATATTTTGGGAGCCTTGAATGGAAAGCCCTCTAGAAGTGCAAAGCACAGTATTCTTCTTTGGAAAGTGGCCTAGAAAAGTAGCAAATAAGGCAGCAATCCCCAAAAGTAAGCCACCTACTGTTTTCTCCTGGAGATAAAGCAGAATACTGCTCCAGAAAGCATTGTGTCATTTATTGTGAAAAATAAGATGTCAGAAAATATTGGGGAAAAGTAAAGAAGAAAGAAACAGGCAGTTAAAGAAACCTCTTCAAATGAAGCCAAGGTAAAAAATGTAACTATATCTGACATTCAGAGCAAAATATTATAATATGTGAGTTCATGTGTTCAAAAGAATCACTGCCGCAGGAAATCCATGCAGATAGAAAAATATTTGCCATAGTCATAGGGTTACGATTGTTTGTTGAAGATCATTTTATTACTACTGCTTCTGAGGAAAAATCTACACTTATAGGAATGAGTCATAAGCATCTGCTTGTACATAATATTATGTCCCATTGCACCCTCTTGTCTCTTATATTTTTTACCCCATGCATTAAAAAATGTGGACTGCAAAGTATATGATTTCTGACACAGCCTTGTTGCGTATGTCACAATCCTTACATCATTTTCACTAAGCTAGTACTGCCCATTTTTCAGTCCCATCAGTTTAATAGAGTAAATAAATAAATACATTTTAAAATGAACAGCTCTATTTGATCTAGTATCCATTTACATTTATCAGTGTCAAGTACCATAATTATGGAAATTAACAGTATAATTAAATATTTCACTTTTTATTTGAATAATAATAGCAATGACATATAGTACTCAGTTTCTCCCTCTTTTATGAGTGTTACTGGCTGAATTAATCCCTATCCTTAGGAAAAAATTTCAGAAGTGCCTAAGTAATTTAGAAGTGCCATTTTCAGCCATATATAGTAAGCTCAATACATTTAGCAATTTCACCTCTGTGCATCCTTGGGGGATAAAACAGCAAAGTAACAACAGATGAGTTTAGTAATGTACAAAGCAAACTTTATTTAAGAAATTAGATATACAATAAATCACATAACCACATATCAAGAAATACTGACTTCATTCTTTTTCTAGTAACCTTAATTAAGTTATATTCTGTCTATAGCTATTTCCCAGTCAATAATCTCCACCCAATTCCTAAGTGTCCTAAGGCACTTCACCATGTAGACATTTACTTGGAAGAGCTGGCTTGGACAAAACAGATGACTGTTGCATAGCTAATGTTCACACCTGATCAATGGCATATGCAAGCTCAATGGTGTTAGGACAACACTATATTTTATTTTCATTCCATGTTACAATAAGACCCATAAAGAAACTATTGATAAATTATATTATTCCTGCAGGCTACTGGGTGTTCAGGATCAAGATAAATGTATATTTTGCTTTCTATATAACTCCCACAGTGCTAAAGAAAGCTAATAAATAATGAAAATACTTTGCATGTACATAGATTCTATTATCCAGGGCCTCTGAGCACTTTATAAATGAGAATTACAACTCAGATTTTATACAAAAAGGAACTTGGGCTCTAACTAGTAGACCACATTTTTTCTGCTACGCGTCCCACCTATTAGAAAAAACTTTGTAATGATATCACATATGTTCAGCCCTGCAACCTTTACTCATACAAGTAGTTCCAATTATACTTTATTTTTTGGGCACTGGCTGGTTACTGCTGTGAATAAGGGTTACAGGCTTAGGATCATAATTACAGAAACTCAAATCATTGCTCTCAGATAGTATTATTACCACATTCTATTAAAATAATTCAATAAATGCACATGACTCAGGTACTTGCAAACCCCAATTTATGTTGGCTTTCATCTTGTGCAGTCATTTACACCATTGCAAAGTAGGTATCAAACTTTGCAGCACACAGTTTTAAAAAATCTGCTCCATAATATCCAAAAGTACAAAAAGTTGCATTAGAAATTGAGATTTGTCTTTAAAAAAAACACTTATGTTTTGACCAGTGGCATTATTCCATACATCAGGTGATGAACAACTCAGATGTTGTTAATATTATTGACAAAACAAACGTTAGATGACAGATGATTTAACTAATTCAGTATGGACACAAGTTTTGCTCAAGGTGGAAAAAAATATTTTCAGTTCATTCAAAACTTGGGTTGATATTATTGGCACGATGACTGCTTCACTTATGAAAAGCCTCTTTCCATGTTCAAGGCTGAAATAGAAGAAATGATGCTAGGAACACAGGTGCAGATGGTGTAGAAAAGGAAATATAATTTTAATATCCTGAGTGCAAGGTTTTTTAGTCTTCATCTGCTCTTATATTAACACCCTTGATTAAATTTCATATAGCCACATTTATCTTTCTCAGATTCTTTTTTTCCCAAAAACAAATTGTAAAGAGTTTTTCTTTTGTCACTGTTCACGATAGGCATTATGGCTGAAGCTGTTTGTTTATCCAGAGTACAGACACACAATAGCTAGTGTCTGTCTATGGAGAGAGCAGACGGAGGATTTGGGTTAATTCTCAATGCCCATTCAAATCCTTGGCTTCTTCCGAGACTGCTAGCAAGGGTGCTTATTAGTGCCAAATTAAGAAGACTTTTCTGTATATGGATTGTGGACATCTGCCCATTAAAAAAAATGGACCAAGGTCACCAGCTTATTTCAGCAACAAGCCATCAGATGGTCCCCAACCTTCCAAAGAAGTGTTCAGAGCAGAAGTAGATTCCATATCAGAATGCCACTGTATGGCCTTGGCAGAATGCCATAAGTGCTTTCCCCAGCTGTAAAATGAGAATTAATACTAGTTATCCACCTTTCAAAGCACTTGAGATCTTTACCTGAAAGGCAATGTACAAGAAAAGTTTTATGATGATGATTGTTATAGTCCTTTTTTTGGCTACTGTATAGAAAGTAGCTTGTGCTGGGTCACCACAGAAGTTCTACTCAGGTTTGCAGTACTTATGTCTGTGCTATAAGACTGAGATTTTGAAAGGCACTTAATCCTGAAATTAAATGGAAGTTGGACATCTAGCTCCCTTAAAACCTTTCCAAAATCCCAGCCTAGAGAACACTTGCTTAATTGATCTGGTACATATATTGGTCTACAAAGTCGTGATTTGGGAAGCCATTTTCCTTGCTATGTCAGTCAGAGGATAGTTGTCAAGATGGATGGATTTCAGTGGGAGACTGAAATAGGGAAATATATGACTTGGAATGAGGTTGAAATAAAAAAATAACCCGGACCACTGTTCCCTCAGCTGTGCGCATGTGCGTGTGCACACAGATACTAAACCCCACACACATGGCGAAACACCACACCCATGGAAATTTGCACAGAAGCACAACAATTTGCACAGAAGAAATTTTTTGCGCACACGGCCTGTCAAAAATTAGAGGGAACATTGACCCTGACTGTCCTGAACCTTTTAAAGGACAGGACAAAAACCTCACAACTTAGTGTCTGGACTCCTAAGAGACAAAAAAGACCTACAGCCAACCAAATCTTGCTTTGCACAAGCTTTTGTGTGAATTGCTCAACTTGGCTCTCATGAATCTGCTCTTCGTTTCATCTTGTTAATGGCATTTTCTCATTTCCCACTTTGTGGCATATTTTCTCTTCTGCTGACTTTGTGAAGTTTTCAAAAGGCTGCTGGCAGCTCTGTGAACACTCAGAGAAACTTTGGGAGAAACTGAAAAACAGCTGATTAGTTGCATTGCCTTCTTGCTGAAATTATTGAATTTTATGCTGTTTACTAAGTCTCACATACTTATTAGATTCAATGTTTTGTAAATTTAGCTCTCTCCAGTCTCAGCTAATGTGTGGGCTCAGACACACTAGGCTGCTATTTATTCTATAAGTGAGAAATTACTTGATAATTTATGGGTTGTAAACCCAAAGTTGTACAGGTTTTACCTTAGGGAAAGAATAAATGCATGTCTCATTTCAACACATTTTAGATAACATGCTCCTTTTTAATGGTTCCTTTTGATTTTTAATTTGAAATGTGTAGACACTTTCAGATAGGATTTTCATATGGGAATATCATGCTATTCTGTCAGGCTTCATATTTTCCCCCTGAAGTTCTTAGAGAAGATCTCACTTATTTGAATAACAAAGCTGTTAAATTTGTGTAGTCATTGTAATAAGAGGAGCTTGATCAAGGATTTTAGTTTGATTAAGAAATGAAACAGGGTTAGGAGAATAAACACTGCATCAACAGTGTGAATCCTATTTAAGTTTAAAAATGGATTATATATGGTATATTTATACACTCTGAAATTAGGGAATATTCTTATCTTGATGAGAAGGGATTTATACATATAGCTATTAAACCTAATAGAGCTTATATGTATAATATTTGCATACTGAGAGGAGAATATAGGCCATAATGCATCTATAATGCAAAACTGGTTTAATGTCGGGGCTTTCTTAGGCAATGATGTTTGACATTACAGTTCAAGGATGCAAAAGATCTATTGATCCGTGAGTTAAATAGTGACCTCCATTTCACCTCTTCATAGTACTTGTAGGTTGTTTTTTTAAAGCAAACATACCATAGTAATAAATGTTTAGACCCAGGTAAATATAAAACCTTCCCTTAATATGTTATTAAGAAACAACAGTAGGGGAAAAGATGTTTTATTTCACCAACATACCATAAATCCCAATTTTTCTTCATTCCTCCTCTAGAAATAAGTGTCTGTTCTAAGGGGAAATTCTACACATCTTATTTTAATGATAACTCCATTCATTTTGGTCTATAATGAACTCTCAAGCCAAGATGTGTGCGTATGTGGGGAGGTGTTGTTTGGGTTTTTTGTTTTGTTTTGTTTTTTGTGATTAATTTTTTATTAATTGTCATAAAGAAACAAACAAAAAATATAGCCTGTATATGTTACCTAGTGTCACCTGTTTAAAAGGCTATCCAATAAAATTATGCAACTATGCAACTTTACAACTTGTCAAAGATTCAAAACCAGACAATGCAACACCAGACAATATTACATGAACATAACACATTATATAGGCGGGTAACAAAAAAGCAAGCAAACAAATAAAAGACATACACAAATAGGCAAAAAAGGGAAAGTGGGGACAGAGAAAGGGAAAAAGTGGAGACCCTGCAGAAGTTGGGTGGAATGGAAGTCTGGCATTACTTGAACTATCTCAGCATTTCTTATTCAAATGTATCAAAATGGGGTTCAAATTCTTCTAATTCATATACTTGCTCACTATGTTGATAAGTTATTTTTTCTTTCTCTACTAACCCAGACTGGTCCAAATACCACTGCTTAATGCTGGGCATAAGTCTGCTAGTTTATTTTTGTAAAATCATGTTCTTGGTAAGAAACTTCCAGAACCAAAGTCTTTATGATAAAGTTAAACCCATCGTAGTAGTTACCTAATCTAGGATACAATTTTCACCTGAGGGTTGGTTGCTGAAGCCAAGCACCATTTTCACTCTTGTGTCCACCTCTTTCCACAGCTGCCTGACCGTTGGACAGTGCCACAGCATATGAATCAGGGTTCCTTTTTCTTTGTTCCTGCACCAATACACACCAGAGGACAAGGCCCTCACCTTGTACAATCTCTGTGGCATCCAGGACATTTTGAGTAGAATCTTTTGCTGCATTAGGCATAGCCTGAGATCCACAAAAGCCTTTTTTAACATTTTGTAATATGCTCTGCCCCTAAGGTTCTTTTAAGGGCTATGATAACTCCCCTTCCCACACTTTCACAAAGAACTCCAGACCAACAGCGTTCCTCTTCATTAGTGGACATGGGCCTGGGGAGTTTATGAAGCATTTCCAAGGTTCCCAGTAGCTCTGGGCCCTCTGGCAGTCCTAGGGCAACTGGGCCAAATTGATACTTTAGCTAGTGTTTTAGTTGTAAGTACTGCCACTCCTCTGAGGATGGCAGGTCATATCATAGTGTTAGTGTTAGAAGAGCTCTAATTCTTGACTAATTGGGAAATCCATATGGTGCCAGTTCTCCTAATTATAGTGTTTTTTTTTCTCAATTTGAAAGTCTGGGTTACCCAGCTAGGTGCTGTTGCATGACAGTGAGATTGAAATTGATACCTCTTAGCCCAGACCCTTTGTGCAACCACCACTCTGGGCACCTTATTTTTCTCCATTGAACAAAAAGAGGAACTGAGCAGACCCACAGAGGAAATGAATTGCATTAATACCCATTCAGTTGCCACCCATGTGGATATAAGGGTGTTAGCATGCTGGAACCAATTTGACATCCGTAACATTATAAAAGCATAATAGTAATTGTGTAGGTCTGGAAGCTCAAACTCCCCGTTGGCTCTGGGAAACCTATTTTTTTAAGTGATAGTTGTGGGCATTGACCAGCACCTCATAAAAGGTTCTAAAAATGTTATTACATTTTCTAAAATAAGATGGAGAAATATATACAGGTAGGCCAGTTAGAATATAGTGGAGCCTAGGCAGAATATTCATTTTGATTGTATAAACTCTTCTCCGCAGGCTCACAGAGACTGGAGGCCACCTATTTTTATTACTAGTTATTTGAGAGAGCATAGGCTCTAAATTTATCTTCACTAGTTTGTTAATGTGTCTTCATACTTTTATACCTAGGTACTTAAGTGCTTCAGTTTGCCCATGGAAATTCCATTGAGAAAAAACATGACAAGCAGGAGCTATCCAATGACAATACTTGTAAATATTGACTGAAATCATAAGTCACTATAAGCTAAACATACAGATGTCAAACCATGCAGGAAAGTTTTGCTGTGTCAATGCGCTCTGGTTCACATCAATAAGATAATTATTAATCCTGTGGTAAACAGAACTTTGATCCCATGTTTATTTTTAGGTGATTGACAACTGCAGATTTTACAAAAATGTCATTTTGACAAGTCTTTCTCCACAGGAATCCATTGCATCAACTCATAACATGTCCAGTACAAGAGTTATAAAAGTAAACTAGCCCATATGAATGATGCTTGATAGCACATTGTAGAGTGAGTAGAGAGATCTGTCATCTGAGACAGACTGTTTATTCCTTGATTCCAAGCCATGGAGGCTGAACACAAGAACATAAAGCATAGAGTAAGAAATGCACTTTGCGTGAATGCTACTGATTTGCCAGAGGTGATATTAATGACCATGGCCAGGCGGGGTGGGGAAAGGGAAGAATATGGAGTCCTTAAATTTAAGAATGCAGAACGAATTCCCTCTCCCTCTTGTGTGTGTGTGTGTGTGTGTGTGTAAGGATGGCTAAAATGGAGATAATATATGTATGCTGCACCAGGCTATTGTAAGGTAGAGCTGGACAAACATTTTCAACCAAAACTATCTCTCTTTTGGGGAGGGGGGGCAAAAATGTAGATTTGTGTTGACCAAAACATTTTGCAAAATCATATCAAATTTGCCAAATTGTTTTGATTAGAAAAAAAATTCTGAAAAAAAATCAAAATGTTTCATTTTGAGATTTTCAAAATGTTTTTATTTGAAAATACTTTTTATTTAGAAATTTCTTTCAAATTATTATTTTTTTTAAAAAAAGCCTTAAAGAGAGCTCACTATTAAAATGATACAATTCACAGCTCTACTCCAGTTTCATTACCTTTAAGACACATAGTTTTTATGTGTACATGCATATACCTATATGCATGCATATGCAAATACCTTTAGAAGAAAGCCAGAGGAAAGAAAGAAACAACTGAATGCAACAGAGGAAGAAAGGAAGCACTCATGATATCACAATCAATTACAAAATCGCTGATTTCAAATGGGAGCACTGAACCCCTTGCATGAGGCACTTGGCAGTTCATAGGATCAGGCCCTCTTATCTAGGTGGATCAACCTGCCCAATGAAGGCAAGAGCTTCCACTTATAGAGGAAAAAATCTTGATAATAACTAATAAGCCACAAAAGGAGATTCTGAAAATATGTATAGCAGAGTAATGGAGGTTTTCACAAAACATCCCATTTTTTAAGTGCACCAGAGTGGGGCTGTGTTTTTTTAATGTACTTTGTCTTGTCTTTAAGTGCTTAACTATTTAGATACTGCTCGCTTGGGTTAATTACAATCCAAATTCTTACCTGGTGAATACAGTGATGTGATGCTGATGTGCACTATGGCCTAGATATTCCAGAGAACACAGCCAATTCATTTTGTTCTACTACTCAAGCCTAGGGCAAGTGAGTATTCATAATCCAAGTGGTTTGGGGTAGATTGACGAAGGGCAGAATCTGTATTTTTTCCTCTTGGTCTATTTTGTTTTCTGACTGTGGTGTTTATTTTATTGAACACATGCTCAGTGTTTGGATAGGCAAATATCTAATCTAATCTAATAAAATAAAATAAATAATATATGTGTTAGGCATACACCAATAAACTAAACATAGATAACATGCTTAGTTCATGGAGTTATATTTGAATTTAAGAAAGAATTCTAAAGTCATGGGCTGGAATATGAGTTGTCTTTTTTCCCTCAATATAATTTGTGTCATGTAATTGTTAAGCTCTTGTGTATTTGGACTGTAAGATCTACAGAAGAGGAATGTGACTTCTCAGAGCTCTGTGTAAATTTACAGCACTAAATACATTTTAAATACAAATAAATTTTATAATGATGATGATAAAATAATAATCATAATAGAATGTAATCAAAATGTGTGTCATAGCTTCAAAGGATGGAAATGGTGTGAAGGATGATGGAAATCCATCTATCTGCTTCTGCAGATTTGTACAATCAGTCAGGCTCTGTCTGTCAGGCATTACCTGCACACCCAGTTTTCTTGGGAATCTATGAAGATTTCCAGCAGGCAATTTATGTCCGGCTCCCTCATTGTTCTTTGTCACCCATTCCATTATGTGGAGGTTATTAGCATATCTACAAAATAATGCTACTTCACAGTTCTATAATACCTTTTTTCCTGAGTCTCTGAGCATTTTACCATCACTAGGAAATATATATTCCTGGTCAGAGGACAAAGATATGCAAGAGTCACCCCCATTCAGCACTGAAATACAGCTTTTCTTTCTTCCTTCCTTTCAAGAACATAGTCAATGTGAAGTAAATATCCTCATATTGGTAGCAATAACTAATATATATATATATATATATATAGGCGATTTAGAGAAAAGTACAGGTGAAATACCAGATATATTTGGCATGTAAAAATCAATTCTCCCAGCTTGCCTGCCCTCTAATAGTGCCTATATATCACCACAAACAAAATTAATACTTAGGTTGTGTAAATTATTGTTGATGATTGATAATGGGATTACTGCTTCTACATCCAAAGCATGGCATTTGAAATCACATTATTTCATGCTGAAGGAAAGACATGATCATCACATCCTACTTATCAATGTGAGGTTCAACCAGTTATCTATATAGGGTTCAGTGTAGAGCTCCAGATTTGATAGAATATTATCATGTTATATGGAATTCATGCCGGGCATGCTGCTGCAGCTATAAATCAAGAGAACACCTCGGATGGTGGCTGGTTCTCCTTGGAACAGTATCGCTAAGCTCGTGTTATGTTCAATAAGCTTCTCCATGGAAAGGTTATGGTGTGATTAAAAAAAGGTTTATTGTGATTTTAATGCTCATAAAAAGGCTTGGATTTATACCCTTGGAGTCCTCTGTTTAGATACATAATAAGCACAGTACAGGTTGTAACAAGCTTCCCCCCAGCTCCTTAACATTGTATTATAAGCCTGGCTAGCTAATACCCCTCCCTAAAGGGTAAGATTTATTTAAAGGGTTAATTTAAAATATCAGTTTCATCCTTGACCTCTCTGCTGGCACTGGCTACAGGGGCACCAGTTGGGGTGTTGGCCTTGTGAGGGGAACAGCTATGCATTAGCAAATACTACTGGCTGCATACACTGGGTCTGATCTCTTTTCTCAGAGTAATGAGGGGGTCTATAAGAACACCCCCCCCCCCAAGATGAGGTTTCTCTCTGCTTGTAAAACAGACAGGGATCTGAGCCTGTGGAATGACCCTTGCTAGAGGGAGATACCATTGTCCCAGTCCAGCAAAGCACTTAAATATAGGTGTAAACTCAGTGGCTTCAATGTGATCCTCACATACCTGAAGTTATGTACATGCTTAAGTGCTTTGTTGGACTGAGGTACAGGATGGCTGGCTGCATGTCACAGACAACTCTGGACTGAGCACTGATAGGGGAGATAAAAATAACAAACCTAGAAAAGATCTAAATACTAAAAGCCCTCCTTTAAATTGTCCCTTGCTGTGATGCCTACGATAATCTTGATCCCTGCCTATTGCTGTCGTGCTGATCCATATCATCTCATTGTTGCCTTGTACTCCCCTGTCTGTATCTAGATTATATCTAGATTGCAAGCCCGTTGGGACAGGGACTGTATTTTTGGTCTGTGTCTTTATAGCGCCTAACACAATGGGCCATGTGTTAGACTGGCCCATGACTACAGCTCCTAGGTACTATGATAATACAATAACAAAAATAATAAAAACCTGCCCAAATTAAAAGCTGAGGTGACAACAAATAAACGCCAAAGCTTAAAAGGAGAAATAACTAATTAACATTTTTGTTCTGCTGGACTGAGCTGTTCTTTCTGCTTGAAACAAGAAATAAACTAGAATTCTCAACTGGAATTGGCCCTCCTACAGGGGCTGAAAATATGAATTTGAAAGACTAACTTGTCTCTTTCTGCTGATAGGAGGCCATATTTTCCATAGTCTGACTTGATCCAGGAGGGATAGAAGAAATTGGTATAATAAATTTATATAAATATATTCCTACTTAAGCCTTGAAAAGGGCAATTCTATTCTTAGGGACCAAATTTGCACAGGTGGGATCTTGTCTCCTCAGTGTTACGGTTATTTAGGGCCCCTATGTAAATCTCATTGAAATCAATGAGTCTTTCCACTGATTTTAAAGTGCTTTGGATCTGGCCCATAAGCTGCTGGAACTAAACCTCGGAGTCATTTTAATCGTAATTTATAAGGAGAAATCAAATATAGAATTCCAACAGTAACTTAATTCTTAGACCAACTGAATATTCTTAATTATTGATTTCAGGAAGGTAGTCTGAAACACTAATTTTCCTTGAAGACTTTCCCCTTGTGCTTTTTCCTCTCATAAATAATCCTTGAGTGAGGCACTAAATGTATGGTGTATGCTTCTAATGGTGTGCACAAATCCCACTCTGGGCCCAAAGGGGTTAAAGGACAATACTGGGCCCAGGTAGCCCCAGGTAGCAGGGCAGTTACCCTGCTCTGGTTGGAAAAGGCTAGGCTGATTGGGGAAGCAGCCACAGCTGGGGCCACACCCCAATCAGGCCACACCTGGCCCTGTTATAAAGGCTCAGGGAGGAGCTAGGTCAGTCTCTTTCTAGCTGTAGAGAGAGAAGGACCTAGCTGCTGGGAAATAGGGTACTGGGAGCAAAGCAATTCTGGGGAAGGGCAAGAGGAGCTGGGGAGCTCCAGCCTGGCAACTCCCCAAGCTGAGGCCTTGGCAAAGGCCTACAGGGGTACTGGGGCTGGGAGGTGCAGCCTGGATTAGGCAGAGGCAGCTGGTCCAACCTCCTTGCCAATGATGAGTAGCCATGACAGACTGCAGTCTGCCCCAGTGAGCAGGGGCTAGATGATGACTGGCAGTAGCTGCTGAGGCAAGGTGGGAGTAGAGGGTTGGGGGTTCCCTTGTGAGGGGAGAGTCAGAGTTTGGGGGTACTGCTGGGGCAGAACCCTGAGGTAAAGGGCACTGGGATCCAGGAGGGACATGGAGGGCCTGAGGCAGGTGAGCCACTGGCCAGCAGAGGGTGCTTCAAGGCTGGAAATGAGCTAATTCCTTGGATGACCAAGCAGGAGGCACTGTGCTGGTGAGTCTGTGGTCTGCTATACCCCACCTGTCCAGATGTGCAGAGCATGCTCCAATAGGAGCTCAGAAGGAGACTCTGAGGAAGAAGACAGACCTAACTTCAGGGCTCCTGGACAAGGATGCTGAAGAAGTCTCCCTGTGAGAAACAGGACTGTGTGCTTAGCCCAGTTGGGGCTGCATGTTCAGTTGGCTTTTCTTTTGTTATCTTTTATCTCCCTTGGAGCCGTAGGGAGAGACAGATGGTAGGAAGTGACCAGGGAGCATAACTCAGAGGGCACTCCAAGGCGTCCAACACTGAGTCTGATAGGGCCCTGGGCTGCAGCCCCAGAGAGTGGAAGGGGCACAAGCCACATTCCAGTCTCACTGCCCCTCTGCTCAGAAGAGAGCAAGGATACTGCAACCCAAAGTGAAGCTAAACCCATCCTTGGGTGAGGAACTGGATTGAAAGGCCTTCCAATTGGGAGGGGACACTGGATGCATTGCCATCTAGGCAACCTAGCCCTCCAAGAGCTCTATTACAGTGCTGCTCAGGAGTAAAATAGATCTGTAGCCAAGTAATCACGAGTGTTCTTCTCATTGGGGAATTAGGCTAATAAATAGCACTTTTTTTAAAAAAAATTGTTTTCAAAGTGTCCTTTTTCAAAAAAAGGAATCTTGATTGCTCAATTAATAGTGATGGTGCTATGTAGTTGAGGGAGGACAGAAGGTAAGGAGAGGACTGGAGGAATGTTTCAGTCAATCAAAATGTGGCATTCAGCCATGCTCATCAAATTTCTGAATTAAGTCAGTTTGGCAGATTAGATTAAGTAAGTCTCCCATGTGCTGGAGACATGTCTGCATTCCATGGTATACATTCCAAGGCTTGGCATAGATCCCACTGGCAGTCACTGAGCATTTATCTATAACTTTTGGAAGTTTTCTCATTGAGATTTAATTTAGGGGTTTATGGCTTGATGTTGTTCTCCAACCAGTAAAATCAGGAGTAGCTACATTAAAGTCAATGGGGTTACACCAGCATGAAATTGGGCCTGATTCTGATATCACACCATGGAGTAGAGATTTAGGGCTTTTGCCTGCTGCCCTGCAGCGTGTAATCACATGTGTCACAAAGGGCCAAGGGGGTGTAAAATCCTGCCAAATCAGACTAAGGCTATGTCCACGCTACAAAGTTAAGTCAACTGATGTTATGTTGATGATCATCCACTGCTGTAATTAAATCACTTTTGTACGTTCTTTGTGATGGCTGAGCACATCCACAGTTGGTGGTCTTGCATCAACAGAAAGAACAGTGCACCATGAGTAGCTACCCCCCTGTGCAACTCACCACCATCTGCCACTGGGTGTTCTGGGAAGGGATCACAGTGCCTCATGGAAGTTGCCTCATGGAGGTGGTCCCATGATGTAGGGGTTTTTTTGTCCCGTCATTCCATGAGCTTCCTACTACATTTCGCACCGCTTTTCAACAGCCCCTGTAAATTACATGCCCTTCTGTCTGTCTGAAAGCATGCATCCTGCACTGCTCTCTGGTATTGTGATAAATGTTGTCAAGGTTCCTTCCCCACTCTGAACTCGAGGGTACAGATGTGGGGATCTGCATGAAAGATCCCCTAAGCTTATTCTTACCAGCTTAAGTTAAAAACTTCCCCAAGGTACAAATTTTGCCTTGTCCTTGAACAATATGCTGCCACCGCCAAGTGATTTAAACAAAGAACAGGGAAAGAGACCACTTGGAGACATCTTCCCCCCAAGCCCTACACCCCCCTTCCTGGGGAAGGCTTGATAATTGGTACAGGTGAACACAGACCCAAACCCTTGGATCTTAAGAACAATGAAAAATCAATCAGGCTCTTAGAAGAAGAATTTTATTTAAAGAAAAGATAAAAGAATCACCTCTGTAAAATCAGGATGGTAAATACTTTACAGGGTAATAAGATTCAAAACATAGAGAATCCCTCTAGGCAAAACTTTAAGTTACAAAAAGACACAAAAACAGGAACACACGTTCCCTCCAGCACAGCGAATTTTACAAGCCATTAAACAAAAAAATATCTAACGCCTTTTCTAGCTATATTACTTACTAACTTTATAGGAGTTGGAAGGCTTGCATCCTTGATCTGTTCCCAGCAAAGGTCTCACACAGACAGAACCCTTTGTCCCCCGTCCTCCCCCCCACCTCCAGATTTGAAAGTATCTTGTCCCCTCATTGGTCATTTTGGATCAGGTGCCGGCAAGGTTACCTTAGCTTCTTAACCCTTTACAGGTGAAAGGGTTTTGTCTCTGGCCAGGAGCGATTTTATAGCACTATATACAGTAAGGTGGTTACCCTACCCTTTATATTTATGACAAGTTTTATGAACACAACACTGCTGATCCTGCAGTATTTCATGAGCTGCAATTCTGATGATGACACTATGATGTCTGCCTTGCTGTGTGCCCTGGATAGAAACAATTCAAGCTTGCTTTTGGCATTCACTGAGCAGCTGCACATGGTAGACTGTCAGTTCTGGGCTCTGGAAACAAGCACTGAGTGGTAGGATTGCATTGGCATGCAGATATGGGATAATGAGCAGTAGCTGCAGAAATTTCGGATGCACAAAGTCACCTTCTTTGAACTGTATGCGGCGCTTGCCCTGCGCTCCAGCACAAGGACACCAAAATGAGAGCTGCGGCTGAGAAGTGCATGTTGATTGCTGTGTGGAAACTGGCAACTCCAGTTGCTACTGATCAGGTGGGAATCAGTTTGGAGTGAGGAAATCGACCAAAGGGGTTGCATTGATGCAAGTGTGCAGGGCCATTAATCGCCTCTTGCTATGAACGACTATAACTCTGGGCAACGTGTGTGAAATAGTGGATGGCTTTGCAGCAATGGGATTCTCTAACTGCAGCAGGGTGATGGATGGCAAACATATCTCCATTTTCACCCTAGATCACATAGTGACTGAGTACATCAACAGAAAGGGTTACTTTTCTATGGTATTGCAGGCACTGGACCACCACTGGGGTCATTTCACTGACATCAGTGCGGCGTGGTCAGGGAAGGTGCATGACACATGCATCTTCAGGAACACTGGCCTGTACACAAAGCTGCAAGCAGGGACTTTCTTTCCAGACCAGACAATTCCAACTAGGATGTGGAAATGCCACTAGTGATCTTTAGAGACCTAGCTTACCCCTTGTTCCTGTGGCTCATGAAGCTGTACACCAGCAACCTTAACTGCAGCAAGGAGCTCTTCAACAACAGGCTCAGCAGGCGCAGAATGACTAATGAATGTGCCTTTGGCTATTTAAAGGGTAGCTGGCACTGCCACTTTGGCAGGTTAGAACTCAATGAGGAAAATATTCCTGTAGTCATAGCAGCCTGCAGTGCTCTGCATAATATTTGTGAAGCTAAGGGGGAGAAGTTTCCCCAGGGGTGGAGCATTGAGGTGGGGTGCCTGGCTGCTTCTTTTGAGCAGACAGATACCAGGGCTGTTAGAGGGGCTTAACGGGAAGCTTTAAAAAATCAATTTGACAATGAGCCACAGTAATGTGGGTTTCTGTAATGCATTAAGCCAGGCATTGTTTTCTTTCACCGCAGTATAAACCTTGTAATGATTGCAGTGTGCACATTAGTATTACATTCCAAATGCACTGATTACCACTGTCTATGAATTTCAGTAGCAACCACCATATGTAAGAGACAAATACAGATTCATTCCCTTTCTATAAGTACGTTTTTATTAAACACTGATGCAAACATTTCTATGTTCTGCAAGGAACATGAAAATCAAGAGCACATTTGCCAACGAGGCTCTCACAGCTGGGTAGACTTCCAGCTGTCATTGTGACACGTCGCTCGGGGTGGAGTACATGGGGTACTGTGATGGCCCAGGAAAGTGTGAGGAATGTGTGTAGCAAGGGAATGGATGGCAGTTCTGTATGGGATTCAGGTGGAGGTAAGCCTGGATGTGTTTCGTGTGAAGTTCAGTCAGGGACCTCAGCATGTCTGTTTGGTCCTGGAGTAGCTGTATCATCCAATCCTGCCCCTGTTTCCTCTCCTGTGGAACTTTTTTTATTGATAGCCTCTCTCTATGATCTCTGCTCAGAGAGGATTGCAGCACCTCCCAGAACGTTTTCCTTACTCCTCTTGTTTTGTCTGATCAGACAGAGCCACTCAGCTGGTGTGCAGAAGGAGACCTTCAAGGGCACATCTGCAGATGCTAACCCTAACCCTAACCCTCGATCTGCTGGCAATGCTCCTACTTATACATCCCAAAATGCCATTGGCCTTCTTGGCAACAATGGCACACTGTTGACTCGTATCCAGCTTCTCATCCACTGTAACCCCTAGGTCCTTTTCTGCAGAACTGCTGCCTAGCCATTCAGTCCCTAGTCTGTAGCGGTGCATGGGATTCTTCCTTCCTGAGTGCAGGACTCTGCACTTGTCCTTGTTGAACCTCATCAGATTTCTTTTGGCCCAATCCTCTAATTTGTCTAGGTCCCTCTGTATCCTATCCCTACCCTCCAGCGTATCTACCTCTCCTCCCAGTTTAGTGTCATCTGCAAACTTGCTGAGGGTGCAATCCAGACCATCCTCCAGATCATTAATGAAGATATTGAACAAAACCAGCCCCAGAACTGACCCTTGAGGCACTCCACTTGATACCGGCTGCCAACTAGACATGGAGCCATTGATCACTACCCATTGAGCCTGACAATCTAGTCAGCTTTCTTTGCACCTTATAGTCCATTCATCCAGCCCATACTTTAACTTGCTGGCAAGAATACTGTGGGAGACTGTGTCAAAAGCTTTGCTAAAGTCAAGGAACAACATGTCCACTGCTTTCCCCTCATCCACAGAGCCAGTTATCTCATCATAGAAGGCAATTGGATTAGTCAGGCATAACTTGCCCTTGGTGAATCCATGCTGACTGTTCGCGATCACTTTCCTCTCCTCTAAGTGCTTCAGAATTGATTCCTTAAGGACCTGCTCCATGATTTTTCCAGGGACTGAGGTAAGGCTGACTGGCCTGTAGTTCCCAGGATCCTCTTTCTTCCCTTTTTTAAAGATGAGCACTACATTAGCCTTTTTCCAATCGTCCAGGACCTCCCCCGATCGCCATGAGTTTTCAAAGATAATGGCCAGTGGCTCTGCAATCACATCCGCCAACTCCTTTAGCACTCTCGGATGCAGCGCATCCGGCCCCATGGACTTGTGCTCATTTAGCTTTTCTAAATAGTCCTGAACCACTTCTTTCTCCACAGAGGGCTGGTCACTTCCTCCCTATGCTGTGCTGCCCAGTGCAGTAGTCTGGGAGCTGACCTTGTTCATGAAGACAGAGGCAAAAAAAGCATTGAGTACATTAGCTTTTTCCACATCCTCTGTCACTAGGTTGCCTCCCTCATTCAGTAAGGGGCCCACACTTTCCTTGACTTTCTTCTTGTTGCTAACACACATGAAGAAACCCTTCTTGTTACTCTTAACATCTCTTGCTAGCTGCAACTCAGGGTGTGATTTGGCGTTACTGATTTCCCTCCTGCAGGCCCGAGCAATATTTTTATACTCTTCCCTGGTCATTTGTCCAATCTTCCACTTCTTGTAAGCTGCTTTTTTGTGTTCAAGATCAGCAAGGATTTCACTGTTAAGCCAAGCTGTCCATATTTACTATTCTTTCTACACAGCGGGATGGTTTGCCATCTGATACACCTACCTCAGCTCCTTGATTTTTGCATGGCGCTGTTGTGTGTCCATATCATATTCCTTCTCCTCTAGACCATGAGCATTCTGCCTGTAGGTATCAAAGTTTCTGCAGCTGGAGCAGGGCTGTGACTCCACAGCCTCCTCTCCCCACAGACCCAGTAGATCCACCAGTGTACTCCAGGCAGGACATATTTGCTGCATGGTCAGCTGGACAATTGCTATGTGAGCTCTCCACAGTGAGCAAACAGGAAGAGGAATTTCAAAAATTCCCAGAGCTTTAAAGGGGAAAGGGTGTATACCTCTATACCTGGCAGTAGGGCAGTGGAATTCAAACTGGTGACACAGTGATCACGATGGGCATTGTGAGACACCTCCTGGAGGCCACTTTGGGCAACAAAAGCAATGCATTGTCTACACTGACACTACGTCACTCTAAGGGCAAAACCTCTTGTTGAGGTGGTTTTATTATGTCAATGTAGCAGGAGAGTTAAATTGGCAGGAGGAGCATGGCAGTGTGTCCACCTCCACAGGTAGGTAGACATAAGCTGCCTTATGTTGACTTAACTTGGTAGTGTATACAAGCCCTTAGGATTTTATTTAGGTGTAAATGACAGCACAAGATGCAAGGCAACAGAGGAATAGACCTACTGGTAGATACTTCACTTCAAAGCCTCCCCCTGTAAAGCCAGAGGATGTCAGAGCCACTCTCACATATTCTTTGAGGAACTGCTATTCTCTCAGACACTTATCACTACGGACACTCTATCACTCTATGCACAGCCCTATTACTGGCACCGAGCTGTTTAAAAATGGTTGAAAATGGGATCATTTGTGCTAAACACTAGCTTCCACCTACAGTGATTTCCTCCTATGCTTCATTTGGAGATAACTTGCAAATTCTGTGGAACATACTGGCTGCCAGGTAGTTTGCAGGGTCAATCCAAGGTCCTGGTTTTAATCTCAAAATGCCTTAATGGTTTGGATCCCATGTATCCAAGATTGACTTTCTCTTCAGATGTTAGCCTGGCAGCTGGGGTTAGCTGGGAAGCTAGAGCTAAAAGTCTTTAGATTTGTTATTCTGGGTGCTAAGGAGAGAGGGCTCTTGACACTGTCTCTTTCCCTTGGTATGGAAAAGCCTGTTGCCCTTCAGGGCATGCTGCATCTGTTCATTACCTAGGCTTTGTCTGAGGGGATTCTTAGAAGTGGAGGATGTTGGGTTTCATTTTTCTGGAATGGGGAGTTTAGCTGATATTTAGTATTGCGCAATTGGATTGCCTCACCCATGATAAAACCCTCAACTTCAAAAGCAGGCTCAGACAGCTGCCTTTATTCCCAACATCATTATGTGTGGGCCAGTTCTCGCGCATTGTGAATCAGGGCCACACATAAAGCCCTGCAAATCCATGGATATCCGCAGATGCAGATGCGGTTGTATGTTATCTTTGTGGATTGCAGATTGGATGTGGATCCAAACGTTTGTATCCACACAGGGAGATGTGCTGCTGTAGTGGGTGCAGTTGTGGATAAAAGTTGGAGTATTAATCATGGGTCAAGTACAAGTTAATTATTGTGGATGTGGATCCAAATTTTTGTATCCGCGCAGAGCTCTAGCCATATGCACCATTGCTGCCTCTGGCCTCAATCTCTAGCAGCACAACCATCTCTTTTCTCCCTCAGTCTTCTTCCTTTCCCATCCCATTACTTCCTGTGCCCCTTGACTGGGATGTCACCTCTGGGAAAGCCATTCAACTTTCACACCTCTCTTGAGGGTCTCTATAGATAACTTATGGTAAGCAGTGCTGATCCCAGTACAGAGAAAGGGAAGATCCCTGAGGTAACAAGCAGGGGGCAAAAATCTGTCCTCTATCCTTCACCCTGCTCCTACAGCCCCCACATCCCAACCATCCCTTCCTCTAGTGGGCGGAAGATTGGCCATGTCTCTCTCCAGAGTCCAACAATGCAATTTCTTGACTAGATTGTAGGGGTCACTAAAGAGTAATGTAAGGCATTCTTTCTCCCAAGGGATTGTGTATGTTGCTTTTTGTTGACTTGGCTCTGTGGACCCCAGCATGGCAGCACATTGCATTGTCATGAGACCACTACACTTTTCTATTTAAAAAGCAGCTAATAGCAAGAAAATCTCTGTACTCAATGGGCTTGCTGGGGGGTGGGGGGAGAGTCAGCAATGATTTTGACCCAATAGGCTTCAAATAAAATGTAAACATCTATTAATGTCTTTGGGAGATTCTCTACAACAAAGCATGAACATATGTGCTATATTTTTTGTTTTCAGACAGCCAGGTTAACCTACATAAAAAATGTGTGATGAAACATCATGTAAAATGAAGACATTTTGATTCATGACACAAAATGAAATAACTATGCAAATTATTAGTAGTTAATGTAAAAAAGTTTCCCTATACACTATTTATGGTTCTGGCACAGCAAATCTATAATTTCACCAAGGTGCATTCAGTCTCTCTATAGTTTGTAGAATTTTTATAACGAGAGCTTCTAAAGTTTAATGTAATATCTAAAACGCCTAAAATATGGAGATTAAAATCTCACTACTGTATGCATAGTAACTGAATGAAATTAGTGTTTAAAAAACTGCGTGGACAAGAAACTCTTCTTCATTTTGCCCAGACATTCTTTGCTTTAAATTCCATATTTTCCTTAGCCGCTTTTTGCGCTTAATATATGAGCTTTCATACTGTTACTAGGCTATTTCTTTTTTGTTTGTATAGGGAGTCTCGCCATGGAGATGTGTCCCTCATATGAAGGCATCCAGAATAAGAAATGACATGCAATGCCTTATTTTTCCAGTTTAATTAATGTTATGACAACTTGGCAATAAGGCTACAGTGGAGAAAAGGTCTCTGCAGGGAAGTGCAGGTTTTGAACAGTAAGGAAGCTGTCAAAATTTGACTATATATCTACAATATCATATTGAACATCCGAAGATTTCTGGAAAGTATCTGTAGAACAGAATTCAAAACAGAAAAGGTTAGCATAAACTTGTTGCATAATCTACTGAAAATAAAACAAAATACTTTCTCAGCAACTTACAAGCACAGATTCTTAAAGCAACATGCATTGCTTTATTCTTTTGATATAAACACACTTCAAATTCAGTATTTTTAACCAGCCAGAACCATTTGACATGTAAATAGCAAATGGGTTACTGACACTTTTGTGGCCTGAGTTTTTTCTATATATTTAGACAAGAGAGAAAGCAACTAGTTCTAACCATTTCAGGTTCTCCCAAGGTCCCTTTCAGCTTTGTTTCTATTATTCTGTCCCTCCATTCTGCGGTTATTTCTGTAGGCTCTTTCTGGGTGTTGTATCTGCTGGCTTGTCTCTCCTGTTCCTTCGGATCACTTGTCCCCTTGCATTGTTACCTCGTTTGACCAGGGTGCCACTGCCCCTCACAGCTTCTTTAGACCTGTCCTTGTGTCACTCCAATGGCTGGATCCTCAGGAAAAGTACCCATCTTTGAAAATTGGAAACAAAGAGGAGCTGGGGAATTTTAGACCAGTCAGCCTAACTTCAGTACTTGGAAAGATATTGAATGAGTTATTAATCCAATTTGTAAGCAGCTAGGACAATAGGGTAATAAGTAAGAGGCAACACAGATTTGTAAAGAACAAGCCATACCAAACTAACCGAATTTCCTTGTTTGCCAGGGTTACTGGCCTAGTCAGCAGGAGACATGATTTATCTGGATTTTTAGTAAGGTCCCAACATTACATTCTCGTAAGCAAAGTAGGGAAATGTGGTCTAGCTCCTACTATAAGGCGGGTGCATGGCTGGTTAAAGACCATACTTAAAAGAGTAGTTATCAATGGGTTCTGCTACTGCAGCCAGATGTGGACAGAATTTGGACAGAAAAATTGTCATTCCTGTCAAGCTCTGTACCCATTTCACGTCTATTGGAGCTGGCATGTCCCTGATTTTCTTCATCCTGTTGAGATTTGCTTTCTGTCCCTCTGCTATGAGCAGATGTCCAACATATGTCACCCCATAGTGTTTAAGTTGCTTTTTTTTCTGGATGCAGTTTTATGTTCTTATCCTGCATCACTGTAGAAAAGCTTGTAGTTTTTTGTTGTCTTGTTCTGCTTCTGTATCATTGTTCCCTTCACCTACAATGAAGTTATTTGCAGTTATTTTCATCCCAGGCAGCCCTTCCAGCACTTGGGCGAGTCTTCTTTGGAACACCGCTGGTCCTGGGCTTCTGCCCATTGACATACGCAGCCATCTGGAATACCCAAATGGTGTTGCAAAAGTTGTCAGCGTCCTGGACTCTTTAACCAGCCTTAAGTGCCAAAACCCATTCCTCACATCAAGCTGTAAAGCTTCTGGCTTCGGAAAGTTTTGGCAAAATGTCATCAATTTTGGGCAATGGAAGTGGCATCTTTTCAGTGTCCAGTTCAATGGCTATGGAGCTGTGTAATTTGCCCAATGTTGGTTTTTTGTTTTTACCACCACCATGCTGCTTACCCAGGCTGTACTGGCCTCTACAACTGCTATGATACCCCTGCTCTGCAGCCTTTCAAGCTCCTTGTGTACTGGATTATGTAGGGCCACTGGAATTTTCCTTCATGCTAAGCACACAGGTTCCACGTGGGATGTACTTCTAGTCTCACCCATTTGCTGTTGCCCATATGCTTTTAAAATTGTTTCTATTGTCCATTGGATTCTCCCTTTTGTTTCTTGCACCACAGCTATAACATTCTGACACTGTACCCTGATCAGATCCAGTGTTTGTATGGCTGAATTCCCCAAGAAGAATCTGTGTGCTAACCTTCCACCTCCACAAACTTCAGTTGGTACTGTATGTTGTTTGTTATTCCTCTATCAGTAAATAGCTGCAAAACCCACGACAACCTGTGTCATTTCCATCTTGTGGTTGGTCCACATAAATCCTGACAACCTGCTGCTATCTATTACTCAGCTCAAGTGGCAGAGGTCTGTGCTGCAGGTTCAAAGGCTCCAATGTTGTTGATCAACCAGATAGGAGTCAATATAGCTACACCTACTGGAGCCTCTTTTTCTCTCTCCCACCTTCCTCCCAGTTTAAATTTTTAAAAACCTGTGAAGTGACACACAAACCTACATTAAAAGAATTTTAAAGGTTGTAACATCAAGTACTTAAAAGTTACAAAATGGCAGAATTAAGGATGCCTGTGCAACCTTTTTACCCAGTGAAGCTGCTCCGCTCACATACTTCTAAGTTTGTCTCAAATGCCTTTCTTTGGAGGAATCAATTGCATCAGCTACCAGCTTCCATGAAAGAGCTTACTAGTTTATAGCAACCATCTTAAATGAAGGGCGGTAGGTTACTCACCAGTTTCAATTAGGTTTAACCCAACCCTTAATACCACAGTAATAAGCACTTTATAACAACTAGAAAAAGCAGAACTAAATCAAGTCTTTTGCCACTGGGAAGGTGAATCATTTCCCCTCTCCCACATCCTCCCTTGTCAATTTTCTTCTTACCGCTTTCTCTTCCTCTTTGTAGGACAATGTCCTGGTATCTGGGGAGGGTCTGGGGAATGGGGAGGAGACTGAAATTCCATCTGGCTCCTTGTCATTCTCTTGTCTGGGAGCCCCCGTCTCCCAGGGGTTGGAAAGAAAGCATGGGGCTCCTCACCAAGCATGGTGGGGTGGAGGAAGAGAATCAGCGTGGTCAACTCAACACAAGTGTGCTAAAGATTCATATGTCCCTTCATGCTTCAACCACCATTCCAGAGGACATGCGTCCATGCTGATGACTGGTTCTACTCAATAATGATCCAAAGCAGAGTAGACTGACGCATGTTCGTTTTCATCATCTGAGTCAGATGCCACCAGTACAAGGTTGATTTTCTTTTTTGGTGGTTTGGGTTCTGTAGATTCTGCATCTGAGTGTTGCTCTTTTAAGACTTCTGAAAGCATGCTCCACAGCTTGCCCCTCATATATTTTTGGACTGCACTTCAGATTTTTAAACCTTAGGCCAAGTGCTGTAGCTATTTTTAGAAATCTCATATTGGTACTTTCTTTGCTTTTTGTCAAATCTGCTGTGAACATGTTCTTAAAATGAACAACATGCTGGGTCATCTGAGACTGCTACAGCATGAAATATATGGCAGAATATGGGTAAAACAGAACAGGAGACATACAATTTTCCCCCAAGGAGTTCAGTCACAATTTAATGAATATATATTTTTTTTATAACAAGTATCATCAGCATGGAAGCATGTCCTCTGGAATGGTGGCTGAAGCATGAAGGGGCATATGAATGTTTAGCATAACTGGGACATAAATGCCTTGCAATACTAGCTATAAAAGTGCCATGCAAATGCCTGTTCTCACTTTCAGGTGACATTGTAAATAAGAAGCAGGCAGCAGTATCTCCCATAAATGTAAACAAACTTGTTTGTCTTAGCGATGTGGCTGAACAAGAAGTAGGACTGAGTGGACTTGTAGGTTCTAAAGTTTTACATTGTTTTGTTTTTCAGTGCAGTGATGAAACAAAAAGAATCTACATTTGTAAGTTAGTTTCATGATGAGAGTGATTGCACTACAGTACTTGTATGAGGTAAATTGAAAAATACTATTAATATTTTTACAGTGCAAATATTTGTAATAAAAAAATAAACTGAGCACTGTACATTGTATTGTGTTGTAATAGAATCAATATATTTGAAAATGTAGAAAAACATCCAAAATATTTAATAAATTTAAATTGGTATATTGTTTAACAGTGCAATTAATTGTGATTAATTTTTTTAATCGCGATTAACTTTTTGAGTTAATCGTGAGAGTTAACTGCAATTAATCAACAGCCCTAATATCCTTTTGATATTATTTAAATACTCATATGTGTTTGGCTATTAAACCAGCACTATATTAGACCACAATATTGCTAGTGTAAAAATGTATTACTTACAAGGAACAAGGTGGTCTTCAGAAAGTCCAAATAATGCATTTCAACTGACTTTTTTTAAAAAAAAACTCCCTCCAATGTAATTTATTGCACACACATTTTCACACTGTATACCTAGAAAGAACTCCATGTATGTGCTTTTGAAGGAAGCTGGAACACAGAACGTAGCTGTATATTTTTTTTAATCTAATTTTCTTTAATTGTTCTGACAAATTAAACACACAGTATAATGAATGCAAGAAATAAAACCACACACACTGTATATAGTTCAACAGCTGTACTGCATACAATTTATCTGGAGTGACTGACTGAAGACAAGGGACAGGTTATGATGAAAGTTAAGACAAAAAAAACATGCTTTTTTCTGTTAAGCATTCATCCATTCAACATTCTAGCAGAGCCAATCCAAAAATTTGAAACACAAAGTTTCTCATTGCATTTAATTCAGCTTGCTAATTGATTCAAATCACTACCTCAGCTGGATATATCCAAGGATGAGGACCTTTTGCATGATTTGCTATTTTGCAATTAGAAAACAGAGGGGAAATCAATGCCAACTGGAACATTTACTCTTGGATGGATTTCTGCTCAGAAATTCTGTGGGTGGAGTGCAACATGTGGCATATCAGGCTACACCCTCACCTGACTACTGTCCTGCAGAACCTGCTGCTCCCCACTGCAGATTGCCTTGGCCAGCACTGTCATCTTTAGCTTTTCTCTGCCAGTGCAAAGGGAGAGTCCAGTCCATGGCAACTCTTTAGATGCAACTGTGTTAATACCAATTTATAATCCAAAATAAACCCCTAAACCAATAAAGAAAGGGAAGCCAACAGCTACTTACGCTGCACATTAGGGAATGTACACCTGTTACGGTAGATTGAACATTAAGCCAGTAATTTAATAGTGCCTAGACTAATAAAATATTAAGGACTTGAGGGTTATATTTAAAAATAATTTGGTCTTTTCTTGTTTTATAACCCAGAACTAGTGGAAGTTTGGGGCGCAATCTTTCCCAGAAGAATGAGACTGAGTATTTGAAGCCAAGAGTTACGAGTTTATAGGATTTTTCTAATGTAATGCAATTCCTTGTAATGTCTCTTTTGGATGATAAAATATGAAAATAGTTTCATAACTATTTGTCGTAAGTTTGTTTACACCCTGGTTGTGCAAAAATACTTGGGGACTACTAGTTGGGAGAACAATTATCTTGCTCTATCTTCTTGCCACAATTCTAAAGACCACACCATGTGTATCAACAAGGGGTGAAATCCTGGCTGGAGTCAACAGGAGTTTTGCCATTGAATTCAAAGGGGCCAGGATTTCACCCATAATATAAGTGAAATCTCAGCCTGGTAACTTTCACATTCCATGTTATACAATAATAGGCACATTGTAGTAATTTATAGATGTAGATGTACAGAAATATTTCTAGTTTAATGGAACAAATCTTGCTATTCATTATCAGTATAGTTAGTCTACATCAATCCTCCACACTTCAATCACCTTGCCCATTCTTATTCTGCTGATTTAGCAGTAAGTTATAAGTTACAAGTTTTATATCACTGACAGATGTCTTTCAAAAGGGCAGAGAGAGGAATTAGTTTTTAAGGATAGCTGTTTTGTCTAATGGGTCCTTAGCAAAGACGACAACTGCATCTCTCTCAAAATGTACCTCTTTAGAGGGACATCACTCATTTTAGTCCCAAAATTACCTACATCTCTCACAAATTTGAAATTGTTCCAACTTTTATGATTGAAAATTTACATCAAATAGTCATGAAGCTGATGTTCTGGAGTTATTTACACTAAAGGAAGAAATCCCATAGCATTTTCAGTTTCCTGCATAATTAATTTGTGTCCCTTATTTTGGGTCTCTGTCATACATTGTGCCCCACATTTGAGCCTTAGCAGCTTGAGAAGTATGGCAAGAATGGAAATATTCAAGAGACAGGCACCAGAGAATGAATGTTCTGTTTAGCACTGAACAAGAGATTTAAATTGTCCCTTGACGTATGTATTCCTTAGTGCAAGTGAATGTATATTTTCCCAGTTGCAAACTATAGTAATACTTCTATTTAGTCATATGGCTGGAATACTGCATAACAGGGCATTTGTCAAGGTTTTTGACCCTGACTCTCATCAGCAGACATTTGCCAAATATGGACCATGAACTGTATTATTTATTCATAATTTCAAGCAGAGTGATTCCCACCAGATTTCTGCTCAAATGTTCAGCCCAAGTATGGTTGGAGAGAGTTAAAATGATGGAAGAAGGAACTGCAATTGTGCAATGTTAAACAATAAGCTCTTTGGAGCAGTAACTGGAGGTCTTGTTCTGTACAGGACCTAACCCAATGAAGTTCCTGACCTGGTTGTGGCCTTGAAGAACTTTTCTAAAACACGTATGGGTATACTGAAAAAAATCATTGTTATAAGTGTCATTTTCAGAAACATCTTTTCCAGTTCCAAAATTTCATTATTATTTTCTAAGTTCAGCAAGTGTAATTCTAAAAAGGATGTTATGAAATGTAATAAAAAAAGTCAAGCAACTAATATGACATTTGCTGCCATCGCATTGTTCATTCTGCTGGCGTATTCCATCTCTTCCCTCCACCCTGTGTCTGTCTTGTCCACTTAGACTGTATGCTTTTTGGGAAGGGACCACCTACTCTGTGCCTATACAGTGCCTAGCACAATAGGGGCCCCATTCTTGGTTACACCTTCATCACTACCATAACAAACAATTAATAATCATAGAATTATAGGACTGGAAGGGACCTTGAGAGGTCATCTAGTCCAATCCCCTGCACTCGTGGCAGGACTAAGTATTATCTAGATCATTCCTGTCAGGTAGTTGTCTAACCTGCTCTTAAAAATCTCCAATGATGGAGATTTCACAACCTCCTTAGATAATTTATTCCAGTGCTTAACCACCCTGACATTAGGAAATTTTTCCAATGTCCAACTGAAACATCCCTTGCGGCAATTTAAGCCCATAGCTTCTTGTCCTATCCTCAGAGTTTAAGAACAACAATTCATCTCCCTCCTCTTTGTAACAACCTTTTATGTACTTGAAAACTGCTATCATGTCCCCTCTTAGCCTTCTCTTTTCCAGACTAAACAAACCCAATTTTTTTTTCAATATTCCCTCGTAGGTCATGTTTTGTTGACCTTTAACAAGTTTTGTTGCTCTTCTCTGGACTTTCTCCAATTTGTCCACATCTTCCCTGAAATGTGGTGCCCAGACCAGGACAAAATACTCCAGAAGAGGCCTAATCAGCACGGAGTAAGCAGAAGAATTATTTCTCGTGCCTTGCTTACAATACTCCTGCTAATACATCCCAGAATGATGTTCCCTTTTTTTGCAACAGTGTTACACTGTTGACTTGTATTTAGCTCGTGGTCCATTATGACCCCCAGATCCCTTTATGCAGTACTCCTTCCTAGGCAGTCATTTCCCATTTTATGTGTGCGCAACTAATTGTTCCTTTCTAAATGGAGTACTTTGCATTTGTCCTTATTGAATTTCATCCTATTTACTTCAGACCATTTCTCCAGTTTATCCAGATCATTTTGAATTTTAATCCTATCCTCCAAAGCACTTGCAACCCCTCCTGGCTTGGTATCATCTGCAAACTTTCTAAGTGTACTCTCTATACCATTATCTAAATCATTGATGAAGATATTGAACAGAATCAGATCCAGAACTGATCCCTGCAGGACCCCACTCATTATGCATAACATAATAAGCAGCTGCAGATAAACCCCGAAACCTCTATATTTGAACTGTTGTGCAATTTGAGACTCTGAAACTAATGCAACCACATGACAAGAAAAATATTGGATTTGGCTCAATTTGCTGTCACATTACAAAGATCAATGTATTTACATACATTGGCCAATGTTAAAGAAAACCAAAGATCCAAAAAGGCCCAGAAGGCTGGTACAACACATGTACAGCAGAATCTCAGAGTTATGAGCTGACAAGTCAACCACACACCTCATTTGGTACACAATCAGGCAGCAGTAGAGACCAAAAAAAGGCAATAGTACAGTACTGTGTTAAATGTAAAAGAAAAGGAGTACTTGTGGCACCTTAGAAACTAACGAATTTATTTGAGCATAAGCTTTCGTGAGCTACAGCTCACTTCATCCGATGAAGTGAGCTGTAGCTCACGAAAGCTTATGCTCAAATAAATTTGTTAGTCTCTAAGGTGCCACAAGTACTCCTTTTCTTTTTGCGAATCCAGACTAACATGGCTGCTACTCTGAAACCTGTGTTAAATGTAAACTACTAAAAAAAACAAGGGAAAGCAGCATTTTTCTTCTCCATAGTAAAGTTTAAAAGCTGTATTAAGTCAATGTTTAGTTGCAAACTTTTGAAAGAACCACTATAACGTTTTGTTCAGAGCTATGAACTTTTCAGAGTTACGAACAACCTTACATTTTTAATATTGTTTGGTGTATTAGTTTTATTAAAGGCTTTGGGGATAGCATATGGTGGGTGGTAGCCCACAATTCTGCCAAATGACACATGGAAAAGAAAAAAGGGTGAGTTGGATTTTAATTTGTGCCATACTCTCAGGATGGTCTCAAAGGTATACCCAGCTCCTACATCTACTGATCTGTCTTTTAAGCACATTTACCCAATCCATTGAACCAAACAGTGTCAGGCTGGCATTAGATGCATTCTCTTTTATCATACAACAATTTGAGAATGTTCTTTAATAATTTGTATGTTGAATATCATGGCAAGAAAATTAGTTATACTCCCCTATAGGAGGCCAGATTCACATTTCCGATGTCTATGCATCTCTAATAACTCATCCCCCATGCACCAGCAAAATTATGTAGAGCAGTATATAATCTAGAGAACTCTGCTTTCCACCATCCCTGGTATTCTTTTCACGTGTGCACATGGAGTTTGCTTTTGACTAGAAATAGCAGGAATAATCACGTAAATGTGGCTGGGACACACTTCTATTTTAAGAACTTTTTTTTTTTTTTAAAATGCTTCTTACATTTTATTCTGAACATGCTAAGGATTTGGAGTCATCCTGATTTCTGGTGAAAGGAGATTCCACAAGTTGAATTTACCACCAATAAAACCTTATCCATCATCTTTGAGAGCTTCAGACTGGGCTTTGCTTATGGCAGAATTCCTGATGTGGTAGATTGTGGAGAAGTTTCAGGGCCCAGCCCTTGGAGGATTTTGTAGACCTTAAAGTTTATCTGGAATTGGACTGGATGACCACATAGCTTGCAGAGCTGTGATGTGCTCCTGTTGGTATGCATTACACAGCAGGTGATCCAGTTTGTGTTCAGCCAGCTAAAATTTCCTAGTGTCCCCTGCTTTCACTCCCAGGAATAGATGCTGGAACTCTCAAAATCCTATATTGCACATTCTTGCTCAAGTTTCTAGTGCAATTAAAAAATAAATGCCATTTAGCGGTTAGCCTAGCATCTGATTCTGAAAAGTGAAGAGAATTTAGAGTTTATTACAAACTATGGTTACCCCTATCATATACCATTTTTGGTTAACAAAAAAAAGTTTCTGAAGTACTGAAAACTTGGATGTTTTGAAAATTAAGTGTTGGAGTTTCTCAGCAAATTTGATAAAGGCTTTACGGTAAGATAACATATGTTCAACTTTTTGCCTCTTTTAGACTACAGTGTTTTCTCTGCTAAGAATAGCGTGCAACTGGTACATCATGTTACTTGCTGAATCTTTATCTTCCATAAACATATTAATGCAGAATAACCCATGCTGCACCACATCATAGCATATACCCTGGCTTTAGAGTGTACTTACAAGTATACATCAAACTAGATTCTTTGCTTCAACAACACACCATGCTAAAATATTTCCACTGAAAACTGCACAAGAATTTGCACTCAAGAAAACTCTGGCTGAGCTCAAAAGAACTACAGGAATATTTAAATAAAAAGCTCCTTGAAACCTGGTAAGTGGAAAAGCCATGCCAGTATTGGCATCTAGCATGTAAATGATAGATTTAGCAGTCATACATTTTAAAATTTGATTTTTTTTTAAAACCATGGTAAAGAGGAGGTTTTAAGGTTAACATTTTCAAGTGAGTCTCAAGATAAATTCTGTGCTCATAAATTTGGGGTTTTCCTATCATAATCCCTATATATGTGAGTTGAACATCTAATCTATATATGATTCACAGATAAGCATACACCAGCTTGATTTTAAACATGCACTTACGTTTATTGTATTTGCTGTTCCACTTTCCTAAAATGGTGGCTTTAGGAAAAGCTGCTTTGGCAGGCAATTGCAAAGATTCCTGCGGAGAGGAAGTGAAAAGACTGGGCATACAAAAAAAGGGCTGATGCCATGTTCAAAGCACAGGGGATAGTTCATAGAGCAAAATGTAGTCCTAAGTAAATGGGTTTCAGGCAATTTCAGTGTTAAGATAACATCATTAAGAGTAGAACAGATTGTGCTCAAACCCTGCTGTTTATAATTAACACATTGCTTCCAAATACTCCAGGGTCCCTGGTAAATAGTCCTCTGCTCAGATCCACCCAGACCAATCAGAATATTTTCATCTGATTGCATGCTGGGCCAGCACCTGTTTGGACAAATCCAGTAGAGCCAAAATGCTCCTCTCCCTGGCCAGCGAAGTAGATAGAGGTACACAGCTTGCTTCAGTCATTGTCACGGTGTCCATATGGCTGTGAGGCTTGTTTTCACAAGAAATCATACAAGTACTTTATTATGTCGAAGTTCACGGTCCTGTAAACAAAAACATACAGTATTTTAGAACAATAAACCCTAAAGTGCTCAGACTGTAATCTGTTTGGTGACAATGCACACAAGACACTCTTCGCAACAGATAGCAACCAACTCCTCAGAGATAAATAAAATAAGACACTGAATTACAGAACTGAAATTGTATAAAGACATCATTATTTATAGTATTAGTCTTTTGATTGTTTAAACTTTAGAAGAATTTAATACATCAATAAAGTAATCCCTTACCAAGGATTTAAAGATTGAAAGAAAGAATCTTTAGGCTGTAAAAACAAACTTAAATCTAAGTTGACAGCAATTTATTTCTTTAGCCTGGTAAACACGATACACTAGTTGGAGATGCAGAGCAGCAATCTTTTAAGCTATTAAACATTTTGTTCCTCTTCCAAACCACCTGTTTTAGCATTATGTACTGCATAACTCCTTCATCTGTACTCATTTGCAGTCTGCATTCTTTCAGTCTTGACACTAGTTGACCCATGTTCATAGCTAAATTTGAAAAATCCAAGAATGCTACTCAATAGGATAGAAGATTTTAATGTATACTTTTGTACTTTGATGGCGGGCAGAATAAAATAGCAGTGGAGTAAAACATGTAATTAATTGTTTTCTCCAAACTCATTCTGCTGTACAATCTAAAATTCAGGTTTTTGGGGTTACTATTTGAATAAATGACCAAAATTACTGGATATAATGACAAGTATAAAATTAAAAAAGTATTCAGTGCTGCAAAAATAGCTGATCACAATGCAAAGTAAAGATTAACTAATTGGATGTCTTATTTATCAGGCCACTCATTTCATATTCTTGGCTCACACATCACTTTGCAATCTACATTTTAAAAAAGTTTCTACAAAGTATTGTATTGGGCACAGAAAATCCAGAAATTCCTGAGATATAGAATCATACGTTTTCTGAAGTCTACTTATTAAAACCATTACAAAGCTAAATGAAGTGAACTCTGGCAATATTATATTCTGTAATGTCACAGAGAAGTATAAGTAAGTACAAGTAGGTACAAATAAGGCTTTCTAAAGTAACACTCACTCATTCTGACAAATGTTAACCTTACCAGCTACTAAATGAAAAACTATTGTAATCATCATGTCATCATGATTAGTACCACTAGTGACCGTATGACAAGACCTGCCACATTCAACACACACAAAAGCTTCCTTCTACAGTTGCAAAGGAAGACCTGGATAAACCTACCTCTTAAATTTGGAGGTATCTGAATAATAGTTTAAAACTTCTAACGACATATACGCCCCTTGCCTTCAAACGACAACAACCAAAAAAATGTAATAGCACGAGGCAAACAAAGAAGTTTGTCTGCAGAAGGTACGAAGACCCGCTGAAATATTTTAGAACTATGTGATAAATGGATCTCTGCGGCAGAGAAGAAAACGACTGCACACAAGTTGTGTTGACCATGTAGGAATTCTACAGGGAGGAGAAATGTGACTATGTGCCTCTCCCCAAAGGTAACTTTGCAAACTTTAATTTTTGGTCAAAAACAAAGGGAAATTACTTTGATTTTTCCTTGTAGAAGTCCAAAGAGAAAAACTGAAGGGCTTGAATGACAGAGAGAAGTTATTAGTCTCTATCCATTCAATCAGGCTTGCATTAGGAAATATGCTGGGTAATGGAGATGAGAAACCAGATGACTCCCACAACTGGGACTTTATTTACTAGCAATTTATTTTAGCACTATCACATCAAGGCACAATAAATCAGTAGCCTGCTTGGTGGCCGAGGCGGTGAATAAGCTCCTTTTCTTCTGCTGCTGATAGAATGACTTTTCCCACAAGAGGGAGAAGTAAGCAGCCAGAGTAGAAACTAAAGGCAGGTGCACCCTTGCACAGTAGCACGATCTGCTGCAGTTTGCAAATGAATCTTACAAATTTGCAGTTTGCAAATGAATCTTGCAAATAGATCACAGAGATAAGTTTCACCCTGCAGCTGGCACCATGGAGTATAGGCGGAAAAATCTCTTACGTGTAGGATTACAGCACCAACCAATTTCTTTTGTAACTACGGCCTGCCATTCTTAGAAAAACGTGACAGACAGTGGGATGGAAAGGGGATAGAAATAATGGAAATGAGATAAAGAAGCAGACAAGGAAAGGGAATGAGAAAGATGTCAGAAGAAATAATAGAGATTTTCAGATTCCAAGGCCAAAAGGGACCATTGTGATCATCTAAAACTTCATCAAAAATAATTCCTAGAGCATATCACAAAGAAAAACATTCAATCCTGTTTTAAAAACCGTCTGTGATGGAGATACCGCCACGACTCTTGGTAAATTATTTCAATGGTTAATTACTCTGTTAAAAATGTACACCTTATTTCCAGTCTGAATTTGTCTAGCTTCAACTTCCAGCCTTTGGAATACGTTATATTTCACTGCTAGATTGAAGAGCCCATTATTAAATATTTGTTCCACATGTAGATACCTATAGACTATATTCAAGTTACACCTTAACATTCTCTTTTGGTAAGCTAACTAGACTGAACTCCTTTAGTCTATCACTATGTTTTCTAATCCTTTAATAATTCTCATGGCTCTTTTTTGAACCCTCTCCAATTTATCAACATCTTTCTTGTACTGTGGGCACCAGAACTGGACACTATTCCAGCAGCCATCACACCAGTGCCAAATATGGAGATAAAATAACCTCTCTACTCCTACTTGAGATTCCCCTGTTTATGGACCCAAAGATCACATTAGTCCTTTTGGCCCCAGTGTTATGCTGGGAGCTCATGTTCAGCTGATTATCCAACACCCTCCCCATCTCTTTCAGAGTCACTGCTTCCCAGGATAGAGTCTGCTATGCTGTAAGTATGGCCTACACACTTTGTTCCTAGATGTATATACTTAGCCACATTAAAATGCATGTTGTTTGCTTGTGAGTAGCTTACCAAGTGATTCAGATCACCTGAATTGTGAACTGCACTCTTCATTAGTCACCACTCCCACATTTTTTTTGGTCATCTGCAAGCTATAATTGATGATTTTACATTTTCTTCCAGGTCATTAATAAAAATGTTAAATAGCATAGGGCCAAGAACTAATCCCTGTAGGGCCCCACTAGACATACACCCCCACTCAACGATGATTCCCTGTTTACAATTACATTTTCAGACCTATCAATTACTATCTAGGTATGGCCCCATCACTGTAGTATCTCAACATGTCCAACTAACTGGAAACAAAATCTCTCCCCTTCACAAAAATAGCTTGAATAGTGTTGTGTGTACAAGGGTGTATGCAGGTCCTACTGAGAGACAGCTGAACTAACAAGTTATGTTTTGCATTGAGTTCTGAAAGTGGTGAAGACTGACAACTGCTCTCTTGCAGGAGTGAGTTCCATAGTGTAGGTTCTGCTCCTGTGCTCTGAGCCTCGCTATGTTGCCGGGCAGTGTCATGGTTTGGTGGAACGTAGGTTTGGTGGAAGGTCACACTGCAAAGGGAGAGCTAATCTCTTAAGTGGCCTGGTTCAATCCAATGGAGCACTTTGAATATCAGGACAGAGTCCTTGAACTGGATTCTATTCATTTCAGATCCAGTACAAGCAGCAGAGCACCAGGGTGGTTTTGTTCACAGCAAACTGTGTTGCAGATGAGCTGCTGTATTTTTTTTTTTGTAAACGAGTGGAAATTTTTTCCAGACATCATTCTCGTGGCTTAATTCCTGAGCACAGTGAGTTACAATAAAGCCTGGAGGTCAGGACAGGTCAGGCTCTGAATCAGACAGGATTAGGCAATGTTGCATATGGAACTGGGTGTCTTTTGCTGACAAGACTATTTGGACATCCAATAACATGGAGGAGTCCAAATGAACCCAAAGCTATGAGTCACAATCTAAAGGTAGGTTCCCTCAACCGTTGGATGTGTTAGAGGTAGACAGATCTTTGAAGTGCTTCCTTTCCTCCTGCCAGCATCCCATATCTTGCCTGGGTTCAGCTTTAGCTAGCTGCTCCTCATCCATGAGCTGATTCTGTCTTTGATTAGACATAGAGAAAAGGTGGAGGACAGGGGTATTTATATTAGATGCAAGGGAGACGTAGGGATGATTGTTGTCTAAGTACTGCATACACTTCTTCCTGGGCCATTTCACCAACTCTAACTGCTTTGTATAGCTAGTGACTAGTATGCGGAGCGCTTGAGCCTTGTCAGAGACCACAGGTAAATGAGGGCTCCAGAGGAACAGTTTTTTTTTTCTGGTTTGATTTAGCTTATATAAATTGGAGATCACACGAGAGAGAATATATAAGAATTCTCATAATCTATGATGGTTTTTATATATTGTTGGCAATAAATTTTGTGTTAAGTGCTAAGTATTAGCTAGGGTTGGGCTACCATTGTGATGCTGCACCCCATATTCTTCATAAAATATTGTTATAATATGCATATGGTATAACTAAGATACATTTTATGCACGATGGGTCATGTGAGGTATCACTGGAAAGGTTATGATTTGCTGAATGTTATTATCCACACGTCAGTCCTGTATCTGAAGTTAGGAATATTGACTATGTAACAATTACAACTGTGTGTGTACTTGGGGAACGCCCACCAGACAGTAGGGAATGAGCCTGGATGAGCCATTAGGAAAGACAACAAAGAGTCTTTGAAGATGCTGATCTCCCATCTTCCTGAAGTTCCTTCCTGTGACATTACAAATAAATCTTGTCTCATGGTTGGTTTGACCATGCAAGGTCATGTGATCATGTCACCTGGTACAGGACACCATCTTGAGCTGGCAGTTTTCCACCAAAGGGTGCGGGGATCAAACAGGGAAACAAAAGGTTCCCGCCCTATGTAAATACTATTTAAGGCTCGGGAGTGAATTAATCAGAGCTCTTCTCTACTGCCTCCCTGCCTAAGAAGGAAGACTACTGAAAACACCTGAAGAAACAAAGGAACAATGCTGGGGAAAGGCAAGGAGACGGGTAGCCTGTGAAGAAAAGTAACTGGAACCCTGAGCTGCAGAAACTCTGCAACCTGCCTAAAACAACATTTATCTGAGAAATTACTATTTGTAACCTGTTTCTTTAGTGTATTAAGCTTAGTTTGTGTGTTTTCTTTTATTTGCTGAGGAACCTGCTTTGTTCTGTTTGCTATTCCTTATACTCACTTAAAATTTACCTTTTGTAGTTAATAAACTTGTTTTTTGTTTATTTCAAAACCCAGTTTGTGCAATTCATAACCTGGGGGGACGGGGGAGGGCAAAGAGCAGTGCATATCTTCCTCCACATTAAGCGAGGGGGGGATTTTTATGAGCTTACGCTGTATAGAGATCTATAAAGTGCAAGACCATATAATTTTGGGTTTACACTCCAGAGGATGTGTGAACAAGAGTACTGGGAATCCCTTAGCTGAGTCCTCCCACAGAGAGCTGATTGCAGACTCTGTGATTCTACCGCTGGGTGTGTCCCTGCCTGTGTGTGTGTGTGTGTGTGTGTGTGCTGGAAAGGGGCTTCAGAGTCTGTCACAGCAGCACAGTGTAAAGGAAACCCAGGCTGATAGGACAGGCGGGCTCAGTGGGATCCCAGCACCCCAAAGGGGGGTGGGGGGGAGTCCAACCCATCAGAACCATAATGTGCTTTTTGACAATGTAGTGGATCAACATTTTAGAGCAATATTTTCATGGAAAAAGCACTGATCTGTATTAGGGACATAGAATACATTACAGTATTCATAATTGGGGTTCTGACTTAAGTCTGATAACATAAAACCAACTTAAAACTGAATGAGCTAAACTTACCCCTCTGTAATTCCACTAGCAATTAATACAATGCAATTTCTAAGCTGAAGGCTGGTATTTTGTTGAGGCTAGAATGCTCTTTGAAGCTAAAACCCAAGCAACAGGAAAAGAATTGAACATCTATGAAGCCAAAAGTTTGGATGATGGTGGCTTGCCCAATAATTTTTTTTTGTCAATTTAAGTGATCAATATAACCTGATTATCCATTACAGACGCTCCCCAGGTTACACAAGACCCGACTTACACAAATTTGCACTTATGAAAAAAGTTCCATAAGCCAGAAATAGGATTTTCGAATTGCGGAAATTTTTACGAAACATACGGGTATACGTATGTTTATGTTTATGTGTACATATATGCTTATATACATATATGTATATGTTTCCAACTTACGCAAAATTCGAGTTACACAAAGGCTTTCCGGAACGGAACGATTTCATAAGTCAGAAGGCATCTGTATATATCATTGGGGATTTTTGTTTCACTTTTTTCTTTGATTTCTTAACTCCTCATAAGACTTGTACTTTGTTGTATTCTGAATTTGATATAAGGTCTATATTTGCATAACTTTTTCTTTTGATGATCAATCATCTTGTGCTTCTGATTTGCTTATTACAGTGAGTTCCTTCCCCATTGCAAAAACAGAAGAGAAAAAACCCAAAATATATTTTAAGAACAATCCAAGGATATTTGCATTTAATAAGTAAGTCTTGATTTCAGAGAGATGCTATTTGGACACAATTACCAGGTTAATTAGAATTTGTAACCAGAAATCTGTTAACAGATTGGTATTGAAAGCCTTTGGTGTTTTATTTTTCATTAGTTTAATTATAAGTAAACTTCATTCAGTTTAATTATAAAGTAAATTAAAAAGATAATATTCCAGTATTTTTATTAGACATTGTGCAAATTTCAGCTCTATTTTTCTACACAAGTCCAAGTCAATATTTAAAGATTCTCTTATCTTGCAAATTGAACTTCCTATAATTCACAGGATACCTCCTCAGAATCCTTATCTGTTTTTAAGGTAATTTTGAAAAATGCTGGTAACTAAGCCCAGAAGGCTACAAACATCAAAAGGTCAGAGTAACTTTGCAAAGACAGCTCACTGGAAATATCATAAGACCTCTCCATGTTGCAGGAGCAAAAAACAAGAGCTACAGACTTTGAGCCACATCTGTCAAGCAAAAGCTTTCTGTCCCAACTGAAAGCAAGTACCTTGTAAGTAAACAGAAAAGCCTTCAAAATAAAAACACAATATGAGGAATATTTTTAAAGAAATTCAAATCACTTCAATAAGGCTGATTTCCTTTATTGTATTTTGAACTAACATAACTCATTATAATGGATCGAAATGGCAGAATTATTTGATAGGAACACATTGACCATGTTTTGAAAATGATATGCAGCAAAATATGAAAAAATTCTGTTCAATCAAGATGAGGAGATAACCCTTTATTTTCCTCCCTTAAGTTACTAGAAGAAGAGCTTCTTTCCCCATGTTTCAAATTCACAGTCACCTTGGTATAGAGACAAACTTTTATGGCACTATACGAGTATGCTTTATAGAAATTAGTGAAGCAGTGTTGCTACGTTCTCATCATGCACCCTGTTTAAACCCTTTAGGGGAAAGTAAAACAGAAAACAGCAGACTGATCCTGGACAATCCAAATCCCGGCAACTGCAATAAGGAGTGGTACTTGTTGATTCTTTTCTCTCCCTTCTTCAACTCAGTACTGAGGGGCTGTCAGCTGCAAAGCATTCAGTAATAGAGAATCTCATGGCCTGTCACAGGGTGCATGTTCGTTGAACATGCTCTTAGAAAAGCATGCAGATTCCTTCCTTGCCAGGCGGCTGACAGCAAGAGGCTATGACATTGTTAGTTACAATCTTCATGGAAAACGTGGCAGAGTCATTTATGTGAAATCTGATATTTATGTGGAGGCCCTACCAACTACTTTGCCGCACTGTGATATTGTAAGAGTTAGTCAGTTTGAAGTTGCGAATGTTTCTAAGCCTGCTGATGTAGCCTGAAACAACCCATCTTTACAAACACTTCAACGTCCATCCATCTGTTGGAGCTTCAACAATCACCACACCTCCTGGGGCTATAAGAGAATCTGACAGGAATGGACTGGATCTCACAGACTGGGCTTCTATAAATGATCTATAGTTGTTGTATTACCTTACACAGACAGCCACTTTTTCTCTCCATGATGGAAGCACTGCTGTTCTCCTGACCTCATCTGGGACATCTCAGCAGGGGGCTGTGAAATTACACTCCATATTCTTCGTAGAAATATAGTTATGATATGAATATGGTACAACTAAGATACACTTTATGCAAGATGGCCCATGTGAGGTATCATTTGAAAGGTCATGATTTACTGAATGTGTTTAGCCAATTTGCATGCATGTATCATTTTTGTATCTGAAGCTGGGAATATTGACCACGTCTCTATTTCAAATGTGCTACATTGGATGAGGCCAAACAATATTAGTGGCTTACTGAAGAAATGCATACAAGCATAAAGATTACCCCAGGAACCGTGTGCAATAGAAAGCTCTCAGAGATAGCTCTACACAACGGGAATGGTTTGATCTGGGTCAGACAGCACTACACAATGGGAACTGTTTGACTCAGATCACAGCAAAAAAGCTTTCCAGCGAGTGGGGGGGAAGATATAAAAGAGGGACACTGACAACAGGAGGGGACCTCACTCTCCGTACAACACATCTGAAATCACCTGAGGAACGAAGACTGAACTGTGGGAAGTGATGGTCCCAGGTCTGGAAGGATTTTTAGCCTGTATAAGAAAACCTGGAAAAGCCAAGGCAACTTGTGCCTTAAGAATCTGCCAGCCTGTTTATCACTCACAGTCAGAATTTGCTAATTTGTATCCTACCTATCTAGGTGTGTTAAGCTCAGTTTGTGTGTTTTGTTTCATTTGCCTAGTAATCTGCTTTGTTCTGTTTGCTATTCCTTGAACCATTAAAATCTGCCTTTTATAGTTAATAAAATTTGTTTTGTTTATTATTAAACCCAGTTTATGCAACTTCTAACTGGGGAGGGTGGGCAAGAAGTCATGCACATCTCTTTTTACACTGAGGAAGAGGGCAGATTTTTATGAGCTTGTGCTATGCAGATATTTCTATACAGTGCAAGACAGTATTATTTTGGGTTATTAAAGGGTGTGCACATGAGTGCCGGGGGAGTCCTCTCACACAGAGCTGACTTCAGTCTGTGTCTGCAGCAGGGTGTGGCCCTACCTGTGTGTGTACTTCAAGAGGCCGAAGAATCTAATTCAGCAAAGCAGGGAGCGGGAACCCAGGCTGGTTGAGCAGGAGAGGCTCAGTGAAATCCCAGTACATCAGGTGGCATCTCAGAAGGGGGGTCCAACTCGTCACAGGGGCCAACAGTTACCAGCCTGCTGTGGAGTTCTTGGAAACTTCCCACAAAGCCAATACCTGTCCCCTTCTTATTCTGCTAGGAATGAAAATCTCCATAATAACCACTATACCTAGATTCTGATGGAATTATAGAAGGGAAGACTGGAAAAAATTGTCAGTTGATCAACGAGTACATAGTGTGCATACCACATAATATTCTGAAGAAAACGCTTACACTTGCTTCTCAAAAGCAATCTTTGAAGCAGCCACTAAATCCATCCCATGTGGCTATCAAAAGACGTACATCCCCGCTTAGATGTGGAATGCACTGAACTTCTGAAGCAGTGTGAAGAATCTGGTAACTTAGAGACAGAAAACCACTGACTACCTCTATGTCTGTTTCAGGGAATGTTAGGAATAAGTTACATCAACTACAGATGTGAAAAGTTCTAGCAGGAAAGCACAGTCATTCAGAAGGAAGCTTGGCACAGCACAGAAACCACTAACCACACACCAGTGAAACTGTCCCCAAACAGCATCACCACACCCCTAACCAATATGACAAAAGCCAACAGGAACAAGCCATTTGAGGAATCAGTAAAGAGGGAATGGCACCCATAAAGACTGTCCCCACCTTCATGTGAATACGACATCTTTCAGCCTTTATCCACTGAAGACGTGGAGAGAGCACTTCCGAAAGCAAGAAAAACACGTGGCCTTGACAAGATTGCACCAGAAATTACGTTCCATCTTCATAAGAAGAGCATAAAATGATCGTCAACAGCTATACCAAAACTGGGAAAGCACCAATCCATTCCAGCTAGCTACCATACGATAATCACTTCTGAGCTGTACTTACAAACTTTTGGAGTAATTAATTCCGCAAAGAATCATGCCCATAGAACAGGATCTGAGTGATGAACAGAGCAATGTTCCAGACCTAGTTCTTGATCTTACCACCTGTACAGAAAATGGTTTCCAACAGAAGGAAAAGAGACAGAGCTGTGTTTCTTGACTACTGTCTGGCACATTGGCTTGTTGATCATGTTGTCAAAGATGTTACCCCGATGGGTGTTATAGCTACAGAAATGATCTTTTGAAACAGACAATTCCAGGTGATGCTAGGAAATAAATTGAGCACATGGAGGATCCAGAAGAACAGATTTCCTCAGGGATCTGTTTTTGCCCTACCTTTTTCAATATATTTACAGAAAGATCTGCCTCCAACAATCTCAAAGCCATTTAAGTATGTGGATGACATCTGCCTAGCTTCAAGAGACAGGGACTTCAAAAAGACTAAGGACAATCTGAACCAAAATATGGCATCTATCAGTGGCTACTGCAATAATTGCTGTCTTAAACACAGTGTGTCAAAGACAGCGTCCTCATGTTTTCACCTCAGAGAACTCAATATCTTGAATGGAGAATGATTAGCACATGCCCCAAAGCCAATATATCTAGGTGTAAGAGAAGGTTACTCACCTTGTGTAGTAACTGAGGTTCTTCGAGATGTGTTCCTCTGTGAGTGCTCCATTTTAGGTGATTGTGCACCCTGTGCCTCTAGTCAGAGAATTTCAATAGCAGTACCCAACTAGGCCACACATTCGCTCTCCCCATCTCACACCTGTGATGGTAGTTGATTAGCACAGTGCGGCCCCCCCACCTCTCAGTTCCTTCTCTACTGCAGAGTATTGATGAGAACTCTGAAGTGGAGGTGTGGAGGGAGGGTAGTGGAGCACTCATAGGGACACACATCTCAAAGAACCTTAGTTACTGCACAAGGTGAGTAACCCTCTCTTCTTCAAGTGATGTCCCTGTGGGTGCTCCACTTTAGGTGACTTTGCCCCTTGGTGGGAGGAGGGATTCGGAGTTAGTTCTGAATAGACGAGAGGACCATGTGTCCCAGCCACGTGTCAGATGCTTAGACCTGATGAATGACGTAGTGTTGTATGAATGCGGGAGGTGATGTCCAAGTAGATGTTTTGCATATGTCGATAATAGTCATGTTGTTCAGGAAGGCAGCCAGTGTGGCTACAGATCTCGGAAAGTGTGTTCTGACCTATGGGGGGGGAGGGGTTGTAGGTCATGTTGTCAGTAACAGAGGTAGATGCAATCTGAAATCCATCTGGAAAGTCTCTGCTTAGCAATGGGTTGCCTTTGGAATGTTCCGTGGTGGAGAGGAACAATTTAGGATTTTCCTGAACAGCTTGGTCTGTTCAAGATAAAAGGTTAGCATTGTTCTGACGTCCAGGGTGCGGAAAATTGCCTCGTCTCTCCTTGTGAGGTTTAGGGAAGAACGTGGGAAGATGACTAGGTTGATGAATGTGGAAGGAATAAGAAACTTCAAGCAAAACTTAGGGTGAGGTCTGAGTGTGACCTGCCATAAGAGCCCCTATTTCTCCCACATGTCTAGCAGACATGATGGCAGCTAGGAAGGCTACTTTCATGGAAAGATGTAGAAGAGAACATACAGCCAAAAGTTCGAATGGGGCAGTTGTGAGAGATCGAAGCACCGAAGTCAGGTCCCACAGGGATATTGGGGGCTCTGGGTTCTGGGTAGAGGTTGCACACTCCCTGGAGGAATCTTGGTAATTGGGTGAGCAAATTGTGTTATCATAAGAGGTGTTTCTAGAGCAATGCTGTTTGCCCCGTTCATTAACTACATTGACTACCAATGAATTTGGATGAGGGTGTGTGAATAGGAATTCCATCCCTTTTGAAGGGACGTAATATTTTTTTGTCCTCCCTCTTACATGTGGGTGGGATGGTAGCGGGGGGTCTGAAAGATGATTGTGGCAGGTTCCATGAATGCTGTGTTAATCAGGAGGGCAATCTTGGAGGAGGCGGACGTGTGGATTCTGTCCAAGAGCTTGTGACGTGACTTAGAGGTCTCCTCTAGGGGTATCTGGGGTGCGTCTGCTATTCTTTTGAAGAGTTCTTGGAAATTTCTGAAATCATCTCCAGCAGTAGGCGGGGGAGGGGGGGGAGATAGTCTCATCTGGTGAGAATGAAGTGGTGGTAGCAGGAGCTGCCTCCTGATCTAAGACTACTTCCATCTCCTCAAAGGTCTGTTCGGCAGGGCATCTGTTGGCACTGTGAGTTTTGGTGAAGAGTGCCTATGTACTTCCGTGGTGCCACTCAGGTTTGGGGCAATACTGTCTATAAGCTGCCTGCGGGTCCCAGAATGCCCACTGAGATGGGAAGGGCATAGGTAGAGTCCCTGACAGGTGACCGTACCATCCCTGAAAATCAGGCTGTGGCACACGTTTAGGGCACTCCTGATGTGCAGACCAAACACTGCCTTGTATAGGTGAAGAGTGTTGGGAGGAAAAAGTCTCCCCTTCCTCATCCTCCCTCTCTACAGAAAGGAGGGGCAGATCTAGTTGGTGGTGTGAGTGGCAGTGAAAGTACCAAAGCAGTATCGGTACTGAGGAGAAGTGATTCTGGTACTGGGGCAATTGTCAGGTCCTTTGGTACAAGAAACTGTTGAGGTTGCAGTGCTGATGAAGGTATCTGTGTGGAAGGCGATACGGAGAATTGTGGCGGTACTGGGAGACAACGAGGTACCGATGGGACCAGAGCCAGTGTAGACCATGCAGAGGATGGCATAGTAATCTGTGGTGCAGTATCTGTGCTGTGCATCATAGAGCCAAGAGGTGACATTGTTGTCTGTAGTGCGCAGAGTTGCTCGGTACCAAGCGCTTTGTTTGTGCTATTGGTGCTGAAGTGGAGGGGGCAGTCTTTTCTGCCCTCCTTCTTAGAGCCTGCCTGCTTAAGGTCTGTGGCTTTGACAGAAGCGCCGGGAATGGCGGTCCCTGCCGACTCAAAGGTACTAAGCTGTGGCATGGTCGGTACCAATGTGGTGGATAGAGTCGGGGAACGCTTCCTCTTTGACACAGTTTTGGTAGGGGGAGTGTTAGCTCTCCTCTGTTCACGTCGTTTAGGAGACAGGTTCCTTCCTTGCAGGGTAGAGGAAAGGGATCTGTCAGAAACCGCCTGTGGAGATAGGGCGACAGGAGAAGTTTGAGATCCCGAGTCTGAGGCGGGATGGAGGGACTTCTCCATCAGGATAAGTTTTGGTTTAAGGTCCTACACTTCCCTTGTCTGGGCCTTAAGACCGTGGCACTGTGTGCACTTTTGGGGTACATGAGTTTCCCCCAGGCATCAGACATATTGCAAGCATCCGTCGGAGATTGGAATTGCCTCGTGACAGAAGAGGCAGCGTTTAAAGCCAGGAGACCCTGGCATTCTGAGGAAAAATAATGGCCCTTAAGGGGATGAAATGAAAGAATTTTTTTTTTAAATGGGGAGAAAAGTAGTAAAGGGGTCTTAACCAAAAAAACTAATTACACTATACTAATTGGTTAATCTAACTAAACTAATTCTGAGGTAAAGTGAGTGAAAGCACTGCCAGAACTCCAACTAGGGACCAAGGGCAATTGAGAAGGAACTGAGAAGGGGGCTGGCCCCACACTGCTAATCAACTGCCACCACAGGCGAGAGCCGGAGAGCGTGCATGTGCAGCCTGGCCAGATACTGCTGTCAAAGTTCTCCAACTAGAGGCTCAGAGCGCACAATCACCTAAAGTGGAGCTCCCACAGGGTCATCAGTCAAAGAAGAACTCTCGGTTGTACACTTAAGTACCTAAAAGGACACTTCACCAAGGTAGTTCAGGAGATTAAGAACTGAAATGGTCTTCTAAATAAGCTAGTAGGCTCAACTGGGGGAGTTAAAGTGCAAACACTCTGCTACTCAGTTGGAGAACAACAGGAACAATAAGACCAAAAAACACCAAGTGGCCACCAGTCCTTTTTAATATCCCACCTCCTAACATCAGGTGTTGTTTTGCAGCAAAAATACAGGAGATGCCACAACTGTCCCTTTTTAAAAGATACGAGAGGTGCATTGCCACCGACTCATCAGCACATGACCAATCTGGAGTATGTTAGCGACCATCTCTATAGCGGATGCTGTCACATTATGATGAGCAGAATGGGAATGAGCTGCTCCCTGTCAGAGACTCCATCACCACTCAGCATGATGAGAGACAATGTGGCAGCTCAATGCCAGGCAATCTCTTGTAGAAATTCAACCATTTCAGATATGGAGTGGTGAGATGTGTGGGAAATGACCACACCTGGTGACTCAGGAACAGCCCTCTGTATTGCTGCGGTGCAGCTGAGGACGCTGCACATCTACCAACGGCTGCTCATCTCGTGCTGGTCTATCCCTCATGCTACTGAATGTCTAAAATGTATGTGATGTCTACTTAAACCATTTGATATTTTTGACTTGTACATCTGTTTTATTTCCCTACTTTATATTTTGAACCTTTTCCCATTTTTATTAAGCTACTGGTACTTGTGCATTTGCTAACAGTGGAAATTAGTAAAAACACAACAGAAAATCCCAAACCTGTCAACACACTGAATGGTATATGGAGAGTTACAATAACATCAATACCAAGGATATGAATTTTGAGCCACCTCCCTATGTATGCAATAAAAATTTGGTAGAGGGTCTTATTATTTTTATTGTTGCAGAGACCACAACTATCAAAACATGGATGCAAAGAAAAGAGGAAGGATGGCCTTGAGGTGAAAGTACTAGACTGGGATTCAGGAGATCTGGGTTCATGTCTCAGTTCTGCTACTGACTTTTTAATACGATCTTGGGCAAGTCAGTCTCTCTGTGCCTTGATTCCACAAAATAGTATTTTCCCTTTTTTTGTCTTGCCAATTTAAATAAACTTTTTCAAGCAGGAACTCTCTCATTAAATATCTGTATAAAGCCTAGCACAATGAAGGCCTAACTTTGGATGTTGTCTCTATCTACTACTGGAATACAAACAAACAATCTATTCAATCCTCTGTGGTACACTGCAGGAAGCCAGTATAAATGGTTAAACAAAGAACTGGTTTTGAAATCTAAACCTTTTATACAGGTCAGTGCATGGAACATTAAATGCTATTTAACAATCTTACCTTGCAATAGCCCTGATGAAATCTAGAGAGACTGTACATTTATACTTTGGTCCATCAAGCTTGTCATCATGGCCAACCAAGGTCAAAAGCTGGAGTGTCACAAGGGAGGTGATCTAGAAACAAGAGACATCACTGAAACATTACTCACTTTTGCAAACAGGAATAACAATGACCAAATTTTCATTTGTCACCAACATAACTTTTGCAAGGTCACCAAATGTCCCATATTTCATAAGGAAGTTCTACATTTGGCTATACTGTCCCACTGATTGTCACACTGTTCTGAAACCAGCTGACCCAGAAGGGTGTAAATTCACATGACCAGTTCTGCAGCAGGAGTAGCCTTATGCATAGGTTGAAACCTAGGACACTTCACATCAGAAGTTACCCTGAAATTCTTCTTAAATACCTCTACAGTTCTGTTACCTCCCTGCATTGGCACTTTCTAAGTCTTGACAGCCACCTAAGACATACATCAAGTTCACTTCCCTCACATGTGGAGACCACCTTTTCGAATTGTCATACTCAGAACTTTATACCCCAGAGCCCATTGTGCCAGATTAGACCACGTTTCAAAAACTCACTTAATCACCCTACCCTGCCATGAGAAAGAAGCCCCAAGGTTGGAAGGCAGGATGAAAGGTCCTGAAGATCATGTGCTAAGCCAAAAACCCATCCCTTGGGGAGTGGGCCTGGAAGGAAAGAGGGGGATGTGTGTGTGAGTGTATGTGTGCACGCACCCATGTATAGACACATGCGCACACACACACACACACACACTCGAGATCGATCAATGTGCACAGATAGACATTTCTCTCTCTTTTCCGTCTTCCAAAAGATGATCTCTTAGCAGAGTTGGATATGTATGTATCAATACACACACACACACAGACACACAGACACACACACACACTCAATGCCATTAAAGTCCTGATAGTTTCCACACTGTAGTATTGAGGGTATATACCATATTAAACACAGTGAATACACTTTGCTATTTACTTTAAATGGTGCCCAAGCACACACTAAAAATAAAGGAAAGGAATAAGTATGGAGACCCTAGAAAAAGTGTGAATGGTGAGAAACAAACGAGAGAAAATGACAGAAAGGCAGAAGTACAAATGTAGAGATATAGGAAAAGAGTGAAGCTGGGAGATACAGAATTAGAAGGGAAAAAGACAAGAAATACAATATGAAAATACATTTAGTTTAATAGAACTCCTGAAGGCCAATCTGTGTTAAGTGTGCTACTCAAGGGTGATTTTTTTACTATCATCATCATCATCGGTTTCAGAGTAGCAGCCGTGTTAGTCTGTATTCGCAAAAAGAAAAGGAGTACTTGTGGCACCTTAGAGACTAACAAATTTATTAGAGCATAAGCTTTCGTGAGCTACAGCTCACTTCATCGGATGCATCCGATGAAGTGAGCTGTAGCTCACGAAAGCTTATGCTCTAATAAATTTGTTAGTCTCTAAGGTGCCACAAGTACTCCTTTTCTTTTTGTACCATCATCATCATCATCATCAGCTGTAGTAATAAATATTTATACTGTATTATACTAGCACCCAAAGGCTGCAGTCAGGATTTAGGTCCAGTTGTGCTGGGCACTATACAAATTCAGAAAAGAGACAATCCCTACCATAAAGGGTTCATAGACTAAAGCCAAACTGTTATTTACAGGGTTTATTTTTAAATTGTCCCTATTGTTGGCTATTTTCTCCTTCTGACTCCAAGATTGAGGGTGGGATGACAAAACATACTTTGCCAAAGGCATCTCTGAACTTGGTGTGGCGTACAGGTGAGTTCACTGATCAGTGTCCCACTAGCTCTCCTTGCCCACTGCAGAGCAAGCTGGGTACTAGTCATAAGAGGAAAGCTTTTTGCTCAGAGCACAATGGACTTTGTAAAAACTAGCCACCAGGACTCTGCTGGGGGAAAAGGACGAAATGAAGGACTCATTATCTCCAACTCTATCATCTGGGATGACAAGAGGATGACAGACAAAGACAAAACTATGCCACCATCTTTAGCCCGCACCCCATTACTGGCTGCTCAAGCTTTGTCTTTGTCTGGCTCCTTACTGTCACAGTTACTCCTGGGAGAATTCTATGCCAAAATATTAAAAATTCTGCATATTTTGTCAAAAACAACACAACATAATCACTCCAGTTTCATTATGTTGGTAATTTATTTCAAAATAGCTGTCAACAAGTGTGACAACAATACAGACAACAGCAAAAAAGATTCCCCCAGGAGTAGAGAGTTAAAGAAATCCCTAACAAACCAGTTCCAGTTGGGGAGTGCTGGAGTGGGCTGTGTGGGACCCCCAGAGCCCAGATACCCGCACTTCCATCCCCCCACAGCCCAGCTGCAGGGCACCCCCTGGCCCAGACACCCACACCCCTTTTCCCCCAGAGCCAAGCCATGGGGCACCCCCTGGCCCAAACATCAGTCTCCCCTTCCCATACACCAGGTCTCCCTCCCTACAGAGCCCAACCATGGGGCAGCCCCCAGCCCTCCTCCCCAGAGCCCAGCCATGAGGCAGCCATCAGCCCTCCTCTCCCCACAGAGCCCAGCCATGGGGCAGACAAAGGTTGAAGGGAAAGGAGGACATTGGTGAAGATACATACATTAAGAGTATAGCAGTAGGAATACATTACTGACCACTTGACCAGGATGGTGATGGTGACTGAAATGGTCAGGGAGATTAGAGAGGCTACAAAAACAGAAAACCCAATAATAATGGGGGATTTCAACTATCTCCATATTGATATATACCCATATGTCATTTCAGGAAGACGTCAAGCTGTTTGGAGGGGCGCAAGAGCATGAGTACCAACTTCAAGGCAGACTATTAAGAAACAGGGCACAAATCCCTTACTAGTTGTGAGTTCTATACTTAAATTTCACCAACCAAGTATCAAGTGTAAACTCCTCAGGCACTATAACAACTTAACAACGGAGTCACAGACAGTTCCCTGGGTATTCCAGTCTATCTTTCCACCTACACATGCTTGCCTCTGTAATAGATGGTCACTTACACCAGATACTCTCAATATTTAGGTTACTTCCAATCCTAAAGGACCAGTCACTTACTGTAGGTCAACTGCACTTTAGATTTTACACCGAAGACAATGCTTGTAGCCATTCCTATAATATACTATCTAAAGATTTATTTACCAAGGAAAAGGTTATTTACAAGGTTAAAGCAGGTAAACATACATACATAAATGAGTTACACTCTTAGGTTCCAAAAGGTGATAGAAACTCCTGTAATATGCAAGCTCTGTGTGTCCTTTAGAGCTAACCTAGGATAAGCAGCTGGGGATCCCATCCTTATGCTTCGAAAACTTGCCCTTCCAAAAGTCCAAGCAAAACAGAGATACAGTTTCTTCTCGTCAGGATTTTTATCTTCGCTCCAGAGTTCAAGCGATAGGATGTGTTCACCCACATGTCTCCTCTTCTTGGAGGGTAGTGCAGTGGAAGACAATTAATAAAAGTCTTTGTTCTTTGATGTTTCACAATGTCTCATTTCGTTTCAATGGGCCTTCTTGGTGGGCAGGACCTAACACACACTGTAGGAAGCCAGCATTTTACTATAATTAATGCTCCTTTCCTGTTTGATGACTTACACAATCACAGAGGATTACAATGCAAACACTTAACATCACTTTATAATATGGGGTACAGATGTTATAAGTGAGATTAATATATGTAGTAGGGCTGTGAAATGATTACAAAAATTAATCATGATTAATTGAAGTTTTAATCGCATTGTTAAATAATAGGTACTATTTATTTAAATATTGTGGATGTTTTCTACATTTTCAAATATATTGATTTCAATTACAACACAGATTAAAAAGTGTATAGTGCTCACTTTATATTATGGATTACAAATATATGCAATGTAAAAAAAAGAAACAAAATAAGTATTTTTCAAGTCACCTCATAAGTACTGTAGTGCAATCTCTTTAACTTGAAAGTGCAACTTACAAATCTAGAATTTTTTTTTAATATATAACTGCAATCAAAAATAAAACAATGTAAAACTTGAGAGCCTACAAGTCCACTCAGTCCTAACTTCTTGTTCAGCAAATCATTAAGACAAACAAGATTGTTTACATTTATGGGAGATAATGCTGCCTGCTTATTATTTACAATGTCACCCGAAAGTGAGAACAGGCATTTGCATGGCACTGTTGTAACTGGCGTTGCAAGGTATTTACATGCCAGATATGCTAAACATTTGAATGCCCCTTCATGCTTCAACCACAATTTCAAAGAACATGCTTCCATGCTGATGGGTTCTGCTCGATAACGATCCAAAGCAGTATGGATTGACGCATGTTCATTTTCATCATGCGAGTCAGATGCCACCAACAGAAGGCTGATTTTCTTTTTTGGTGGTGCGTTTTGTAGTTTCTGCACCAGAGTCTTGCTCTTTTAAGACGTCTGTCTGCATGTTCAACACCTCATCCCTCTCAGATTTTGGAAGGCACTTCAGATTCTTAAACCTTGGGTTGAGTGCTGTAGCTATCTTTGGAAATCTCACATTGGTATCTTTTCTGTGTTTTGTCAAATCTGCAGGGAAAAAAGTGTTCTTAAATCAAACAACATGTGCTGGGTCGTCATCCAAGACTGCCATAACACGAAATATATGGCAGGATGAGAGTAAAACCACAGAGCAGGAGACGTACACTTCTCCCCCAAGAAGTTCAATCACAAATTTAAGTAATGCATTAATTTTTTAACAAGTGTCAGGAACGGGGAAGCATGTCCTTTGGAATGGTGTCCTAAGCGTGAAGGGGCATACGAATGTTTAGCACATCTGGCACGTAAATACCTTGCAAGACTGGCTACAAAAGTGCCATGCCAATGCTATTCTCATTTTCAGGTGACACTGTAAATAAGAAGCGGGCAGCATTAACTCCCATAAATGTAAATAAACTTCTTTGTCTTAGTGATTAGCTGAACAAGAAGTTAGACTGAATGGACTTGTAGGCTCCAAAGTTTTACATTGTTTTGTTTTTGAGTGCAGTTATATAAACTAAAAAAAAAAATAGCTGAATTCTCGCAATAAAGAGATTTCACTACAGTACTGGTATGAGGTGAACTGAAAAATACTATCTCTTTTGTACATCTTTTTTACAGTGCAAATATTTGTAATACAAAATAGAGTGAGCACTGTACATTTTATATTCTGTGTAGTAACAAATCAATATATTTGAAAATGCAGAAAAACATCCAAAATATTCATAATACATTTAAATTAGTATTCTCTTATTGTTTAATAGCAATTTTTTTAATCTAGTTAATTAGTTTTGAGTTAAGCGCTTGAGTTAACTACGATTGACAGCCCTAATATGCAGCATCCTACAAGCATTTCATAAAATATAAAAAGAAAAGGAGTACTTGTGGCACCTTAGAGACTAACAAATTTATTAGAGCATAAGCTTTCGTGAGCTACAGCTCACTTCATCGGATGCATTTGGTGGAAAAAGCAGAGGAGAGATTTATATACACACACAGAACATGAAACAATGGGTTTATCATACACACTGTAAGAAGAGTGATCACTTAAGATAAGCCATCGACAGCCCCCCAATCTGAAGCAAATACTTACCAGCAACCACATACCACACAACAGAACCACTAACCCAGGAACCTATCCTTGCAACAAAGCCCGTTGCCAACTCTGTCCACATATCTATTCAGGGGATACCATCATAGGGCCTAATCACATCAGCCACACTATCAGAGGCTTGTTCACCTGCGCATCTACCAATGTGATATATGCCATCATGTGCCAGCAATGCCCCTCTGCCATGTACATTGGCCAAACTGGACAGTCTCTACGTAAAAGAATGAATGGACACAAATCAGACGTCAAGAATTATAACATTCAAAAACCAGTTGGAGAACACTTCAATCTCTCTGGTCACTCGATCACAGACCTAAGAGTGGCTATCCTTCAACAAAAAAGCTTCAAAAACAGACTCCAACGAGAGACTGCTGAATTGGAATTAATTTGCAAACTGGATACAATTAACTTAGGCTTGAATAGAGACTGGGAATGGATGAGTCATTACACAAAGTAAAACTATTTCCCCATGGTATTTCTCCCTCCCACCCCACCCCCCACTGTTCCTCTGATATTCTTGTTAACTGCTGGAATTAGCCTACCTTGCTTGTCACCATGAAAGGTTTTCCTCCTTCCCCCCCCTGCTGCTGGTGATGGCTTATCTTAAGTGATCACTCTCCTTACAGTGTGTATGATAAACCCATTGTTTCATGTTCTCTCTCTTTGTGTGTGTGTGTGTGTGTGTGTGTGTGTGTGTGTGTGTGTGTGTGTGTGTAAGTCTCTCCTCTGCTTTTTCCACCAAATGCATCCCATGAAGTGAGCTGTAGCTCACGAAAGCTTATGCTCTAATAAATTTGTTAGTCTCTAAGGTGCCACGGGTACTCCTTTTCTTTTTGTCATAAAATATAAACACATACTTATAAACTTAGCATCTATTTTAACAATACTAACACACCGGTGAGCCAGACTGGTTTCCAGCTATGTATTGGTTAGTGTTCTGTTGGGGGCCTTGGCATGAGGTGGCACCTAGTCTGCCAGGCGTCACAGAAGGGATGAAGAGAGAAAATTTCTGGACACCATTAACGACTGCTCCTTGGAGCACTAGTCCTGGAACCCACAAGGGGAGAGGCAATTCTTTATTTAGTCCTAAGTGCAGCACAGGATCTGGTCCAAGAGGTGAATATAGCTGAACTGCTCAGTAATAGTGACCATACTGTAATTAACTTTAATAGCTTTGTAGGGAGAAATGTACCAAAGATACCCACGACAGTAACATTTAACTTCAAAAATGAGAATTTTTTTTTTAACACAGAAGCTAGTTAAATAGATATTAAAAGGAACTGTCGCAAAAGTGAAATGCCTGAAAGTTGCACGGAAACTATTAAAAAAATATAACAGAGGCTCAAACTAAATGTATACCCCAAATAAAAACAAATAGTAAAAGGACCAAAAAATGCCACATCAGAAAAACAGCAGAGTAAAAGAAGCAATTAGCAACATAAAGGCATCCTTTAAAAACTGGAAGTCAAACTGTAGCGAGGAAAATAGAAGGGAGTGCTAACCCTGGAAAGTCAAGTATAAAAGTATAATTAGGTGGACTAAAAAGAATTTAAAGAACAACTAGCAAAAATTAACAGCAAAAGTATTTAAGTACATCAGAAGCAGGAAGCCTGCCAAACAATCAGTGGGGTCACTGGACGATCAAGGTGCTAAAGGAGCACTCAAGGAACATAAAGCCATTGCAGAGAAGGTAAATGAATTCCTTGCATTAGTCTTCACTGCAGAGGATGCAAGGAAGATTTCCACAGCTGAGCCATTCTTTTTAGGTGACAAATCTGAGGAACTGCCCCAGATGGAGGAGTTGAGGAAGTTTTGGAACATACCAAAAAGTTAAACAGTAATAAGTTACTAGAACCAAATGGTATTCATTCAAGAGTTCTGAAGAAACTCATATATGAAACTGCAGAACTACTAACTGTGCTATAAGAAAAGGAGTACTTGTGGCACCTTAGAGACTAACAAATTTATTAGAGCATAAGCTTTCGTGAGCTACAGCTCACTTCATCGGATGCATAACTGTGCTATGTAACCTATTGTTGAAATCAGCCCCTGTAACTGGTGACTGGAGGATAGATAATGTCATGCCGATTTTTAAAGAAGGTTCCAGAGGCAATCCTGGCAATTACGGGCCAGAAAGCCAAAACTTCAGTACCAAGAAAATTAGTTGAAACTATAGTGAATAACAAAATCATTACGGACAGATGAACACAATATGTTGGGGAAGAGTCAACAAGCCTTTTGTAAAGGGCCCTCGCTAATTTATTTGAATTCTTTGAGGAATCAACAAGCATGTGGACAAAGGCAATCTAGTTGATATAGTGTACTTGGACTTTCAGAAAGCCTTTGACAAGGCTCACCAAAGGCTCTTACGCAAAGTAAACAGTCATGAGATAAGGGGGAAGGTCCTCTCATAGATCAGTAACTAGTTAAAAGATAGGAAGAAACAGTCAGTTTTCACAGGGAAACGAGGTAAATAGCAGGATCCCCCAAGGATTTATGCTGGGACCTGTGCTGTTCAACTTCTTCAAAAATATTCTGGAAAAGGGGATAAACAGTAAGGTGGTAAAGTTTGCAGACAGTACAAAATTACTCAAGATAGTTAAGTCTGAAGCTGACTGCAAAAAGTTATAAAAAATATCACAAAACTGAGTGAATGGGCAACAAAATGGCAGAGGAAATTCAATGTTGATAAATGCAAAGTAATGCACGCTGTTCTGTGATTCAGTCCATTAAACGGATAAGAACAGATACTACACTTGATAGTTGCCCTGTTCTGTTCATTCCCTGTGAAGCATCTGCAACTGGCCAGTGCTGGAAGACAAGATACTGGGCTAGATGGACCACTGGTCTGACCCAGAATGGCCTTTTTTATTCATGGGTGGTGTGAAAAATGAGAAAAGAGGATAACAAAATAAGTGAGGAGTTACACACCAGGAAGAGGGGGGAGGAAGAAAGAAGAAAGCATTTCAGATGAGCCACACACAGAAAATGCTGCCTCCAAAAAGCCCCTTCTGGAAGAAGTGTCGGGATTGGCGAACCATTTGACTGAAGCAGGAATGAAAAAACAAACAAAAACGAAACAAGTGCAGAAAGGAGAAATATATTGGTGCAATGCTGCCACAGCTCTAAAGGAGCAGGTGGGAGCTTCAGCCTGGGAGACTATTTCTGAAAATGAACAGGGATGTTTTGAAAAATTCATCCTGAAGTGCAATACACCAAAATGCAAATATTGAACTGTAGGACACAATCTTTTATACTTGTGAATATATTCCTTTAGAATGCAGCCTCATTTGTCCTGATGTACATCACAGCAGAGTGAAGACATCAGAATATACTGATGTAACTACTTTGGCCTTATTTAAAAAAAAAAATTCTGATTGCTCTGTTGCCCCCTCTTTCTGTGATGCTGTGTGTTGGGGAGAAGGAAAAAAGATGCTCCTAGTTACTTCCCCTCAGCTGGTGATAATGCACCATGACACAGTGGCATTGTGTCATTCAGGATCTGACCAGGTAGAAAAGATATAATGAAAATGGTCCTACGTTTCAAAAGCAAAATGTTAACAAGTCTGTATGTGATTAAATAGAATGTACTAAATATAATGAACTAAAGAGTTTAAGTAAGAGCAAATGCCTGCATTAGGCAACTGCATACAAATTCAAACTATCAAGAAAGCAAGGACTTAGCCACAGTAAATGTATGTGTAAATAAGCAAAGGAAAGCTAAAGGAATATGGAGCTTTCAAACCTTTCTGGCTGGTTAAAGTTATACCCCAAAATTGATTAGTTTAAAATATTATTCTAATCTCCTTAGTATTTCTTCAGACCCGTAGTCTGTAGCAAGCAAAAACTAGGTTTACTAGGAATGAGACAATGTTTATAAATAAGTATAACTATTTAAAATTTTGGTTTATAACATATGACAATACAAGTCTGAAAACTATGATAGGATTACTGCTTCATTTGTTCCCACAAACCTGAATATTCCATAAATTACCTTAGATCTATAAATTATGTTAAAGGCAGCTGATTCACAATTCCTTTTGTTAGTGTCTATAGCACTTTGGAGAAGTGAGAATATAGGAAATTACTCAAATTCTAATTTGAAAATCTCTCTGGTTTCAATTTAATGGCACTCCATTTACCCTTAAAGTTGTTATTTTATCAAATCCTTTAAGTTTAAGTCAGAAGAGTACATTTTTCTACACTCCTCACTCAATCAGGTCTTTATTCAGTCAATGAAGAAGCATAATGGAGTAATCCGTTATTACAACTGCTATTTTGCACCCCAGTGCACCATTATTGGCTAATCATTTTTACAGGATATGCTTGCAGCTGGCCTCCTACATTCAGAGACTACCAATGAAAGCAGGTCATATCCCACAGAAGGAATGGCATGAGGCTCATAAAAGCTTCCAATGAACACACCATAAGCCTTGATAGCTTGGAGCTGGACCCATCTAAATATTATGTAGGCTGCAGAAAACAAAAGTGACCTTGCTGTTGCATTACAAATGTTCCAGTGCTGCATTAATAACAAATTTTGACCAATTTCCCTACTCTCATCAAATACTGTATATGGAACAGAAGGTCAGTACCGTATTGTAAAATTGCTTACTAAATCCTCTGCCTGTAAATCAAAAATACTGTCAGGCTGGATACCAAGTTTCTGATTAATGTTTTAAGCTTAATGTGCTACAAGATACAAAAGTTTTGATCATTAGAGTAAAACAAGGTTATTTACCTGGTCAACTGCAGCCCTCCAACTATGCTTCTTCCATAAATTCTCAATCTTGTAAGTTTAATGCAATGCACATGGGTCAAAAATCACTTTGTAGTGAATGTTTAAACAGAGTTATAAGCCTACAGGTTCAGATACTGAGACTATGCTTAAAAAGCAAAGGTAGATAAGCCTGCTATTTCCAATTCACACAGAGCAGCAAACATAGATTCCAAACTCTAAAGACATTGGAGAGAGAAAGAGTGTAGATCTAAGGGAGAAACAAGGTATGAGAACTGCAAATTACAGTTAAGCAATTTCCTTTTTTCCTTTCCCAAATTGCTTCCACAGTTCTCAACCCCCAAAGACTAGCAAGCAGCAACCATTAAGAAATTAAGAGTTGCAATAATTAAACAAACACTGCCCTACTAAACTGGGCATCTGACTGCCCTCCAACTCTAAACAATAAAGCTTCTAGAAAGTGTGCTTTGAGTTCCAAGTGGCAGTTTGGCCAATATCTGCATCAGACACAAGCAGACCGACGAGCCACTTTTACTACAGATGACTAAATTCTAATGCTCACTCAGTGTGGGTCATATTTTAAACATTCAGCAATGCATGTGAGACACGGTTTGGATAAAAAGAAAAGGAGTACTTGTGGCACTTTAGAGACTAACCAATTTATCTGAGCATAAGCTTTCGTGAGCTACAGCTCACTTCATCGGATGCATTCCTTATCGGGGATACTGTTCCTGACTGCTTGTAGCCCATCTTTGTGTGGAATGTTGGTGTAGAGGGCTTCTACATCCATAGTGGCCAGGATGGTGTTTTTAGGAAGATCACCAATGGATTGTAGTTTCCTCAGGAAGTCAGTGGTGTCTCAAAGATAGCTGGGAGTGCTGGTAGCGTAGGGCCTGAGGAGGGAGTCTACATAGCCAGACAATCCTGCTGTCAGGGTGCCAATGCCTAAGATGATGAGGCGTCCAGGATTTCCAGGTTTATGGATCTTGGGTAGCAGATAGAATACCCCTGGTCAGGGTTCCAGGGGTGTGTCTGTGTGGATTTGTTCTTATGCTTTTTCAGGGAGTTTCTTGAGCAAATGCTGTAGTTTCTTTTGGTAACCCTCAGTGGGATCAGAGGGTAATGGCTTGTAGAAAGTGGTGTTGGAGAGCTGCCTAGTAGCCTCTTGTTCATATTCTGACCTATTCATGATGACGACAGCACCTCCTTTGTCAGCCTTTTTGATTATGATGTCAGCGTTGTTTCTCAGGCTGTGGATGGCATTGTGTTCTGCACGGCTGAAGTTATGGGGCAAGTGATGCTGCTTTTCCACAATTTCAGCCCGTGCACGTCAGCAGAAGTACTCTATGTAGAAGTCCAGTCTGTTGTTTCGACCTTCAGGAGGAGTCCACCCAGAATCTTTTTGTAGTGTTGGTAGGAAGGAATGCATCCGATGAAGTGAGCTGTAGCTCATGAAAGCTTATGCTCAAATAAATTTGTGTTAGTCTCTAAGGTGCCACAAGTACTCCTTTTCTTTTTGCGAATACAGACTAACACAGCTGCTACTCTGAAACCTGTCATTATGCAAGGTTTGGATAAATACTCCTTAAAGGTTACTTGGGTGTAGAAAGCTGAGACTACAGAGGTAGTTGCTAGGTAGGAAAACACAGGAGAGAATACAAGGATACTGATGGCCTGGTGTACCGTCATTGTGATTAATGTATTATCAGGTCTTTTATATCTATAGATATACTGTATATATAAACCCACTTAGATAGATGTATACAGATGTAATTTCCCCTATAGTGATCCCTAAAAGACAACGTATAAGTGATGTCCTAAAATGTTTTAATCCTAAAAAAATAAAACCCTAAAGATGTTTTGACATCTAAAAAGGTGTGGAGTCTAAATTTCCCTGGATCACAATGAAGTGTAATAAAAAATATTTGCAAAAAGAAAAGGAGTACTTGTGGCACCTTAGAGACTAACAAATTTATTAGAGCATAAGCTTTCGTGAGCTACAGCTCACTTCATCGGATGCATATCCGATGAAGTGAGCTGTAGCTCACGAAAGCTTATGCTCTAATAAATTTGTTAGTCTCTAAGGTGCCACAAGTACTCCTTTTTTTTTTTGCAAATACAGACTAACACGGCTGCTACTCTGAAAAAAATATTTGGAGGATGATGGTCTGAACCAAGTGGAACTCGGACAACAATTTAGTTATAAATTTGCAAAGAGAACAAAGGACAACTTAGAGTGAATGGTGGATCAGTCATTAAAGACTGCATTTCACTCTCTTCTCAAAGATCTGACTGGAATTAAAAATCAAAAAACTAAAAATAAATAATACTTAGCTCTTATCCAGTACTTTTTTCTACATATTGTACAATTTCCTAAGTGGCAGGCAAAATAAAAAGCACTCCGCTAAAGGCTCAGAAGGTAACTCCATTAGCACTGTGTTGTGATCCTGTAGAAATACATTCACCAGTTCTTAAAGGAATCTTGTAAGATGGCATGACTGAACATAGTGGAGCTATCTGCTGCATGATGACATGGTCATGGGGCTAAAAGTTGTGTGTTGTGGCTAGTCCAAGATAAATTATGTGGAAGCAGCCAGGCCTTGCATTACTTTTCTGTCAGATTAGGGGAAAGTCACGAGCAGCAACAGTGTTTTGTCACCTAAGGCCATCACTTTCTCACTTTGTCTGCTGGCAGAACACATTTTGTTGGGTTTTCTAGCAGCATGAGTTTCTTTCATTCATCATTATCCTCATCCCCCGCACCTTCCCCAGCCAAGCTCCATCTACCAGTCCCCTCACTGATTTAGTTGGGGATTGGTCCTGCTTTGAGCAGGGGGTTGGACTAGATGACCTCCTGAGGTCCCATCATATTCTATGATGATTCTATGACACAATCTAATTCACATTACTGGACTGCAAAATATCAAATCTGTATGAGCGTTTTCCCCAAATGAAGAAAGGTTTAACACCTCTGCTAGCTGGTAAACCATTCCCTGAAATGACTGGAGGTCATTAGGAGACAAGTGCTTCACTGGATACAAGCCCTACCTCCAAGAGCATATATGGAGGAATCTACACTAAGCCTGAGTTTGCTGTAGATTCAAATAGACTCAGGGGGCTCAGGAGGAGGAGACTGATGTACACCAAGCACAGAAGCCTCAAATGACAGAGATTAAAGAGGAACATAGACAAAGGTTGAAAATAGGGCAAACTAGTCAGGACCAAGCTGGCTGCTTTTTTGTGGGGGGATAATACCAAAAAGATATGGAAGACCGAGTCTAATTCCACAAATATCTACAAAGTGAAGTCTAAGTACTATATGCACCAACAGGTGGAGCATAACCTTCCCAAGTGGACCTTCTGCTACATAGGAGAAATAGGTAGAAGATGGTCATGAAGCATCAAAACAGTGCAACTACCACATTGGAATACCTAAGCATCAGAAATTGTATTGTAATGGGAAGCCAGACGTGTGATGGTAAACTGATGCAACAATATTTTGTTCCTGACACAGTCTTCTCTTGTAGTTTTCTTGTGATTAAGCTATGAAAATAGAAAAAAAAGACTTTTCAAAATATCTGAAAAAAAACTTGAGAGTAAAGAACAAATTAAGGAAAGATGTCTAATGGACAGAAAGAAGGAAAACAAACCCTTGTCACTCCACAGCCCTTATAAAAGGGCTAACCAGTAAAAGGTTTGACATAGTCTCTAGTGCGTTAGTGACAAAGCAAGCAAGTCTAGCCACTAAAACTGTGACTCTCATATAGTGTGTGGCTATGTAAGTTAAGTAGGGGCTCAAGAAAAGTCCTTTGTACAGGGACCTAAATACATTTTCCAAAATCTTAGCAGACTGCTTACATTAGCTGATTCTTATGCCCTCAATTCAAAAGCACTACTTTAGACTGATCTGATACAGAGAATGTACAGGTTCTGAGGCTCACTTGATGCACCAGGTGCACAGAAAAAAGAAGAACAGGGTGGTGAACCTTTAAGTGCTAGTAGCAACTGAAAGAGAACTGACATCAGTCTGTACATTTACGGGTTCTGAAATCCATGAAGCAGTGGCAGAATGTACCATATGCTGAGAGATGGAAGAGATGTATGCAACCCTTAAAACACTTTGGAAGTTCTGTCTGAGTCTTGTCCCCAAAGTTAAGACAAAAGAATGGGAATCCACTGCAACTTGTGTTTTCAAAAGAAACAATTTCAAATTACTGACACCCTTAAATATGTTATTGCCCACACAATACAGAGCTATACTAGTTTAGTACTTTGTGAAAATGTAACAGGGCAGCAGGAATCTTCTGGTAATTCATCCTATCAGCAAGTTTTAGAACCCTGCATAAAGGCACTGACATTCTGCTTTAATCACAGGGGTAAATCTGGCTCATGAACTTAAACTCTAGACATATGGGAGGTGGCAGTGACTTTCTAGACAGAGGAAAATGGAGAATTAGGCACAGGTATTCCTGTGACAGCTAGTCACAGAGGAAGCAGAGACTGTTTTCTGCTGTATTATTGTTTTTGGGTTACTAATAAAGTCAAACCCTAGGAAGGGAATGCGTTTGGATGTTAACTTGGGGTCTCTGCACTCCTTGGAGGATGGGGGACTTGCAGTTTGATATATAATAAAAAAATTCCCATTAAAATTTCCATATTCTACTAAATCTTAATAAGGTGATAACGCTGTTTTATAACTGTAGCTTTGAAAAAATATTACTATTTCTAAATTTCAGGCAGCGTAAAGCCTGGCAAGTAATCTGTTTTCAAACAAAATATAGAAAAATGTATTCCATGTTTGGAAAGATATAAATGAAAGTAATTGTGCCTCTTAGCAAAAAAAATTCAGTTCTCAAAGCTTTTTCTTCATGGCATGTATTAGAGTGGCTGTATTTCATTGTCACAAAAACTTGGAAAAAACATCTGGTGAGAACAGACTTGAAAGTAGCCAGAAAAACTGTGTGGGTGATTTTAAAAAAGGACATTTATCAAGAATATTTTGAGGGAAAGAAATTAGAAGTAATATTCTAAGACTGTTCAGAAAAGTAAAATTGGATGTAGTTATAATTTAGTCTTAGCAGAAAAGACCACAGTAACAGTAAAATGTTATATACTGGTGACTGAAATTTTCTGAAAGGGTAGTCAGGAAGTCTGGAGAAGAATTCTTGACCTTCAAGGCATGACGGAACAGGTGTCAAGGCTATGCTGAAATCCAACAATGACTACATTTCCCCTAAAATGTAGTTGTGTGAGAATGATCCTTGAAAAGTGTGTGTTTGGGTAGGTGGATTATCAAGGGTTAGGGGTGACGAATAGCAAGTGGCTGAGGGTGGTATCCTGAAGAGAACAGACCTTCTGAAATATTTCTAAGCTCCACTGGTCAAACTTAGAGGCTTAACTCCCAGGTATAAGAGAAGCCACACCTAAAGGCAATATCTTTTTCACCAACCAGCTATAGTTAAGAGATGGGATTTGCATAATTCCTTAAAGGGTAACAAAGACCAGCTTTGTCAGGTCATTAGGGCTGTGTGGAGGAGAAAAGACCATTCACTGAGAAGACCCTTCCTCTTACCAGGAAGATAATGACAAACCGGAGAATATTCTCAGAAAAGCAATAATTGATTAGGGCTGGATAGACCAATTTACAAGGAAATATATATAAATATATAGCCTGGCTAAGTGAAGACTGACTAATGGTAGGAAAAGTCCACCAATATAGATAACAACTGTATGAGATAGAAGGGAGGGGAATTATTCAGCATAGTTTAAAAGGGGGTGGGGGGATATAAATAGAATCAATGCCATGAATGTAAAGGGGACAATTAGGCTGAGTATTAGGAAAATCTTACTTACGTAAGAGCTATTAGCCTATGAAGCAGTTTCCCAGAGGGGTGATGGAAGCCCTACTGAGTGGTACTTGCAAAACTGGGCTAGACAAATCACCAGTAAAACAACAGAGAACAATTCTGCATTGGCAAAAAGATGTGCCACAAACAGAGGCAGATGAAAGGAGAGTTTTGGAGGGGGTAGCTGCAGACTCAGTGCTTGAAGATAGTGGGATTTGGTGAGTGGTGCATGTAGTCTGCCTGTAGTTTGTTTGGTTGACTGTTTGTTTGGTTGACTGTTCATTCTCTGTGTACAGGCTGCATAGCTGGGCTGTGGGCCCAGAGGCTCTACTCTTAGAGCTTGATCAGTGTCTTGCTAAAGGCCCTGAGGCTCTAATCCTTGGAGCAGCCCAGCTGTTTGAAGACAGAAGTAAATAGTTCTCAGGTGGTGAGGGGGTTGAGCTGAGCTGCTCTAATCAGGGAAAACTTGTTATAAAAAGTCACTGGCAAGGAGATCTCATGAGCCAAGAACAGAAGCAGCTAACAGGAGAGTTTTGGAGAAAGTTGAGAGAAGACGTTTTAGAGACTTTCGCTCCAGAGTAAGCCGTGTTGTGATATCAAGATGGCCAACGATAGAGACCTGAAATGGTTGTACCATGTTCTCTTTCCTGCCTACAGCCAGAAGGGATGTCCTGAACACAAAGTATAAGCTGGTGGCTGTCCTGGAGGAAATGATTCTTGGACTGCAGGGGCATCTTGAGAAGCTATTGAGAATTACGGTAGATGAAGAGTTCCTTGGCAGCCAGGTTTGGAAAACAGCAGTACCCCAGGTTCAAGGAAGAATGAAGGTGGCCACCAAGGAATCGGGAAGAAAGAGGAAGGCAGAAAGCAGGCCAGGAGGTTTGTAAGCATCAGAGGCAAGAATTCAAGGTGATATTCTACACAGCAGGAGACAGATGGGGGATGGGCAGGCTGTGGCCACCAGAGAGAATTCCACACAGCTATAAATGTAAATAGATACCAGGTCCTCAATGTGGAAATATTGAAGATACCTCTCAAGATCAGGCAAATCCAACAGACAAGAGCTGTACAGGACACACGTGGATGGCAACTTGGCCCAACATGTAAGAAAATTAAGCTTGCCCACAAAGAGATGTCCAACCATCCAAAGATGACAAATGATAGTTGTTAGAGATTCAATTCTCTGAAGAACTGAAAGAACATTCTGCAAGGGACAAGTGGACAACAGGACAGCGTGCTACCTTGCTGAGCCAAGAAATGAGACATCATTCTAAGACTGGATAGGCTTCTAATGTCGACAGGCAAGATTCCATTGGTGATGGTTCATATCGGCACTAATGACATGGTCTTGCGGGATAATAGTAGTCCATTGCTAATGATAATGACAATATTGTCGCAATTCTCATCTATGGCTATGCATATGACTCTGAAGTCCAAACCCTCATGCACAGAGTCAGCTGAACTGAGGGCATGGAAAGTCTGTATCCATGATGTTTGATGATGCTGCTTGAACTTGTTGCATGTCAGTCCTGTTCTGAGCCGTTTGCTCAAGTTCTTCAAGATTTATGCCAGACCACTGGAGACCGCTCTTCAAGCTATCTTTGAAGCACTTATATGGACAACCCTTTCTTTTTGCCCTACCTCAGCTCCCCATACAGGATGTTTTGGGAGGTGGTGGTCTTCCATTCTGACATGTTCAGAGCACCTACATTGTTCTCTCAGTAGCATTTCCTCAATGCTGGTTGTGTTTGCTCTCTCAAGGACTTTAATATTGGTCACTCTGTCCTGCTGGCAAATGCTCATTATTGAGCAGAAGGCCGACATGTGAAATTGCTCAAGCTGTTGAATGTGCTGTCTATAAAGAGTCCATGTCTCAGAACCATACAGGAGAGATGTTTTGACCACTGCACTATAGATCTTCAGTGTTGTGGAGAGATGAATGTTGTGTTGCTCAAGGACTTTTGTTCAAAGTCAGCAAAAGGCCAGGCTGGTTTTACTGATTCTGCAGACTATTTCCTTAACAAGGGAATTGTCACTAGAGATAGTTATGCCCAAACATTTTAACTGAGCCACTTTTTTCAGCTATGTGCCTGGGATGGAGATGGCTGGTGCTGGAGCACTGGAACGAGGTGGTGGTTGGAACAAGACCTCTGTCTTATAGAGACTGATGGTAAGGCCAAAGAGCTGAGATGCTCTTGCCTTGTGGGATATCTCACGGATAACAGAGGACTTCACGGAACTCAGAAGCGTGCTGAAGAATATCCAAGTCTTCTTCTTTGAGATCATTCCTAACTCATGAACAAAAGAAGACAGAAGATTCTGGAGTGAACCGCTGGTAGGTAAGCGGTGTAGGGTTTTGATTTTGTGCCCCCTATCTGCCCCCAACCCACTTCCCACCCCGACTGCCCTCCTCAGAACTCCCGACCCATCCAACCCCCCCTGTTCCTTGTCCTCTGAATGCCTCCTCCTGGGACCCCTGCCCCTAACTGCCCTCTCCCCCCATTCAACCCCCCTGCTCACTGTCACGACTGCCCCAACCCCTATCCACACTCCCATATCCAACCCCCCTGCTCCCTGTCCCCTGACTGCCCCAACCCCTATCCACACCCCACCCCGTAACCACCCCCTGGGACCCCATCCCCTATCCAACCCCCCTGCTCCCCATCCCCTGACCGCCCCCCACCAGAACCTCCACCCCATCCAACTGCCTCCTGCTCCCTGTACCCTGACTGCTCCCCGGGACCCCCTGCCCCTTACCACGCCACTCAGAGTGGCATGAGCTCACAGCCACGCTGCTGCCCTGCCCGGCAGGAATGGTGGGCCAGAGTGCCGGCAGCACAGCACGCTGAGGCTGCGGGGAAGAGGGAACAGCGGGGGAGGGGCAGGGAGCTAGCCTCTCCAGCCGGGAGCTCAGGGACCGGGCAGGACGGTCCCGAAGGCCGGATGTGGCCTACGAGCGGTAGTTTGCCCACCTGTGCACTATGTCAAAAATGGCATTACCTGTTTCTGATAACTTGAAGAAAATGATCTTGGAAAAAAAGCTGTATGATCACTGTGAATTTCAATTTGAGTGACATACGCTGGAAATCTGATGCTGCCAGCACTAAAATATCCTTGGAATTTCTAAATATTATATATGACAATTTCCAAACGCAAGAAGTGTTGCAGCCACATGGGAAAATTCGTTATTAGACCTTGTATTAATAGATAAAGAGGAACTGATTGCTTAGGTACAAGTGATCCTGACCTGATTATGTTTATAATATGCAAGCAGAATAAAGTCAGATCAGTATACACTTGGTGCTCTAATAGAGCCAATTTTAAAACCTGAAAACCATTAAGCCAAATCAGCTGGGAGGAAGAATTTAATCAGAAAAATGTAAATAATTGGAAAACATTGAAGAGCACCTTAAAAGATGCCCCAAAAGCCACAATCACATAAAAAACTGATCTTGTTTACAGAAGTGAAGACAATAAAAAAAATTTAAATGATATCTAACAAATGGACAAAAAGGAAAGTTGATAGTAATTAATATAAATCAGAAGTTAGGAACTACAGAAAATTGATAAAGGAAGCAAAGGGACACAAGAGGAACTCTAGGGCCAGAAATGTTAGGAACAATAAAAAGGAGTTTTTTAACTACATTAGGAACAAAGAATCCTGACCATAATATTGGACCATTATCAGATGGAAGTGATAAAACTGTTAATAATAATGCAGAAAAGGCAGAAATTAAACATTTCTGTTCTGTATTTGAGGGAAAAACAGTTGATATGGTCTCATCATATGGTTTCCATTCCACTAGTATCTCTGGAGGATGTTACAGAGAAGTTACTAATGTCAGACATTTTTAAATCAGCAGGTCTGGATAATATTGTGCCAATTTTTAAAAAGGGTAAATGAGATGACCTGGGTAATTATAGGTCTGTCAGCCAGACATCGATCCTGGACAAGATAACAGAGATGCTGATATGGGACTCTATTAATACAGAATTAGAGGGTGGTAATAATTAATGCCAATCAATATGGAATTATGGAAAATAGATCTTGTCAAACTAATCTGATATGTTTTTTGAAGAGATTACAAGTTTGACTGATAATAGTAACAGAGTTGATGTAATATACTTAAACTTCTGTAAGTTGTACCACACATTTTTATTAAAAAACTATATAAAACAATATAAAATTAACATGGCACACATTAATGGATTAAAAACTGGCTAGCAAATAGGTCTCAGAATGTAACTGTCAACAAGGAATTGTCACTGAGTGCATGTGCTTCCATTAGGGTCCCACAGAAACTGGTTCTTGGTCCTATGCTATTTAACATTTTTATCAATGACCAGGATGAAAACAAAATCAATCAATGATGTTTACATATGATACAAAAATTTGGAGAGCAGAGGTTACTGATTCAGAGTGATCTGAATCGCTTGGTAAGCTGGGCTCAAGCAAACAATATTTGTTTTAATACAGCTAAATGTCAATTTACACATCTAGGAACAAAGAATGTAGGCCACACTTGCAGGATGGCAGACTATCCTGGGAAGCAGTGACTCTGAAAAACAATGTGGTGGTCATGGTAAATAATCAACTGAACACGAGCTCCCTGTGACACGCTGTGGCCAAAAGAGCTAATGCAATCCTGGGATGCATAAACAGGGGAATCTCAAATAGAGACGTTATTCGACTTCTATATTTGGCACGGGGGCAACTGCCACTGGAATACTGTGTCCAGTTCTGGTGCCCACAATTCAAGAAAGATGTTGATAAATTGGAGAGGGTTCACAGAAGAGTCATGAGAATGATTAAAGAAGTAGAAAACATGCCTTATAGTGACAGATTCCAGGAGCTCAATCTATTTAGCTTAACAGAGAGAAGGTTAAAGGGGGACTTGATTACAGCCTATGGGTATCTACATGAAGAACAAATATTTAATTATGTGCTCTTCAATCTAGCAGAGAAAGATATAACACGATCCAATGGCTAGAAGCTGAAGTTAGACAAATTCAGATAGGAAATGAGGGTAATTGTCTATTGTGAGAGTAATTAACTATTGGAACAATTTATCAGCAATCACGGTGGATTCTCCATCATGGACAATTTTTAAACCCAGAGTGGATGTTTTTCTAAAATATATGATCTAGAAATTATTTTGACCAAGATACATGGCCTGTGTTATATAGGAGATTAGACTAGATCAACCTTTCAGAAGTGGTATGCCGAGTCTTCATTTATTCACTTTAATTCAAGGTTTTGCATGCCAGTAATACATTTTAACGTTTTTTAGAAGGTCTCTCTCTATAGATCTATATATTATATAACTAAACTATTGTCATATGTAAAGTAAACAAAGTTTTCAAAACGTTTAAGAAGCTTCATTTAAAATTAAATTAAAATGCTGATCTTACGCCGCCGGCCAGCTCAGCCCGCTGCCAGCCTGGCGTTCTGTTCACCTAGGCCGGTAGCAGGCTGAGTAGGACCTGCGGCCGGGACCCCGGCTGGCAAGGGGCCAGCAGCCAGAACCCCAGACTGGCAGGGTGGGGGTGGGAATGTGGGGGGTGCAAGAGTCAGGGCAGGGGGTGTGTGAGGAGGGTGCAGGAGTCAGGGCAGAGGGCTGGGGGTGTGGGCTAGGGTCGTGGGGGTGCTCCCAGCCCCCTGCCCAGAGCGGCTCACAGCAGGGGGCTGGAGGGGATATGCCCTGATTCCAACCCACTTCCCCACCACTTCTCCGCCTCCTCCCCAGAGCAGCAAGCGTGCTGCAGCTCCGCATCTCCCCCTCCTGTGCAAGGGTCAACAGCTGATCGGCGGCAGGGAGGGAGAGGAGGAGGGGCAGGAACCCAGCACGCAGTGGGAAGAGGCAGGGAAGGGGGGCGCTTGCCTGCCCTGCAGCAGCAGCCAGCAGGATCAAGCTTCTTCACCCTGCCCCCGTGGGCGGGGGGGGGGAGAAGAGTGGGCTGGGGCTGGCAGGATTTTTAATGGCATGCTGTTGCCTGCCGGGGTCCCAGCCAGCAGCCCCGCTCAGCCCGCTGCCGGCCTGGGTTCGACAGAGGGCTGAGTGGGGCCGGCGGCTGGGACCCAGCAGGCAGCAGCGTGTCATTAAAAATCGGCACGCGTGCCATAGGTTGCTGACCCCTGGACTAGATGATCACAATGGTCCCTTCTGGTCTTGGAATCTATGCATCTAGATGATGTAATAGATATTTTCCATCTCTGGAATCTACAATTCTCAATTACCCTGCCCAAAAAGGGAGTACTAATAATAACTCTTTAGTTTGGCTTACTTTCAACCACAACTTTCATCTGTTTTATGGTTTTAAAACCAAAACCTATTGAAAAATTAAGGACTGTCATTCTCCAATTAGGGTATGACATACTTGGGTAAGTGCCTTCTTACCTTTCTCTTTCTGAATCATATTAAAATGTACATAAATCCTAACGTTTTGGAGCCTAATGAAAATACATATATTTTTTGCTCTAAAAAAGCTAACATTGTTGGCTGCACTTGCTCAAAACCCACTGCTGTGGTAGTTACATTCATACAGATGTTAAAGCCACTACTATGTAACAAAAGGCAGTTTGAAAACCAGATGTCATTTAGAACACACATTTCTGGCAAAATGACTGTGCAGAATTAGTCTCATGGAGTTAAATTCAATGATCCCAGTACAAATTATGCTAGCACAAAAACCTGTTCAAAATGATTTAGTCAGAAGCAGTCCCAGAGTATGTTCAGTATGTCAACCTTTATAAAACCAGAAGCAGCACTTCCTTCTAAAAATTATTTGAACAACGAGTAAGGTTAAGATTTTGTCATGGTTATTTTAGTAAAAGTCACAGACAGGTCGCAGGCAATAAACAAATATTCATGGAAGCCTGTGACCTGTCTGTGACTTTTACTAAAAATAATGGGGAGGGGATTGACAGGGAACGACTGAACTCCAAGGTGGGGTGGGGCTCAGAACCCTAGCCCTGCTGCAGAGTGGGGGTGGGACAGCACCTGCCGCCCGTGAGGCCTGGGAGCTCTGGGGTCTCCGCACAGCCTGCAGTGGCTTTGAGCTCCAGGACTGATGGCTGAGAGCTGTGGAGGACCTCCATGGCACCTGAGAGCTGCTCCCGCCACCTGACAGCTCTGGCCCTACCACCCCAGGGCGGAGGTGGAAAATGTCACCGAGATCTCTGGGAGTCACGGAATCCGTGACCTCCGTGACATAATCTTAATAATGAGTAACAATCCTATAATACAATTTTTTTTAAACTAGGATAATCTTTTAGAAAGTTAGTATTGTAATTATAACAGATGAAAACAGTTTTCATAAGGTCTTTTAAAAAGGAAAGGCTATTGTTCTGAATGAAGGCAAGTCAGAATATTACAGTATAATACCAAAAAATGGCATTTACTTTTCAACTTCAATGTCAGATGTCTGTTTTTCCATGTTGCTTTGCCCCAGGTTCTTAACATTTACCCTGGAAGACACTAAGTTGGGTAATATGAATATCACCTAACAACACCGTCACATCTTAACTGACTCCACCACTTATCCTGGGAGATCATTCCCTAGTTTAACAAAATGTGGAATTCTTTTCTAGTATTTGGCCAACATCTCTCTGGTTAATTGCATCCCATTATTTTTTATTATACCTTCTTCTGCACCCTATTCTCTCTTTCCAAATTGTTTATATCCTTCAAATACTTGTATGCAGTCATATCCCCATAGTTAAAGCACTGCATGACCAAGCTATAAGTATTTTTTTATTCTTTCCTCCACCTAAATTACTCCATCCACCTCCTTTTGTTGCTCTCCTCTAAATTCCCTCCTCTTTGTTGATGTCTTTCTGATGTTAGGAAGTCCAAAACTGAAAGCAGTACTCTAAGAGCAGTGTCACTAGTGCCACACACAAACACTACTCCCATCATGGCTCCTGACAAAGGGTACGTCTACTCTGCAATGTAAGCCCAAGGTTAGTGGGATTCAAGTCAGCAGACTCCAGATTAGAGAACCCAGGGCATGAGTGTCTACACTGATTGTCAACTCTAGGTTAAAAATTTTCTAAGCCAGGCTTAAATCTGGGGGCTCTGGCATCCATACTGCAGTTCACAGACCTGAGTCCAACTAACCATGTCCCAGACCACCTAGTGCCCTCCTGAAATGTATCCATTCTAGCCCTTTCATCACAGTGCAGCAGGGGACTACATCACAGTGCAGCACAGTCTCCACCCTGCTCATTAAAGGAAGTTTGAACAGTCTGCAAACACCTTCTTCTGGGATGTCATTTTGGTCTGTGCACTCCCAGCAACCTGAGCCAGCAGCATGGAGAAGGCATCATTTGAAGAATTTATCTCACTTCTGCTTTTGCTCCATTTCAGAAAACGAGCTGAGCTTCCGTGAGATAATGGAGTACATTGTGGCAGTATTTTTTAACTCACCAAAGGCATCTGACAGAGTTAATGGAGCAGGAGAAGGAGACAGACAGACTCAAACTGGCTGATACTGCTCACAAATCTCAGTATAGCTGCAGCTAGCAGTTCTGGAGCACAGCCACAAGCCTAGACCGGTGGGACATCATCTTGCAAACCTGGGATGACCAGCAGTGAGTGCAGAACTTTTGCATGAAGAAAGCTACATTTCTGGACTTTTGTGAGCAGCTTGCCCTGACTCTCCAGCATAAAAACACACACGAGGCCAACCTTGCTGGTCCAGAAATGGGTTGCTACACTCTTTTGGAAGCTGGCTACCCCATACTGCTACAGGTTTGTTGCCAAGCAGTTTGGTGCTGGAAATTCAACTGTAGGTAAAGTGGTGGTGGAGGTTTCTGGATCGATCAGATGTGGTTTACCCCAAGATGGCAGACATAAAAGATATTCCTGAAGTAATTACTGGATTTGAGATAACAGGGTTTACAAACTACACTGTAAACTACAGGGTTTACAAACTTTATGAACTCATATCCATACTTTGCCCTCCTCAAAGAGCACATGAGAATATAAGCCACAAAAAGTAATACTCCATTGTTATACAGGCCTTTGTGGACCAGAGGCCAATTTATGAATGTCAAAGTAGGCTGTATTGGAAAAGTTCATGATGCTGATCAGGAGTCTATATTCATGGACAGGCTAGGACACTATTCCACCAAATGACATTGTCATAAAGGGAGTTAGTCCCCCATGGTTATTCTGGGGGGACCCTTTGCCTTGGCCTATGAAACTGCACTGATATCAGAGGCCTGGAAAAAAGGTTTAGTTATACTCAGCAGGTTGTTGAAAGTGTGTTTGGCAGATTTAAATCCGGTTGGAGATATCTACAGACACATTTAGGTTCCAGTGTCATCAATGTGGTGCACATTATTGTGGCTTGCTGTGCTCTTCGCTATCTTTGTGAAGCCAAAGCTGAGCTATTACCCTTTGATTGGAACTATGACAGGTGATGGACTGCTAAATCGGTACACTCAGCCAGAAAGTGCACCTACCACAGCTGGAGCTCGATGCACCCAGGCAACAGAAGTAAGGTGTGCTCTCACATTATGGACTTGCAAGGGCCAATGGAAAATAGGACCTTTATGAATGTGCTGAGTGAGTGTGAGTGTGTGTGTGTGTGTGGGGTGGGGAATTGATTGCCATGCAACATACTTATGAATAACCTGACCACTTACCATGTGCCATTATCATAGCAAAATACCAGTAACAAGAAAACCTTTACAAAAAGTGCACAATGAAACCATGTATAAAAGACAGAAGCCCCCTACTGTTGCTTGTTCTCTGCTCCCCCCCCCCCCCGCCACTTCTCCTTTCCTTCCTTCTATATTTGCTGTGCATTTGGTACCAGGGGAGAGGGGTGGAGGCATTCATGGGGGAGGAAATAAATATGGAGGACCGCATGGGGTACAATTGCACTGCCCACTCAGTCACACGGCCCGACCGCATGGGCCATCCAGCCATGGAGTTGTCCAAGCTGTTCCTGGACTTTATATATATATAAATAAGCATATTTCCATAAAGAATATGGGGTGTAACATTACATGGTTATTGTCTCGAATAGCTCAGTGCAGGACCACAGAAAAACCGCAGAAAGAATGTCAATATTTTGTGAGATGGGTGCTCCAGACCACACAAACTCCCTGGACACAACTAAGTTAATCACAGCAAAAGAAATGCAGAGACAATGTTAAATTTAAAAAAAAAAAAAAAAAAAAAAAAAATCACAGCTGCTTTTATTTTTCCCCAAAAATTGAAGAATTGCTTGGGTTTGTGGAGGCAGTCAGTGGCCGTGCTACAAAAGGTTTCTCTATCATTTTAGACATTCCACATTTTGGAGGACATAACCGTTCTTGTGACAGTCCAATTGGCGAAGGGAGATGTCATTCCAAGCTGCCAGTGGGAAACCACTAATTTTTGCAACCAAGTATTCAAACTTATAATGACTAAACAGCACATCTACGACTACATTAGAGTTGTAAACTCTAGTCAGTGGTATTAATCAGTTAACTGATCCAAAAGAATCTGCATGGATGCCTAACTTTTGTCCATTTGGAGGCGATCAATCTTGAAACAGACAAAAGCGCTCTCTGGATAATACACTGGTTGAAACCCAAAAACCAGAGAGTTAGGAAAAATATTTCCATATCTCTATTGTGGAGACAAAGCTAGTTAAAAATAAAACTAGCTTCCAACTGTAAGCCCAATTTTGACCCCCATTTAATTGTACTTGCACCAAATGAAATTACACATACATTATACTTGCAGGAAAAAAAAAAACCTAATGGTCAGTTTGAGGATAATTAGACAAGGCATTTGAGATAAGGGTTTAAATAGAGGGGATTTCACTTGGAAAAAGATTTTCCCAACTTTTTTGGCTCACTATAACTTCAAAAGGGCTTAGCCTAAAAATAAACTTATTTTTAGCCATTTTTGTCTTGGCAAAGAAGAGTTTGACTGGTTTGTGGAGGGTTTCAGTGGAATTCTTTAGTTAAGTACAGTTTATGCACATATTATGGGCTCTGTACGGTTCTTAACTCTGAATTCAGTATTTTACGGAGACTGAGTTCTCTAAACAGTGCGTAAGAGTCCTGCTCTGAGACAGAGTTCTTTCTGAAGCATACTTTGCAATGGTATACATTAGGAACAGTGGAAGAGGAGGTTAGCTACTTGTAACTGGAGGTTCTTCAAGATGTGTGGTCCCTATCTGAGAGTTATGCGCATGCGCCAGAGCTTTTTTAAGTAGTATTGCTTGGCAGTCCGCACATGTGCCCTTGTATTGCCCCATAGTTTCGCCCGAGGCAATAAAGGGTGAGTGCACGGACCACCGAGCCATACTACTTTGAAAACCTCTGGCTCTGGGCACATGCGCATAACCCTCAGTGGAATACAAATAGGGACCACACATCTTAAAGAACCTCCAGTTACAGGTAAGTAACCCCATCTCCTCCTCCTCAAGTGACGGCCCATATTGTATTCCACTAAGGATGATTGATAAACAGTACCTAGATAGCAGGAGGGTGAGAGGAAGACGACAGAACCGTAGAACGGAGGACTGCTGTGCCGAATGAGTCATCTGTCGCAGAAACAATGTACTAGAGGGCAGTGAGAGGAAAAGGTGTGTGCCAATCTCCACATGGCTGCCTCACATATTCTTTACTGCTTATTATTTACAATGGCACCTGAAAGTGAGAACAGAGGTTCGCATGGCAGTTTTGAGGCTGGCATTACAAGGTATTTACATGCCAGATATGCTAAATATTCATATGCCCCTTCATGCCTAGGCCATCATTCCAGAGGACATGCTTCCATGCTGATGACGCTCATTAAAAAAAATAATGCGTTAATTAAATTTGTGACTGAACTCTTTGGGGGAGAATTGCATGTCGCCTGCTCTGTTTTACCCACATTCTGCCATATATTTCATGTTATAGTAGTCTCGGATGATGACCCACACATTGTCGCTTTCAGAACACTTTCACAGAAGATCTGACAGAACTCAAAGAAGGCACCAATGCGAGATCTCTAAAGATAGCTATGGCACTCAACCCAAGGTTGAAGAATCTGAAGTGCCTTGCAAAATCTGAGAGGGACGAGGTGTCAGAAGTCTTAAAAGAGCAACACAGAACTTGAACCACCAAAAAAGAAAGTCAACCTTCTGCTTGTGGCATCTGACTCAGATGATGAAAATGAACATGCACTGGTCCGCACTGTTTTGAATTATCAAGCAGAACCTTGAGGTCATCAGCATGGACGCATGTCCTCTGGAATGGTGGTTGAAGCATGAAGGGACACATGAATCTTTAGGGCATTTGGTATGTAAATATCTTGTGACGCAGGTTACAACTGTGCCATGGGAATGCCTGTTCTCACATTCAGGTAACATTGTAAATAATAAGCAGGCAGCATTATCTCCTGCAAATGAAAAACTTGTTTGTCTGAGCAATTGGCTGAATAAGAGGTAGGACTGAGTGGACTTGTAGGCTCTAAAGTTGTACATTATTTTGTTTTTGAATGCAGGTGTGTTTGGTTTTTTTACATAATTCTACATTTTTAAATTCATGAAAATTCAACTTTCATGATAAAGAGATTCCACTACAGTACTTGAAATGAGGAGATTGAAAAACACTTTTTTTTTTAAACAGAGCAAATATTCGTAATCAAAAATAAATATAAACTGAGCACTGTACACTTCGTATTCTGTGTTGTACCTGTAGTCAATATATTTGAAAATGTAGAAAACATCCAAAAATATTTAAATTCATGGTATTCTATTATTAACAGTGCAATTAATTGCTTGTCAGCCCTAATTTTAATAAAACATTCACAATTCTTAAAACACACATTAAAAACCTTGTTCAAACCAGTTACATCTAAAATGTAATGGTAACATAACCCTGGGTCATATCCTGGCTAACTCTAACTTTCCCACACTAGCAATTTCAATTTGTTATACTCTTCTACACTTGCTAACTTTAGCTCAAAACCTAGCTTCTACGTATTTGTTAATCTAAACCATCCTATGGGCTACAGGAGTGCCAGCCAATCAGGGAATGATTGAGGGCTATCGCTCATATCCCCTTAGGGCAGGACTTCCTGCAATGTATAGCCTCTTGGGGGGAACCCTGCCTACACCCCCCATGGTGACAAGGAAGCAGTGCCGGTCTCGAACCTTTCAGACCCCAGCTGTAGGCCTGTGGGTTCTTCCAGAGATAGCCATTCTCTCCCCTTTCAATATCTTCTAGTATTAGCAACATAAAAAGGAAAGAAAAAGTTTTAGGTTAAGTACAAACTCAAGACCTAGCTAATACTCACCTCCCTTTCCTAACATACTTCCCCCATACTTGGCCTTGGAAGTTCTAGATGTGATAATGCTCGTGCTTTCTTGTGAATAGGTTACATGTATACTGTTGTGTAAACCAAAATGGATGTGGCTCATGAGGCTTGGAGCTATAGGAAAAACAACAGAATAGCCAACTGATTCCTGGCTGGACTGGCAAGGTATTCAGATTTTAAGTGTGGCAACTAGCTGTGATTCTGTGATGTATATGCAATGCTTAGTAAAGATCTCAAAAGAAATGTATCCACATGTGCTGCATGTTCCACGTATTGCTCATCTATTGAATGTACCTATTGTTCATTGCAATCAAAACTGAGTTCCATGATGTGACCAAATTTGTGGTATATTTTCCAGAAATATTTAAACTTGCCAAGGACAAGGGGAGTGTTTTTTAAATACTGTGTGATCAACAGTGTGAGCCCAGCAGGTTTGCGTGTGCACTCTTACACTGTGTTTCCTGTTTTAAGGCAGCAAAATTCAATCATGCATATTGGGACTGTGACAGACTCTCCAACTGAAGAAGAGGATGCAGCCACCTCAAAGAAGGCAATGAAACTTTGCCGGATGGTTGAGAACAATGGAAACCAGTGAGAATGGTACTGCAAGCTATATTTTCTTCATGTATTTTTGGGACAAATCCCCAGGGTTTCATTTGCAAATGGACACAAATGCACCCTGATACACCGCATTGATACACCGTTTAATTGTGATGTTTACAAGTTATTGCTGATTTAGATGAAACCTAAAAAAGAAGTGGAACTCAAGTCAATGGGCTTCAAAAGGCAATTACTTTAATCAGCAATGAATGCTTTTACATCAGAATTTCAAAGTTAACTAAAGGCACCCATATCCTGCAATGTACCCAAGAGACACTATGGATCAGGATCACTTTTTCCAACTGTAAAGTGTTTGATCCATTTGTCAAGGCTCAGATGTCACACAATTTTAGTGACTAGGAATATACTCTCTGCATTTTTCCTGGCACAGTAAGAATTCAAGCACAATTTTGACTTGTACATGGTGTGTGAAGTGCATTGTCATGACAGTGCAACAGCACTTGAATACTGCAGAAGTAAAATCTAGTCATTGCCTGTCATGTCCAGCATGGCATTACATATACTCACAGAGCAAGTAACTTTAATGTTTGTGGAAAGATCACTCAGCCTGTTCAAAAAAGTTCAAGACAAACACTGCATGTGCCTCTCCGAAGCCCGACTTGGGCAGCTCAACATTCTGTACTATTATAAGGCCATAAGCTCACAATTTGGAGAGCTTTTGAAAACTGGAATAATCTGCTGGCTCTAGCAAGAGATTGCACATTCCAGTACCTCTTAAAAAAAGCCCAATATAATTATATAATTTTATTTCTCACCTCCTAACTGTGGGAACGGAAGACTTTATAGGCAAATTCTAGTGATATAGGTGGCTTTTGAATTAGGCTTGTTTTAAATTGACTAGTGAATGAATAGTAGAAACACGTATGATTTGTTGAGGTAAGGATATTTAGGCATATGATGTTGACAATTTGTGCTTTAACGATTTATGAATCTTTAACTTTTTGAAGCTCAAAGTGTAGGGTCAGTATCTACCCCCCAAAAAATTTCCTACAACAGTGAAAATTTAAATTGATAAAAACAAACACTGATATTATTTGAAGTTATAAAAAAAATCATTCTGCCAATTCTAAATATAGTTAACTGTACAAATAATGGTAATAGTAAATGACATGTATTTAAGAGCGACCACTATAACCAATCATAGCTGTAGCTCAATATTTGAATCTGACCAATAGATAAATGAGGTCAGGAGGTATTAACTTCTCAGGTCCTGAAAGTGATCAGAAAATTCTTAAATAAATAAGAAATCTAGCAGCTAGTTGGAGGGAAGTCTAAAATAATTGATATTGGTTAGTCCAAACTCCTCAAATATCCATAGACTCCAGGGCTTTTATACACAGAGTTCAAAAGCTCAATCAAATCAGCTACTTAATAAAAAGAGGCAAAATAAACTCATCCCAATCAAGGCATTAGATTTTAATCACAACTTTATTTCTACAGAAACTATTAATACCATCATCAGCTCTAGCGTGGAACTGAATCCTTTGAAATAACAGGCATACTTCCAATAGTTTGATTATTTCCTTGACCTCTGACAGGGTTACAACTAAGTTGTATAATTTGTGTGTTTTTAAGTCTGTATAGTCACTTCTAAATAGCAGATCCTATCCCCTAAACCTTTCTTAGTGAACATATCTGTAGTGGTCAAGACTGAATATTTTTGTCACCCAGACAGCTTGTTCACTCCTCATTTGTATATCACTACAATACTTATTAGATGTTGTTACATATTAACTTTCCTAACAGTATAATTGGAAAAATAAGATTTTAAAAGGTTTACAAAATTATTCTGCCAAATAATTTTGTGTACTTAATTTCTGGATTACTTGCAAATTGCTTTTAGAAGCTTGAACAAAATGTCTCTTCCCCAGTTGTCTTTGTCCCACTTGCGAAGTGTTGAATTTGTGCGTTTTGAAATAATACAGCTGTATTTGTTTAGTAGTGACTTCAATTGCACAGTCCCTTATGACAAGAAGATCTTTCTTTGTGCACCATTTACACAACCAGTATCAATACTACTCAGAATAGTGCTAGTTTATTAAGACTAATGTAAAAGTTCTGAAACAAAATCAAAATCAAAGGGGGAAAATACAGGAGCAAAGTGAAAACTCTTCAGTGCTCATTTTCCTTCTTTCCAAATCCCTGACCTGTCATTCTACAAACTCCTTAAAAAGATAAAATTAAGCTGAAAAGACCTTCTCTCACTCTCAAGAGTGCATGAAATGGAAAGTAATACTCAGATGGCACTGACTGTTTAAAAAAAACAAATAAATATGATCGTATGTTTGTGTCAACACTAGCAAAAAAACTTCATCAATGTGGTACTTCCCATTGAAAGTACAAGGGCTACTAGTAGAACAAACATTTTCTCTCTGATTCAGGATATTTATTTAAGAGGTCAAATTAAGGAAAAATATTTCTAATTTTAAACCTAACTCTTAAAATTTAAATCTTAAAGACAAGAGTTAGTTTTTCAGTTAAAAAACCCTAAGTTTTGATATTTTTATTAATATATATCACCTTATGCAAACCTATAATTTGAAGTTTGCAATACTATTTTCTATAGATGGTATTTTTATTCATAATATTGAGGAGACAGTATTGTTCTTGTGGTGAGAGGATGGAGTTAAATCATGAAATATTCACTTTTAATTAAGATTACTGTATCAAAGGCAAGACTTAGTGCAGAATTGAAGTAAGGATCAAGGTTAATGCCTATTCTGAAGAGAATTTACATAAATTATGCCTTCCTACTAAACTATGAGGCTTACTTTGTCAATTTATACTGTGTGATCATAAAAATTAGAGATGGAAAGTATCTAAGTCATCTTCTTTCTCCTCCCCCCAATGCAGAACGCTTTAGTAAAAGTATATTTGTGTGTGCTTTGTCCAGTGTCATTTTAAATGATTCAAGAAGTGGAGTCTTCCACTAAACCTCATGGGAGACTACTAAATAGTTTAAGATACCACTGACTGAAGCTTGTTCATGGTATTAAAAGCTATTTTCCTCTAATTTTTCATTTAATTACTTCTAAATTATTCCTTTTCTGGCACTTACAGCCTTCAAATACTTGTAGACAGTTATATTGCAGCTCTGTAGCTATTCTGTCAAAATTTGGGGGGTGGGGAAATCATCTCTCTTAGGCTGTACATCACCAAGCACACATTAATAAGTATGTATGCACATTTCCTTTACTCTTTCTTCTGACTATAGTCAGTCCCTTTTAGTTCCCAGTTTTTGCTGCTTTTCGTCCCTAGGTTTTTTTTTCCATTATAACCACTTTCCAGGTATTGCTCACTAATAGTTCTATTTCAGGTTATTTTCCTCTACAAAAACTTGCTTGAATTTATCAGCTTTGGCCTTCATTAGTTTCACAGCAATATGTAATACTGATAAGAAAACAGAAGCAAAGCTATCCCCTTCCATTCCCGCCAAAAAACACATGCACACACAAGGAAGGGACAGAATAACCTGTATTAAATATTATAATTTATGAAAAAAATCATACTAGTGTGAGTTCTCTACAAATCCATGCTGTTTATATATATCTGGTTGCTATTATTCTCTATGGCCACAAATTTCTGAAGTGACTAGTCATTTTGGATGCCTTGATTTTTGTTTGCTCAATTTGACACACATTAAAGGAATTTGGTTTCCAGAAGATGGGTGCTTAGCAGCACTTGGTTTATATTTTTAAAAATGTGATTCACAGTTTTACTAGGGAATGAAGACAAATTAATTGGATATTAATTGCAATGATCACTTTTCATTTTGAAACTCACCACATTTGTTGTTTTTTTAAATATTTTTTTTTTGCTGAAGTCTCAGTCATCCATGAATGTTTCAAAGTGACTGTTAATGTTCAACAAATTTATTAGAGCATAAGCTTTCGTGAGCTACAGCTCACTTCATCGGATGCATTTTCTTTTTGCGAATACAGACTAACACGGCTGCTACTCTGAAACCTGTTAATGTTCAGTACATTCTTAAGAGATCAGCTAAATTATCTTTGATACTATGGTGCTGAATACTATAAAAAAATCCTAATAGCTTTACTCACACTGGCTGAAATCCTGGCCCCAATGAAGTCAGTGTCAGCCCCTAAGTAGTGCCCTACTCCACAAGAGGTGCAACGGATTTAAAATGAGATATTTCTGGTGTAAAGCACTAGTCGACGTGAATAAGATCATAATCTGGCTCCAGGTATTAGCATGAATATTTTCCAGACCTTTTGGTTTGTATATGCTAACTTTTCCCATGCATTTCCTGGTTTTCTGTCAGCCACTATATTATGGTACGACCATAGTCTCCTAGGTAATGTGCTACACAATACATTGCCAAATTGTAACTGTTAAGCTTTTGACAAGTGGACCACATAGCTCAGGGAACTGGTAGTGGTATAAAGAACCTTACATTTATACGTCACATTTGTTTAGATAGATGAGTCTGGTATGACCAAAAGTTCCTATTTCTGATAGCAGCTTAATGTGTTTTATGAAATTACTCTGATAGTCTCAAAAAGTAGTTTGTAGCGTGCAAGCATCCAGATCACTTTCAACAACAACTCATTTGTCACTAACTGACAACTACATTATCTGTCTCAGGAGAAACCAAAAGCTGAATGGGCATGGAGGTTGAATTCACCTGATGATTCTTCTAGACACTAGAAAATACAATGCAGAGGAGATTACTCTGTGATGCTGTATGCATTCCATAAATAGATTATGTCAATCTAGCATCTTTCAGGAGCATTACATTCACACAAATTATTACAAAGCTTCTCCCTATACCATCAGCATTATGCATCCATTAGAAACCATGTCAGGCTAGAAAATAGCTGCTGCAAACAGTTTTCCAGAGCCAAGTGCTTTTCAATAAAGGAAAAAGGCTGAAAAAGATCAACAGTCTTCAGGTTTCTGCCCATGTCTTTTGAGCAATCCTTCAGTCAATCTTTTTGTTTTCAATATCAGTTATAATAAGTAAAGTTATTACTTTAGTAGTAGTAATAGTTAGTAAAATTATTCTTCAAGTTATCCTTGGCCATTCTCTTTCATGCTTCTTGCTCTGATGCCTAAGTAGCAGTATACCAACATGTCCATTTTATCTAGGTCACAGGTACCCTGAATTATACTCACCACTATCCAGTCACTAAACAAGATCAACTTGGCTTTTACATCTCTAGTGTATCAATTATAATCAATGCCCCTGCTACCATCACTCCCATTAGAGCCAAATTCATCAGCATTTGAATTCACTGCCACTTGAAGAAGCTGACATTTTGTTTCACAGGCTACTCAGTCTGGTCATTCGATTATTAGAAAGAAAAATTTATAAAATATGTATACTACATAATCATGAATTTAATATGTACATTTTATTTGCATTAAATTGATTCCAATAACTAAAATTACTTCTCTTCAGATCTATAAATATCTTTTAATATTGAATTTACACTGTTAAAATAATCTATCACAACTTGCTAGAAATGTCTGCATATACAACAACATCCATACATACCATTTGTATTTAGAATTATATTGCAAGAACAAATACTAATATATAAAACAAAGAAGTGGAATATTTAAAAATTAAACTCTGAATTATTGCTATTAATCTGCTATTAGTGTTCTATATGTGGATAGCAGCAGGGCAACTGAGATTATCTTCATTCAAATATTCAAGGTTGCCCCATCAGGTGTTCATGACAAATATATCCAAATCAGACAGACTGTATTTGCATTCTGTCTGTATGATCAAAAGTTGTATTAAAACATTTCAGTTTTTATTTAAGCTACTAACTGTGCCTAAAAATAGTTAGTTATGAATAAAAAGGTATCAAAGTTATATATTTTTTTACTTTCTAAACTTTAAACAATTGAGAAATGCCTGGCCTTTAATTCATCTATGCATTTCTAGTGCACCAGTTATATGTATGCCCCATTTACACAGATAACATTTCAGTTTAACTAAGGGACCCGTCTCTCCACCTTTTCCTCATACTATGTTTTCCTGTAGTGGGATCACTTTCAGTATGGTCTTTCAGGAGGCACTGCCAGGCTTTTCTGCTGCTACCGTTATTGAGAGAAGGCTTACGCAAAGACATAAGGCTTGTACTTTGACCTAAAAGCAGCAAAGCTATGGCTCATCTTTCTCCCAGGGATTCCCAGAGAAGTATGGTCTTTGCCAGCAACACACACTTCTGAACTGCCAGAGTTCCAGTGCTTGTTGCTGGGTTAACCAACAGCAGCCCTCCTAAAAGGGAGGGCTGATACTGGCCACCCAGCAGTGCAACACCACCCATAGTGTGTCCCTTCCCAAATTACACTGTGCAGCACAACTGGTTAAGTCAGTCCACAGGATGAATTCACAAGAGGGGGGGATGGTCAGGAGTGCAAGTCATTGATTTCTCTGGTCCTTCAATGGCTTTCACAGGAAACCTGAGATTTGTGGAGGGCAGTTTTTAGATTACTGAACTATGCTATGCCCATCCTTTTAAGTCACCATATAACTGTATTGCAGAGTCCTCTAGATTTCTCCTCTCCATCTCTATCCCAATGTTTTGTTGCCCCTTTGTTACATTATAAGTGAAATTAGACTACAAGATCTTAGATGAGGGTCCTTGTACAGCATCTATGTACCGTGAGACTTTCTGCACAGTTTTCAACCCTGAAAATAATAAACAACAATCATCCTCTGGTCAGACATGCTGCCCAGCTATTGCAGGACTTTTAATGGAACATCAGCACCTTGCTGCATTCAGGACAAGACAATTAAGCTTCACTTTTTTGGATCAAGTTCTAGGTTGTCATGGGAAACCAGAAAGTTGTATTTTTCTTAGCCTCATATTCTGTCACAATGTTATATTTTTAAACAAGCTACAGTAATTGTAATCTTTTACTTCTGTTTACCAGGTATATAAACTTTTCAGAGTGAAAATTTACTCTAATTTCCAACTCCATATCTTCCAAAGTCCACTCCCCAAAATAATATATTTGTTAATTTCTCTACAAGAAAAACAGCTACATTATTCCAATTCTTACTATTCACCATCTATGAAGGGGCATTCTTTTGTCAATAGGCTTCATATTTTAAAATCCTGCCTTCCAAATTAACCGTACTGCAGCTGCTTCTTTTGTCCATGGTGCTGTGTCAAGGCCCGCTGTTCCCAATGAAATGAATAGAAAGCAGCAGAGGGTCTTTTGGTGGTGGTGGGGGGAGACGGTCATGTAAAAAAGTCAGTGACTAACTGTACTTGACAAAGCAGAAATACATCTCTACAAATATTTAGTCACGTGATAAAATACATTCTTGAACATTCCATTTTGTTACCCCTTTGTGCTAAAATAAGTTGTCCATATACACATTTGTACTTCATTTTTGACAGCACCCAAAATTGTTATAGGTGCCTCCCAATGCAGATAAACTACAAACTAATTTTAAATATGATGCAACAAAGGCACTCAAGTATCTCAGTGGTACAGAATAGGAGTGGGGAGCAGTAACAAGACAGCAGGAAGCAGCATGGACCAAACAGGAAAAGAATCTAACACTATATCTGAATCTTCCACCAGGAATACTGGATCATATTTTGTGTCTTTGCATCATGGCAGACAGCAATGCTTACAAATCCATAGGGCCTTATGGGGAATATAACAGAGGAATACAGATTTATAGCTATAAAATCTACCACTAAACCCTTTGATTCTACCTAATCCAAGCATAAATATGTCCACTACCTATCCTAACACTGTCCCCAAATTTATTTTTATGAAATAGAGAGCATTTTGGAATAGAATTATGTACACAGATACCAAATAGTTAAAAGATATGTTAAATCTGTCACATATACAAGCTGGATTTAGATACAGAAGTTAAGAGGTTGTGCAGTACTTGCTTAATTAATCTTTGCTCTATTAACAGATAAACCAGATGTACTATTATGTTCTTTGTTCTCATCTACAGAGGGGATGAGCAGATTATTTATCTCCAAACAATAGGAGTTCGTGTACTACAGTGTGGATTTTTTTTTTTTTTTTTTAAATCTGGAAGGCAATCACTAACAAGCTTCAGCTGGAACTGCTTGATGTAAAAACTGTGTGAACTTGTTCCTGGACTAATAAATGATGTTCCTTCCATTAAGAAAAATAAACTAATTTCCAAATGGAGGGAGGTTATTTTTTAAAAACATTTTTATATTTAACACTTTTCGATACTGTGTATTGTATACTGAGCAGTATATTGAAATAACTATTTTTTCATTGTTAGTCTTAATTTTGCAAAAGTTTTAAAAATGTATAAGTAACAAGGAGAAAATAAAAAATAAAAGTAATCAGTAGTTAATCAGTATATGAAACCTCCTCCACGCTACACCTGATGCAGTCTCGGGTGATGCCACACTATGTTATTATTTAGTGTTATACTCAGAGGGCCACAATATATGTGCTACATTTATGAATGTGTATAATGAACATATTGCACTGAAGCAGTTAAGCGCTATTATCAAGATTGCTAGCCTAAACATTAATTTGCTTTGAAAGCTTTTTTTTTTTTAAATCTGACTGATGTTATCTTTGAAAAGATCAATCATATACCATATTCTGGCATTACTATACCATAATAATTAAAAATCCAATTTATTGTGCGCCCCTCACAAAAACTGGTACAAAAAATCCCAATCCTGTGTCATAATGTTCATACATTGGCTTATTTATGTTGTGCCTATGCAAAATTTGTTTAAAAAATATTACTGGAGCCAAGAAACTAAAATTAAACAAGGGAAGACTTTCAAGGTAGGTCAACTTTTAGGATTAATAACCTTGACAGAATGTTTACCATTGAAACTGACTAATTTTCCGTGCTTCCATATACATTGTACCAGTGTTAAAGTTCTGCCCCCTAGCCTCCTTCCTTCCTTCCATTATATCATAAGATTTTCTTCTGAAAATCTGTTTATATTAAATTTACAATAATTTCAATCTTTAGGAGAGGGCTGAAAAAAACCAGATCACATCTTTTCTAAACCACTGAATGTTTAGAAAAGTGAAACTATACAATTGGACTCGTCACTGGAGGCTCCTTGGGATAGGGATCGTCTTCATTTAAAGTGCACGGTATAGTACACAATGTATTATCAGTGTTTAACATGTGATAATACAGGCGTTTATTATCTCACTTTTGCAAAGTCACATACAAGCCTTAGTGTAATGTAAAGTTTGAATAAATTCAGCTTTCTAGTTAACAAGTTACATCATAAGCAGCATATAAGAAAGGCTACTGAAGACTCCTTCAGTATATAATCACAAGCAACAAAATAATAAAAAGAAGCAAGATATTAAGGTTTGTAACTACCTGGAGAGTCATACAGCATCTTTGTTCCAGGAATCTTTGGAGATCCCTGCAATTTTCTACCGACTAACCAAACCAGGGATACAGAAATGTATTGCTCTAAATTATTAGAAAGGAATTTTTCTTTTAAATGTAGCTTTGAGTAAGACATTACTTTTATATTTTAGGAAACCGACAGCACAAATTATATATCTAAAATTAATCACAATACTTTAAAATCTAATTTAGATCATTAAACAAAATATGGCTCAGACCAATTTTCCCCCAAAGAAAAATCTTTTTCTACAGAGCTTATTAGTAGCTGCTTCTCTATAGCTTTAATTACAAAACATTATTTTGATTGAGATCTGAGTCTAGGGTTTTATTTTATTCATAGCCATGCTGAGGCTTGAAGTTGTTTAGTCAGTTATTTGGTTAAAGAGAAGTATTGCCTGCTCATTTTCTTTAGTTTAACAGCAGGCTCTCAAACTGCCATACTCTGTTGAAGTGCTAAGCCATGATACCCTGCTGTGTTCCATACACAGTTCCCATTTTTGCTTACACATTTCTGCCAGATTTGTCTAATAATCAAGAAAAGTCGTAAGAAATTATGAGAAAATAAGAAGCAGGGAAGAGGGCACAGTTGCCCTCCTTTCTTCCTTATTTCCTAAAAGCTATTACATTTATTAGGGACTGTCTTGATCTTTAGACAAATGCGGCACAAACATGCACACATGTGCATACACATGTACAAGGAATGTAGATAGTGGTGACCAAGTGCAATAGTACAGATAAACATATTTAGCGGGGTATTGTTTCTTATATGCACAACAGTAAAAGGACTGTCCTCCTAATAACTCAACTTTGATGAGCATGGAGCAACCATGCAACTTGTTCTCAACCACCAGGCTGCAGTCATAGCCAGGGACTCTGAGTGATGTACAAAGGACACAGATTCCCTGATTGTGTAAGAGAGCCCATTAGCATGACACAGCTAAATCCACCACCCTTCCCCACCTACCCCAGCAGACTCGGCCACATTCCTGGTATCTTGTCTTTCTTCTTGCAGCGTCCGAGACAAATATATTTTTGTTTAAATACATTAACCCTAAATACTGCACACAGATATAAATTCTGTTTTAGCACAGTTCAGCTTTTACTTGGAGGATCTATGATCTGACCATGCTCAGCGTGAGTGTCATCTTTGTATTTAAATCTAGGGCTGGGAATTGATAGATCACTTATTTATCTGTATCCCAGAAGCTATAGCATGGTGGAAACCCTTAAGGCAAAATAAATTGTTATGCATTAAAACTGAGGGAGAGCATCCTTAACTTTTATAATCACCTCACTTTTGAAAGCTTAATATTTCATCCTCGGTGTTGAATTAACACTTTTCTATATATTGGGGGGGAAAAAAATTCCCACGGGTCAAGTCCCTCAGACACACACGCCAATCAGAAATAGTGTATAATTTTGAGGGAAACCGCAGTAAAATATTTCCTGACTGGAAAAAAGTTAGGGATATTGTTATATAATGTCCAAATTTGGAAGCATGATCTACATAATTCTTTCTGGGGTGGATTTTAAATTTCTATGATCTTACAAACTATTTCTGACATTCAGCAAGAAAACAAGAAACGTCATTTCTATACGAAGTAATCTCCATTGAAAACCAGAATCATCTCCAGGTTATGAACACACAAGTTAGTTGAGACCAAGATGCAGCAGGATAAAAATGCATTTCACCCCCATACCCCAACACATTTCCCAAGTTAACAATAAATATTTCAGTAATCTCTGGTGAAGTATTAGCACTGGCTCTACCTTATACTGCGAGAGGGAGGGGGATGAGCAAGATCTTACTGTCCCTCATGGAGAAGAGCACTTCCAAGCCAGTAAAAAGAAAAAAAAAAGAACATATTTTAAAAAAATCAAGTTGGCACTGTCTTTTTAAACTAAATTTTAAAAACCTCAGAAACCAATGGGAACTCTGTCTAGAAACAGAAAGGTATATCTTGATTTTTGCTTTTAAACCAGTTTTCAAAAAATTAATTTTTTTCTGTTTTCTGGAAAGGCCCTTTGGGGAAAGCCACCATGTATGCTTTCGCCAAATCCTCCCTGTCTGTGAGAATGACTGCATGCTTCCTTTTCATTTTCAACTGCTCTTTTGCTGCTTCTGTTACTCTCAAAGGTGCCTGGAGTAAAACATACACAGGAGCAATCCCCAGAGCAGTGCATGAAGTGACAGCATCATGCTAGAACATGAGGAAGGAAGTGCAACTGATCAAACAGAAAAGATTGAAGCTGACTGTACACTAAGTGCTGTCAACTGAATAAGAGAAAAACTAAAAGAAAAAAAGGAAATATTTGTTTTTTTATTTACAAAATCAATAATCTGAGCTGTTAGAAACATGATTTTTAAAAGCTGACTGTGTCCCTTTAAGATTGTATTGCATGACTGGCCTAGTAGCGTAACAATAAACACACCAAAATCAGGCGTAGGAACAGATTTCGAAATCTAATTTACTACACTAGTGAGACTGAGCACTACATAGTGTTGCTTCCTTTGGTCTCCTGGGGGAGGATATGCCATGGTAAAAAGAGCACTCCAGCTGACCTATTCAACAGCGGAATGGGCAACAAGCATGGTTCCTTCCAATCTGTATAGCAGGTGCCACACTGTCATCAAGAAAAAAAGAGGGATAAAATATAAACAAAAAACATCAGATATTCTTCAGAGAATAAACAAGATTTATTTAAATTACCTTTTAAAGCTGCTGGGGTCAGGGAATGAGTCTTTTAGTAAACTCTGTAAATTGCACATAAACCTACAGTATTATATAAATAATATATAAAAATGAGTTATTCCCAAATCCAATCCACTTGAGACAATGGAGAAAAACTAAATAAATTTTTGATGCTTCTGTAGGAGATAGTCTGATTTTTAAGCAATGTCCCTTTGGCTCCCTCTTGCTGAAAGCATGTTAAATATGCTTTTTTTTTTTGGATGGACTCGCGTTAAATTAGCATTTAGCACAACAGTCTTTAAGAAGGATAACTGTAAATATGAAATGTATCCTTTTTCAAAGTTAAAAGGCTCAAACTCCAGTGTCAGTTTCATTTGGAATTACATCCATTGCTTTGCCATATTAGAAAGTTCCTCCTTTACACTTGCATCCCAGACAGTGCCATATATATGTTACAGTTTGCACTCATTTTATGAGTAATACCCGTGGCAGGCCTGTAGAAATTCAGTTGCTTTTGCTGGTGTTAAACACACCAGAAACATGGAACAAATGAACCACAAAACTTTTTATATTGCATGCTCACGACTTATGAAATGATTGACAACAGAAACAAAAGCAGAAAATGTCTGGAAATGGCAGGAGGATACAGGGTTTTTGCAGAGCTCTAGTTTTCTAATACTACTCCACTCAGAAATACATATAATTCCTATTTTGAATTTAACCCAAGTGGGGGGACAGTAGACATCTTCATTTTTGGATCTAAACAAACAAACTCCTTTCAAATTACCCAGCATAGTTTGTTCTACTATAATATACTATGTGATAGTATAAAGTGAAAATACAAATAAAACCCAAGTCTATTCCAATCATTTTTCAACTATAAACACAATTATTGTGTATAGAAGGGTACACGCCTCTCCATTTCTACACGTTTCTTTATTCTAACTAATATTTGTTACAATTATTATTTATACAAGGTAGAGCTCACAGACCCAACTGTGCTCTTTTACCATCATATACCCTATTTTGCTGATTGCTATAACATAAACACAGTAAAAGACAGCCCTCACACCAAAGTCTTTAGTCTTAAGACAGTGATTTCAATGGGTTTATTGATATACTTAAGTTAAATGTGTGCATAAGTACTTGTAGAATCAGGGCCTAAATTAAGGCATGACACACTAAGTGGGTCCAACAAACAATAAGAGGGGAAGGCAGGGGAGAATAAGATTAGAAAAATGCCAAGAGTGATAGGACTGTAAACTGGCTACATGCAGAATTTGCAGGAAGTTTTCATTTAGTAAAAGAACAAAAATATGTTTATAATAATAGTAATACCTGCTGGCCTAGCCAATTCTGGGTCACAATTTATTTTAGTGATCATGGTAGAAGCAAGTCTTAAGGAGGGATTTGGAGGACTACAGTGTAGTAGTTTAACAGATTAGTTCAGGGAAGGTGTTCCATATATAAAAGGTGGCACAGAAGAAACCACCTAGGAACTAGCGGGAGAAGAGAACTATACAGATAAATCATACATAAATTCACAAGTATGGTTTTTATTAATACCTAGTAGGCTTTAAACAGGCAACAAGAAAAATACAATAATCTTCAATAGTTTTCTCTCTTAAATGCTGCACAACTAAAGCCAAATTCTCATCCCTCATGCAAAGGCAAAATTAAATGGACTCACAGAATCTTCCTCCCAATGCGCATAAAGCAACTAAGTAGCTTCTCCAACAACCAAACTGCAGTGATAGTACCTGCCCTACACCGAGGTTTTAGCTAGTGGATCCACATATACACTTGGATTCAGGCATAGACACTGACTACACCCCAGTTGTCCCATAGGGCTGTCAGAGATGTGCTATAAAGCAGGGCTCAGTGGTGTGTAGAAGATGGAATCCTCTACGGCCTTTATTCAATCTGCACCAGCAAATCATGGTGGCTCCACTATTTTTAGGGCCTTATGTAATTGTAGGATTTATTCCCATTTTTCATTAATAACATTTGTTCTCAAAGTTGATTTGACAAATGCCCAACCCAATAGGATCAACTGTATTTATGTATGTTCACCCAGGTATAGAAAGTTATATTAAGGAATTATGAAAGGCAAATATAAAATCTTCAGCTTATTAAATGATTAGACAAAAGCGTGTCTAAAGAATAACCTCTAAAATAGTATGTTTCCTCATTCTAGAACTTCACAGTGGTTTAGGAGCTTGCTTTCTATCTGCCCTTTTTTCCCCGTAAGTTCAAGAAATATTGATGCCTTGTCAAAAAATGAATTCAATGACAGAAAAGCAACCTATTGGAAACATTTTAAAACTATTTTTAATATATTAATCTTACCATTTCCAGTAATGTCTTATCTCTGGCCAATTAGAACAATCCAGTTGAAAAAAAAATAAACATTTCAGAAGAAAAAGATAATTCAAAATCTTTCAAGTGACTAGAAGGCCTTCACAGGCGAACACACACAGTAATAATAGAAATGCAGGGGGGAGGGGGGAAATCTCTTAATTTTCCCTCAAATACATTAGATATTCTCTGCAAATGTGTGAAACTGTATTTAAAAACACAGTACTAAGGCCAAAATCAGTTTCAACATTTAAAGTGGTAATTAAGACAAATTTCTTTTGAGAGAAGTTTGATTTGCTGAAAGTCTATGCTAACAAGAGAGGAAATGAAAAGAAAATGAATGGGCCAAATTCATTCCCAGTATAACTTTGTTGATTCTAGTGGAGTTACACCAGGAAAAATTTGGTCTCATACATCTCAACCAGAAAGTTCAATTATACCAAAAAAAAGAATACATTTACTCACATAAAAAGTTAAAGGAAGGCCCATTTATTAAGGGCTATGACTAACAATAAAAGGCAAAACCCAGATGAATCTTCAAATTACACCTTGAAGGTCTATATGGTTAAAAAAAAACCCACCACAATTAGATTTAATAAATCTTAGCATTAACAGAAAATTAAAAATCTGTACGTCTTTTCATTATTTATTGATGGAAAGACTTATTTTGAAAAGTTAATGAGTAGAATTTCTGCATGGATAGAAATTTGGCACAGAAATGAGAAACAAGACATCGTCAATGACATATTCTAGATCTTACAGCAGCCTTTACTAGTGATTAGCATTTTTTGCTGAAAGTTAATAAACTTTAGAGATGAGATGGGCTCATGTTTTTGAAAATTCATGGTGAGATTGTACCTAAATATAACAAGTGGCTCTAATATATAGATTTTCCTCTGTGGATCAAAGTAGATAAAATAAAATACTGTTGAACAAACTAAAAGCCAACTATTACTTTGAAAAACATTTTTAAACAGTGTACAGTACCAATTTTCATATAGCTTCTTATTTGTGGATTCCACAAAGTTTTATATATACAGACTAGCAAAATAACCAGATTTTGTAGGAATTATACAATTCTCAATTCTTTATTTTAATGAACAAAACCTTTAATGAGAAAAGGCTTGCAATATGATTAGTGAAATATCAAAATAGTCTTATAAATGCTTAAAAACAATAAAAACTTGTTCAACCTATTTTAAATTCTGGTTTTAAAACTTAAATTATATTCTGTTAAAATGTATTTGATATTCCAGTTAGAAACTTGGAGAACTTTTTTTTATTTAATTGAAAATCTAATGTAATAAAAGATATCACAATCAGTGAAAAATCCATAAAATTCAAGCTCAAAGTTGATTGACAACCCTTAGCTTTAGATTTCTCTTGGTTGTTGGATGTTTATTATAACCTTGTTATTTATTGCAGTTTTTAAAAGTTTAATCTACATATATTTAAGAGGAAAACTTTAACTTTTAAAGATGTAACTTGACAACAATGCCATCTAGTGTACATTTTAAATTAGCATGATGTGTTTGTTTTTTAAATATTTATCCTGTAACATACCACAGAGAGCTAGGGAGGGAAATATGCTATGTACAAATTGTATGTCTAATATTGAAGAAGGGTTATATGACAGCAAGGATATCTTAAGTGTTCAGTACCTAACACTGAGGTTTTTTGTTGTTGTTTTTTTGGGTGTTTTTGTTTTGTTTTGTTTTTGAGGGGCGGGGGTTAAAAAGGATGTAAAAATCTAACTATAATTAAGCATATTAGAACTTATTCCCTCAGAGATGCAGCTCTGGCGCAAACAGAAAAAGCACAGGGAAAACCAGTTTTTGAAAGCAAATGATAAGAGGCAACTTAAGAGGAATAAAAGAGGAAAGCAGGAAAGTATTAGAGATTTATAGTGATCCTCAAAGGTGAAGGTGAGAGTGTTGAGAGTAAGATTTATAGCTAGCTTCAACGTTAAAAATGGAGCAGCTATTGCTGCTTGATAAATCCAAACTGCTAATGAAAACTGTAGGTTTGTTTCTGTACACCATATACTATAGTTATGCTGCCATCTACTGAAATGTTATTTCATTAAGGATTTAGGATTGTATATAGGATAGTTAAAAACAAGTACTTGAAGACAATATTCAATAAAGATAATCAATAAGGTTCCATCGAAAAGGAGCCAAGATAAAAAGATGTGCATATCACAACAAACATCTCGTGTGATCTTTCACTGCTGGAACCCATAACCTTTCCCCGTACCTTTTGTTGACCATTACCCATTGCTGTAATACAGTAAAGGATGCCTTAATTTAAGAACATAAGAACAGCAATACTGGGTCAGACCAAAGGTCCATCTAGCCCAATATCCTGTCTTCCGACAGTGGCCAATGCCAAGTGCCCCAGAGGGAATGAACAGAACAGGAAATCATCAAGTGATCCATCCCGTCGCCCACTCCCAGCTTCTGGCAAACAGAGGTGAGGGACACCATCCCTGCCCATCCTGGCTAACAGTCATTAATGGACCTAACCTCCATGAATTTATCTAGTTCTTTTTTGAACCCTGTTATAGTCTTGGCCTTCACAACATCCTCTGGCAAGGAGCTCCACAGGTTGACTGTGCGTAGTGTGAAAAAAAAAAATACTTCCTTTTGTTTGTTTGAAACCTGCTGCCTATTAATTTCATTTGGTGACTTGTAGTTCTTGTGTTATGAGAGGGAACAAACAACACTTCCTTATTTACTTTCTCCACACCAGTCATGATTTTATAGACCTGTATCATATCCCTTAGTCGTCTTTTTTCCAAACTGAAAAGTCCCAGTTTTATTAATCTCTCCTCATACGGAAGCTGTTCCATACCCTTATCATTTTTGTTGCCCTTTTCTGAACCTTTTCCAATTCTAATACATCTTTTTTGAGATGGGGTGACCACATCTGCACACAGTATTCAAGATGTAGGCATACCATGGATTTATATAGAGGAAATTATATTTTTATAATTATATATTTTCTGTGTTATTATTTATCCCTTTCTTAATGATTCCCAACATTCTGTTAGCTTTGACTGCCGATGTACCTTGAGCGGACATTTTCAGAGAACTATCCACAATGACTCCAAGATCTCTTTCTTGAATGGTAACCGCTAATTTAGACCTCATCACTTTATATATATTATATATATATATACACATACATACATACATACACATACATACATACATACATACACACACACACACAGAGTTGGGATTATGCTTTCCAATGTGAATTACTATACATTTATCAACACTGAATTTCATCTGCCATTTTGTTGCCCAGGCACCTAGTTCCGAGAGATCCTTTTGTATGTCTTTGAAGTCTGCTTCGGACTTAACCATCTTCGAATATTGCCATCTCACTGTTTACCCCTTTTTCCAGATCATGTATTAACATGTTGAATAGGACTGGGCCCAGTACACACCCCTAGAGGACACCACTATTTACCTCTCTCCATTCTGAAAACTGACCATTTATTCCTTCCCTTTGTTCCCTATCTTTTAACCAGTTAGCAATCCATGAGAGAACCTTCCCTCTTATCCCATGACTGCTTATTTTGCTTAAGAGCCTTTGGTGAGGGACCATGTCAAATGCTTTCTGAAAATCTAAATACAATATATCCACTGGATCCCCCTTGTTCACATGCTTGTTGACCCTCTCAGAGAATTCTAGTAGATTGGTGAGGCATGATTTCCCTTTACAAAAACCATGTTGACTATTCCCCAACAAATTATGTTCATCTATGTGTCTGACAATTTTGTTCTTTACATACTTTGCCCGGTACCGAAGTCAGGATTAATGGTCTGCAATTGCCGGGGCCACCTCTGGAGCCTTTTTAAAAAATCAGCTTCACCAGTCATTTAGTACAAAAGCTGATTTAAATGATAGGTTACAGATGACAATTAGTAGTCCTGCAATTTCACATTTGAGTTTCTTCAGAACTCTTGGGTGAATACCATCTGGTCCTGGTGACTTATTACTGTTTAGTTTATCAATTTGTTCCAAAACCTCCTCTAGTGACCCCTCAAGCTGGGACAGTTCCTCAGATTTGTCACTTAAAAAGAATGGCTCAGGTTTGGGAATCTCCCTCACATCCTAAACAGTGAAGACCGATGCAAAGAATTCATTTAGTTTCTCCACAATGGCCTTATCGTCCTTGAGTGCTCCTTTAGCATCTCAATCGGCCAGTGACCCCACTAGTTGTTTAGCAGGCTTCCTGCTTCTGATGTACTTAAAACCATTTTTTGCTATTACTTTTTGAGTTTATGGCTAGCTGTTGTTCAAGTGTAAAAATATAATTAGGAAGGACAAAAAAGAATTTGATTTGCCAGAGTTTATGCTCCTTTCTATTTTCCTTATTAGGATTTAACTTCCACTTTTTAAAAGGCTACTTTTTTGCCTCTCACTGCTTCTTTTACTTTGTTGTTTAGCCATGGTGGCTCTTTTTTGGTTCTCTTATGTTTTTTAATTTGGGGTATTCATTTAAGTTGAGCCTCTATTATGGTGTCTTTAAAAAAAAGTTTCTATGCAGCTTGCAGGGATTTTACTTTTGGTGCTGTACCTTTTAATTTCTGTTTAACTAACCTCATTTTTGTGTAGTTCCCCTTTCTGAAGTTAAATGCTACAGGGTTGGGCCACTGTGATGTTTTCCTTGCCACAGGGATGTTATATTTAATTATATTATGGTCACTATTACCAAGCGGTCCAGCTATATTCACCACTTGAACCTGATCCTGTGCTCCACTTAACACTAAATCAAGAATTGCCTCCCCTCCTTTTGGTTCCAGGACTAGCTGCTCCAAGAAGCAGTCATTTAAGGTGTCAAGAAAGTATCTCTGCATCCCTTCCTGAGGTGATATGTACCCAGTCAATATGAGGATAGTTGAAATCCCCCATTATTATTGAGTTTATTTTAGTAGCCTCTCATCTCCCTGAGTATTTTACAGTCACTATCACCATCCTAGTCAGGTGGTCAGTAATATATCCCTACTGCTATATTCTTATTATTCAAGCATGGAATTACTATCCATAGAGATTCTATGTTATAGTCTGGTTCATTTGATTCTACACTTTCTTTCACATATAGTGCCACTCCCCCACCATCATGACCTGTTCTGTCCTTCCGATATATTTTGTATCCTGGTATTACTGTGTCCCATTGATTATCCTAATTTCACCGAGTTTCTGTGATGCCTATTATATCAATATCCTCATTTAATATGAGGCACTCTAGTTCGCCCATCTTATTATTTAGACTTCTAGTATTGTATATAAGCACTTTAAAAACTTGCCACTTTTTAGCTGTCTGCCATTACATGACGTAATTGAATGGACTTTTTTTTCTCGTGACTGTCATGATCCTCCAAACACTTATATACGTATTTAACTTTAAGCATGCAAGTACTCCCTAATCGACTTCAACTGAATCTATGCTGGCACAGAGACCCACCGGTGCAGATCACATTCCAGAATCCAGGAAGTTAGCAATTAAAATGTTTGAGCATTACAGAGATGGATTTTTTAATTCATAATTATGAAGAAAAAGAATTATCCAGAATCTTAGGTTTAAACTGCTGACATATAGCTCATTTCTCATTAGATGACAGAAAGCTTAATTAATCCAGAGGATTAATTATACTGTAAAGTCAAAACACCCCAAGCTTATGACTATTTCTGAGAGAACACAGTAAATCTTTTCAGAAGTTCCAGGCAATCTAAAAATACAACAAAAAAAACAAGTAAATCTGTACTCACCTGGGAAAATATATTTGCAGTTGGAGCAACTTTGTTGTCCACAATACTGTACAATATTGCTAACAATCTGTCCAGGGGGAATGGCTTTGGCCCAAGGAGGTGATTACTGGTCTGTAAGAGAGAAGGTATTCAATTAAATGGATTTTTCTGGAACACAGCACCACAGGATCTTATTTATTATACCTGTTAGTCTGTAGGTGGCAATTTATTTACAGTATCCCTTCTCAAAGGCCCATAGCCACTGTATGGAAAACATTCAATAGATACACAGCTCTGAATTTACACAAACAGAGCCCCATTTAACCTGGCAGGTGTCCAAAATGCTTTATACATAATTAAAAACACATTTAGGACATAAAACAATTTCGTCATATATATATATATATATATTATATATATAGTGTTAAAGGTAAAAAAAGAATTATTTAGTCCTAAGGACAGAAGTTGGCAGACTACATGTCATGGCATTCACAAGTTGCAAATAGCTTTATTTTATTATTTATTAGTGTTAGCGTGCTAGGATCCTTCATGTGAATGTTCTACAGTCCCTAGTTGTAGCTAATGTTGCAAAAGTGAAAAAATTCTATTTTCTCACAGGTCTTCAGTTTCCTGTCAGTCATAAAGAGCCCACCTCACTTAGGACTCAACTGTGCCATGCTTATTCAGATTCAGCAGTATCATGGGACTACTAAGGGAGCAAGGTACAACCCTCACTAAGGGTAACAGAATTGAGTGCCAAACAATGTAAGTCAGTTTTATCCCAATTAAGAACTGTTTTAACAAGAGCTTCTGTACCCGATGTTTACTCTTCACTTATCATAAAAATCATAATCCCACTGTCACACAGAACACTGACTTCAACAGAGGAATAGGACATCTAAAATAAAAAAAACTGATTTCCTGCAAGATGTTTATAAACAGAAAAAGGGGGAGGGGAAAAGAAAGATACAGAAAATAAGTTGTCTCTAGCAAAAAAAAATTTCCTAAATTTCCCATGTTAATGGGTCCTTCAGGAACTAGATAGATTTTTTTTTAAAAAACACACTGAACTGTTATATAGAATTGTTTAGGTACTTAAAGCAGGGAGAGTACATACATCAGAGCACCTCACAAAAAATTATCTTCACAACACCTCTGTAAGCACTTCTATATTTTACAGACTGAGAGCAGATGCAGAGAGATCAATGACTTCAAGATTACACAGGAAGTCTGTGGCAGAGCTGGTGACTGAAAGTAGATTTTGAATCCCAGGACAGTGCCTTAGCCACAAGACCATTTTTCCCCTCTCCTGACACTATTAAATACAAAAGTGGGCACTGTGATTAACTCTGATTTAAAAAACAAACAAAAAACCCAGTAAACAAGTCACCCAGAGCACAAGTACTGGATTTGATTTATTGTTATTGTCATCACATAACCTACTATACACCCACACAATCAGAAGTTATATTTGCCAGGCAAGTGGCTCTTAGAAGTCTATTAGCCTCATATATGTTGTTACTTTAAACATATAAATACATAAAGAGAACATTTTGTATATTTTGCTTATTGAACACAAGTGCTTTATTGGCATTTTTATTTCCAAGAGGTCCATCCATTAAGGAGATTCTATAAGGAATTTTACTTTTGTCGCTTTGTCAGAGTCAGTACCTTAACCTAAGTCCCTTTACTTAGAGCGGTGGTTCTCAAAGCCGGTCCACCGCTTGTTCAGGGAAAGCCCCTGGTGGGCTGGACCAGTTTGTTTACCTGCCGCATCTGCAGGATCGGCCGATCGCAGCTCCCACTGTCCGCAGTTCGTCGCTCCAGGCCAATGGGGGCTGCGGGAAGAGGCGTGTGCCAAGGGACATGCTGGCCACCCTTCTCGCAGCCCCCACTGGCCTGGAGCGACGAACTACGGACAGTGGGAGCTACGATCGGCCGATCCTGCAGATGCGGCAGGTAAACAAACTGGTCCAGCCCACCAGGGGCTTTCCCTGAACAAGCGGTGGACCGGCTTTGAGAACCACTGATTTAGAGCAACCACATTACTTTCTATACATTCCAATGGTAGCTGTGCTAAAAATAATTTCAATTTTAAACAATTTAAGAGTCTCAAAGTCGTGTTATAAAACCCAAACAATGCTGCAATGAATTAATTTGACATCTATATCATAATAGCACTCAGGTAGCATTTTGAGCAATCCTCCCAATACTTCCCCCCAAAAAAGAACATTTTAAAGATGAGGAAAAATGGGGTAGATGGGATAATTTGATTTGATAAATTGATTTGGCTCCAGAGATAATCAGTGTCAGAGCCAGAATTAGAACTCACGAGTTCCTGGCAACATCTAATCTCTCAAACTACTGTCGTGACACCCTTTTAGTTTAGGATGTCATTTGAATAACTTGACGGAATCGTTTCCTTTTAATGTAGTGCAGGTCACCTGTCTCTCCTCTTCTAGGATTTGAATAAAGTCAGTAACATTACTTTTAGTTTAACTCCTTCCAGTAAAGAAAAATCATCATCAGTAGTCAAAGGAGCTTTGTAATTGCTTGCCCTATGTTGCATCTAAAACTTTCAAGTTCTCCTGGGGAGTAGGATCAACTGTGGAAGCTGGAAACAAAGCAGCTTTCCTGAGCACAAGACTGAAATTAGCTATGAAGTTCTGCTCTGAGACTAACTCCAAGAGATCATCATTATACAGAATATTCTAAAATTAGGAATATACCCAAGAAGCTGTAATGCTCTCTAAATTTCTGAATGAATGGAATAAGAATTAGGGTCAGGTCCAGGGGTGAGGTTGGCAGCAAGTATGTGTAGGCGGGTGGAAGAGAGAAATGAAAGCTTGTTCCTACATTCTGGACAGGAATGATTGAGGTACATGTCATACAAAAACAAATTTAGTGAAGGAAGCCCTTGTTTAAGTTGGTCTGTATCAGGAATGCACCAATGTCACAGTAGAATTTGGTTCAAAGAGTAACTTTCACTTTATTTTTTTTAAGTGCTAAAAAAAAAAAAGAGTAGCGATTGAGGAAATGTACAGTAACTCCTCGCTCAACGTTGTAGTTATGTTCCTGAAAAATGCGACTTTAAGCAAAACTATGTTAAGCGAATCCAATCTCCCCATAAGAATTAATGTAAATGGGGCGGGGGGGGGGGAATTAGGTTCCAGAGAAATTTTTTTCACCAGACAAAAGCCTATATATATATATATACACATATACACACACACACACACACACACACACACACACAATACATTTTAAACAAACAAAATAATACTGGTACACAGCGATGATGATTGTGAGGCTTGGTTGAGGTGGTGAAGTCAGAGTGCGGGATATTTCCCAGAGAATGCCTTACTGCTAAATGATGAACTAGCAATCGGCTGCGCCCTCAAGTGTTAACTCATTGTTAACGTAGCCTCACACACTACAAAGCAGCACGAATGGAGGGAGGGGAGACAGAATAGCAGATAGAGAAAGAGACAGACCGTGTGAGAGAGAAATGCACATTGCCCCTTTAAGTATGCTGACTCCACTAAGTACACTGCCTTTTTAAGTTGGTCAGCAAGCTGAGAGGGCAGCTACTGCCCGGAAGCTCCCTCCCTCCTGAGCCCTGTCGTGAGTCCCCCCTGCTCTATGGAAGATGGGGTAAGCAGGGTGCAGGGGGACACCAACATTAGCCCCCCTCTTCCCCTCTGCCCACAGCAAGCAGGAGGCTCCAGGGAGCAGCTCCAAGGCAAAGAGAGGGCAGGAGCAGCACATGGCAGTGGGGGGAGGGACAGCTGAACTACGGCAATTGATAGCCTGCTGGGCAGCTGCTGCACAGGGAACTTAGGGGAGCACTGAGCCGATAGGGGGGCTGCCAGTCCACCCTGGTTCCAAGCCCCCACCAGCTAGCTGCAACGGGCTGCTCTTCCTGCAAGCAGTGGACAAAGCAGGCGGCTGCCAAACGACATTATAAGGGAGCACTGCACAACTTTAAAAGAGCATGTTCCCTAATTGATCAGCAACGTAACAACGATACAACGTTAACTGGGATAACTTCAAGTGAGGAGTTACTGTACATGGGGACAACTGCAGGGATAACAAAGAGTCCTAGCATCAATCACCATCTCACTGAATTCTGAAGAGACTCATTCTAAGCACTCAGGGTCTAAGTTTGCCTTGCCAAGATAGACAGATGGAGAGACCAACCAATTTACCTCTCCCCAACTCAACAACCAACCACACATATATATAATCCCTTTTTCTTTGTAATTTTTTTTTAAATAAACTCTCTCTCTTCATCACTAGTCTTGCAGGAGAGAATTGCATGTGTTACTCTAGCCCAATGCACATGTTCCAATGGCGCTGTCCGGAGAACAGCATAAAACAATCCTTGGTCAGTTCCCTCTGCTTTTCCTATTGGAACAGTGGAGACGCACACAATTCAGAGAAATATGCAGACAAATCCCTAGCGTGATTGGGATGTGGAAGGGAAGCTAACATGTTAAGCCACAGGTTCAGACTTTCAGAAAAGATGATGGTAGCCCATGCACACACACAAAAAGGGAACATGTGTTTGCTCACATGTGAGCACACAGCAACCACAACTGTGTGAAAATGGCCATTTAGACATCTAGCTTTTTGCACACCCAATACAATAGTATTCATTCAGAGTGTGTGTGAACCTAAATTTGCACACAATCACTAAACATTAATTACCCATTTACAGTAAGAATGAGAAACTAGTGGATTTAAAATAAGATGTTAACCAGGTTTGTTTTGGGTACCTTTTTGGGTTTTGTTTTTAAGAAAACTATGTTTATCTGATTCTTTGCCCACCTCCTAGAAGTTTCTAGAGTCTAACCGAAGTCCTAGTAGTTCACAACTCCACCCACTCTCCTCTTCAACTTCCAGTGACAAAGGATTCCATCCGGCAACCAACCCCTCTCTGATCAACAATTGTTCCACTCATTCCCTTTCTTCTGTAAGCTTCTAGACAGTTCTAGTTTTTCTTGTTTCCTTTTAGGCACAGCAAAAAGAAAAAGTTTTCACAACCCTGTCCAAATGTCCCTCCAAAACTAGAATGTCTGAACCCTCTGATCTCTCATAAAAACCACAGAGGATTTGTGACTACTTCTTTGGATGATTCAAGCCTTGAATAGTTTTAATCTATGACACTTTCTTCATGCTGGATAAATCACATTAAGGGTATGTCTACACTACGAAATTAGGTCGAATTTATACAAGTCGTTTTTTTAGAAATCGTTTTTATATAGTCAATTGTGCGTATCCCCACACAAAATGTTCTAAGTGCATTAACTCAGCGGAGTGCTTCCACAGTACCGAGGCTAGCGTCAACTTCCAGAGTGTTGTACTGTGGGTAGCTATCACACAGTTCCCTCAGTCCAATCGTTCCACGCCTTTTTTCTGTGCAGACACCATACCACGGCAAGCATGGAGCCTGCTCAGATCATTTTGGCAATTAGGAGCACATTAAACACCACACGTATTATCCAGAAGTATATGCAGCACCAGAACCTGGCAAAGCAAAACTGGACGAGTAGGCAATGTCAGCGCGGTTACGAGAGTGATGAGGACATGGACACAGACTTCTCTCAAAGCGCGGTCCCTGGCAATGCGGGCATCATGGTGCTAATAGAGCAGGTTCATGCAGTGGAATGTCGATTCTGGGCCCAGGAAACAAGCACAGACTGGTGGGACCGCATTGTGTTGCAGGTCTGGGACGATTCCCAGTGGCTGCGAAACTTTCGCATGCATAAGGGCACTTTCATGGAACTTTGTGACTTGCTTTCCCCTGCCCTGAAATGCATGAATACCAAGATGAGAGCAGCCCTCAGAGTTCAGAAGTGAGTGGCAATAGCCCTGTGGAAGCTTGTAACACTAGACAGCTACCGGTCAGTCGGGAATCAATTTGGAGTGGGCAAATCTACTGTGGGGGCTGCTGTGATCCAAGTAGCCAACGCAATCAAAGATCTGCTGGTATCAAGGGCAGTGACCCTGGGAAATGAGCAGGTCATAGTGGATGGCTTTGCTGCAATGGGATTCCCTAACTGTGGTGGGGCCATAGACGGAACCCATATCCCTATCTTGGCACCAGAGGACCAAGCCAGTGAGTACATAAACCGAAAAGGGTACTTTTCAATAGTGCTGCAAGCACTGGTGAATCACAAGGGACGTTTCACCAACATCAATGTGGGATGCCGGGAAAGGTACATGACGCTCGCATCTTCAGAAACTCTGGTCTGTTTCAAAAACTGCAGGAAGGAACTTTATTCCCAGACCAGAAAATAACTGTTGGGGGATGTTGAAATGCCTATAGTTATCCTTGGGGACCCAGCCTGCCCCTTAATGCCATGGCTCATGAAGCCATACACAGGCACCCTCGACAGTAGTCGGGAGCTGTTCAACTACAGGCTGAGCAAGTGCAGAATGGTGGCAGAATGTGCATTTGGACATTTAAAAGCATGCTGGCGCAGTTTACTGACTCGGTTAGCCCTCAGTGAAACCAATATTCCCACTGTTATTACTGCTTGCTGTGCACTCCACAATATCTGAGAGAGTAAGGGGGAAGACATTTATGGCGGGGTGGGAGGTTGAGACAAATCGCCTGGCCGCTGTTTACACACAGCCAGATACCAGGGCGGTTAGAAGAGCACAGGAGGACGCAGTGCGCATCAGAGAAGCTTTGAAAACCAGTTTCATGACTGGCCAGGCTATGGTGTGAAAGTTCTGTTTGTTTCTCCTTGATGAAACCCCCCTACCCCTTGGTTCACTCTACTTCCCTGTAAGCTAACCACCCTCCCCACCTCCCTTCAATCACCGCTTGCAGAGGCAATAAAGTATTGTTGCTTCACATTCATGTATTCATCACACAAATAGGGGATAACTGCCAAGGTAGCCAGAGAGGGGTGGTGGAGGAGGGAAGGACTAGGCCACACAGCACTTTAAAAAAGTTTAAAAAACTTTAAAAAACTTATTGAATGCCAGCCTTCTGTTGCTTGGGCAATCCTCTGGGGTGGAGTGGCTGAAGGCCCCCCCACCACATTCTTGGTAGTCTGGGTGAGGAGGCTATTGAACTTGGGGAGGAGGGCAGTTGGTTACACAGGGGCTGTAGCGGTCTGTGATCCAGCTGCCTTTCCTGCAGCTCAACCATATGCTGGAGCATATTAGTTTGATCCTCCAGCAGCCTCAGCACTGAATCCTGCCTCCTCTCATCATGCTGCCACCACGTTTCAGCTTCAGCCCGCCACCTCTCCTCCCGATCATTTTGTGCTTTCCTGCAATCTGATATCATCTGCCTCCATGCATTTGTCTGTGTTCTGTCAGTGTGGGAAGACATGAGCTCAGAACATTTCATCACGAGTGCATTTTTTTCGCCTTCTAATCTTCACTAGCCTCTGGGAAGAAGATCCTGTGATCCTTGTGAAACATGCAGCTGGTGGAAAAAAAAAGGGACAGTGGTATTTAAAAAGACACATTTTATAGAACAATGGGTACATTCTTTCACAGTAAACCTTGCTGTTAACATTACATACATAGCACACGTGCTTTCGTTCCAAGGTCGCATTTTGCCTCCCCCCCACCGCGTGGCTAGCCTCTCACCCCGCCCTGTGGCTAACAGCGTGGAACATTTCTGTTCAGCCACAGGCAAACAACCCAGCAGGAAAGGGCACCTCTGAATGTCCCCTTAAGAAAAGCACCCTATTTCAACCAGGTGACCATGAATGATATCACTCTCCTGAGGATAATACAAACAGATAAAGAACGGATTTTGTTTGAACGCCAGCAAACGTACACTGCAATGCTTTGTTCTACAATGATTCCCGAGTACGTGCTACTGGCCTGGAGTGGTAAAGTGTCCTACCATGGTGGACAGAATAAAGCTACCCTCCCCAGAAATCTTTTGTAAAGACTTTGGGAGTACATCCAGGAGACCCGCGAATGCCAGAGCAAAATCAATCATTAAACATGCTTGCTTTTAAACCATGTATACTATTTTAAAAAGGTACACTCACCAGAGGTCCCTTCTCCGCCTGGTGGGTCCGGGAGGCAGCCTTAGGTGGGTTATGGGGGGGGGGGGTACTGGCTCCAGGTCCAGGGTGAGAAACAGTTCCTGGCTGTCGGGAAAACCAGTTTCTCCACTTGCTTGCTGTGCGCCATCATCATCATCATCATCATCTTCGTCCCCAAAACCTGCTTCCGTGTTGCCTCCATCTCCATTGAAAGAGAGTCAAACACCACAGCTGGGATAGTGGTTGCTGAACCCCCTAAAATGCATGCAGCTCATCATAGAAGCAGCATGTTTGAGGCTCTGACCCGGAGCAGCCATTTGCCTCTCTGGTTGGCTTGCCTCAGCTCCTTAAGTTTCATGCAGCACTGCTTCGGGTCCCTGTTATGGCCTCTGTCCTTCATGCCCTGGGAGATTTTGACGAACGTTTTGGCATTTCAAAAACTGGAACTGAGTTCTGATAGCACGGATTCCTCTCCCCATACAGGTTTCAGAGTAGCAGCCGTGTTAATCTGTATTTGCAAAAAGAAAAGGAGTACTTGTGGCACCTTAGAGACTAACAAATTTGTTAGTCTCTAAGGTGCCACAAGTACTCCTTTTCTTTCTCCCCATACACCGATCAGATCCCGTACCTCCCGTTCGGTCCATGCTGGAGCTCTTTTGCAATTCAGGGACTCCATCATGGTCACCTCTGCTGATGAGCTCTGCACTCACCTGCAGCTTGCCACGCTGGCCAAACAGGACACTGAAATTCAAAAGTTCGTGTGCCTTGTCCTGTCTACCTGGCTAGTGCATCTGAGTTGAGAGTGCTGTCCAGAACTGTCACAATGGAGCACTCTGGGATAGCTCCCAGAGACCAATACCGTCTAATTGCATCCACAGTACCCCAAATTCGACCTGGCAAGGCCTATTTCAGCGCTAATCCCCTTGTCGGGGGTGGAGTAAGGAAATCGATTTTAAGAGCCCTTTAAGTCAAAAAAAGGTCTTCGTTGTGTGGATGGGTGCAGGGTTAAATCGATTTAACGCTGCTAAATTCGACCTCAACTCCTAGTGTAGACCAGGGCTAAGAAGTATTACCACTCTGCTCTCAAACATCTAAGGAGCCACACCATTTTGTTAAGGAAGCTAGAAATGGGAACAGATCAGTTTCCCAGTACCCTTTATGACGAGTTAAAAGTAACTTCACATGATGATTGTGTAAGAATCATCAGAAGACTGTAAATTTATTCATTCTTGTTGCTCATATCACAAGGCATTTTAATATAATAATTACAGGAAGTAAATACTTAAATTGTACCAGACTAGTATGGCTTTACATTTTGATTGGCTTCAGTGTGGATGTTTTAGACATTACATACTATTTTAATAAGTCTTATTGAATTCAGCATGAAGAACTAACAAATAAGTTTCTGATCAACATAAATAAAAAAAATCTAAAAAGCAACTTTACAGAAAAGAACACTTGTTCATAAGGCAAAACCAGCAACTAATTACAACAGTTAATGCTGTCAGTGTTGCTATTCAGATTAATAACTGCATAAACTGTCAAAGTCTGTATTTAACTCTAAGCCAGTGATCCGCAAACTTTTCAAGGTTGCGCCCCCCACTTACCCCTGTCAGCGCCCCCCCCCCCCCGAGCAGGGCCACAGCTTCGGGGGGGGGGGAGGAGGAGAGAAGATGCGGACGGGGTAAGGGGGCCGAAGCTGGAGCCGCAGCTGGGGGTGGATCTGGGGCTGGGAGCAGGGCCGGGAACGGAGCTGCAGCCTGAGGCCGAGGGCAGGAGCAGAGCTGCATCTGGGCTGTGGTGGGGGGCGGCAGCCAGGTGCGGCTCCATTCCTGGCCCGGACCCTAGCCTTGTCCCAGGAACAGAGTCACGGCCAAGGGCCGAGGCTGGGCCAGCAGCCAGACGCAGAGCCACATCGAGGCTGGGGACGGGGACAGGGCCAGGTGTGGGCTGGGAGCCAGGGCCGTGGCTGGGGGCGGGGTCTGAGCAGAGCGGGGGCAAGGCAGTGCAGGGCTGGGCTGGATGGCGCTCCCTCCCCACCCACCATGGTGGCTGGCCCAGGCCCAGAGCACCCACCTGAACATTCCTCCATGCCCTACTAGGGGGCATACCCCACAGTTTGGGGATATCTGCTCTAAGCGTTGACATTCAACTTCACTTTTTGTAGCATACAATTTATTTTTACTGCCAGCACAGTTGGTATTAAGAAGGATTTCAGAAAGTTTGTTTATAAATCATTTTGGGAAAGGTCACATCTCATATCACATCATAAGCAGTTTTGTAGTGCTAGTTATTAAAATATGTCCATTCATCTCCTCTGCAAAGTAACATGCATTTCCAATTGATATTATAGCTCTAAGAATCCAGGAGGTGTCGCCAATGTTACCTCTCTCAGCTGAACAATAATGTGAAAAATATATGGAAACAGACTACTAAAAGTATTAAAATCATGCATGTTCCTATATAATCCGCATGATTTCAGTGTAATTCCTTCAGCATAGATGCTGTAGTTTCTGGCATATAGCTGTCTAGTCCCTCCTATCCTCATGTCTTATTTGTATAATTAGTATAATTTTTTAGTAAATATATGCATGTATACACATATACTTTAATTAGCCAACAGCAATAATTAGAGTACAAAGATTTGCGTAACCACTGTACAGATACTTCTCAACTGTACTGGGAATTCACAAGTCTCTCTACTGTGATCGACTCTCATACTTTGAAGTTTCAGACTATTTACTAGAAACAGTACCTTGTGAAAAAGCCCCATAATTTAATAGGGATGGAATTAAATAAGATTCTTTCAAAAGAATTTCAAAAGCAGTTTATAGAATTCTATAGCAGAAACTATTAAAATTCCCATACGCATAGTTTAGAAATTTTCAAGTCTCATTTCTATATGACTTTTGTACAAGGAGCTAAGCAGAAAAACTCCAATATATTATATATGAAATACTTTAAAAACTTATAAAAGACACTTTTCCTTTTTTATACTTTTTTATAGAATTTTTTATACTTTTTTCTTTGTATTTTTTAAGAAGTTCTGATTCATTTTGCTCTTTCCCAACTTTCTTCACCACAAACACCTTGTATTTTCTTCCCTGAAAAGTTCCTTCCACCTCATCTAAGGCTTTTCTCCTAGTTGGCATTACTTGTGTTTACATTCTTCTTTTACAGTGGAAGATTCCCTGCCTCTTGGTTATTTATTTGACTTAACTCTCTGATCACACCACAAGTTTACACCGCTTCACAAAACCCGATCAATGTACCCAAGCTTTAAGATTTCTTAAAGGGGAGTGACAGCCTGAAGTATTCAAAAATACCTCATTTCTGTATGAGGAAAGGGGAATGGGCTCTTAACCTCATGTGGCTGGGGATTTCATACTCTCACCATGCTACTATAGTTCTCTCTTTTCTGAGCCAGCCAACACGTTTGAACTCCCTCAACTGACAAACAGAGGGGGGCATTTTAAATTGGAAGATTGACACAATAGGAGTGTATCACATTGGAACTGGAGGAGAGGTACAGCACCAAAAGCCAATAGAAAACTGAGGGTATGTCTACACTACCCGCCGGATCGCGATAAATCGACCCCCAAGCATTCTCCCGTCGACTCCTGTACTCCACCGCTGTGAGAGGCGCAGGCAGAGTCGACGGGGGAGTGGCAGCAGTCGCCTCACCATAGTAAAGACACGGCGGTGAGTAGGTCTAAGTACATCGACTTCAGCTACGTTATTCATGTAGCTGAAGTTGCGCAACTCAGATCAATTCCCCCCCTCCCCGCAGCATAGACCAGGACTCAGTCTCAAAGACAACACCTGACATACTTGAACATACAAAGTATGCTTAGGGAGATGCTGCAGTTGCAGCTCTATCTGTCAGAACTCTCAGTAGGGCTTGCAGTGAACTGGGGCAGTATCAGTCATCTAGAAAGAAAAAATTATGGCCTAACAGACTGAATAAGGAATTAGGAATCAAGATCTCAAATTTTTAGACTGGCTCTGCCCCTGACTCCTGGTGCCCTTAGATAAGCCACTTAAGGAAAAATTCTTTGCTGGTGTAAACTAGCAAAGCTCAACTACTGTCAGTGAACCTCCGTGAGTTTACATCAAAGATTTGGCCTTCAATCTTTGTGTCTCACTTTCCTCACCTGTAAAATGGGAATACCTGCCAGCCAATGTTTACACCTATGTAAGGGACTAGGTCAAAGAATAATAATATCTGAAATGTAATGTGAGAAACAGGATACCGCATTGCTCCGGAGAGCCACTTAAAGTGTTGCATAGATCAGATTAAATACAGATTAAACCCTAGGATACACTTCTCAGTTTCTTATATGGAACCATCTAAATACCCAGGAGCTGTAGTTTAGTATCAAGGAAACACAATCAACTCCAAGCTATTTTCCATACAGTAAAGGTGTTTTCTCAATTCTAATAAATGGAATTATGTAGAATACTTTTAGGGGCTACAATCAGAATTAGAATCTAATCTAATTAGAATCAATCTTACTTTGAAGCTACATATTGCAAGGAAGTAGCTTGAATGCCAGGAATTAGATCATTCAAGTCTTAGGAGCAACTTCCTATACCAGCAAAGCAAGGCTTGCAGTCTGACTCAATGGTGGCTAGAAAAAAAAGTGTCACCCTACACCAATGCCCTAGTCAAAAAACCCCACAAAAAACAAAAACAAACTAACAATTTTTTTAAGGTACACATGGCAATGTTCAATGTAAATGGTTATTCAAAAGGTTCATTTTAATTCGAGGGAAAGAATTCTTCCTTTAAAAAATGTTTTGTGGTCATGACAAGTGCTAGATTAACCATACAAACTGGTAAGAGTCCGCTATTTATCCGAAAGTCATTGATCATGTTGTGGGCAGCAACAAAAGCTTCTTCAATCCACACCACTCACGTGCCTCAACCCTACTGTAGGGTAACACTTGCGCTGTGTCTACACTATGAACTAGGGGTGTGATTCCAAGCTTGTGTACACAATCACTGAGCTAACAAGAGTATGAACAAATAGTGAAACCACAATAGCAGAGGCAACAGCAGCACAGATTAGCCATGCTGTGACCCAGGGACATCTTGGTGTCAACTGGCAGAGGGGTGAATAAGGTTTAGAAGGCTCCACTGCATCCGACATCTTCAAAATAAGAGTGCCAAAGGGTGGCATGTGAGGTCTCAATACACTGGTCATTTTAGTCATTGTGAAATATATGAATGAGTAATATTTAAGATAATACGTAATCAGACTGGAATTATGTTCTTAAAGCCTTGAAGTTAAAAGCAGGTCACCAGGAGGTAACTGGCCTTGGACAAATTCATTCAGGCAGGGATTGGAGACTCATCTCTTTTTGTTTGGTCAAGTGTGAATTGTGCATGGTCTCTCTCATAAGGTAAGCCTATCGGCATTTAGAGCCAGATGCTAATTAAAAGACTGCAAGGTCAACAAGTGGGAGGCCACAGGGAAGAACAATCAGCAGGGGAGGCCCTGATTATGAATAATGATCAAAAAGCTATTTTGATATATCTGGGACTTAAAAGAGGACAATATGACTTGGCTGAAATACACCAGAAGGATTTTGGATGGATTTTTGTTCTATATGATAGGACGTCTTGTTAGTTAAATATAGGTTCTAGAAAGTGTCATGATTTTATATGTAACCGTTTCTATTAATTCTGCTTGCTTCTTCTTGAGTCTATTTCTTTGTTAATGCTTTGTTTTTCCTATAAACATATATAAGTACTGTGTGCTGAGTGTAGTGATCCTGAAGTGTAACTGGTAAGCTGGTGTACACTATTCCTTTGGGAGCAGTGGATCTGTGAATTCAGAGTGTCCAGTGGAACAGGGGCAGACACTCCAGGGGGACACTTGTAGTGCTCAGGGGTTGCAGTATACCTTATCATTACCTGTAAAGACAGAGCAGGGCCTGCAGAGGCCTGGAAGGCAGTGCTTGTATTGCCAGAGGCTAGTGGTGTTGGGGAACTGACCCACAGTAGGCACAGATAAGGCTTCCTTGTCATAAGGGAAGGTGCCTCACAACTCCAGGCATCCCCAGGAAGTGTCACGTGTCAAGTGCGTCCTGATCAGTTTCAGGCTTGTTTGTACTCGATGAGAGGTAGCGCAAGTATGTGTATGAGAGCTGGGAACCACATCTCTAGTTTGTGGTACAGATGCAGGTCATAGAGAAGTTTAAATCTACATGCTAATACTGCTAATAAGTGTGTGCCAGTTAGTGAGAAGTTAACAGGCAGAGGCTAACAAACCCTGGAAGTAAGCAAAGGTTTAAATAAGTGAAAACAGAAATAGGCCGGGGCTTTATTTAAAAAAATTGAAAATAGGAACATATGTAAAAAAACAAAAACAGAAAAAGGTAATTGATTCAGAATCAGCAATTTGTGCACTAATTAGTTTATGTCACTTCATGATCTTGTCACTGTTACATTGACCTCCTTCCTCTTCTTATTCCATGTTACACTCACTTTTTGCATCTTGTTTTACATTAGATTGTAAAATCTTTGGTGGCATGGACCACATCTTACTATGTGTTTGCACAGCACCTGTGGGTGCTTAAATAAACAAACAAATAAAAGTAAAATATTGATAAATACAAAACTTTTTTTTTTAAATGCAAGTACATCTGTCCACTAGGGATTAGACAGAGACATCAATCCATCTCCAATAAACTACGATGCTAATGGTGCTAGCCCTTGGTCACAGTCAGTCAATATGAATCCAATCCAAAACAGAGACCATGAGCTGGAGGGATCCATGTCCCATCATCAAATCTCTGGTCATCCAGTTGCTTTGTGTTCCTGCCTTTCCCCATCTTGCCACCTTGAATGAGATATTATTGCCTATAGGAAAGGGAGCAAGGCACCTTTTGCAGCTGGAGGGAAAGGATGAAGATTTGGGCTGTGATGCAGTATTTATTCATTCCTGTTTCCATTTCCCTCCCACAAGACCTGTGATCACAATTTGAGATGTGGATGTTTTTCAGGGTAGAGAACAGTCTTGAAAATAATTAGAATCTTTGAAAATCATCTGGAGTTCACATGCCAGAGACAAGACACACAAGATGAAAGGATACTTTAAAGTTAATTAAAGGATACTTGCTTTCTATGGAGTTAAGGATTTACAACAATAGATGTTAATATAAATAAGTTTAACATTTCACATCATTCTAAACACAAGTGAAATTATGTGGATTAAGAATTTTTTTTTTAAATATACCAATTTACACATATTCTACTCCATCGTAGAATCAAATTCTCTTCTAGTGTACACTGGTGCAACTCCACTGAAATCCATGCAGTTACAACAACTTATTTGGGTAAAGGGTTTGGCCACTATTCTTTAAAATCCTTTCTCCTGATGGAATAATTACAAATTTCCTTAAGGAACATACATTTTCCTTACACACAACAGAAAAGCAGTCAGACTTTAACCCTGAGTGACTAAAGTTAGGTTCCTAAATCCATATGTAGGCACCTAAAAGTGGTCTGATTTTCAAAGCTACTGAACATCTAACTAACAGTGGGGTTTACAGGTACTATGACTAAGGTGAAGATTTTGTCATGCTTATTTTTAGAGAAAGTCACAGACAGGTTAACGAAAGCCTTGACCTGTCTGTGACTTTTGCTGCTGCGATTCCATGGTTTCTCCCACCACAGTAGTGGCTGGGACCTGTGGGGTTCCCCCTCTGCTCACAGCAGCTGAGAGCTTTGGGAAATATGGTCACCCTGGAGAGAAAATGGGACACCCCATCCGCTCATCCAAGGCGTCCCCCTCCCCCTAAGCAAGGCTGTCACCCATCACTGGAACTCTGAGGCAGGCCCCTTCAGGAGTCTGTCACCTGTGGCTAGAACTTCGCAGGGGACCCCCACCCCGTCACTTGTCGCTGCTGTCACCTGTTGCTGGAACCCTGCCAGGGCCCCACTGGCTGTCAGTTCCAGAGTCCTGCAGCCCCTGGGGCTGAAGCAGAGAATGTCATGGAGGTCTCTGGAAGTCACAGATTCTGCAACTTCCATGACCTCTGTGACATAAACATAGCCTTAACTATGACCGTCTAAACACCAAATCCCATATTTAGCTAATACATTAGTGGCTATTCAGTTAATTTTATACCTAAATATGGATTTGGGAGCCAAACATGAGGCACCAGATTTGAAGATTTTGGCCTATTGTTCCTCTCACATTGTATGTGCACAGAATTTTGCCCATAAAGTTTAAACTTAGTCTCAGACATAAAAGAGGATGAAGCAATGGGTCTCTGCTTTTCTAACTGAGCCACATCAGTATTTTTTTTTTTTTTATATAAGCAAAACCACGACACCACTTCACATCTGAAGGAAAAGTGGTATTGGTTTAAAAAAAGTAGAAACATGAGAAATGTACAAATTGATGTTATCTAATAAGATCAGACGTGACCTGCACTACATGATTGTAATTAAATATAATGTATGTCCTCTTAAAACAAAAATATGTCTATTAATAATTACGACAATGCCTTGTATGAAAAGTAAACATCAAGTAAACCAATGAACTAGATATTATACCATGCAATGTTCTTGTATGGCTTTTTAAATCATACATTCAGGTAGCAAGGGAAAAATATATAGCCACTACTACATAAGAAAGCAGCATTTAATTGTGAGTGAGGATTGAAAGCTAAATAAATACCTTTTCATGTTTTTTCAGAAAGTTTGTCTTCTTGATTTTCCCATGATGCTGTAAACACAGAAGCAAAATATGAGCAAATATGACAGCAAAAAGTTACAATAATGTTATATAACTTGAATAGGGTGTGGAAAAAACAAAAACACACACAACTGTTCATTACATATTTATAGTAATGTACTACTACCATAGTTCTGCCTACTTATCACATGCCGTTATCTTTGTCCTTAACAGCAATACTGCTTATTCAGTACCTAACACACTCTAGGTATAACTTCTTGGCTCCCTCATATATAAAAACTGTGAACACTGGGTGAAAACTTACACCCTGCAGCGTTGCTATGTTTGTAAAGTGGTTTACTGGGGGGAAATGTACAAATTTAAAAATCAGAAAATTAAATACTTAGCCATCAGAAAATAAATTAACTTGACACTAATCAGAAGAGGCAGAAAGCCATTTCTATGAGTCTCCTTCCACCTCACCCCATCCGATGCCTCAAAATCAGCTTGAGTAAAGGCCATAGCGTGTTTCCTTTGTCTTTCTAGAAATGGGAAAGCGGCTGCCACTTGATCTTTAAATGCATCCAGTTTGCACCTACATCATTTTTGAAGTCTATACAAGGAACTCAGTTTTCTTTGGTTTATATTTAAGATGACATAGGATATCCACAAAATAAAGCAATAAAGAGTCAAAAAGAGGCCAACATACAGGATGTGAAGGTCATGTCAAGAGTAGAGAGGTGAAAATGTAATTGGAATAAAGAAAGTAGCTGATGCCTGTGAGCAGATACAATTCATCTAGAAAGATTGTGTTGAGGGAGAAAGGACTGGATCAAGGAAGGGCAAAGCACAGGGGCTGGGGAAGAAATAAGGAATTGTTGGAGGGGTAAGGGAAAGATAATTGGAGTTTTTAAAATTACCTGGATTGCGGGTGGTGGGTTATATGAATTATACTGCTGCAATTGAGTAGTTACATTAAAATCTTATTTGTAATATATTTTTAAGCTATGTCAAGGCTGCTTACAGTACATAGATAGGCATCCATTTTAGCATTAGTATAAAGTACAAAATACACATGTACACACTTCTTAAAATAAATTCTAAGCAGATTTTCAATATGGTATGCAATAGAACAAGACCATTTTTTCTTTCAATCCTACTTCGCACAAAACGGTGACTTCCTGTCAACTGTTATCCTTTTTCAAAAGAGCACTTAAAAATGTTTTAAGAGATTTTAAGGGAAAAATTGTACGTTACATTGTACTGGAATTTTCTTTCAACTTATGACATCACTGAGATTTATTATTTTGTTGTTATAACTGTTTGTCAACATTCTGCTGCTTTTAATTTGCAACATTATCTCAATTTATCTACAGTGGTAACTATTTTAATGATAGTATCGGCTTTAAGTTAGTGGTTCAACAACGCTCCTTTGGTTCACACCTGTTTAATTATGAGACTTTGGTTAATGACTCCAATATAAAGTTTTTTTTGCCCAAATCCCATCAGATCTCATTACAACTCCAACAACAGTAAGTTCTCTTTCTACAACTCCCAGGACACACAGACACAGGATTAGAAAGCTTCTCCCAAAGTCCTATTTGTTCTAACTTTTGAGATATTGCTAATTTGTGATCTTGGCCTTAACACCTGATTGAGTGCTCTCAGGTGATACTTGTGGTAGAAATGATGATTACTCATGCTTTATCAATGATTGACAAGATATTTAACTTGACTAATTAAAAAGCCAACTAATTTATTACATGGCCTCACACTTCAAAGGTCTTTGAGGCCCATGTTCCAACTATGCATTTCACTGCATTGAAGAGAAGCACCAGTATGCCCATGCACAAGGACTGAAACCTGATTTCAGACATGCTACAATGACGGAGACAGATAAAGCCACATCTTTTCACCACTCATAATTTCCTTGCTCTTGTAAGTATATATAAATAAAATAAATGCTGGGGAGGAGGAGGAGGAGGAGGAGGAGAGAGAGAGAAGTCAGGCATGAAATCAGAAGTTAAAACAGTGGAGTTATTATTCAGCAATTAAGTTCTTCCAGTGATACTTCTCTTCCCAAATGTTAGAAATGAAATATTTGTCTATGTACACATCTGTAAATCATCATCATTACAAATAATTCTCTCCTCTTCTGAAGTACATACAAAATGATACAGACTTTTTAGTGAAACATTTAGTTTTCATTATGGGCACATATAACCACCATAAAAAATGAACACCATGTCCAAGTTTATAACTTAATTAGTATATGATCTCTAAGGACTCAAGTATATGTATCTCAAAACATGGACAGTATATTTATAAGTTTTGAGATGGAGGGGGGGGAAAAAAAGGATTTCTTAAAGAATTAGCAAGCTTCTATCCCTCAGTGTTCTCAGTCTCTCCAATTTCTTATCCTTGCCTACAACACCTACACATTTTACCATATAAAAACCATTGCAGCTACTAATATAAATGGTAAGCATAATTACTCAATCACTTTGCTTTTTGTTGCAACCTTTTCCTCTCCTCCGCCACCTGTATCTTGTAAAATAAAGGCCTCTATTCTCCAGACAGATGTACTAGTGCAAACGCTTTAGACCCACATGGAATTCTGCTCTCTTCCATGGGATTCAAACTGTGAATAATAGTACACACCAGCACACAATGTGCAAGATCACAAATACTTCAGGGAAGGGGACTATATCACTTTATAAATGCCATGCAAGACAATAGTGCTACATACATATTATACATATTTTAATTATCAGAACAGTTCATTTTTCATATTAAGCCTCAGTAATGATGTGACAATTGTCAACATATCACAGTATGTGATCCAAAGTCACAGTTTTATTCAAGCCAAATAAATAAGATACAAAAGAGAACTGAAAGTGAATGACCTAAAGGAGTTCTGACCCGAGTGAAGAAGTACGCATGACTCCAGCATACAGCAGTAAGAAAAAAAATATGCAGTAGTTACCTTAAGGAAGAACCTCTTATCTGTCCTGGCAGGATTGTAGGAGGCAAGGTATGCAGCTATTAGAAGGAATTTGGAGTAATAAGGAAGTTCTACGTGAGCATGTGCAGAAAGTCCTATAAAAACAAACACAGTTTATGAGTCACTGAGGAAGAACTCTAATCCCGAGAGGTTTAAAATTAGACCAGTAAGTTTTGTTCTGGTTCTCAAGGGCAAACATACTGCAGCATTCCTCTTCTCTGCCTGCTCCATTCCTGTAAGTCAGCAGAGATGGATATTTACTACAATCCGGGTATCCCAAGAGTAAAGCAGGCAGTGCTGTGGAACAATGTGGCATGCACAGGTGGCCCCTGAATCAAAACAAAACCAGCACTCAGTTTGCTGGTGGACTGCCCAAGGGCTCCCAGGCATTAAGATAATACAAAGATTAAATAAATACAGCAACAGATGACAATTTCCTTCAACATCCAGAGGAAACCTCATTGAATGTATGTATCATTGTGGGATAGAGTTTGTACGTAATTCCATGGAAGACAGGGACAACAGTCCTCCAGGGTCAGTGGGTGATGATTAGGAAAATTTACTCAGGTTGTAACACTTTCAGAGAGCTACCACCACCTGGAGAAAGACTCACATATACTGGTTCAAACTGGATTCTCCAGGAACCAGCAGGCACAGGAAGGATTTTTGGATAAACAGCCTGAGTTTTAACTGACTTAGGGCTGTCTTTCTGATTCAGCAAGTGGACAGGATCTTTGGTCCATGGTTGCGGGGATCCTTAAGGAAGGACTGGAAGGACTTTGGACTATTGAGGCCCCATAAGAGTGAGTGTTCTTGTTCTGTGCAAAAGGAATAATGAACTAGTAACCAGAGGAAAACCCCTGTGTGGGGTTTGAAGAACTGTTCACCAGCCAGAGCCCTTGTTGGAGTCAGGGGATGATCTCCAGTAAGCTTATTAGCATGTGTGTAGGGTTGTTGGTTTTGTTTTGTTTTTTTAATTATTTTTAGTGTTTTCTCCGTAATGCTTTCACCTTAAGAATAAATGTGCTTACTTAGAAAGAGCTGTGTGATAGGTTAACAGTGGACAATTACATTCTTTACTATTTCTGAACATAACAGGAAAGCAAAGCAGACCGACTTAGTGAGCCTGAATTTGTTGGGGAGGTCACAGTACAGGCAACAAGCTGTGCAGTCTAGAAGTACCCTGGTCATGAGGAAGAGAGTTACAGGTCTCCACCAAAGACAGGTGATGGCTTAAGTGCCGCAAGTGTAGAGGGGATGCCCTTGCTGAACCATGGAGGGAGAATACAGGCCCAGTTACCCTGAACTGTGCCAAATACCACTACTAAGAAGACGACGACAGATTTGATGAATGATCTGGGAACCACTGAGCTATGATCTTCGTTTGCTGAATTGGTTTAAAAAACAAAAAAACCAAAAAAAAAAAAAAAAACCACAAAACCCACAACCACCCTCACATTTTAAAACATTTTCAGGACAATCTGGTTTAAGACAGTTTGGTTCGCTAGTGTGGATATGGCAAAATTGTCAATCTGTCCTCTTCCCAATTGAGATTTGACCTTCAGGCTGCTACAAACTTCTCAAGGAACCAGCCCCGCAATGAGCCAGACTCCAACTAGGGAGCCAAATTGCATATTTGAACACACATTAACACCTGGGCGGTGGCTGGTTTCTCAGCTGCAGCTCAGCATCTGGACATTTTGTTTTTTTTATTTTATTTAGGATTGGAAACCTTCTACCTTCAAAACACTCAGCCTGATTCGTTTGGTCTAGTCTACTATACATGCATTTTGCAAATTTACATATATTTTACATACACAAGAGTATTCTATGATATGTATTTCCTCCTTCCTTTCACCCTTCCATTTCTACACTTTTCCCTTTGCCCACTTTCCTCCAGTCACTGTAATTTTTTCATTTAAAATGTGCATGACCAGCAGACTCAAGCTGCCTTATCTTCACTGTTGGCTGGAGAGGTCAGTTTCCTAGAGACTATTTTGTGACTGCTCAGTTTGTCTTTTCATCTAGACTGTTCCCTGCCCTATGTAGCTTGTCTTCTGTGCTTTGTACAATACCAAGCATGTACCTGTCAATGCTCAAACAAAAAAATGCAGGCTTTAATCTTTGTACATTTAACAAATAAGGATCAAAACAGTGGAACGTGTTTAAAAGTTAGTGTAAATTTCAGAGTCCACAATATAATTGTGGAGCACTTGAGAAGGGTTATTTACAAATTTCCTTTCAGGTAGTCATGAAAGCACGGCATATTTTTTTCAGCTTCTACTAACAGTGAAGTAGCTGTTTTATTCGTACAGTATTTTAATTAAAAAACGCAATCCCAGCTAAAAAGCTCCTGCTTGTAGACAATTGAGTTGAATACTGAAATGCCTGTGTTCCTACTCCATCTTTCTGACCTGCTGGGATTAGCATTATGCATTGAACAACTGTTTGCTTAATTACATCCACAGTACAGTTTATTACATATTAATTTCTCTTTAGAACAATGCTAATGTCAGAAATGTTATTTACCAAAAAAACCCATTTTCCCTAGCGTATAAGCTTAAAGTATCCTGAAAGTAACTGAGTAAAATCTTTTTTTTTTAGCTAATCAGGAATAAGTGTATTGCTATCATTTGGGGAAAATAGGAGGTTTAGTAATAACCCTATGATTCTATTTCCTTTGACCAGACACGCTGCAAAAGTAACATTTGTTTAAAAAGTAAAGGTCTGAATCTTCCTCTGATCCCTACCACATTATCTATAAACTATCACCACAGCTTTGATAGATGCAGTTAAGTTCTGACTGCCTATCAAAAGAAGAGTCTTACCATGGTGGAGACGGGGGGGAAAAGATGGTCCAAAAATTCAGAACTGGGCAAGAACCTATTGCTGAATGGCAGAGGGACTTTTCAAAGACGACATCTTAGCCTCCTAGCCTTTGTTTGCCAGAAGCTGGGAATGGATCACTTGATGATTACCTGTTCTGTTAATTCCCTCTGAAACACCTGGCATTGTCTGCTGTCAGAAGAAGGATACTGAGCTAGACAGACCTTTGGTCTGACCCAGTATGGCTGTTATTATGTTAATCTTCCCTAAAGAGTAATTGAAAACTAAAGAGCAGATTAAGATTTAACTCTCAGTTCTGCCTAACAGGTGGTGACACAGAGCTGCACTACTCCAGAGGCAGCAATAGAAAGGAATTGTGACAATCATGATTCACATACCTCTCAGCCACAACTTGTCCAGGGCTCCTGTTTTGCTGAGATATATGCTGTGTCAGCCCATTACCAGAGGCAGCATATTTCTCCTTCAGATCCAGCCATCTCTGCTGGTCACGCACAGAGTCGTGGATCAGCCTACTCCCCACCCTTTTGCATGTAGGAGCAGTGGTTTATTTTCCCCCCTCATGCCCACGCTCAACATCCAGGCATATTCTGCACCAAGGAAGGAGGTACAATCTAGGCCTCAGTAAAGTAATTCCATTCAAGTGTTTGTTAGAGATCAGCAATCACATCACTAAATAACTGCTATCATAACTACTAATATGAATTATTGCATATTGAATTTAGAATTATTGCATCTATATGATACCTTTCAAGTGCCCAGGTTCTCCATCATCCTGCTGTATTCTCTCCCATTGTGAGCTAAAAAAAGAGAGACAGGTGTTTAAAGAAAGAAAGAATACCTGTTATATCCAAATGAAAAGGAGAAGTTACTTACCTTGCAGAGTAACTGGAGTTCAAGATGGTTTTGTCCCTATGGGTCCTCCACATAAGAATCCATGGACTCGTGAGCCAAGATTGTGTGAGCAGGTCCAGACCTGTGCCCTCTACATCCTTGTGCTCAGGTACAAGGTATACAGGGTGGACAGGCTTGCCACCACTACAGTTCCTCCTCAAACATAGTCTATACAGAATGGTAAAGGCAGAGTCTATACTGGAAGAATGGGCTCCACCTAAACCAAAATGGAACCAGATTGCTGACATGTAAAATTAAGAAGGTTGTAGAAGAGTTTTTAAAGTAAGGGCTGAGGGAAAGCCGACAGGTGCAAAGGAACACATAGTTCGGATGGAAACATCCCTTAGGGAAGAATCTATTAATGGCAATTCTCTATATCCTAGTAAACAAGATAGGAATGAAGTTGGTAAAGTACAGGTAGGAACTGAAGAGAAAGTCAAATGAAAAAAAAGAGTTCCATTCAATTACATTACATAATGGCAGACAGCTAAAGTGAAAGTGTTTTTATATAAATGCTAAAAGTCTAAATACTAAGATGGGTGAACTTGAGTGCCTGGTATTAAATGGTATACCCACACCTTGAATACTGAGTGCAGTACTGGTTGCCAATCTCCAAAGGTACAGAGAAGGGCAACAAAAACGATTAGGGGGATGGAACAGCTTCCACATGAGTAGAGAGTAAAAAGACTAGGACTTTTCAGCTTGGAAAAGAGATGAGTAAGAAGGGATATAATAGAGGCCTACAAAATCATGAATGCTGTGGAGAAAGTGAATAAGGAAGTGTATTTACCCCTTCACATAACACAAGAACTAGGGGTCACACAATGAAATTAACAGGTAGCAGGTTTGTTTTAAACAAAAGGAAATACTACTTCACAAGTTACACGGTCAAGCCATGGAACTCGTAGCCAGGGGATGTTGTGAAGGCCAAAAGTATAACTGGGTTCAAAAAAGAATTAGATAAGTTCCTGGAGGATAGATCCATTAGTGGCTATTAGCCAAGATGGTCACAAATGCAATCTATGCTCTGGGTTTCCTAAGCCTCTAACCACTGGAAGCTGGGACAAAAATGGATGGATCACTCAATAAATTGCCCTGTTCTGTTCATTCCCTCTGAAGCATCTGGCATTGGCCACTGTTGGAAGACAGGATACTGGGCTAGACGGACCATTGGTCTGATCCAATATGGTCTTTCTTGTGCTCTTAATGACTCTGAAGCTAAGGGGAAGGAGGGTGGGTAATACAGCACCCACATCTCTAAGAACTCCTGTTACTGTACAAGGTAAGTAACCTCTCCGCCTTCGAGTTATTGCTCCTATGGGTGCTCCATGTTGGCAGTTTCCCAAGGAGTACCCCAACTGAGGGAGAAGGGTGCTGAGGAGATGGATTCAGTATGGCCCAAAGAAGAGGCTCGTCAAAGGCCACTTCTACAGATGATGCACAGACAAGAGCAGTGTTGAGAAAACGTACCGAAGACCAGGTGACACTTTGCAAATGTCCAAGATGAGTATGTTCTTCAGTAAGGCCGTAGAGGGAGACTGAGCCCTGGTGGAATGGGCCCTCTCCCTAGGTAGAGGATGCACCCTCGAGGCTTTGTTACAGGTGAGGATGAATTCTGAAACCCATTTTCAGTTTTTGCCCTTTCATTCTTTCTGCCATGGAAATAGAAAAAACAGCCTAGGAAAAGCCAAGAAGCTTAATCCTGCCAAGGTACATTTTTGCATATCCAGCACATGGAGACTCCCTTCTTCTCGCAAAGATCGAGGCTTGGGGTAATACACCGGTAGAGGAATGTCATGATTAATATGGAATTCAGATGAAACTTTAGACAGAAGACAGCAATGGGGACATAACGTCACGTTATTGCCACAGAACAGAGTGTAAGGTGGGTCAGCCTTAAGTGCTCCGAGTTCCCCTACTTTTCTGATTGAGGTGATGGTTATGAGGTCTTAAAAGGACAAATGAAGGGCACAACTCCCTGTAGGTTCAAATGGGGGGGTTCTCAGAGTGTTGAGGATTAAGTTGAAGTCCATGTGTAGCAGGTTCTTCATAAATAGGTAAAAGTTAAACACAGCCTTAATGAATCTTGCAATGGTTCAGTGAGCAAAGCCTGAAAACCTCATGAGGAATTGAAAAGTTGTAATAGCAGCAGGGTGAACCTGAACTGAGCTCAGTGATAAGCCTGTGGTTTTTAATTTAGCAGGTAATTGAGAACGTACATGAGGAGAGACTCAAGAGGAGGTATAGATCGATGGGTACACCAGGCTTGAAAACATCTTCATTTCTGTAGGTAGCCTACCACAAGGAAAGCCTTTCTACTATTGAGCCATATAATTTGGTCTTCTGAAGACCAGTCCTGTTGTATGCTAGAGAGCCATCTAGGAGCCAGGCACTGGGGTGGGTCACACAGTGCCTGACTGCTGGGTGAGGAGATCTGCTGCCAGAGGAAGATGAAGTGGTGGTCACAGGGACAGGAAAATCAGATACCTGCCTTAGCCATGATGGCACTATGATGATGGCCACCACTTTCTCTTGTGTGGACTTATTTAGGACCTTGAGAAACAACGGTGCTGAGAGATAAACAGAGTGACATGTGAGGCCAAGGGGGTAAGGAAGGCATCTCCCAACAAGCTGCGACTGTGCCTTCCCCTTGAATAGAAGTGTCAGTACTCTGCATGGATGGTGTTACAAAGATCTCTCTCTGGGGAACCCCAGGTGTCTGAAATAGTGTGTCACTCAGTCCCCACTTCCTGCTCAGAAAGTCTGCTACAGTGTTCTTCAGTCCTAGTAGATAAATCACTACGGGCAGGTCTTCACTACCCACTGGATTGGCGGGTAGTGATCTATCTATCGGGGATCAATTTAACACATCTCATTTAGACACAATAAATCGATCCCCGAATGCGCTCCCCGTCGACTCTGGAACTCCAGCTCACGAGAGGCAGAAGCAGAGTCAATGGGGAAGCGGCAGCGGTTCACTCGCCGCTGTCCTCATGGACAGGTAAGTCGACATAAGATACGCCAACTTCAGCTACGCTATTCACGTAGCTGAAGTTGGCGCATCTTAGGTCGACCGCCCCGTTAGTGTAGACCAGTGCTAAGATCTCTATGTGGTGGGATATGTACCCCAATTTCATATAGTTTTATTAATTCTGTGCATAAGGACTGGGATATTGCTCTTCCTTGGTGATTTATAAAATACATTGCAGCCCTGCTGCCCAGCATTACTCTGAGTGGCCCTGATGTTGGGTAGGAAGTGATGGCAAGTCTAATGGACTGCACTGAATTATAAAATGTTGATCTGGAGAGAGGTCTCCATTGAGTTGTGAAATCCTGGAAATGGGTGCCCTAGCCTACTAGGGAGGCATCTACAGAGATGATCTTTTGGTGGGGGGGGGGAGGGGGAAGGACATGAAAATGGAACTCCCAAAGCAGACCTTTTGAGGCTCCTTCCACCTACTGAGGAAGCTGATGACCCTGTGAGGTATGACACCCACTTGGGCAATTTGTGCATAGCCAAACCTGAAGACAATAGGAATGTAGTCTTGCAAGGGATCTTATGCATATACAGGCTGCTATGTGGCCAGGAGTTGAAGGCAAATCCTCTGTGGTTTGCAGATCTGATGTATTGAAACGAGGCTGGACCTTATAGCGAGTCTCTCTATGGGCAAATATGCTTTGGCTGTAATAGCGTCCAGAATCGCAGAGGCCCAAGGAGTAGGGAAGAGATAGGGTCCTGTTGGTTACTGACTGCACCTCAAGAAAGGAATGCGTCATCCAAATAGGGAAAGAGACTATTATTCCCATCTGACAAAGATGAGTTGCTACCGCCAAGGGCACTTTTAAAGACCCTTGGGGCAGCTGAAAAACCCAAGGGTAGGATGCAGTATTGGTAGTAGTCTTTGCAGAGAATGAACCATAGGACACATGTGAGATAAGGGTGCACAGCTATATGAAAGTGTTTATCTGAGAGGGAGAGGGAGACACACACACACACACACACACACACACACACACACACACACACTGACCAACCCAACTGACCAAGAGAGAATGATCACTTCCAGGGTTACTAACCTGAATCACAGAGAGGATGAAGCTGTTCAAAGTCCTGAGATCTAAAATCAGTCTCCATCCTTCTCTTATCTTGGGAACCCAAGTAGTACAGTACCTGGAGTAGAACCCTCCCCTGATAAAATCCAAATGGAACTGATTCAATCACCACAAAGACTGCAAGAAATTGTACTTCCTTTCTTAAGAGACCCTCATGAGAATGGTCCTTGGAAAGGATTTAGCTTCCAGTTTTTAAAATGATACCTTTTTGCCTCCAACCACTTCTTTACTACGTTGTTTAGCCATGGTGGCGATTTTTGGTCCTCTTACTAGGTTTTTTTAATTTGGGGTATACATTTAATTTGAGTCTCTATTATGATGTTTTTAAAAAGTTTCCATGCAGCCTGCAGGTATTTCACTCTTCTGACTGTACCTGTTAATTTCCGTTTAACTACCTTATTCATTTGTGTGTCGTTCCCCTTTCTAAAGTTAAATGCTACTGTGGTGCTATGCTTTGGTATTTTCCCCTCTCACAAGGATGTTAAATTTAATTATATTCTGGTCACTGTTACCAAGTAGTTCAGCTATATTCACCTCTTGGACCAAATCCTGTGCTCCACTTAGGACTAAATAAAGAATTCTCTCCCCCCTTGGGTGTTCTAGAAATAGCTGCTCCAAGAAGCAGTCATTAATGGTGTCTAAAAACTTCATCTCAGAATCCCATACTGAGGGACAGTGGATATCCCCCATTATGATTGAGTTTTGTACTTTTAAAGCCGCTCTAATCTCCTGGAGTATTTCACAATCACTATCACCATCCTGGTCAGGTGGTCAATAGTATTTTCCTACTGCTATACTCTTATCATTCAAGCATGGAATTTCTATCCATAGATATTTTAAGGTACAGTTTGATTCATTTAAGAGTTTCTCTATTTGACTCTTTGCTTTCTTTCATATACAGTGCTACTACCGCACCACCTAATGTGTCATTCCTACATATGTTATACCCTGGTATTACCATGTCCCATAGATTATCACTCCACCAAGTTTCTCTAATGCCTATTACAGGGAGTCCTTGGACTTACAACGCAATTCTGAGGAACGAATTGGGTTGTAAGTCAAAATGTTGCAAATCAAAACCATTATACCATAGGAATCAATGGTATGAAGGACCTTCCTGAACCAAGGCTTGATATACTATTTTCACCACAATAACCCAGATTTTTGTACTAAATGAATTATAGATGACTAATGTTGCAACATCAATGTATTTACTGTACCCTGTATTTTGTAAACAGCATTCAAACATATAAACTCACGTATGCTGCTCAGAATGCCAGCAACACAGGCTCAAAGCCATGGAGAATGGTACACATGCTAAGCCTCAGCCAATCACTGTTCAAACTTTCTGAATGGCTGAGCCCAGGGCCGGGAGCCAATCCAAAACAAGCAGCAACCCTTCCCAGCAGCAAGCTACCCTGCTGCCTAGAAGCCAATCAAAAGCGACCCCTTCCAGCTCCATACCAGTTCAACGCAACCAGGAAGTGATTTCAAGCTAACTTTATGCAAATCAAGCATTGTAAGGGTGAAACGGGCAGTCAACTGAAAAACGTCGTAAGTGGCGTCCGACTTAAGTCTGGCATCGTAAGTCCGAGGATTCCCTGTATATCAATACCCTCATTTAATATAAGGCACTCAAGATCACCCATCTTAGTAGCAAGGTAGAGGAGGCATAAGAGCCTCATCTAAGAGGGGGAGGATTTGTGAGAAGGTGGTGCTTGTCCTTAGCACCTAGCTCTTGCTCTTCTGGAGGGACCTCTTGCACAAGGGTACCCTATAAAATTGATTGCCCTCAGGGGCCAAAGGTTCCAATAAACCCACTGTAGTAGGGCATAAGGAAAGGGAGCAGAACTCTATGCTTGCTCTTGCCAAGGTTGATGGGTCAGTTGTCTGCTGGTGCTCTCTTCCTCAGGATGTACCTCCAGGGAGGGAAGCTGGAAGGGAGAGGTGGTGGAATCTTTATGGACACATCTGAGTCAGAAGAAGCATCCTCACCCATGTCCAGTGGGGAGCGGCAGTTCTAGTGGTGAGAGTGAGAGATCTATCTACCTCAAGTCTGTACTGGAGGCCAGTGAGGGACCAGTTACCGCACAAGTGATTGAACCTTTGTAGGAGGTGGCAGTAGGACTGGAGGGTAAAGTTGGTTTCAGAGGGTAAGTCAGAACCAGCAGGGCATCTCGATAAGTACCCCTCAAGAGAAAGGATTCAGGCTCTTCCAGAATTCCAGGCTCTTCCAGAAATCCGGAGATTCTCCTGGGAGAGAAACTGTAAAGTATCAGAGAATCTGGATAGTATACCTCTGGAATCAGCATGTCTGGAGGTACCGGGGAGGGTACCAAAGGGCAGTCTGCTCTCTTTACCATGGCCTGAGGAAAAAAGTACTGAAGACAATGCCTTTGAGACCTTGGTCTTAGGAGGCTCCAGTTCTGGCACCAAACACCAATGCAGCTCATGATCGCTTACTGGAAGGTTTCGCAGTACATGATGTGCTCTTTTTCACTGGTGTCAGGATGTTGGTATTGCAGGAGGCAGAAGCCTCAGTAGTACCCAGACTGCAATGCAGGGTCTCCTTGTTACAAGGTTGAGAGAGTGACTTTCCCCTTATTTTGGGCTCCCTTTCCAGAGAATGGAGTCTCTTCTTTTTTGGTGGTCTGGAAAACTCTGAAGGGCCCCAAGGATGTCTGCTTACTGGAGCAGGGACAATCACTGGAGACTGAGTATTTGAAGTCAACATACTGTGGATGGCAGAGAGGAACGGGACTTAGACCCTATGGGTCTCAGGGAATGTTCCACAGGCAGTGATTTCAATCTCCCCTCCCTCAGTTTTCTGGATCTGTTTCTGAATCGAGAGCAGACCTTACCCTTGAAGGAGACCTGTGTCTTTCCAAGAAGGCTGGAAAGCCCTCTGCTGAGGGGAAAGAGCTGTGGCAGGTCTGGAAGGATTTGAAGCCCAGGGTCGTGGGCATAACATTCTAGAAAAGGCTGCAGATACCAGACATGAGGATGTATAGGGCACAGGTACTGACTCGCAAACACTAGTGACAAAATTTCCAATGAAGAATACACAGATGTGTGCATATTCCAAAATGGAGCATCCACAGGGCCAATAACTCAAAGAACCACTTGTTTTGTAAGAGCTATTCACTCAGTGTATTTAACTTGAAATTGATTTTTGAATACCATTTGTATAAGAGACCAACAAAATTAAGTTGTATTACATTGTATGCATAGCATGAACAATTACAAAAATTCATTCTTATTTGAGAAAAATAATCAGAAAAATATTTAAAATTATGCACCTTTGCATAATGTTGAGTCCACTAGTTATCTGTTGTACGTTTTCCATACTGGAAATTTACAACTCCTAGCTATTACCAGGAAACAAATATCTACACTCTTCTGAATCCCACTGAGAATGCAGACTTGAAAAAAAGTAAGTGATCCTAATTTTGAGGTTATTAGTAACCCACTGATTGGATTTATCCTACCCAGATAGCAAAATACGAAGCACAAGTACTACACAACAACTAAATTTTAAAACACTTGTAAGTAGTAAAACATGGCTCATCCCTTAGCAAAGAATTTTAGTGCATAAAATAACATACTGCCAATGGAAACGAATATCAGTAAGTAGTCGGATGCTTCCCTTTCAATGAAAAGGGAAATTATACCCAAAATATTTAAAGTTTTACACTTTTAAAAACTCTCAACTTCCCCCACTTAAGAGGCAGTAATGATTGAGATATTAAATGTTTTACTTCCACCCATTCATAAAGTTTAAGAAAACCTGTAGCTATCATTCAGGTGATTTGTCAAACACTTTATGAATGTTTGTTCAACTAAGATTCAATATCTAACGCATTGCTTACATCACTCTTGATCCATAAAGCATTATTTCATGTTTAAACATTAAAATAAGAGAGCCGAGATAACAGTCAGTCAACTCTCTAACCAATGACTGCCCAAATTACAAGTCCGAGGGCATTCAATATGTTTTACTTGTGAATACAGGTACTTCTTACTAAAGCAAGTACTTTCCGTGCCTGTACCAGATTAGGTGGGTGAAGTAGTATCTCTTATTGGACCAACTTTGTTGGTGAGAGAGTTGGTTCAATAAAAGATATTACCTCACCCACCTTGTAGCCATGTGGATCACAGGAGATTAGCAAGACAACGTGCATATACCAGACCAAGCAATTCCTCTCCTTCCTTTATGTTTACATTCTTCAAAACACTCGTAGACCATTACAATAACCTATGCCTCATCTCTAGGTGGGTTTTTTTGTTTTTTGTTTTGTTTTTAAATCTTTCCTCATAAATCAGTCCCTATTCCCTGCAGAGAAATTATTTGCATTGGAGGCAAGATAGAGAGCACCAATTTGTCAACATCTTTCTGGGATACTAGGTGCAGTTTTAACAGAACTGTACTGGGGAGGGAGCTATCACCTCCCTGCTCAGTGACAATGCTCTCCTTGTAAAGTTTTATTTGCTTGCTTCCTTTCCTCAGAGAGCACTTCTGACAATCAAACAAAATATCTCTCTTACACTCTCCCCCGCAGTCATCATCATAAGACTGTAAAAATCATTTGCCCTATCATGTCAGCCATAGAACCATTTAAAACAGTAAAGATATTAGAGAAAGTTACAGCGTGTGCTTTATTTGAGGAGCATGAGTAATCTGAAATCATGATCAAGAGACCCGGCCTATTAATCACCCATCAGTTTCTCAGAGGCCTAGATGAGGCTTCAAGATTGATTCCAAAAGCTACAACGGTGCAGATTAAGGATCTAACTGACTTGGATCTTTCAGACCAACAGATTTGAAGATACCTCTGGACGAAACCACAAACAGAACAGATCTCATGATCCAACTTTTTAGCAGTTTTTGAAGATCGGTGTTTCTTGCTATATTTGAGACCTATGCTGCTTCTTTCTGGAAGCTGCCAACAACAGATCTGAGAAGTTCTCTCAGCTTGAGTGTACACAAGTGCTCTACCCAAGAGGGATAGATCCAAAGATTCTGATGCTTTTTAAAATGAGCCCCTCAGATACTCCTCACAGGTCACTTCATAGTTTTAGGAAAGTCTTTGAATGTCAGATCCAACAGATTAACAAGGGGTGGGGGGAGGCTTTATTTGGGTCCTTTAACCACCAAAGCCTTTTCTATGAGCAAGGTTATGGTTTTTCACTCCGATTGAACCACAGACGTACAATTTTTGAATACCCTTCATCCAAACACAGATTATGTTAGTCTCTGAAATACATCTTGGTTCTGCACTTCTTGAATATCTTTTTTTTTTTTTTTGGCGGCCTGTGCCATTATGAAGAAAGTCTCTAGCCCCTCTCACAAATAAAAGTTGATCAAGAATTTAATTCACCACCACCCAGCCACCTACAAATTCTTAATGCTATTTAAAAATAAAATAATCCCATGAAGAGAAGAAGGTTTTTCTTCCATGAAAGCAAGAGGTGAAGGAAAGAAAGGAACTGTGGGTCAATGATGGTGCAATGGATTTATAAACCTTGCCCCAGTAAGATGATTTTGAGGAGCTTGTGTGTTTGCCTCTCATATTTATAGTACCTTAAAGAATCCTGAGGTTTGCATAGTAAGACATGAATGATACAGTGTGGAACTTCAGAGGCAAATTTTTAAAAGAAGAGCATTTTCATTTATCTTTATATATTCTGGTGATGGATTTCCATGTTTCAGAAGTTATGAATTATTGAAAAGCACCCTATTTTTTCCCCCTATCTCCTACCTAATCAAATTATGAGATTTATTGGATTATAAGCATGTTTAAAAGGGGTTTTCATTTTTGTAAATTAAAATGTAAGTCAATAATAAAACCCCAAAAGCCCAACACTGAAAAAACCCACCAATTAAGTAAACCAAAAATTAAAGACTATATAACAAGACAGGACACTTGAGTCATACCTAACATCCAATGACAGCAGAAACACCTTACCCATGTCTGATCTTTGATATATCAGGGAGGAGCTGCTGACAGAACATTATCCATAAGGGGCTCTCTCCTTTCGACGGCCCTTCCCAGACAGTCTGAACTATTGTTGACTTTCCAGGCATGATGCAACGTCCACCTGTTTGCCTGGGCATTGGTGAAAGACTAAGCAAATCTCCATTGGTGGAGGACTGCTTCAGTGTCCAGTTAACAAATAGTTTTATATGCTTTTTGCCTTAAAATCTGCTTCACACATTAACTTAATAGTTTCTTAACGTCTCATAAAACACTGTGAACACTTGTTTGTATTTTCCTACCTGAGACACACAAGTATAGTTGTAGTATTTTATGGCTACAAAGAAACGGTTAAAAGAAAAAGGGAGAGTCAGTCTGACAGGAAGAAATACTACTCACCACATATATGACATTTTAAGTAAGGCTTTTTTGAGAGGTGGATGGCTAAAAATATAAAGGGACAATTACCTGGATATTTCCCGAAGATAAACAGTCTGCATTGCTTTCTTCAAATGAGATTCAATATTTTTCCAGAGTCGACGTGTGTCACGTTCATTTGCTGCATAGAATAAAAATTAGCTTTGTTAGTGTAAACTCTGAAAAACTGTTTAATCTATAGAAGAGTGAAATTCAATTGAATAGCTGAATAGAGTCAGACGCACCAAATAATCAATGGGACATCCTGATATTCTGAAATATTTTCATTACCATGATACAGATTTTTCTATTGATGTGAACACAACACTGCAAGGCAAGGATGTTGCATGGTGGTTACTTTGTGATACTCCATGACTTTTTAACAGAATAGCTGTTTTCACTCTCCACTCCTAGGCCTGAGAGGTAAGGTAGTTTCTCCCTTGTCTCAGCTGTTGAGATATGGGGAGAAGTTGTATAGGAGGGAGCAGCTGTTAGTGGAGGGAAAAGGGCTTGGCAGCAGTTTCCTTCTGATCTCCATAAAACACTGACTAAAAGCTTGTTAGTCTGCTTCTGCTACACTCCAAATGTTGCCTTGTGTGCATTAGAACATAGAAACGGCCATAGAGGGTCAGACCAAAGCTCCTCCAGCACAGTATCCTGTCTTCTGACAGTGGCCAATGCCAGTTGCCCCAGAGGGAATGAACAGAACAGGTAATCACTTAGTGATCCATCCTCTGTTGCCCTTTCCCAGCTTCTGGCAAACAGAGGTGAGGGACACCATTCCTGCCCATCCTGGCTAATAGCCATTGATGGACTTGTCTTCCATGAATTTAGTCTAGTTCTTTTTTTAACCCGGTTATAGTCTTGGCCTTCACAACATTCTCTGGCAAGGAGTTCCAAATGTTGACTGTGCGTTGTGTGAAAAAAAACTTCATTTTGTTGTTTGAAACCTGCTGCGTGTTAAATTTCATTTGGTGACCCCTAGTTCTTGTGTTATGAGAAGGAATTAATAACACATCCTTATTTACTTTCTCCCCACCAGTCATGATTTTATAGCCCTCAATCATATTCCCCTTAGTCATCTCTTTTCCAAGCTGAAAAGTACTAGTCTTCTTAATCTCTCCTCATACGGAAGCTGTATTAAACAGTAAAAACAACACTGCTGTGATTGTCAGAGTGAATGGAAATTGGATCAAAGCTGGGCTTTCCAGAAGAGGCACAGGTGGAGCCGCACTGTTTTAAATGTGGACTGCTACTCAGGCCTGGTCTACATCTTAAAAACTTAGGCTGACCTAGCTACGTCGCTCACTGGTGTAAAAAATTTACACCCCAAGAGACATAGTTAAGCTAAGCCCTGACATAAACACTGCTAGGCTGATTAAAGAATTCTTCTGTCAACCTAGCTACCTCCTCTCGAGGGGGTGGATTTACTACAAAGATGGGAAAAACCTCTTCCACTGCTGTAGCAAGTGTCTACACTACAGCGGTGTAGTTGCAGCGCTCGTAGTGTAGAAAGAGCCTAATAGAAAAGCAAGGCACTTACCTTCTCCTCTGACCACTGGTTCACAATATTTAGTGAAATTTAGTGCAGCCTGCAGAAAAAGACAGAAAAATTGACAATGTATTAGAAATGGTCAGTCTATACTGTACAGCATCTAACACGTCTGGGTGATGTAAAGTGAATAAAAATATGTTTCAGCTACTAATTAAGGCATTTTGCTTCCAAGGTTCTCTCTCTGACTTAGATTGTAATGTTTCACAGTGTAGTATTCAGGAATACAAACAACAAGATGACATTCACAACAAAAGCAAAGACAAACCTCCACAAAATCTTTTCACTATAGTATATTGATATAAAAAAATTCAATACAGCAATTGTATCTTTTTACACCAGTAGTGCAGAAAGTAACTTACTGAAGACAAGTTTATTTCCTTCACCTTTTTTTGGTTAAAACTCATTTCATCAGTGCTGCAAATATGTTCAATAATAGATTATATATATTTACATGCAAATGCAGAGAAGAAATTATAAAAGTCACAATTTTCAGAAACCCTTCTTCCACTTTCAAATAAACTATTTTTGCTTAAGATAAGAATTATTTGTTCTACTCTACCTAGGCATCTAATGTATACTTTTCCCAATTTGTATAAGCCTATGAAGTTGAATATTTACTAATTGTGATGGGGTGGACTCCCCACACTAGCCCTGCAAGAGATGAATTAAGCCAGGTAGGCCCAATCAGCTATTTAGGCTGCAAGCAGGGGCGATTTAGGCTGGAGGCAGCTAATTAAGGACAGGCTCACCTGTGGAGGAACAGGCAGGGCTTGTATAAAGCCTAGTAACTGGCTGCAGAAAGGGGAGCTGCTGCTGGGAAAGGTTGCAGTCACTCCCCAAGAGGGGACAAGAGCAAGCCAGGCAGATAAGATATGCAGGAAGAAGCCCAGAAAACCAGCAGCAAGAGGTAGGACTGTGGCTGATTGTTAAAGGGTCCTGGGGCTAGAACCCAGTGTAGAGTGTGGGCCTGACTTCCCCTACCAGCCACCGGGCGAGTGGCTAGGGCAGCAGAGTGAGACAAGACTGGAGAAAACCATGCTGGAGGCACAGCTAATCCCCAGGATGGCCAGCAGGAGATGCCATTTGTGGCGAGTGGACCATGTGACCCTTATACTTGGAATTTTGTAATACAGCAACCTTTCCAACTAATGACTTTGCCCCCATATCTTTAGAAAGCTCTATGCAACATTTATAGTAATACCTAGACATCAACATATTGATTTCAATGCAGCTTCAAAACCATAATTAGTGATACATAAAATCATAACACATCTGCAGAAGTAAAAAGCAGCATGCATTAATCTAAATTCTATTATATGTAGAGTAGTTCAGAAACTTATGAAATATTTATACTAGTCTATATCAACACATGCCATGCAAAAGACCTTTCACATACAAAAGCCTGTAGGATTGGGTCCTGAAACCCTTACAGACAGTATCTTTATTCATGCAAGTAGACCAGTTGATGACTTTGGGACTACTCCCATTAGTAAAGTTATTCAAGAACAGTGGCACCCAAACTTTTCCTATCAAGCACCCTGCCTACCAGTAATGGAATCTGTATTCGCCCCGCCCCATTACTGCACAGCCAAGGCTTCCTCAGTACAGGAACTGGGGCTAGAGGCAGAACTGGCCTGGGAGTGGAGAGGGAATGAGGGCCGAGCTGCGGCAGGGGTCAAGTGAGGCTGGGTGGTACTCCCTCCCCACCAACCATGGGGTCTGGCCTGAGCCTTGCCCTGCCCATCAGAATGTTTCTCTGTGCCCCTCTGGGAGGGTGGGTGCACCCCACAGTTTGGGGACCACTGCTCAAGAACATTACATGCCTGCAGGGCTGAGCCCCTCAAATTTGAATGATTCAACTACTATAGCAAATCTTTTCAAGCATACTGTATCTATAGGTAAAAAGTGTAAAAGTAGACGAAGTTTAGCTCTGGTGCTGTTGTTGCTGGGGATCCTGGCACAGCAGGAAGTCTGCCCCATTGGCATGGGGCTGTTTGAGTGCCGCACAAGTGGAATGTTTCCTGGTCTCCCCATTTCCTCTCTTCTCCCTATCAACTATCCTTCTTTTTCCCCCCTACGAAGAAAAGGAGGTTGAGTCAGGCCATATGCTCCTTCTCTCAAGCCCTCAAGAGCCCCCTTCCCCCCCGGAACTTAAGGTTACAGAGAGCCAGAGAGGCTCAGGATCTAATTTAAAATTAACAAAAATCTAGGTGGAAAATCTAGGGGAAAAAGGCCACTACAAAAAGAAGCCTATATCCTGCAGTTTATTGCACTGACAGGTAGAGAATTAGGAATAAAAACTCCAGTAACAGCACAAGATCTCAGGTCTAGCCTGTCTCCAAGTTCCTTCTCCAAGAAGAAGAAAACACCACCACACTGTACAGACTGCTGGACATAAGAAGTTCTAGGGGAAACTAGCTGGGTGGTACGTGAGGCAGCTCTACTCCTATTTTCACATGACTCTTCTTCCTTCTTAGCCAGCCTTATTTGTGCACTATTGGGCACTTTTACTTCTATCTTATGGTAATTTTTGCAGAATTAAATGACTGTACCTCAAGCATTTGCATTGCTTAATTCAGTATGCTGCTCCTTTTAATAGGATTAAAGAGTACATTAAAGATACCCTAGATTATTTTTCTCTGGTGCATTCAAAATTGCAGCATATGGTTATCAAAACTAACAAAAAAATTACATTTTTAGCAAGATCCTGTGTATGCCGGTGTTGTATATTGACTATTTTGTTGCTCTCACTGATTCCCTACTCCCACTCACCAAGAGTTACATACCTAGCTTGATGTCCAGGAAAATAACTTATTAGGTGCCATCCATATAGTGTCTTGGTGTCAATAAAAACGTACCAGTTAACATACTAAGTAATGTTCAAATACAGTGTGCATGTGTGTTTAAATGAGAATATAAAACTTAATATATCAGAAAGTTAGAACAGTAAACACATTAAGTAGCTTCATACTCTAATATTATAGCGAAAAGCCACTCTGAACAGCTCATTTAACAGTCTTGTGAACAGGATAGTAGGTTGTGTTTGTTTGTTTTTTTGAAGTGAACATACACATGTAATTTATCATTATGTGTAACATTATTGATGAGAACTGAAAAAAGCATAATGACAAATCCTTTATGATAATTTTTATTCTCAAGAATAAAAGACTGCTTCTAACTTAACTTCACACTCTAGCATGAATCTTCAATTTTATCAGTGAAACATACATAGTAAACTATTGTTTACCAAGACAGCTATAGATACAGATATGGGGGAAAAAAGCCAGGTCTGTGATCTTGATCCTTTTATCTACTATTGTCTATACTTGTTTAACCATGCAGTGATCTTAAAACTCAAATGAGCTAAAGATCAAGGGACTTGTATACAACAGAGATCCATAATCTCTTATTTCTTTAAGAATTCAAGTTATGCAATCATAACCACTGAAATTGTGTAAAGACAAGTCATGCTCCTTGGCAGTAACCAAGAAGTAGCTTATTACTGAACAAGTACCCACTGATTCGATGTTTCATAGGTTAGATGAAAGTCAAAATGTAGAGATTCAAAAATTAAATGTTTAAGTGCATTTTGAAATAAACCCCTCATTTTATATTTTGTCTGAAATCGGGCAGATCACGGACTTGAACCTGTCTCCCCCATATCCTAGGTGAGTGCCTACACCTTCCCTCTCAATTTGAAAGGTCTTGGTTTTGTCCTGATACAGAATTACAAACATATTTTTGTGAAATCTTCAATTTTTGTGGGATAGGAAAAAAAATTTCCCACCCAGCTCTACTTTAGTCAGCCAAGATCTCAGCTCTTCCTAGCTTAGCTATTAGCCAATTCAATTTTATGCAGAATAAAGATGGCCTCCCTGCCTTTACTCAGAGCTTTTACAGTGAAGCTGGTCTGGTAGCAAAGAGGGGAAGGAAGAAGGCAATATGGGGGGGGGGGGAGGGGAAGAAACCACTCTCTTCCCCTTCCCACAACCCCAGTCAGAATTTAGGGTTGGGGAGGGAAAGAAAAAAAAAAGAGGGGGAGGGGGGAAATTAATTGAAAGACCTGCATGGCATTACCAAACATAAGCTATGGCTGACCACTGATCTCTTGCTACTTTTACCAATTCAGGATTTAAACTTGATTGTCAAGCATTAAGGATACAGCATACATCATTTATATTTAGATTTTTAATCTATAAAAATCTGAAAGGTGAATAGAAGTGTAAAAATTCCATAACCAACGCAAAGGAACATGAAGGTATCTTGGGAACACTGAAGTAGACAGACAATTGAATGAAGCATAAATTTCCTAAAAACCCAAGTCTGCCAGGCAGATTATGATCTGATCTCACTCCTTGAACAATTAACTCCGATTTGATAGCAATACAGACAGAATTAAAGTTTTCCATATTTTAACAAGTATTCATTATTCCATTAACTAGCTTAGAACACTATACTGTAAGCCATCGTTTACTTCAGCTTTTGTGAAATTCAGCGGTTTTCCCATAGTCTGTTCAAAATAAATATGCATGCACATATATGTAAACTTATCTGAATACGAATGAATTCAATCAAATAATTAGTTTTGCTGAAGTCAAGAATTTCAACTTATTACACAAGCACTGTCAGATAAAAAAACATTTCTTTACCCGTTTGCTTTTGACTCTCTCAGTTTGGATAAATGGCAATAGAATAATCAGTTTCATTTTTAAATTATAGTAAATATCACTTTCAGATCCTCTGTGCATCGCTACAATGTTTGGGTTATCTGTTTCTATTAGAATTTTTAATAGGAGTATAGAAACATTTACAGAACTGAGGATGAATAGAAAAGCTTTTGGATCAAATTTAGAAACCATGTTTCTATAAAACTATGCATCAGATGTAATCTGTACTAGGTGTGTTTAATTGCCTGCTGTGTACTGCTTTTTTGAAGTGAAAATTTACATTTTCTTATCTATACAATACAGCAAAACGTAAGAAGTTTTGCATTAATTTCCAGTGGAAACAAAGGCAGTTTTCTTCACTGTAAAACTGCCTTTATGAAGTTGTGCTGCTTTCTCTCATCCACTGTTTTAATCAATGTTCATTTAAAAACAAACATAGCCTCTAACAATTGTAGTTAACTGTATCAGGCAGACTATCTGCCCGATACGCTTCCAGAATATGCAGTGTATCTAGAAGTCAGGACTCATGGGGTCGTCTGCCTGCTCTCCTAATAACTCACATTGCCTGAGCAAGTCATTTGGGCCCAATTTTTCAAAGTGCCCACTAATTTGGGATGTCTTCATACATAGCTGCTTGACTTGAATGTTACACTCAGACACATCAAGAACTCGTGACTCCAACTGATCTCACCAGAATAATCAGTTACATATTCCAAACTTGAGGCACGCATAATTAGTGGACTCTTAAAAATGTTTGGCTTTTACTTACTATACTAGCTACAGTACTTAACATGGATGTTATGAGATTTAAAGTTGTACGGCTCTGGTGCATCAGTTTATTGCAAGTGCAAGCAGGAAGTCTGGAAATTCCCTCAGTGACCCTCAGCTAAGGGAAGCCATCAAGGTAGTTAAGTCCAAAGCAGACCGCAAAGAGTTACAAAGGGCCCTCCCAAAACTGGGTGACTGGGCAACATAGCAGATGAAATTCAAATCTGATAAATGCAAAACAATCTCAACTCTAGATATAAAATGATGAGGTCTAAATTAGGTCTTACCACTCAAAAAAGAGATCTTGGTTGGAGTCATTGTGGATCGTTCTCTGAAAACATCCACTTAATCTGCTGCAGCAGTCAAAAAAAAAAAAAGCTAACAATGTTGGGCATCATTAGGAAAGGGATAGATAAGACAAAAATATCTTTTTGCTCTACATAAATTCATGGTACGCCCACATCTTGAATACTGAGTGCAGATGTGGTCGCTCCATCTCAAAAAAGATTTTGGAATTGGAAAACGTACAGAAAAGGGCAACAAAAACAATTAGTGGTATGGAACAGCTTCCATATTTAGAGAGATTAGTAAGACTGGGACTTTTCAGCTTGGAAAAGAGACAACTAAGGGAGGAAATGATTGAGGTCTATAAAATCATGACTGGTATGGAAAAGTAAATAAGGATGTGTTATGAGAAGGAATTAACACAAGAACTAGGGGGCACCAAATTAAATTAATACGCAGCAGGTTTCAAACAACAAAATTCTTCACACAACGCACAGTCAACCTGTGGAACTCCTTGCCAGAGAATGTTGTGAAGGCCAAGACTATAACAGGGTTAAAAAAAGAACTAGACTAAATTCATGGAGGACAGGTCCATCAATCGCTATTAGCCAGGATGGGCAGGAATGGTGTCCCTCACCTTTGTTTGCCAGAAGCTGGGAAAGGGCAACAGAGGATGCATCACTAAGTGATTACCTGTTCTGTTCATTCCCTCTGGGGCACCTGGCATTGGCCACTGTCAGAAGACGGGATACTGGGCTGGATGGAGCTTTGGTCTGACCCTCTATGGCCGTTCCTATGTTCTAATGCACACAAGGCAACATTTGGAGTGTAGCAGAAGCAGACTAACAAGCTTTTAGTCAGTGTTTTATGGAGATCAGAAGGAAACTGCTGCCAAGCCCTTTTCCCTCCATTAACAGCTGCTCCCTCCTATACAACTTCTCCCCATACCTCAACAGCTAAGACAAGGGAGAAACTACCTTACCTCTCAGGCCTAGGAGTGGAGAGTGAAAACAGCTATTCTGTTAAAAAGTCATGGAGTATCACAAAGTAACCACCATGCAACATCCTTGCCTTGCAGTGTTGTGTTCACATCAATAGAAGATAAATCTGTATCATGGTAATGAAAATATTTCAGAATATCAGGATGTCCCATTGATTATTTGGTGTGTCTGACTCTATTCAACTCTTCAAAGTTGAATTCCACTCTTCTATAGGTTAAGGCCCCCTCCCACCCCCCCCCCCCTTTTTTTAAGAGTTTTCACTAACAAAGCTGATTTTTGCTGTATGCAGCAAATGAACATGATGCACTCTGGAAAAATACTGAATCTCATTGAAGAGAGCAATGCAGACTGTTTATCTTCAGGAAATATCCAGCTAATTGTCCCTTTTTATTTTTAGCCATCCACCTCTCAAAAGCCTTACTTAAAATATCATAAAAAGAAAAGGAGTACTTGTGGCACCTTAGAGACTAAAATTTATTAGAGCATAAGCTTTCGTGAGCTACAGCTCACTTATGCTTTAATAAATTTGTTAGTCTCTAAGGTGCCACAAGTACTCCTTTTCTTTTTGAGAATACAGACTAACACGGCTGCTACTCAAACTTAAAATGTCATATATGTGGTGAGTAGTATTTCTTCCTGTCAGACTGACTCTCCCTTTTTCTTTTAGCATAAGTTTCTTTACAACTCTGGTGAGGCCTTCCTTGGAGACAAGCCCCCAGGGATATAAGGACACCCATACCTCACTAACTGATTTAAATAAGCCCAGTATCTTTTGATGCAATATGCTTATGACATGCTCTTTATCCAAACTGAACAATAAATATAGCCTTTGAGATTTTGGACAAAAAAAATAAATCTAGAGGATCCCTCACCAGATGTCGAAGCTCTTTCAAGTCCCTGCAGACTGTGTAGAAGACACCAAGCAGAATATTAATGTACGCAGCATAGAAATCAGCAGAATATTCTGGAGGATGATAATGGGACAGAATCTTTTGTAGATGTCCTGTTCAGATATAAACAAGTTTGAATTTTTTCCCCAAAAAGCTGGCGATTGTTTTATTGTACTAATCCTATTTTAAAAATTAAGTGCAACACAAGCCAAACAATGATAGTCAGCTGTACAGTAGAACCCAAACAAACAGCAAAAAAGAAAAACCTTACTAATAGGGGTAACAGAACCAAAAATGGTCCGGTTCCCTCAACATTAAAAAAAAAACCCACAAAATCAAAAAACCCACACACACCTAAACACCCCTAAACTTAAAATACCATCAAAACGCTAAACCACACTAACTTTACTGACAACTAATTACAAGAAAAGTCTTAAACCACATACTGCCAAAATGGCAAAGGATATAGAAACAGTCTCAACATCTGCAGCTGATCACAGCTGTGGGGGAGGAATTCAGATCTCCCAAGATGCTCTTGTACTTCCATCAGCTGGCTGAGTTCTTCCTGTGAGGGCTATGTGCATCTCACTAATGGGGATCCCCAGAAACAATTCTCAAAATTCTCAAACAAGAACAAAGAAGTAAAATGGGATTTCTAGTCATAATGGATGAGGTAGATTGGGCTTTGCAGACCAAAGTGGCATAATAGTTGGGGGTGGTATGTTCTCAGACTGCATGCAAAAGCAAAATGTGTTATGGGTGTTCCCTGGGAGGAAAACTGAGGGCAGGAGAAGGGAGGGTCTCTGACCCTGGTGGGTAGTTCACTCGTTAGCATGCAGTGTGTGGTTTGAGATAGGGGATCCATATTGGAAATCTAGATGAATTAAGAAGGAGGGTGTCTCTGATTCCTAAACAGAGGGCAACTGGGAATATAGAGCATGTAATTTTACCAAAGCCACCTCTAGTTATTAAAAAACTAAACACTGCCTTCTGGATTCTAGTAACCAGCATACACAACTGTCACATTTTTCTAACTGATTTAAAGCTGAAGCTTCAGCCTACTCTCATTGCTTAACCAAAAAAAAAACTAAGGGCTTGTCTACATTACCCGCAGGATCCATGGGCAGCAATTGATCCTGGGGGGGGTTGGGGGGGGGTGTCGATTTATCACATCTAGATTAGACCGCCGAGCGCTCTCCGGTCAACTCTGGTACTTCATCGGAGCAAGATGTACAGGCAGAATTGACCGGGGAGCATCAGCTGTCGACTCACCACAGTGAAGAGATTTTAAGTACGAGGACTTCAGCTACGTTAATTACGTAGCTGAATTTACATAACTTAGATTGATTCCCCCCCCCCAGTGTAAACCAGGCCTGGGTGTTTCCATCTAAGCATTTCAAAGTCCTTGATGCAAAGTACTAATATTAGTTATTCATTCAACAAAAAAAAGTAGGAAAAAAAATTAAATTACCTATGCTGTAGTCAGGAAAATACAAGGTGAATGGCTCCAAGCATCCAGTGTTTGGACGAAACAGTTCCCACACAATTTCACTAAGGAAAACAACAGTGACATTTCTGTCTGTCTGTAAGAGAAGAAAGAGGGGAAAGGTCACCTTGCATGTTAAAATATTAATCAGAAGAACGAGTGTTAGGATTTTTCATTTGAAGAATTTCATCAAATTTAGTGTTTAACACAAATTATTAGCATGTTAATAAGTCTTTTGGTGGCCTAATCAAGGAGCTCATACATTTGCAGATTTTCATAATTATCTGGGATTCCTGTATATATCTTGCCATTTAATTGACATTTAAGCTACTAGAGACCTGGGGTACCAGGCAATATGAAGTTGCTTCCCTTCCCAAAATTAAGCCAACATTTCACTTCAATAATTAAATCCAGAATTTCATTAGGAGATAGTACAGTACAAGCTGAGGAGGTAAACGAGGACCAATATTTTGTGAAGGGAACACACTTCAGGCTTAATTTATAAAGGTCATCCGACTCATGACACTACAAATTAGCTCTGTACTTAATTGATTGCTTTGCCATCTTAAATGTGGTTATGACTGGTAAGTAACTATACCTTCACTTCAGTGAAGTCTGTGGCAATATGCAAGTTCCAACTTAATATTAAGTTGGTCAATAGATTAATTATTTTCCATATGGAAATATTTTTTATTTTACACAGTTCCCACAATTTATTTAAGAATGAGAGGAATATTTCTGATGTCCCATTAATTTTTTTTAATATATCTGAGAGCTCTTTTTTTTTTTTTAAGTGAGAGAAAAACAGGCTAGCATATTCACATTTTATCATATACAATTTTAATAGAATGTGCAATTCTATTATTCCACGTCGTTGTGGGGGTCATCTTCATCTATCATTCCTGTTAGAAAAGATTTTGTTCAGTGAACGAAGACTACATGGTTAAGGTAAACCAATCAATCCTCAAAATATTCTGAGTTTATACTATACAAATATAATGCTACATTCTTTAATCTCTGCAGGTATTTTTGTAACTGTAAAACTAAACTAAAAACTCAGCAGTAGAAAGAGATGCCTTCCAGTACGATTCTTCCATGAAGAGATTTCAGAGTTCTAGAAGCAGCCCATAAGTTTAAAAGTAAAAAATTGTGTTTCCTCAGGTCACTTCCACAATACAAAAGTCACCAGAAATTAAGAACCACTGAAGTAAGTAAACAGAAAAGTAGTGTGGTACATGGATTCCAGAAAGCGCAACTGAATAAGGGACTAGCACAGATTACCAGAAAAAGCATAGCCCATGCAGTTCTTCCTTACATACACTTCTATTTCTTGGTAGCTTCAAATATAACAACTAGATTTACAATAGGCTGACGTGCAATGATTCAGGATACAGTTTCCATCTTGCACAAAGATATATTCTTTAAGGGAAAGGTGAACCATCTATTTATTTTCCAGTGCTTATGAATTACCTAAATATTGTCCCCACCACAGGCAAAGGGATTGATATGCTTCTCTAATCAACCTCTAAAGCTGCAAATTAATCAGCAATTTAAAAAATATTTATTAAAATGTAAAACCATCACGCTTTTCATTTATTTTATACTAGGGCTTTGAACAAGTTATTTGCCAAGAAAACATGAGGTAGAAAATGAGTGACACTGACACGCACCCACAGAAGTCTCTTGCCAGCAAGATCAACATACAGCTACAAAGTGTCCCATCCACTAAGTCAAGCACATCAAGTCTCTACAGCTTTCCACAGCCATTGGAATAGTCACTTTCACAAAACGACAGAGCTCAACTGACAACGGAAAGGCTCCCACTAACTTCAATGGGTTTTAACTCAAGTCCAGTCCTTTCCTAAATCATTAGCAAGAGCAGCAGAAAAAGATATTCTGTTCCTATCCCAAACAAAATCCCAAAAAAGAGTAATGCCTTTGCCTTATTACAACAGGGTAAACTCTTAAGAGGCACACACACGCCAAAAGTCAAAGAGCCTCTGCAGGTGACAAAAAGGGCTAGCCACAATTGCATAACCAATGTTCCAAGAGTCCTTGCACCTATCTCCAGGAGGGCCATCACAAAGGGTTCTTAGACACTGTTGGAGAAATTGCAAAAAAACAAACACTCCAGGAATGTGGTTTATCTGTCCAACCCTGCACTCGCTACACTTGGGTTTAACTCCCACTAAAGCAGCTGTTTCAGGATGGTTTGCAGCCCCCACACAACCAGTTGCCAAGTTTTAAAAGCGTGCTACCCTTTAACCAAGACAGTAGGAGCTGAGCTATGCTAAGCTTTTTTCAGTTAGACGTTGCACCTTATAGAGCTTACAGTCCTTCCAAGACTGTTATACTCTGGGGCAATTATTAAAAAACCTTAAAGAGTGGTAGAACTTTGTAATCTCAAAAAGCAAAACATATTTTAGAAGATGCAGTGTACAGTGGAAGCAGCTTCAAAAGAATGCACAAAAGAGCAGACCTTACAGGACAACATACTAAATGGAATAATAAACAGAGCAGCAGAAAAAAAGAGCATGATGATGTTTAAATTCTGATTTGAGTTCTGCCGCTGACCAAAATTCTACAAAAAATTACAACTTTCAGAAAAAAAAAAAGTTATACCCAAACTTCTTTACTCTAGGGAGTTCACTGGTAGTGAGACTGGCTAGATGATTTAATACCCTGTATCTATCTTTAAGTTATATGAAATATACATCAAAAATACTTTATCCAGTTACTTACCATTTCTTGTAGTCTAAGAAATCCTGGCAACACATTTGCCTCCATTTCCCTCAGCTGCTCGGCTTTATCCAGCACCTTTTAACAAACAACAAATATTATATAGTCAACTTTATTCTGACCTTTTATGTGGATTTAAAAAAAAACTTTCTAGTCCAGCAGCAAAAGCCACATTTCACCCATACCTTTGGATGGCAAAGGTAACTTCGTAAGTAGTAAGACACAAATGGAGCATGTCTGGGGGACTGCTGTTTCAAGGGTGCTGGGAGCAGCCTTAGCAGTTTAGTCATCCAAGAAAAGTGATAACTCCCTAGATACCAACTTTGTCATGTCTTACTGCAGTTATTAAGTGGAAATGCATCAGTGACTTATTTGAGTATTATTCATAAAGCCATGATATCGGAAACGGCCAATTAAAAGCTCCATTTTTATCCAGCATTATGTTTTTTCAACAGATTAAAATATCCCACACATTAGGATATTGCATGAATATGTTATTATAAAAGAATGCTTTTTTCCCCAATCAAGATTACCTTTTACTAAATGTGTTTGAAAAAATTAAGCAGTACCTCAATTTAGCTATCCTTCTGAGGTTCATAAAGAGAGACTCCTGGGGAAATTATGCATATCTGTGGATGCACAGAATTCCTCTGTCTCACATAATTTTGTATTTTCCCACATAACATTTATTTTGCCTAAAACATGTTGCAGTTCTGCCTTTTCCCCACCAGAGGCCACTGGGGCACCAGAACAGCCAGCTGCCTTCATGCTGGCTGTTCTAGCGCCACAGCGGCCTCCTGTGGGCACAAGGCGGAACTGCAACACTTAAGCAAAATGGATTTTGTGTGGGAAAATACAAAAATTCTAAGCCCAGTGCTCCAGAATTCCCGCAGGAGTAGAAGTTCATCACAGCATCTGTCAGCAGAGCAAGGTTAGGACAGAGTGGGGCACAAAGGGCTGCTGGGGGGGGGGTCACAGACGGGTTGAGAATGGCTAGTTGGGGGGGGCGGGAGGGAGACAGACTGGACCATGGGCTCAGGAGCTAGTAGGGTGACAGCGCTGAGCGTGGGAATGGGGGCTGCAGAGACCCGTGGGGATGAGGAATTCAGGGACCGGGCAGATGTGCCTGACAATGCAAGAGGCTTGGGGTCAGCCAGAGTCTGCAAGGGGGAGGCATCGCAACACCCTAACAATCCCCCTTTGCCCCAAAGAAAAACCTCCCCCCCACACCCAACACCCTCCAGCTTCACTCCAGGCTCTTTCCCTCTCCCTCAGCTCCTCTGTTACCCCCGACTCCCCCAAGCCTTTGCATTGTTTCTGACAGAGGCAGGAAATACAGTTCTGTATTGTAATTTAAATGAATTACACAAAGTTCTTACTAGGCATATTAATACAGAAATCTATTTGTCAAAAAAATAAGAATTTTTTTTCCTGCTCTGTATTGTTACAGACATACTTGCTGACAGATATTTTGAAATAAATTACCAAAATAATTGAAACTAGCATGATTATATTGTGTTAACAAATAAAAATGCAGAATTTTCAAATATTGTGCACAGAATTATTGATTTTTTGGTGCAGAATTCCCCCAGGAGTAAAGAGTTTGATTTTCTTCTATAATAATGCATTTTGGTCTCAAAAATTAGGTCCAGAGATTTACAAGATTCTTTGTATTATTATGTGGAAGCCTAATACTGCTCCAAGAAATAACTTAAAAAAACACCCCTATGTGGTAACTAATAGTAAATATCAACTTTTTAAATGGGCACAACTGCATATAAACAATTACTATATCTTATATCCTGGAGAGAGAAATGGAGGCCTTAGCCAGAGTGAAAATATTGCGGATTATAATTCATTAAAGAATTCTTAAAATGAACACAATTAATACCTTCACTGAAGAATAAAAGAGGGAAAACACAGGTTTATTTTATGTTCCACTTACTATGCTGAATTTAACTACTGATATAAAAGTTGATTATTTCTTTTGGATTATTGTTGCTGTAATGACATTACAGATCTGTAGAGGATTGTATTATTCTGTTCTCATTAATGAGTTTCCTTCTTTTCAAAAAGTTTTATTTGATTTTTTTTCCCAAACCATTGAAAGGCATGAATCTTCATTGCTCATGGAAGAAGAGCACTGGGTAGAAAATTAAGGAATGTCAAGTTTAAAAAACGGTATTTCACGATCAGACAATACTGGGACGGACATTATACAGCAGTACTCCAGTCACAAAGGCTCATGTTATTGGAATCTGTTTTATTCAGGTAGTAAAGATTACATTATCCCAAGATTTCAGACTGAAGTCTGATTGGACCAGAACTCAAGATATCTGTTCTGGGAAACCTGAACTGCTCAAGTTTACTCAGAATCCCTTACAGAGGGAACACATGCATTTTTACTCACCAGATATTCACTAGTGTTCCTTTAACAAAATTCCCTTGTAACTTTAGCATCAAGTTCTAAAAACTTGAATTAAGCACGTGTTAAGCAACTGTTTTCCATAGGCTGCTAGTGTAGAGAGACCATGGCATATCACGTTGACCAACACTGTCTCACTGTTTATTTGTACTCCCCCATCCGTCTAGATCCATGTGTCTCTTGTCCTGTATTTAGATTGTAAGCTCCTTTGAACAGGAACCAGCTTTTTGTTCCACGTTTGTACAGCACCTAGCGCAATAGGTTCCTGGTCTATGACCAGGGCTCCCAGGTGCCACTGTAATACAAATAATTAATAATAAAAGTGGGAAGCAAAAAAATTGGAATGCCTTTGTCTAAATCCACATCCAAATTGGTTGCTTTGGCCTTTTCAGTTATGACTAAGCAATGTATAGCATCTAACAATGCTCAAACTAGGGTCCAGTCACTGACAAGATATATAAATGAATCTCCAAGTCACTTTCTATATGGCCCCTTTGCACCCTAATACATACCCAAAGGCTAACATCCCAAACTGACTTTAAACTATTAATGAAAATATTAAACATTATCTATTTTACTGAAGAGATTCCCTCTTCAGACTTATTTTTTTCTGGCATAGTAGTACACAATTTAAAAAAAAAACAAAAAAACAGATCAACACATCAGACTGGATTTTTTTGTAGCAGATAATTTATACATAGTGATGACATGACCAGTTGTATGCTAGTAGTTGTTGGTGCACATCTACTGGCTCATCACCCACACACACAAATACCAACAGCCTATAAATGCAGATGTTATGAACCGAACCAGAAAGGAATATGGAATAACTTTTGCTAGATGTTTTAGCTTTTTTTTTAAAAAAAAAATATTGCTACAATTTCATTGTTAAATCACATTATAAAGACCACCACTAATTCTAAATGTAAGAATTTAGGTGGGAAGGAGATGACAAATACAGAGGCAGCTGTGGGAGTGACTCCTGTAGTGGAAGACACATTGAGGATGACCGGATGTGGAAGCTGTGGTATGTTCATGATCCTGGAGGGGGGAACCGGTAAGAGTTTTTTCTGCATGAAATGTCATCTGATAGAGCGGATGGAGGAAAAGATCCGAGGTTTGGAGATGCAGGTGGAAAGTCTGGTTGAGTTTAGGAAGGGGTTTGAGCAGATGATGGAGCAAAGATATGAGGTATCTGAAGGGAAAAGCTCAGACTCACAGATGAAAGCAGGGCTGGGGAATTTTGAGGAGAGACTGGGTGAGGAAAGTGGTCAGTGGAAACATGTGACTCAAAGAACCAGGCAGAGGAAAAGACGGGCTAGTGAAGGAGAAATAGAGCTTCGGAACAGGTTTGCAGAGTTGGAAAATGAAGAAGGGGCTCAGCAGGTACTTGTTGAAGGTGGAAGGGTAAGGAAGAAGAGAAGAGAGGCTAGTCCTATAGGAAAAGGGGAAGAGTCAAGGGAGACTACACCAAATATGAGCCCCAGAAGGATACAGGATGGGTTGAAGAAGATTATAAGGGAAAATAGGAATGGAAAGAACTTGCAGCCAGAGTAAACAGGGGAGAGACTGGAGAATAGCACCGTCACCAGGAAAAGGCAGGTCTATGTGATCGGGGACTCTGTATTGAGAAGAATAGACAGGCCTGTAACTAGAGCTGATCCTGAGAATAGAAGGGTGTGCTGTCTTCCGGGTGCTAAGATACGGGATGTAGACCTGAGGTTGAAAAGTATCCTAAAGGGAGCGGGAAAGAATCCCCTAATTATCCTTCATGTGGGAACAAATGATACGGCTAGATTCTCGCTGGAAAGTATTAAGGGAGACTATGCTAGGCTGGGGAAGACGCTTAAGGAAATTGAGGCTCAGGTGATCTTTAGCGGGATCCTTCCTGTTTCTAGAGAAGGGCAACACAGGTGTGACAAGATTATGACTGTCAACAGATGGCTTAGGCAGTGGTGCTATAAGGAGGGCTTTGGGATGTATGGCCACTGGGAGGCATTCACGGACAGGGGACAGTTCTCTCGGGATGGACTTCATCTGAGTAGGGAAGGAAATAGACTTCTAGGATCGAGGCTGGCACAACTGAAAGAGAGCTTTAAACTAGGAATTAGGGGGAGATGGATGGGAGATGTCCAGAAAATCTCCACGCCAGATTTTAGCATTGAGAGGGAAGAAGATGAAGTAAGAAAGGATACAGCCCGTGGGTAGGAGAATGTATATAAGGAGCGAGGGCAGTGTGGATACTAGTCTAATAGGTTATACTGGCTGTAGAATGACTGTGCCTAATAGAGTACAAAATGTGAGCAAGGCCAAACAGCAAAAATTAAGATGTTTGTACACCAACGCAAGGAGCCTAGGTAACAAAATGGAGGAACTAGAGCTACTGGTGCAGGAAGTGAAACCAGATATTATAGGGATAACAAACACGGTGGAATAGCAGTCATGACCGGACTACAGGTATTGAAGGGTATGTGCTCTTTAGGAAAGACAGAAACAAAGGTAAAGGGGGTGGAGTAGCATTGTATATCAATGATGAGGTAGAATGTAAAGAAATAAGAAGCGATGCAATGGATAAGACAGAGTCCGTCTGGGCAAAAATTACATTGGGGAAGAAAACTAGTAAAGCCTCTCCTACGATAGTGCTTGGGGTGTGCTATAGACCTCCGGGATCTAATTTGGATATGGATAGAGCCCTTTTTAATGTCTTTAATAAAGTAAATACTAATGGAAACTGCGTGATCATGGGAGACTTTAACTTCCCAGATATAGACTGGAGGACCAGTGCTAGTAATAATAATAGGGCTCAGATTTTCCTAGATGCAATAGCTGATGGATTCCTTCACCAAGTAGTTGCTGAACCGACTAGAGGGGATGCCATTTTAGATTTAATTTTGGTGAGTAGCGAGGACCTCATAGAAGAAATGGTTGTAGGGGATAATCTTGGCTCAAGTGATCATGAGCTAATTCAGTTCAAACTAAATGGAAGGATTAACAAAAATAAATCTGCAACTAGGGTTTTTGATTTCAAAAGGGCTGACTTTCAAAAATTAAGGAAATTAGTTAGGGAAGTGGATTGGACTGAAGAACTTGTGGATCTAAAGGTAGAGGAGGCCTGGGATTACTTTAAATCAAAACTGCAGAAGCTATCGGAAGCCTGTATCCCAAGAAAGGGGAAAAAATTCATAGGAAGTTGTTGTAGACCAAGCTGGATGAGCGCTTAAGCATCTTAGAGAGGTGATTAAGAAGAAGCAGAAAGCATACAGGGAGTGGAAGATGGAAGGGATCAGCAAGGAAAGCTACCTAATTGAGGTCAGAACATGTAGGGATAAAGTGAGACAGGCTAAAAATCCAGTAGAGTTGGACCTTGCAAAGGGAATTAAAACCAATAGTAAAAGGTTCTATAGCCATATAAATAAGAAGAAAACTAAGAAAGAAGAAGTGGGGCCGCTAAACACTGAGGATGGAGTGGAGGTTAAAGATAGTCTAGGCATGGCCCAATAGCTAAACAAATACTTTGCCTCAGTCTTTAATAAGGCTAAAGAGGATCTTGGGGATAATGGTAGCATGACAAATGGGAAGGAGGATATAGAGGTAGATATTACCATATCAGAGGTAGAAGCAAAAAACTGAAACAGCTTAATGGGACTAAATCGGGGGGCCCAGATAATCTTCATCCAAGAATATTAAAGGAATTGGCACCTGATATTGCAAGTCCATTAGCAAGAATTTTTAATGAATCTGTAAACTCAGGAGTAGTACCGAATGATTGGAGAATTGCTAATATAGTTCCTATTTTTAAGAAAGGAAAAAAAAGTGATCCGGGTAACTACAGGCCAGTTAGTTTGACATCTGTAGTATGCAAGGTCCTGGAAAAAATTTTGAAGGAGAAATTAGTTAAGGACATTGAAGTCAATGGTAAATGGGACAAAATACAACATGGTTTTACAAAAGGTAGATCGTGCCAAACCAACCTAATCTCCTTTTTTGAAAAAGTAACAGATTTTTTAGATAAAGGAAATGCAGTGGATCTAATTTACCTAGATTTCAGTAAGGCATTTGATACTGTGCCACATGGGGAATTATTAGTTAAATTGGAGAAGATGGAGATCAATATGAACATCAAAAGGTGGATAAGGAATTGGTTAAAGGGGAGACTGCAACGGGTCCTACTGAAAGGCGAACTGTCAGGTTGGAGGGAGGTTACCAGTGGAGTTCCTCAGGGATTGGTTTTGAGACCAATCTTATTTAATCTTTTTATTACTGACCTTGGCACAAGAAGTGGGAGTGTGCTAATAAAGTTTGCAGATGATACAAAGCTGGGAGGTATTGCCAATTCGGAGAAGGATCGGGATATTATACAGGAGGATCTGGATGACCTTGTAAACTGGAGTAATAGTAATAGGATGAAATTTAATAGTGAGAAGTGTAAGGCTATGCATTTAGGGATTAATAACAAGAATTTTAGTTATAAATTGGGGACGCATCAATTAGAAGTAACGGAAGAGGAGAAGGACCTTGGAGTATTGGTTGATCATAGGATGACTATGAGCTGCCAATGTGATATGGCTGTGAAAAAAGCTAATGCGGTTTTGGGATGCATCAGGAGAGGCATTTCCAGTAGGGATAAGGAGGTTTTAGTACCATTATACAAGGCACTGGTGAGACCTCACCTAGAATACTGTGTGCAATTCTGGTCTCCCATGTTTAAAAAGGATGAATTCAAACTGGAGCAGGTACAGAGAAGGGCTACTAGGATGATCCGAGGAATGGAAAACTTGTCTTATGAAAGGAGACTTAAGGAGCTTGGCTTGTTTAGCCTAACTAAAAGAAGGTTGAGGGGAGATATGATTGCTCTCTCTAAATATATCAGAGGGATAAATGCAGGAGAGGGAGAGGAATTATTTCAGCTCAGCACCAATGTGGACACAAGAACAAATGGGTATAAACTGGCCACCAGGAAGTTTAGACTTGAAATCAGACGAAGGTTTTTAACCATCAGAGGAGTGAAGTTTTGGAATAGCCTTCCAAGGGAAGCAGTGGGGGCAAAAGATCTATCTGGTTTTAAGATTCTACTTGATAAGTTTATGGAGGAGATGGTATGATGGGATAATGGGATTTGGTAAGTAATTGATCTTTAAATATTCAGGGTAAATAGGCCAAATCCCCTGAGATGGGATATCAGATGGATGGGATCTGAGTTACCCAGGAAAGAATTTTCTGCAGAATGTGGCTGGTGAATCTTGCCCATATGCTCAGGGTTTAGCTGATCGCCATATTTGGGGTCGGGAAGGAATTTTCCTCCAGGGCAGATTGGAGAGCTCCTGGAGGTTTTTCGCCTTCCTCTGTAGCATGAGGCATGGTTGACTTGAGGGAGGCTTCTCTGCTCCTTGAAGTCTTTAAACCATGATTTAAGGACTTCAATAGCTCAGACATGGGTGAGGTTTTTCATAGGAGTGGGTGGGTGAGATTCTGTGGCCTGCACTGTGCAAGAGGTCGGACTAGATGATCAGAATGGTCCCTTCTGACCTTAGTATCTATGAATCTATGAATAAATAGAAGTCATATCAGCACCATCTTTCAAATAGGTAGAACAAATCATTTTGTCTTCATGCTCAATACCTGTTCTTGGATTAGAAGTCTTTGCCTGAGAGCAACCATTTATCTTAATTTTCTCTGATTTAATTAGGGCTGAAATATTTTAAAATTATTTACCCCAGAAATCAAATAGAATAAAATTAGTTTTGCCAGTTTATGCTATCAGTATACAGTTCTTTCATCAATCTCAATTTAAACCATCCTTTAATAAATCCAGAGGAGACAAGTTAATTTCCACAAATTGATTTCCGCCCCAATTCCTGTCGGTTTCCATGAACAGAGTTGAAACACGCTCATTTATCACGTAATTCTCCTCATCTAGCAACATTTTACCCAATACAATTGATCATTTCACAGTATTTAATGCCCCGTCTTCCAATATCAATTTTCAAATAACGTCTAATATTCTGAGGGACAGTAATGCTAAATAAAATGTTCCTATGGATATTTAAATCACACATTTTCCCCTCTAAGTCATACACCAATATGAAAGCAATGGTGTTTTGTAAAATTCCCTGGCACATATTTCAATCTGACAGTCATGTTTAAGAATACTCGTTTTACTTTTGTAGCTATCTATTAAAAAAAGTTCTGACTAACCTTCCATGTTCTTTAAATATTCAAACTTTATTCAAAACACTCCTGTATAAGTTACAAGAAATTAATGTATCTACTAAACAGAATACGAATTTCATCAATTCAATACCGTATGTATTTTAAAAAAAAAAATTAAAAAAAACATTTAGGTGTGCCTGCAAAATTTTATGAAGATGTTTAAACCCGCTTGTTCACTTCTTCCTTACTTGGCTTCAAGTAAGGCAAACCACCACACTCAATTGGTTAGAGGGAATATTTACAAAAAAAAAAAAAAAAAAGAAGTCTTCCAGTGGCATCAAACTTGCAATCTGAACACCTTCAATTTTAGTCACCAAATGGTCAATTTGGCCTCCTTTAACAAATCTTTTGTTCCCTTTTTCCCCAAAGGAAATACATTCTGGAGAGTGTGTCCACTATTTATATTATTTGAAGTTCTCTGCTACTACAACTATGCTTCTTGCATTATTTTTCACTTGGAATACAACTATAGTTTTTCTGTTGGACTCCTTTCTTCCTCCATCCACTGTTCACATGAAGTACAAAATTTTGCCAAGTTAACTTTTCATTGCTCTACTTTTCTCCACACTGGCTGCCTTTACAGGTAAGAACTGAGTTTTAAATCTTGCTACTGAAGATTGAAGTTTTATGAGAGTTAAACAGCCCTTTTTATAAAGGGAACCAAATCAGTGATGAGCCGCCAGAAGCTCAAGACCTGGTTCCTTCACTCGCTCTGGATCTTCGGTGGCACATTCTTCAATCCCTCCGGGTCTTCGGTGGCACTGAAGGACTCACCGCCGAAATGCCACCGAAGACCCGGAGCAAGTGAAGGACCCACCGCCGAAGGCTCGGAGTGCTGCCAGGTCAGTAAAAATTCACATTGAAGCCTCCCCAGCCGAAAGCTCAAGCAGGACGGTCCCGCGGGCCACATCCTGTCCGTCCCGCCTGAGCTTCCCCACCCCTTTAACAACCAGTTCTAAACCGGCTCCAGCTCACTGGAACCAATCAGCATGACCTCTAGATTAAACCTGTGCTAGCCTAGCTACCCTCTCCACTTGGGTAGTCCACATGTAGCTTCCCCTATTCCCCCATTTTGTTTCTCTCTAGTAGAACTATCTCCCAAAAGAGATTTGTGAAGTTGACTCTCTACCTCATTATAAAAATCAAGTCAGTTTTCTCTATTGGCAACATTTAAAAAAAAAATGTTAACTATTTAGCACAATCTACTATTAGTATTTGCATGTGAATAGTCTTATAAAAAGAGGCATATAGGGCCTGAGCAAACCCCAGTGAAATCAACTGAGATTCTCATTAATTTCAATAATCTTTGATCCAGGCTCACACAGTACAATATAGAAATCCTATGTAAATTGATGAGCAACACCTATTTTTTCATACATAAAGGAACTCTGATAAATACAGTTAAGCAAAATAAAAACAGGAGAAACATGCAAATTAAATTACTTACAATATATACTGTTTGATTCTGTAGCTCTTGAGTAATAATTTCTTGCTTAAACAGACGTACAAAATCATTAAATGTGTCACAGGGCACATGAGAACCGTGTTTATTTTCAGATGAAAGGTTCTGCAACTGGGTCAAAATTTCCTCTAAAAGGAGCCTCGAAGTAAAGCATTCAACACAGTTCACAAACACATGAGGAAGCTAAAAAATGAGAAGAGAGACACACAATTTAATTATATTGAAAGAAATACAAGTGATAAAAAATATCTAAATGGTTAAAAATCAGAGCTCAATATTCTAAATTTCTTTGCTCCCTAAAACAGACACAGGAATAAACTGCATCACTCCCAGCAGGGCACAGTATTTACAGAAATATGATCAATAATGGATTATCATATGTGTAGCAATTCAAAATTTTACATACCACAAAGGGCAACTAAACAGATTTTAAGTACATTATCTTGTGACAGAGTTACTAAAACGAAACATTCAATGTAAATTATGTTTAAAAAACCCTCTTCAGAATAACTCACAAGAAGAAAAACGAAGATATATTTTTGATCAAAACCACTTTTCAATCTATTACACATTACTGGGTCTAAAGCATCTGACTCAGTCTGGGTCTCAGACTTCCATTTGACAGTAAAGTTTCATGTTAAATAAATCTAGGATTTAGTTTAAATAGAAAAAAATATTTGGAATGCAACTTCCACATACGCTCTTGAGACAAGGTATTGATATATAGTTCCAATGCACTGTCAGAAGCATGCACCCATGATTTATCTGTGAAAATGAGCTGATGATTGGAAGCATTACATATAGCATGATGTATATTCAAAGATATTCCTGCCATGAGCTGGAGTACTTGTGGCACCTTAGAGACTAACAAATTTATTTGAGCATAAGCTTTCGTGAGCTACAGCTCCGATGAAGTGAGCTGTAGCTCACGAAAGCTTATGCTCAAATAAATTTGTTAGTCTCTAAGGTGCCACAAGTACTCCTTTTCTTTTTGCGAATACAGACCAACACGGCTGCTACTCTAAAACCTGCCATGAGCTTTTACTCTGGCAATGACTGTGCTTCACTATTTCAGGTTCTTCATCTCCTCACTTCATTTCTCAAATCAATTTCTGCAACACTTTTCATTAATAGAAGCCCTGAGATCACCTTACAGCATTATTTATATTGACATTTCAAGGCTGTTATGCTACAATTTAGCTGTATCAGTTTGTTTTGCGTTGCAGGTCTGGGTGAACACAGTACACAAGTCTTACTTCTTCTGTGTGCTAAGTCCTGTGTAGTCAAAGCACTGAAATACGTAATATTCTTATTTCCATAAGGTTATTTGCATATTTAACTTCTTTCAGAGTGGATTCTAAAAATGACCACTTTTATTTTGTTATTTAAATTATAATAAGTTCTGTTAAAAAATAAGCCTGTTTAAAATGAAATGTGAATTTAATACAAAATATGTGAAGTCCTAAATGTATTATTTCTTAAAACATTTAAATAAAAAAAGATATTCTGAAACCATGAGCCTTTATGAAAAACAGAGTTGTAGACTGCTTTTCTATATAAAAAAGAATCAAGGGGAAAACATCTAACTTTTGTGGCCAAGCTTCATAAATATAGCACAAGAGGTCAGCCTATTAGTTATATTATTTTTCTAGGCTGACCTGAAATAATCAGTTTAATTCATTGACTACTGTTAATCCCTCTGTTTAATAAATCATTTAGTTGTAAATGTGAAACATATTTTGACTAGACAAGTTTATGTATCCAAAACTGTTAAGGTTTTATTTAATAAAAAGTAAGTTTTACATGCTGCGTGTTTAAACAAACTCCATTTACCATCCTAATGCAGCTTGACACAAATCATGAGCAAAAAGTTAATTATCTAGTAAATAAGCAATAAATCAGTCACCATTTTCTAACATACTAAAATATACAAGAAGTATCTGAAAATATTAAGATATACAACTTCTTAAATAAACGTATAGTTACAGCGTACCCTCCTAGACAGCAAAAAGTACCAAATGTAGTGTTAAGGGTCTATTTGATTGTAGATCAACACGTTTTAATGGTTATATCAACCAATGAGAATGCACCTCTCTTTAGTAAAATAACTGAAGTACAAATAGAAAAGCTGATTAAAATAGATTTAAATTGAGGCTTTGCACTTGGCGATTTAAATCAATCTACCCTGACTCCATGACTGGTCAGAAGAATGAAACTGACCAATTAGAGAGACAGCACGATCTATGTACAAACTTCACCGGAACACATGCCCCATATCATCTGAAAACCCAAAGCTCTCCTTATTTTGTTTACAGCAGAAGAGTTCATGTTTTGTGACTTCTTCCACAGCTTCAGCCATTACTTTGTGGGGGCTGGGGGAGGAAAGATCTCAGCACTAAAATGAGCATTAAAATTTAAATTAAAAAAAAAATTGGGGGGGGGGGGTGATTTTACTGCTACTTCTAAGTAAAATTTCAGGCCTGTCAATTTTGGCAGTATCTTTTTAATGTTCAAAAGCTAAGGTTGTCTGCCTTAATGGAACAACATAGAAAAATAAAAATGGAACCAATCTGTCACTCACATGTATGTAAGGAATGAAAGGTTACTTACCTAGCAACTGTAGCTCTTAAAATAGGTTGCTGGCACAGAACCTCACTCTTCAGGAAATATGTGGTCTTCTTCACTGAACATCATCTGTTCTTATCAGTTTAATATCAGTCAAAACCTTCTGGAAAGCAGTAGTCACTAGGACACACACATTCCTTGCAGAACCAAACCTTGCATGCAAGGTTATATATAGAAGCCCTGGTACTGAGCTCATTACACTCGTTCCACTTAATCAGAACCCATATAAAATTTATAATAAAAAATACATATAAAGTGAGCACTGTACACTTTGTATTCTGTGTTGTAATTGAAATTAATATATTTGAAAATGTGGAAAACATCCAAAAATACTTAATAGAATACCATTTATATAATCACACAATTAAAAAGTTTTTTTAATTGCTTGACAGTCTTAATTTTAATCATGAATTAAATCAGTGAACAGAAAACCTTGATTTAAATTATTGATTTTAATCTTATTTTGCATTTGTACTATAGTAATTTTCCTAGAGAAAGAATCATTCACTTCAGTTAGTATATTTTGGTACTTCATTTTGCTAACCAGGAGGATACGGTATATCTATATATATATTTATTTAAGCAATTATATGGCTTTGCACACGAGTTATTCAGAATCTTAATTTTGTAATTGTTAGAAAATGGTGAATGATGCATTTCTGATTACCAGATGATGAATTCGTTACTCATATACTATACAGCACCTAGTGCAGTGGTGCCTTGAACATGATCAGGACTTCTAGGCATCATTGTAATACAAATAGCCAACAACCAGTAGAATTTTGGGATTTAGTATTTGTAACATGCATGCATACCAATACAGTTTTATATGCAAATAAAATGGATTTAAAGGTGAATTTCTCAGCTCAAAAAAGTGACCTGTAAATGATTGTCTTAGATCAGTGAGTGATGTCTTTGCTGCAGTCAGTCTAGACAGCCATCTTAGTTTAACACTCCTCACTTAAAGAGACTTTTTTTTGTTTGCTTGTTTTTTTTAATTTCTAGCCAGGCTTATTATGATCAATACCGGCCCTTTATTAGTTACGATTCACCCACCTTTCTGTACTGGACCCACCAACTCCAGAACATTTCCTTTTATCAATTTTGAATGTTAGGAATTTATTCTATTTTAATTTGCATTGTGTTGTGCAGCATCCAAAATGCCTTGATGAGAAGGAAGATGTTTTATGTGCAATCAAGCAATAAGTGGGAGAGATACTGTAAGAACAACAGACAAGAAATAGGAGCAAAATAAATTGTTCCTGCAGTTCTCCACCAACTGAAAGTAGCTAGTTTGGGAACTTGTTTTTTTTAAATTCCTCATTGGCTCAAAGTGTTTTATGAATTCCATAAGAATTTAGTCTTACCTCTAACGTTTCTAGAAGAGTTTGCATCACATAGGTCTTGCCACTAGATGTATGTCCATAGATAAAGATGGATGGGAAGCTAAAATGCTGACGCTAGAAAAAAGCAAAAAAAATGTTAATACCTAACATTCTCTTTATTTCTGAGATTTAGAGAACTTTGGCTCATCTAGTTTGCTGCCAGAAGAAAAGCTTTGTTTTAAATTGAGAGAATCAAATACAGTAGACTCCAATTAAGATGCAACATGGTATTTTATCACGTTGATTCTATGGTCCTCTAAACCTGAGAGCAGGGTTCAAAGAAGCCACTAAAGCCACCACTGAAACTCCCAGAACATTAAGACTGTGTCTTCATTAGGCAAAGGGTGTGTTCTTAACTCAAGTTAGCTAACCTGAGGTAAAATTCTAGTGAAGACAAGGCAGTTTGTTGGCTTTACTTCAATCTGTTAACTCATAAGAAAATGACAACTAGGATTTTAACTCAAGTTAGCTAACCCGAGTTAGATCATGTCTTCTCTAGGGAAGAAAAAAAAAAAGTGTTCTGGATTCTGCCACCCTTACTCATGTTGAGTAGTAGCTTACTTGTCAAGATGTCCCACTGATCATGAAGGCACTAATTGCAGAGTACTAGTCAACATGTGTAAAGATGTCTGACTGGCCTTAAGGACTTATTTGCCTTTGACCCTTTAAGGGTACATCTACACTGCAAAAAACAAGATCATACTACAGCACTAAAAATCATAGAATCATAGATGTGTAGGACTGGAAGAGAGCTCAGTAAGTCATCTAGTCCAGTCCCCTGCACTCAAGCCAGGACTAATTATTATCTAGACCAACCCTGACAAGTGTTTGTCTAGCCTGCTCTTAAAAATCTCCAATGATGGGGAATAACAGTTTAGATGTTCCTGGTTGGGCCGGAGTGCAGGTCCTGAGACCTACCCCTTTCCCAGTTTGCAGAGCTCAAGCAGGAAAGTCTGCACTGCTATTGTTAGCACTGTAGCACGAGCCCAAGTCTACAGACCCAGGCTCTGTGTCTTACTATGCATTTGGGTTTTTTTTTTTTTTTGGCAGTATAGACATACTCTCTTTTAGAGTCAAAAGGCTGAATATAAACTTCCACCCTCCGGATATTTTCTATAATGGAAAGCAATTATTTAGCCTTACAACTCAAAAAAAAAGTGTAATTTCTTAAATTATGTAGTGATAAATACAAGTTACAAAAGGGCTAAGACAGAAGATATTGGAACAGGTAAGGAGAGGGAGAAGGACATAGAGGGGGGCAAGCCTCCTCACCCATAATACCTAAAACCATGGATCTTACCCAGTATAGTAGTATTCATGCTATATTTCTCAAGGTAAACTTAGAAATCATTTTAAGGGCTAATAAAAATTAATATCTGAAGCTCTGCTATTGTTTCACAAAGCCTGAGCAGCCATTTTTTCAGCTGCTGATATTTAAAATTTTACCCAAACCATGTAAGTATCTTAGAAACCTAAGTCACTTACATGCTTTGAAAATTTTACCCTACTATTAAAACTTATGCCCCTATGATTAAAGGGATAACCCAAAGGAGTTTAAATTGATGAAAAGGAGGAAGTGGGGGGAAATTAAAAAAATAAAATAAAAATGAGAAAATTGAGATTAGAGGGAGAAGACTGGAAGCAAATCCAATTCATTCTGAAGATTTATTTATTTTTTGTCAAAATTTGCCCATTGTAGTTTTAACGCAGCTATACTTTTTTTTTTTAAATTAACTAAGGGCTTGGCTACACTTGCAGATGTAGAGCGCTTTGGGTTAAACCAGCCTTCATACAGCGCAGTAGGGAAAGCGCTCCAGTCTGTCCACACTGACAGTTGAAAGCACACTGGCGTGGCCTCATTTGCAGCACTTGTAGCTGCATTGGGAGCGGTGCATTATGGGCAGCTATCCCAGTGGCTGCAACATGCTTTTCAAATGGGGAGAAGTTGGGGTGGCGTGTGTTGTGTGTATGGGGGGTGTCTTTTTGGGGTGCTGAGAGTGTGTCAGCACACTGTCTTAGTAAGTACAGGTTTCAGAGTAGCAGCCGTGTTAGTCTGTATTCGCAAAAAGAAAAGGAGTACTTGTGGCACCTTAGAGACTAACAAATTTATTAGAGCATAAGCTTTCGTGAGCTACAGCTCACTTCATCGGATGCATTTGGTGGAAAAAAAAAAAAAAACCCAACTTCATCGGATGCATCCAATGAAGTGAGCTGTAGCTCACGAAAGCTTATGCTCAGATAAATTTGTTAGTCTCTAAGGTGCCACAAGTACTCCTTTTCTTTTTGCAAGTTTATCAGACACCTACTAGCCAGAGGCTGATATGAAAGATGGATAATACAAGATCTCAAATTACAATGTAAACAGCTAGCCTAGCTCAGAGTAATAATGCATTTAAGTTTGTTTTCAACCTGTCCATAAAAACAAACATTTTAGTAGAACATCTATGATCTACCCAAATACACAATATAGAAAGAGCTACCTCTCCAAATACTGACAAGAGTGATGACACTTGGGATTCTCGACAGGGCACCATACTTTCCAAATGAAGCAAGGTAGCTTCAGGATACTCTGGATGTTCGAAATTAGGCATTTTGATTCAAGTTTCTGTCATCAGTCATCTAACCGCATATGCATGTCACCTTCCAAAAGGCAAGAAGGACCAAAGTGATGCTCTGGAAAATAAAATAATGTTATTTTTTCATATGTGGAGAAATAAAAATAAACTAAATAAGAGGTGATAATCTCTTCTTATAATCAGACTTGTAACCAAACGCAATGATGATCAATTACATATATCACGGTAGAATCTAAAGACCCCATTCAGGACTGGGGCCCAATAGTGCTGGGCGTTATACAGAAATAGAAACAAAAAAGAGAATACCTGCCCTGAAAGCTTTACAATTTAAAGACACAAACAAAAGGACGGGGGTAGATACAACAAATGAGCAATCAATATGCTGTCACAACTTGCTAGTTACATGAATTGCAGTTGGTTTTTACTTTATTTTTCTAGGGTAGATAGGAAGTAAAGGAGTAGAGAAAGGAAAGCAGAGAAATAGTCTCAGCTGGTCATCCGCTTAGCCATGATTAGCAAGCATCACAGCAGAGACCAGCCTTATAGAAGGACACAAAGGATAAAATAGTGGCTCTTCAGATATCAACTGGGACTTTTCCTTAAGCATAAAAGGCAGCATGGCAGCAAGCATAGGGGTGTTTAAGCAAGCAGTTGACTGGTGGGTGATAAGGGATGGGAACACTTGCAGAGTAAAAGCAGGGGCTGACACCATAATAGGTTACTAAGTCAGGTAGGAGATGGTGCTAAGTTATGAAGAGACTTAAAAGGTAACAATAAGAAACTTGTATATTTGATGTGGAAGTCAATGGGGAAAAGCTTCAGTCAGAGCTCAAATCTTACTGCTCGTAGGAGACTGCACACTGGAGAGAGACCCTATAAGTGTTTGGACTGTGGGAAAAGCTTCAGTCGGAGGGCACATCTTATTAGACATGGGAGACTCCACACTGGTGAGAAACCCTATAAATCTGCGGTTCTCAAACGTTAACAACCCGAGGACCCCCCTTTGATTTAAAAATTTTCAAGGACCCCCGCAAGCCCACTGCTCAGCCACAGGCTCTGCCACCACTCCACCCCTTCTCCCAAGCCCCCACCCGTGCCCCTCCTCTTCCCTGCCTCTTTCTGCCCCCTCCCCCAAGCGCGCCCTGTTCCCACTCCTCCCTCTCCCGCCCAGTGCCTCCTGCACACTGCTGAACAGCTGTTTTGTGGCATGCAGGAGTCACTGGGAGGGAGGGGAAGGAGTTGATCAGCGGGGACAGCAGCCCCGGACATGACTCGTTGACCCACTGGAGTACCCTTGCGGACCCCTGGACCCCAGTTTGAGAAATCCTGCTATAAATGCCTGTACTTCATTTATTTGCTCAAACCTTAATTAACCATGAGAGAAACCATACAGGAGAGAGACCCTACAAATGCTTGGACTGAGGTAAAAACTCCATTCAGCGTTCAGGTCTTATTAACCATGGAAGAATCCATATGGGGGAGAGACCCTAAAAATGCCTGCAGTGTGAGAAAAGTTTCAATGCACCATCAGCCCTTATTATACATCAGAGAACCCATACAGGAGAAGAACCCTATAAATACTTGGATTGTGGAAAAAGCTTTTATCATTTCACATCTGAGAACCCACACAGGAGATAAAACCTGTAAGTGCCTGCACTGTGGGAAAAGCTTCACTGAGAGCTCAAATGTGGACACAAGAATAAATGAATATAAACTGGCCATCAGGAAGTTTAGACTTGAAATTAGATGAAGGTTTCTAACCATCAGAGGAGTGAAGTTCTGGAACAGCCTTCCAAGGGAAGCAGTGGGGGGCAAAAGACCTATCTGGCTTCAAGATTAAACTTGATAAGTTTATGGAGGAGATGGTATGATGGGATAACATGATTTTGGCAATTGATTGATCTTTAACTATTCATGGTAAATAGGCCCAATGGCCTGTGATGGAATGTTAGATGGGGTGGGATCTGAGTTACTACAGAGAATTCTTTCCTGGATATCTGGCTGGTGAATCTTGCCCACATGCTCAGGGTTTAGCTGATCGCCATATTTGGAGTTGGGAAGGAATTTTCCTCCAGGGCAGATTGGAAGAGGCCCTGGGGGTTTTTCGCCTTCCTCTGCAGCATGGGGCACAGGTCATTTGCTGGAGGATTCTCTGCTCCTTGAAGTCTTTAAACCATGATTTGAGGACTTCAATAGCTCAGATATAGGTGAGAGGTTTATTGCAGGAGTGGGTGGGTGAGATTCAGTGGCCTGCATTGTGCAGGAGGTCAGACTAGATGATCATAATGGTCCCTTCTGACCTTAATATCTATGAATCAATGCGGAGCCAGTGGACACCTCAAAGAGGGATTCAATGTGATCAGAACGATTAACCAGAAAATGATCTTTAATCTGAATAGATGGAGGAAAGCAAAAGTTACAGCAGTCAAGTCAGGATGAGGGCTTTGATGAGTCTTCACTTAGTAGAGAGAGAGGGAAAAAAGGCTAGATTTTAGAAATTTATGGGTTTTTTTTTTTAAAAAGCAAGATTAAAAACACAATGGCCCAGTCAAAGATAACATCTAAAAGCTACACTGCCTGAGTGACAGGGAGAATAGTGGTGTTGTCTACTCTGATAAAGAAAATGGCCAGATGGGAGAACCTGAGAAGAAAGACTAAGATTTTTTTTAAGTTTTGGTGATGTTTAATTTAAAATGATGACTGGACATCCAGGAAGAGATGTCAGAAAAACAAGCTGAGATAGGACTAGATGAAGCAAGATACCTCATTAGCTGAGAGATAGACCTGTGAGTTACCATTGTCAAGATGGTACACCAAGTGCTTTACAAAACTTTAAAAGAAAAGGAGTACTTGGGGCACCTTAGAGACTAACAAATTTATTAGAGCTACAGCTCACTTCATCGGATGCAGCTCACGAAAGCTTATGCTCTAATAAATTTGTTAGTCTCTAAGGTGCCACAAGTACTCCTTTTCTTTTTGCGAATACAGACTAACACGGCTGCTACTCTGAAACAAAACTTTAAAATACCCATGGGAGGCAAATCTTTTTATGCATATTGTACAACAAAAGAACAGCATCTGTTTCTGGACTGGAAAGGGGAGAACCAAACAATCCTGATTCTCAAGGTTTGCCACCCCATTTCTTCAGCATGAAAAAAAAACCACAACATCATGGTGTGAAAGTGCATCTTGACATCACACTATTTGTGCTGCCATGTCATGACGTTGCATTAGTACAGGAGGACAATACAATCACCTTATTTTGCCACCTCCCAAAGGCACTACATTATACCCCACTCAGGAGTCAGAATAAGCCCAAGACTTGGCAGACAACCGATCCTGCATATCAAGACTTTGCTGCAAGCTTTGAGGTAGGCAGCTATTTACTAATGCCACAGATGTACTATCCCCCTCAATTTCAGGGGAAGGAATTCAACCGTGTACCCCTGCTCCCGCCAGCACCCTGTTATTGTCAGGGCAGGTGGAAACAGCAGGGGCACCATCGCTGTAGCCATTATCCCCCACACCTTTGCAGCAGGTAGCAATCCCGCCCAGGCCCACACCCCCAGCACTAAGCGGGGGGGGGGCGAGTTAGCATAAAAACATCCCCCAGCTCTGCCCACACTTCAGCCCAACAGCCAGCGGAAGCGAGCAATCCCGCCGGGGCAACCCCCCTCTCCCCGCCCCTGCGCGCCAGATCTTTGCCTCACAACCCCCACCCGCTCCGAGCCTGGCCCCGGCTGCGCCAGGACGTGGGGGGCCCCTCGCCCCTCCGACACCGCGGCGTTCGGGAGGATCCTGCCCCTCCCCCTTCTGGGCCCTACCGTGTCGGGGCCGCCCTGACGCGCCCCCGCTGATGGGGGATCCCGGTCACCGCCCCGCTCACTGCGCCGGGGCCCTGGCAAGATGCACGCGCACGCGCACGCGCACCCCCAGCCCCCGAACCGTCCAGCAGCAGCCAGAGCCGGACACTCTCCACCCCGGCACGCGCCTTCCGCGGACTCCGAACCGAGCGCCGGCCCTTGCACATGCGCACCTTGCGCCTATGGTCCCCTGAATGCGCGCGTGCCAACTGTTTGCACAGGCGCGTTAGGAAAATGAAATCTCCCAGCGTCGGCGCCCATATTGTGCCCACACCTGGGCTTACTGCGGGGCGGAGCAGCCCGGGCGCTGGCAGATGGGGGGATGGGAAGGGGAGCAACTGGGGTGGAGCCGGGGGTGGCAGATGGGGTTGGGGCAGGGGGTGCTCAGTGGCTTCAGAGTAGCGGCCGTGTTAGCCTGTATCCGCAAAAAGAAAAGGCGGACTCGTGGCACCTTGGAGACTAACACATTGATTTGAGCATAAGCTTTCCTGAGCTACAGCTCAGCGTTGGCGTGACGGTTGTGAGTTCAATCCTTGAGGGGGCCACTTAGGGATCTAGAGCAAAAATTGGGGATTGGTCCTGTTTTGAGCAGGGGCTGGACGAGATGACCTCCAGAGGCCCCTTCCAACCCTGATATTCTATGATAAGACAGGGAGCAGCTCGGAGGGAGAGAGAGAGCAGAGGGGGATGGGATGGGGAAGACTGGGAGCAGCCAGCAGATGGAGCTAGCTGGGAGGCTTCTCAGCATTTTCACACAACCTCTCCAAAAAGAAAAGGAGGACTTGTAGCACCTTGGAGACTAACACATTTATTTGAGTATAAGCTTTCGTGAGCTACACTGATTAAATTTTCCTTATATCATCACCAGTCTGGAGGAGAGAGATTGAGTTTTGAAGCCACCATTTGTAAAGGAGTTGTAGCTCATGAAAGCTTATACTCTAATAAATTTGTTAGTCTCTAAGGTGCCACAAGTGCTCCTTTTCTTTTTGCGGATACAGACTGACACGGTTGCTACTCTGAAAGGGGATCAGACAGAGTCTGTGGCTGAGTCAGGCCCTGTTATGTGCTGGGCCTAGGGCAGCAGGAGAAGAGAGAGGGAGGCTGTCTTTCTCCAGCTTGTGTCAGAGATCAGCCTAGGCTGCATTTCTACATTTGAAACCCATGGTGATTTATAGATTACAAGGGCTACATTACTCTCACCACTGGAAGTCAAGAGTGTTTGGGTGTCTGTGCTGAAAGCCACTTTACAATATTTCCTACGTGAAGAGGAAGAAGCTATAGTTTATTTAAGAAGCTTTCCATCACCGAGATAGATATTTATGTTGCTGTGCCACACTCAGACCTAAATCTAAAGTTGTTTGATTGTGATTGCCAGCAACTCTAGAGCCTAAAAGTACGGAGATTAAAGATTGAAAAAAATATGGGTACATATATTATAAATATTTAACTAATTCCTTAAGTTTTCAGTTTAACTTCTGTTAACTCCCTATCAAGTTTAAAGAGAAATATATGTTAAGTCTCCATTTATTAGTTCATTGTGTATAATTGGGAGTAACCTTGATGTTGTTCCCAGGGGGGAGGGAACGGGAAGGACAGGGAGGAAGGACTATAACAGATTAAAAGAACTGTTGCATTAGCTAGTATACACTACTATATCAGTGTCTCAGGGAGGCTCTAGAGACATTTGCATCTGTCTTGTTGCTGACACATTTTCTAAATGTTACGAACAGAATAAAACTAAAGAAAATCAGTATGGAGTATCCCCTAACCATTTATGTTTACCAATGTGGAATATGATTTATCTGAAAAGAATGCTCATGCATTCATACAAATTAAGTTTTGTAAAACTACCTTTTAAAAGGTTTCAGACTAGCAGCTGTGTTATTCTGTATTCACAAAAAGAAAAGGAGTACTTGTGGCACCTTAGAGACTAACAAATTTATCTGAGCATAAGCTTTCGTGAGCTACAGCTCACTTCATCCTGAATGCATCCGATGAAGTGAGCTGTAGCTCACGAAAGCTTATGCTCAATTAAATTTGTTAGTCTCTAAGGTGCTGCAAGTACTCCTTTTCTTTTTACATTTTAAAAAACATTTATAGAAATAGCATTTTTAAATTTCAATGAAAAATGTTATTACATATAAATATTCCACTACTGTGTTAGAAACTCAAACACAGTAGTGTAGTGCTAGTTCATGAGAACCAAGATGTAATACCCACTCTCCAGTTTAGTTTCACTGCCTAAGATGAGTGAAATGCAAAACAAGTATACAAAATTGTGATTTGTTATACTTAAGGTTCACACACAAAAACATATACAATCCTAGTAAACCAGCCAAAGGGGAGGGGAAGACAAAAATACAGATCTATAGGCATATATGGGTTAAAAAATAAGTCCAGAATGAAGTTAGAAATGGTGGAAAGAAATAAAAAGGAGTGGGGCAAAACTATCACTATCTGGAGTTCTTCTCCTTTAATTCTATTTTAGACCCTTTCTAGTCGGGCTTCTCTCCCTTGCATTCCACTGAAAAACACTCTTGCTAAAAGCTCTAATGACTTCTGACCAAAGCTAAGAACCTGTACTCCATCCTTGTTTCTCTTGACCTGTCAGCTGCCTTTGATGCAATCAACCATGCTCTTCTTGAAATTTTATCCTCCCTTGGCTTCTCTGAGTCTATCTCACCTCTCTAATTGCTCCTTTAGTGTGTCCTTAAAAGTACCCTTCTCATCTTCCTTTCAATTTTCTGTGGGGGTTCCACAGGACTCTGTTCTTGGTCCCCTTCTCATCTCCCTTTGCACCTTATCTCCAGGTGATCACATCCACAAACACAAATTCAGCTACCATCTCTCTCTATGTAGACTATTCACAGATCTACTGCTCTGCTCCAACCCTCTCTTTGAATCCCTCCATGGACTCCTCGTCTCCATTGCATCAAACATAAGCCACATGTCTTCACTTTCAAGGCCCTTCACAGTCAGTCCCCACTCCACCTATTATTTCATTCACTATTGTGCTGCCAGTGTTTGCCTCCGATTGGACCATGATGCCACCTCCATTGCCCACTTGTTAAATTTTCAAACACCTTTGTGATTTCTCCCATTCTGCCCATACCCTTGGGAGCTGCTCCCCACTAACATTGCAAAGCTACCTCATCATCCACCTTCAAATCCCTCCTTAAAACTCTCCTTTGCCATGATGCCTGCAAAAAGCTTGACAATAGCTGCTGGTATGCATAGACCAGGGCCTGCAATGCTGACCAACATATTGCCTCATTGTTTCTTTCCAGCATATTGCCTCATTTTACTCCCTCTATCTGTTATCTCTTGTCTTATGGCTTGTTTACACTTATAACAGTGCATCGATGCAGCTGTGCCGCTGTAGCACATCAGTGAAGATGTTACCTATGCCGATAGGTGGGGTTCTCCCATCAGTGTAGGTACTCCACCTCCCTGAGAGGTGGTAACTATATTGATGGGAGAATTCTCCCATTGACCTAGCACTGTCTACACCGGGGGCTCAGTCGGTTTAACTGCATTGCTCAGGGGTGTGGAAAAATCCACACCCCTGAGTGACATAGTTATAACAATGTAAAATTCCTAGTATAGACCAGGCCTTATACTTAGATTGTAAGCCTCTTGAGGCAAGGACTGTCTTTTTTTATTTGTACAGCACCTAGCACAATGGGTTCCTGGTCCATTACTAGGGCTCCTAGGGACTGCAGTAATACAAGTAATAAATAAAAAGAGACAGTAGTGGACAACATAGAGCTGATTACAAATCACCTAGGGATTCTCCTATAGGATTGCATTCTGGTTGCTTTGTACTGGAACAGGACCTGAGGATCTGAGTCACACTTTCTCATACATTCGTAGATACTAAGGTCAGAGGGGACCATTATGATCATCTAGTCTGACCTCCTGCACAACGCAGGCCACAGAATCTCACCCACCCACTCCTGCGAAAAACCTCTCACCTATGTCTGCGCTATTGAAGTCCTCAAATCATGGTTTAAAGACTTCAAGGAGCAGAGAATCCTCCAGCAAGTGACCTATGCCCCATGCTACAAAGGAAGGCGAAAAACCTCCAGGGCCTCTTCCAATCTGCCCTGGAGGAAAATTCCTTCCCGACCCCAAATATGGCGATCAGCTAAATCCTGAGCATATGGGCAAGATTCACCAGCCAGATATCCAGGAAAGAATTTTCTGTAGTAACTCAAATCCCACTCCATCTAACATCTCATTACGTTTGCTAAAGACAGTTATAAAGTCCTCTTTTGTCTATCTACATCTTAGTGTTTATAATCAACAATGGATTTCAAGTAGGGCTGTGAAGCGATTAAAAAATTAATCGTGATTAAGCACACTGTTAAACAACAATAGAATACCATTTATTTAAATATTTTTGGATGTTTTCTACATTTTCAAATATATCGATTTCAATTACAACACAGAATACAAAGTGTACAGTGCTCATTTTATATTTATTTTTATTACAAGTATTTGCACTGTAAAAAAACAACAGAAATAGTATTTTTCAATTCACCTAATACAAGTACTGTAATGCATTCTCTTTTTCATGAGAGTTGAACTTACAAATGTAGAATTATGTAAAAGAAAAATCTGCATTGAAAAATAAAACAATGTAAAATTTTAGAGCCTGCAAGTCCATTCAGTCCTACTTCTTGTTAAGCCAATCGCTCAGACAAGCAAGTTTGTTTACATCTGCAGGAGATAATACTGCCCAGTTCTTGTTTTCAACATCCTCTGACAATGAGAACAGACATTCTCATCTTAGGGATTTGTAGGCGGAATCGCAAGATTTTTACATGCCAGATGCACTAAAGCTTCATATGTCCCTTCCTGCTTCAACCACCATTCCAGGGGACTTGTGTCCATGCGGATAACGGGTTCTGCTCAATAAGAATCCAAAGCAGTGCAGACCGACACATGTTCATTTTCATTATCTAAGTCAGATGCCACCAGCACAAGGTTGATTTTCTTTTTTGGTGGTTCAGATTCTGTAGTTTCTGCATTGGAGTGTTATTCTTTTAAGACTTTTGAAAGCATGCTCCACACTTCATCCCTCTCAGATTTTGGAATGCACTTCAGATTCTTAAACCTTGGGTCAAGTGCTGTAGCTATCTTTAGAAATCTTACATTGGTACCTTCTTTGCGTTTTGTCAAAACTGCAGTGAAAGTGTTCTTAAAACAAACAACATGCTGTGTCATCATCCAAGACTGCTATAAATTGAAATATATGGCAGAATGTGGGTAAAACACAGAGCAGGAGACATACAATTCTCCCGCAAGGAGTTCAATCACAAATTTAATTAACGCATAATATTTTTAATGAGCGTTATCAGCATGGAAGCATGTCCTCTGGAATGGTTACTAAAGCATGAAGAGGCTTATGAATGTTTAGCATATCTGGCACTTAAATACTTTGCAATGCCAGCTACAAAAGTGCCATGCAAACATCTGTTCTCACTTTCAGGTGACATTGTAAATAAGAAGCGGGCAGCGTTATCTCCTGTAAATGTAAACAAACTTGTTTCTCTTAGCGATTGGCTGCACACGAAGTAGGACTGAGTGGACTTGTAGTCTCTAAAGTTTTACATTGTTTTGTTTTTGACTGCAGTTATGTAAGAAAAAATCTACATTTGTCAGTTGCGCGTTCACAATAAAGAGATTGCATTACAGTACTGTATGAGGTGAACTGAAAAATACTATCTTTTATCATTTTTACAGTGCAAATATTTGTAATAAAAATAATATAAAGTGAGCACTGTACATTTTGTATTCTGTATTGTAACTGAAATCAATATATTTGAAAATGTAGAAAAACATCCAAAATATTTAATAAATTTCAATTGGTATTCTATTGTTTAACAGTGCAATTAAAACTGCGATTGTGATTCATTTTTAATCACAATTATTATTTCTTAATTAATCGCAAGTTAACTGCAATTATTTGACAGCCTTGGTCACTATGAATTACCTGAAAGAGAAAGGTTGGATCTTTAATAATTGTTCACAAGAGAACTAGGTTTTAATTTGCATATTGAATGGGCTAATTGCAGTCTTTGCACCAAACTGAGGCTACACTTACACTGTCCCATCCTCCTGGCAGGGCGAATCTTTATTTCTTCATGTCTTTGTTTATGATGGAATAACTCCTAAAAGGGGCTTGATTGGACCAACAAGGTGGACAATACCATCACTAGCTATATTCTGTCATCAGAAAAAGGTGCATTTAGAGGGGAAATATTGACCAAATGTTAGTTAACCTTAGCTGAAATGATTTTTCCTCTTCTCCATTTGCAGCTAAGCTGTTATTTGGCTCCATGGATTTCTCTCACCCATGTCTGCACCAAAATTGCTGATCAAAATGAAATATCTACAATTCAAGAGCATTGTGTGGATTTTGGAGGATTTGAGTCATAAACCAGTGACTAGATTACAAATGGGACAAAGATAGCATTTTCATCTGTAAAGGATCTTGCTCTATTATTGCTTCTGTTTCATTTTGCCTTGTATCAGAATTTCAAGAGAAAGAGTACCTCTAAGCATGAATAAGACACAAACTATATGAATATTTAATTTGGCATCATCATTTGAAAAATATTGCTTTTGTAATTGCTTTACCAAACCACCATGTGTGAGTCTACTGAAAGGAAATCACTTATCCAGATCCTGGCTTACAGTACCTGATGGCATGCATGTCAGTGAAATAGGAGGCATGTGACACACATGCTTTAGCTGTAGAGTATAGTGTAGTGTGTAGCTGTGCCATACCACAGGCTTGTATTGTTTTCATGGCACAGTTTAGGTGACTATAGCCAAAAAGCATGATTGGTAAATGCTGTTCATTTCACTGACATGAATTCCTCAATCTCTACTGCAGAATGCTGCAATGCATAACAAATTGAATTGTTGGGTTATAGGTACAGCCTGTATAATTCAGTGTTTGGCAGCCTCCTAAGTATCTGATGTTGGAAATATTGAAAGGGCAATAGACTACTCTGAGAACAAAATATGAGCAATCTTCTTTTAGCCCTAGAGAACAGAGAACAATGGGCTTCCCCTAGTGGCAGACTGGCACAGGCAACCTACCTCCACTTTTCAGGTATTTGTGATAACATTTCTGCCTAGGATAACCCAGATTATCAGAGGGGACACTGGTGTTTCTTTGTAAACAGGTGCCTTTCAAAAATGCTGTTCTCAGTTAGAAAGGCAGTCAGTGTGTTCTTAGTTTAAACTATTCCTTAGGAAGCTTATTATATAGAACAAGGCACCTTGAATTAACAAAAAAAAAAAACACCAAATGTAGGCCCAGACTGGGAGTTTATTGACTTGGACCATGTGAGTATTTGAAATGCTGATTTGCAGCCACTTGTCATCGGTAACTTGTAGCCAGAAGCACAGAGCCTGGTTCTCAGTTACTTTGATTCTATGCTTGAGTCAGGAAGTGGGGGACAGGGGACAGGGGCAAGGGTAGCTTTCAGCTACCATTGTGTTCCCTATAGTCAGGGGCTGTGCAGGGGCCTGCATAGTCCTTAGCATAAATTAGAACAGCCTTTTGGCTACTCTAATTTATGTACTACTTTCCATGATTCCAGAGAATGTCCTGCCATGTCCAGCCATGTCCTGAGCTGCCCCATCCCAGATGCTGGCAGCAGGGTTGGCATATACCACTCTTATACCAGTTGTACACTAGAAAAGGAGGTTGTCTGCCCAGGAGATATTCCTCAGAGGCCATTTCTGCCCACTTTAAGGTCTCTTTACATAGCCAGAGCAGCATAAAATGGCCTTAGTGTATTATAGTAAGGCCCACAGAGTGGGATCAGCATTTGTGAAGTGCATAATCCTGTGGAAAAATTCTCCTCCCTTTATATTATGCACAGAACTGCTGAAAAATTTATCGTAAGCAAATTTTCTTTCATGTGGCATCTGACCTTAGGATTTGGGCTAAAACCCCTTGTGATTCCGTTGCTGTTACATAGTCACACTAATACAGTGTTTAGCATCATTCCTATTTTTGTGATTTTCTGAAAAAATATAAAAGACAAGTCCCAAGGCATTTTTGTCAATATACAGTTGACAAAGTTTTTAATCTATAAGTAGAAAAGCAGCAAAGCATCTAAACTGCAATATAAAGCAAAACACAAGTCATCACATTTGAGGACAAACCCTTACTATGAGTTAAACTTCTCAATCTATAAAAAAGCAGATAAATTTTCCCTTGGGTTGATAAACTGCTTACTGAGACTAATAGGAAATCCTATCTCCTACTCAGCTTGATCTGGTCCCTTAGCCTATTTTCTACAGACGTCTCAGTTTTATATCTATATCTCTATAAAATAATCTTGCACTTAAGGGGGGTGGATGCGGAGAGAGAAAGATTCCATGCTCATGGGTTTTTTTTAAAATCTTGATTTTTGATAACAATAAGCAAAGAATTAACCTCCTGTTTGAGGTATAACTGAAATAATTTTTGGCAAAACCAGAGCAATTTACCAATGAGACTAATATTAATGCAATAACCTCAAGTTTCTAATTTACTACAGCAATAAAAAGAGTCTATAGCGTAAATGAAAATCAAATAGGGAAGTGTAGGATAAATTTAGGTAGCAGGCATCTCACTGCATTAATTGTTAATGTAACCTAGATGGAGCTACTATAAGGTGGGTGCATAACTGGTTGGAAAACCGTTCCCAGAGAGTAGTTATCAGCTAAGTTCCCTTGTAAGTTGCGAGGCCACGAAGCCGCCTATTAAGTGCCGCGCAGGGGAGCCCATCCCTCTCCAACCCAGCCTTGGTCTGCCACAGTTGCAGGAGGGGCACCTCTCCCTCCCCCAGCCCAGGTGCTGCTGCAGGGAGAAAGAGCTGGGGGGAGTCCTCTCTCCCCACCGTAACCCTGAGGCAGCCTGCACTGCATCTCCAGCCCCACCCCAGAGCCCGCACCCTCAGCTGGAGCCCTCACCCCCCCCAACCCTCTGCCCCTCATCCCCAGCCCCACCCCATAGCCCGCACCCCCAGCCGGAGCCCTCATACCCCTGCACCCCAACCCTCTGTCCCTGCCCTGAGTTCCCTTCAACACGCCTCAGCCCACCCCCACCACATGAGTTTTGTTATGTGCACCAATATGAAGGTGATATGTCACACATTCATTCTGCACATGGGTGGGAAAAATTAGAGTGAACACTGGTTATCAGTGATTCACAGTCATGCTGGAAGGGCATAACGAGTGGGGTCCCACAGGGATCAGTTCTGGGTCTGATTCTGTTCAATATCTTCATTGCTTGTTTAGATAATGGCACAGAGAGTACACTTATAAAGTTTGCGGATGATACCAAGCTGGGAGGGGTTGCAAGTGCTCCGAAAGATAGGATTAAAATTTAAAATGATCTGGACAAACTGGAGAAATGGTCTGAAGTAAATAGGATGAAATTCAATAAGGACAAGTGCAAAGTACTCCACTTAGGAAGGAACAATCAGTTGCACACATACAAAATGGAAAATGATTGCCTAGGAAAGAATACTGCAGAAAGGGATCTGGGAGTCATAGTGAACCATAAGCTAAATATGAGTCAACAGTGTAACACTGTTGCAAAAAAAAGGAACATCATTCTGAGATGTATTAGCAGGAGTGTTGTAAGCAAGATGTGAGAAATAATTCTTCCACTCTATTCCATGCTGATTAGGCCTCAACTGGAATATTGTAGTCAGTTGTGGGTGCCACATTTCAGGAAAGATGTGGATAAATTGGAGAAAGTCCAAAGAAGAGCAACAAAAGTGATTAAAGGTCTAGAAAACATGACCTGTGAGGGAAGAGTGAAAAAACTGGATTTGTTTAGATTGGAAAAGAGAAGACTGAGAGGGGACATGATAACAGTTTTCAAGTACATGAAAGGTTGTTACAAGGAGGAGGGAGAAAAAATGTTCTTTTTAACCTCTGAGGATAGGACAAGAAGCAATGGACTTAAATTGCAGCAAGGGCGGTTTAGGTTGGATAGTAGGAAAAAATTCCTAACTCTCAGGGTGGTTAAGCACAGGAATAAATTGCCTAGGGAGGTTGTGGAATCTCCTTTACTGGAGATTTTTAAGAGCAGGTTAGACAAACACCTGTCGGGGATGGTCTAGATAATACTTAGTTCTGCCCTGAGTGCAGGGGACTGGACTAGATGACCTCTCAAGGTCCCTTCCAGTCCTATGATTATATGGAATTTCCTATTAAATTATTTTGTAGCTGTACTGTATAAGTAACTATTGTATAACTAATAATTTCAGTAATATGTTAAAATATAGGACTTTTAAACCCTTAGGAGTAGTCCTATTCACTTCAGTTATGAGAAAAGTTCTGTATGTGATTAACTGTTTCCAGGTGTAGGGCCTAAAAGGGAACTTATAAGGGGAAATATTTTGGGTTTTTGTTTTTAATTGTTAGCACACACCAACTAATGAACAGCCTTCTCCCATTACAACCTGCATGTCCTACATCTGGCTCCTCGAGCAAGAAATGTGTGTGTGTGCGTGTGCGTGTGCATATGACACACAATTATTAGACAACACCACTTGCTTAAAATATTGGACTGAGGGAGATTGAAAATATGTCACATCAGCTTTCTCTGAAACGACTGAAAGTAAGCAGTATTGAAGCTAACAGATGTGGAAAAGGTTATGTAATATCACTTTGACTAGGACAAGCATCTTTGAAAGAGAAATTATTCAAATACCTGGATTTCAGAAAGATAGAATGAGGCAGGTGCTTTTTAAATGAAAAGTATATACTAGAAACGAAAGAAAAACAACCAAGAAATCTCAGCAAGTGACTGTTCTAGTAACACAGAAAAATTTAATTCGATCAATGCAAAATTGAAAAACAGGTTGGTAAACTTTTACACAGCAGCAATGACCCAAGGATTATTTTCACCTTGCTGCCTTGAGTTGATGCTTTTATTAAGTTTTCAAACTGTAATTCTGGAGGCAAATCAAATGCAAATATTTTCAAATATATTTTAAGGCATTACAGACGATGCAGCAACAATGAAAAAGCCAGATCTTTTGCTTCCTATAAAAGGGACTAGTTTTCTTATGTACTCTGAAGAATTTCACTCCTGATTTGAGCCCAGAAGATCCTGCTGTTACATCAGTGGTAAACTGCATTTTGTTGTGCGATATGTCCAGCCTGCTAGGGTTACCATGTGTCTGGTTTTCGACCAGAACACTGGTAGAAAAGGGACCCTGGCGGCTCCAGTCAGCAATGCTGACTGGGCCATTAAAAGTCCAGTTGCAGCATAGGCGCCGACTTCTGCTGGCGCCGGAGGGTGCTCGACCCCCCTCTGCCCCCAGCCGCGCCTCAACTCTGTCCCTGCCCCACCCCAATTCCAACCCCTTCCCCAAAGTCCCCGGCCCAACTCCACCCCCTCCCTGCCCCTATTCCAACCCCTTCCCCAAATCCCTGCTCCGGCCCTGCCTCTTCCCCGCCTCCTCCCCTGAGTGCGCCGCATTCCCACTCCTCCCCCATCCCTCCTGGAGCTTGTTACACCACAAAACAGCAGTTTTGCAGCGGCAAGTGCTGGGAGGTAGGCGGAGAAGCGGGGGATGTGGCATGTTCAGGGGAGGAGGCGGAGGTGAGGTGAGGTGGGGCGGGAGGGTGGAGAGGGAAGCTTGGCTACTGGTGGATGCAGAGAACCCACCAATTTTTCCCCATGGGTGCTCCAGCCCTGGAGCACCCCCAGAGTCAGTGCCTATGAGTTGCGGTGCAGTGGGGCTGGCAGGCTCCCCTGCCCGGCTCTGCGCAGCTCCCGGAAATGGTGATATGTCCAGCTCCTAGAGGGAAGGGAGGTCACGGGGGCTCTGCGCACTGCCCCTGAGTGCAAGCTCTGCAGCTCCCATTGGCCAGGAACTGCGGCCAATGGGAGCTGCAGGAGCAGCACCTGTGGGTTGGGGCAGCACACGGAGCTTCCCTGGCTGCGTCTCCGCCTAGAAGCCAGACATGTTGCTACTTCCAGGAGCCACCTGAGGTAAGTGCTGCCCAGAGCCTGCACCCCTCACCCCTTCCTGCACCCAAATTTCCTCCTGGAGCCCTCTCACCCCCTCCTACACCCCACCCCCTTGCCCCAGCCCAGAGCCTCCTCCCACACCCTGAACCCTTCATTTCTGGCCCCACCCTGGAGCCCACACCTCCAGCCCAGAACCCATACCCCTCCTACACCCCAACCCCCTGCCCCAGCCCAGAGTCCACTCCCACATTCTGAACCCCTCAGCCCCAGCCTGGAGCCCCCTCCTGCACCCCAACCCCTTCATCCCTGGCCCCATCCCAGAGCCCACACCCCCAGCTGGAGCCTTCACCCCTTCCTGCACTCCAACCCCCCGCCTCAGCCCAGTGAAAATAAGCAAGTGAGTGAGGATGGGGAAAAGTGAGTGATGGAGGGACGGGGGAATGGAGTTAGCAGGGGGCAAGGCCTCAGGGAAGGGGCGTGGCAAGGGTGTTTGGTTTTCTGCAATTAGAAAGTTGGCAACCCTACAGCCTGCATGGACACACTGGACATGAGGTTCATGTGAAACCTTTGGTGCTCAAATCCACTATGTACATCCAGTTAATCTAGAGACTCCCCAAAATGGGAATGTTTTCTAGAGGAACTGAGTTAGATGCTGTCTGACAAGGTGATGAAGTTCAAGATTTTTACAGCTGCAAGAGCATCTTAGCATCTGTGTTGATACAAATTTTAGCATCTGTGTTAGCATCTCATGTAGTGGCTCAAAATAATCTAACCACACCTTCCATTCTCAGTTTCTCACCACAGGTGTTGCTGCTAGCAGGCTGGCTCACAGTACAACTGAAACAGTTGCTGGTAAAAAGCACTTTATTTCCCTTCCCACAGCCATATATACACAGCACTTGTTTATTCCTTTTCTGTTGTTTATCACCCAATGTTCTCATCGTTCTTATCTTTAGGTTCCATTATCTTGTGGTGGTGAAGACTCTCAGGTGCTGCTTATATCATTAGTCCTCAGTTCAGCCAAAGTTTTCTGGCCTTGTCCTTCAACTTGTTACCCGCAGCCCCGCCTCTTGTTCTGTTCTTTTCCATTACTTGGTACACATTTCTAAAACATCTGATACTCAGCATTTCCCACACACAGGTACCTGGGTCAAGAATTAGAGAGCTGTCTCTAGCCCACACAAGAGCACTTTGTACTAAAAGTGGTTATTGGCAAATTGGATTCTGGGTGACTTTCTGTTTGATTGCTTTGAAATATAAAGTCTAAGATGCTGAAATCTAAGAGCTTGAAGATACTGAAAGGGGAAGGGAAATACTGTGCTCTGTTTCCGTGGATCATTTTGAACCAGAAATCTGCAATAGGATAAAGACCTGTTTTTTTCTATAGGAGTAAAAAATGGAGGCACAGAGTTCTCCTGTGCTGTTAAGGGGCAGAAACAACAAGGAAGGCTGCTACACAATTCTTTGCAAGACTCGGGGACTTGTTCTATTGTTCCCAACAGCAACAGGAAGAAAACATCTTTCCTCAACAAATTCTCATAAACATAGGTGGTGGGTATAATAGGCCAGGGGACGCTAAGCCTTCCCTGTGGCACAGCTACCTACCCACCGCCTTTCAGACAACAGATGCCTGGGCTGTGGTGACCCCACCTGCACTCCCATCCCTGCTCTCCCTCTACCCCCCAGGCTCCTACTGCCTGCCTCTGGCTGAATCCCTCCTCTCCTCCACCCTCTCCACTGTGAGCCCGCACTGCATCCCTCCTCTCCTCCACCCCCCCTTCCCCTGCGAGGCCCCACCACCCACTGCATCCTTCCTCTCCACCTCCTCCCCCACAAGGCCCCACCACTCACCGTGTCCCTCCTCTTGGTAAGCAGCAGGCAGGAATTAGGGGTACCTGGAGGCAGCAAATGCTCCCCCACAAGTTTTTGTACTTGTTCGAGTCGGGCGGGGAGAGCATTCGGCTCAGAGGAGGGGCAGAGAGTGCGAATGGCAAGGGCCGTGGGGGAAGGGGTGTTTGGAGGAGAGATGCGACTCGACCAGCAGCAGGGGCCTCATGGAGGAGGGGTGGAGGAGAGAAGGGACTCGACCAGCAGTGGGCGGGGGGCCTAGGGGAAGGAGTGGAGCAGGGTTGGAGCATGGGAGGGGCCTCAGGCGAGGAGGCCGAGAGGGGGTGGGGCCTCATGGCGGAGCCATGGCCCGGGTGATGGGGGAGCTTCCAGTGCATGGGCCAGCCTACTCAAATGTGGGAGGCACATGCTGCCCATGCTCACAGAGCTTTACTGGGAAGGAATAGGGCACTGCCACAGGAAGGAAGTGAAGAGCATAGCCTTTTAAAATGATTTCTAGAACTCAGTGGTCCAAAGTAATGACACATTCTGCTGGACAGAAAAATATTCATCGATTTTTAAGACCAGAAGGAATCATTCTGATCATCCAGTCTGACCTCTGTATAACATAAGCCACAGAACCTCACCCAGGAATTTCTGCACCAAGCCCATAACATCTGTTTAAACTGTAGCATACTGTTTGGAAAACTCTCCAATCTTAATTTAAAGATTGCAAATGTTGGCAAACCCACCACATTCCTAGGACACTTGCACCAATGTTTAATTACCATCACTATTAAATTTGCACTTTTGTGGCTCAGCCCTCCAGCCAGGTCACAGAGATGAATTTTGGTCAATTAGTCTGTAAGCTGCTTAACCCTTTCTGGCCATACATCACACTTTGTATAAGTTTTGTTGCAATTATTTAACAGTGGTAGCAACAATGATTTGCATGGTCATATTTTAATCAGATAACATCACAGGGGTGCAGGTACAGCAAAGCTGTGGGGCCTCCAGCAGGGGGTCACGAAGACCTGGTACACCCCATCACACCCATCTTGGCACTTTAGACTATGATCAAGTCATCTAAAGCCTTCTCTTGGATAAATTAGATAGGTTGAGTTTCTTAAGTTCCTCAATATAAGGCATTTTTCCAACACCTTGAATCATTTTTGTAGCTCTTTGCTAAACTCTTTCCCATTTGTCAACATCCTTTATGAAGTGTGGACACCAGTACTGGACACTGTATTCCAATAATGGCCTCATAATGCCATATACATACGCATCTCCCCAGTCCTATTTGATGTTCATCTACTTATACAGTCTAAGATTGCATCTGCCATCTTACCTACAGCATGACACTATAAGCTTATGTTCAATTAGTATCTACTATGATCCACAAGTCCTTTTTACTGTCACTTCATTCAGGATACAATCTCCCATCTTATGTGACCTACATATTTTATTCTTAGATAGATGTATGTATGTCCTTGCATTTGGCTGTATTAAAATGCAGTTTTCAAGTGTGCCTACCTTACCCATCCCCATCATCATTTACCAATTCACCAATATTTTTGTTATCTGAAAATTGTACATATTTTTTTTCAGATCATTGATAAAAATATTGAATAGCATTGGATGAAGAACAAATCTCTATAGGACCCCACCGGAAACACTCCCATTGGAGGATGATTCCCATTTATAATTACTTTTTGCAATGTATCAAAAGATGGTTTCCAGGATTCTACTGTTTCTGGGACCACATCAGAACTGCTGTTTAACTTCAGAGGTTGATGACAAAGCTAATAGGATTCAAAGATACTAGACACTGACAGCTTTTGTAATAGTGAGCGCTGACTGAATTGCTTTCTGCTGAGAATGAACCCCAAATTGATAGCTAGACTAAGATTGTTGATAAACTGTCTAGGTGCTTATGTGGTCCCCTCTCATCATGAGAGTCTTTGAGGATTCCAATGAAGTGAGCTGTAGCTCATGAAAGCTTATGCTCAAATAAATTTGTTAGTCTCTAAGGTGCCACAAGTACTCCTTTTCTTTTTACAAAAATTATGGCACTTAGAAAACAAGAGAAAGACATAAAGATCAAACTTGAAGACAAAGAATAAGACAACTAGAACAAGTGGAAAAATTGATGTACTTTGGAAGCCTACCATTGAAGAATTGGAATTTTGAAAATGACATAAAAAGAAGAATTAGACCATCCATTACTGCATTTGGAAAACTCTACAAGCTCTGGAAGGCTAAAGAAATTTCAATGAAACTAAAAAATGTTATATATAAGATAACTGACATGCCAATACTACTATAGAGGTTGAAATGCTGGCGTATGAAGAAAGCCTTTGGACAAAAGATGTTGACTGCAGAAATGAACTGGCTAAGAGAAGCAGTGAGAGTTTCAAGACTGCAGAAAATAAAAAATTATGAAATAAGAAAATGGCTAGGGCAAAAAATAATACTATTACAGAAGATTCAAGAAAGATGACTGTGATCGTTCGGATGTATGTCACAAATGGACTCAAAAAGGACATCATACATGGCAATATATACCAGAGAGCATAGAACTAGGAATAGAGGATGACTGAGGATGTGTTGGATAGACACAGGTTTCAGAGTGGTAGCCGTGTTAATCTGTATCAGCAAAAACAACGAGGAGTCCTTGTGTTGGATAGACACAGCAAAGAATGCCATAGAACAATAAGGGTTAAAGATGAACAAAGCCATGAAGCTGATACAAGATAGAAAGTGGTAGAAACATTTCATTTGGTCCCACCATTGCTGTTGAGTTCCTAGTCTTGTAGGCTAGGAGTTCCAACTCTCTCTAGTGAAACATAAGATACAGTCTGAGCTGAAGGGTGGTATGAAATGTAAATATGTGTTCTGTCATGTTTTGGCACCATATAATGTGTTTGCTTGTACAAGTATAAACTTTAGGCTGCAGCTACATCTAAGAAAATGTTTTTCAGCCAGAGAGACTCTTAGGCAGAACAGACTTTACTGGCAATGTGCTCAGAGAGTAAGATAAGTGCATCACAGCTGCCTATAAACATTTACTTCCAGAGCTAACTGCTTCTACTTCCAGAACTTGTATCATTCTTTGTAATAGTACCATTTGGTAACACCCATTAATGTTGGGACCCTGCATCTGGGCTTGGTAGTGGTGAGTCACCCAGCAAAGAATCAGCCATCTCACATGAAGCCTCAGTTATAAAGGATAGATTTTAGGGGCAAATTAAGAACATGTTAGGGTAGATTAAATCTTGACAGTGTCTCAATGAGTTCTGGATGTATGACCAAAAGGTGTGATATTCAACATGATTCTGTAACTGAAAAATAAAAGAGAAAAGATCTCATCTTCAGGACAGCTCAAATGCTAACACTGCAGCAACCATCACCTGGAAAAGGTTAATAAAGTCAGAACTGTCAAATAAAAGTACCGAAGCTGGAGCATTTATTCCGGTAGATTTGAGGAGACCACTCTCTGTCATCCTCACAGAAGCAAACTTTGGTATGCTTCAGTCTGGAAGATGATCTAGGTGATACAGTACTAGACGGAACTGAGAGATGCTGAGTACCTGTAACTCCTGCTGAAGTCCATGAAAGTTGTAAGGGCTCAGCGCATCAAAAGATCAACCCCTCAGTGGGAAGTATTAGCATGCAAAAATGAGCTGTGTCTTTGTACATAAGATAGTTATGCAAAGCTAATGTCTATTTCAGTTTGCTAAAACAGACACTTTGCTTTATCATGCCTTGAGGCCAAAAGGGCATGGAACATATTAGGACCATTTTTGTAGAATCTTTAGTTTTTCAGATTCAATTAGAGTAAAAATCCAATTTCTGCTTATGAATAAATCTAGCATATCTATCTAAGCAAAAAGTTAAGAATCTGTAGCTTAATAAACACACAGCCATAATGTTTTACTACCTCACAATTTGTAAAAATCAAAAATTGTCCTCCTATAAAAATGTTACTTTAAATCATATTTTCCTCATGTATTATTTTATATTTGAGGAGGCACATTCTTGAGACACTTGGTAAACTAAGGTTTCAGAGTAGCAGCCGTGTTAGTCTGTATTCGCAAAAAGAAAAGGAGTACTTGTGGCACCAGTGAGCTGTAGCTCACGAAAGCTTATGCTCTAATAAATTTGTTAGTCTCTAAGGTGCCACAAGTACTCCTTTTCTTTTTGGTAAACTAAGTTGACAGTTTGATATGACTATATATTGCACTGATAAGCTTAATATTAGCAAAGTCATAGACAAATATCTTACCTTGTCCATAAAGAAACTTGACCACATTGTCAATCATTGGATTTTTTAACCTTATAAATTTCCTTTTCATGCATCTCATTACATTTTATTTATACAGCACCTTTTATCTCCAGCATTCTCTCATATTCTTACAACAACAACAAATGAAAATATGAAAAAATCCCATGCAGTCGAATGTTTATCCACTTCCTTTGTGTGTCAAGCTCATTAGTAACAAATAACAATGAATATATGTTTTCCAATCCAATTTGATGATTATTATTAGCAACATGCCCCAATAACCAGGATAAGAAATGTGTTTGGTATATAACTGATGTGAAATTTTACTTTCCCACACTCCATTCCAGGGCCCTCAATGCAAGATCTCAGTCCTTTGATGGAAAAAAAAAAAGCTTCCCCCCCCACCAAATGCATCTGATGAAGTGAGCTGTAGCTCACGAAAGCTTATGCTCTAATAAATTTGTTAGTCTCTAAGGTGCCACAAGTACTCCTTTTCTTTTTGCGAATACAGACTAACACGGCTGCTACTCTGAAACCAGTCCTTTGATGTTACAGCCATTATGAAACACTACTGGAGAATGTGGCCCACCAATACATGGTCAGCTAAGTCTTGGTTTTGTACTAGAGGGTGTGATTTTACGAAGTATTTTTGTAACAAATATATGTAACACAATAAAATGAAATGTTGCTCTAGTTTGCTAAGTAGTCTGGCTCCATGCTCCAGCAGTATTACATAGTTTGAGGGGGAAAAGAAACAAGTTAAATTATACTGAATTACTGTTTTGTCCTGTGCAGTTTGAGATTGTTTAAGGACAATTACTACAGCCAAGACTTTTCCAAAAAATGATTGATTTGTAGTGCCCAATTGGAGATACCTTAAAGGAGCCTGATTTTCAGAAGATAATGAGCATCTGAGACGTTGGGTACCCACAAACTGAATCACCCCAAATCAATCACTTTTTAAAATCTTATCCTACAAAGGCAAACTATTAATAATTATTATTTATTATTTTGTGGAATTTCAGACCATAACCCAACAACTCTTTAGTATTTGAAAGATACCTCTTAAAATATTTTACATATCAATAGAGCCACATCTGTGCTTCTTCATTTTTAAAGATGGCTGCCTTGTGTGTTCTTCAGAGGTGAAAACTGCTATGCTGAGTTGTTCCAGCCTTCTAATAATGCTTGAGATTCTACTGTTGAGAAGCAAGGAGAGGCAGATGCCTGTTTATAAATATACTGCCGGTCATTGGTTTTTCTATTGATCCTGTTTCATTTGTACTTTATTTGAAGGTTAGATAAAAACAAGCACACACACAAAAAAGACTTACATTTTGTTAAGAAATCAGTACATTAAATATCATGTTTGCAGATTTAATGTAGCCATGTTGGTCCCAGAATATGAGAGAGACGAGGTGGCTGAGGAAATATCTTTTATTGGAGCAACTTCTGTTGATGAAAGAGACAAGCTTTCAAGCTCCACTGAGCAGTTCTGCAGATATTACCTCACCCACCTTGTCTCTATTATTAAACACCATGATCATATAGATATTTTACTTTAATGTCAGCATATTTGAAACCCCAGCATAAAGAGTTAGACTGATTGTGTCTACACAGCAGTGGACAAGTGAATCCTCTTCTTCCTCCCACTCCTCAGTTATGTGACACAAGAGTGACACAAAAGAGCAGCCTCTGAGCACAGGGACTGCTCGTTCCTATCCTATCTGCCTAAGAGCACCATGACAAAAAGGGGGTGGGAAAGGGCAAGCCAAGCCCCCACTTTTCTCCTCACCACCAGCTCATGGAACTGGGCTGGTAAATCAATATGGGCTTCTGCAGAGGGCACCACACACATACCATGCTCAAGGAGCACTACTGGAGAGAGTGTGCCTCCGAAGGTAGTGCTTTTCTCCACCACTGCATGCAAGGTAGGGGCTTGAAAGCCACAATCTAGCCCATGGCACAGACAAGATAACCAGTCTAATCAAAATAAAGCCTGGATGTTTTCCCTTAGTACAGACAGCAGGAGTGATCCCACACTCTGAATTCAAACTTACTGATGACAGGTGAACACATGGTGCAACAAAGCCTCAAAAGGATTCAAAAATAGCTACAACATGCTCACAATGCAGAGGAGGGTAGAAAAAGCCTGTATTCCACATGCTGTGGTCACTCAGGGTATGTTTACATTGCAATTAGACACCTGCAGCTGGCCCAGGCCAGCTGACTTGGGCTCACAGGGTTCGGGCTAAGGGGCAGTTTAATTGTGGTGTAAACATTCAGGCTTGGGCTGAAGCCTGGGCTCTGTGAGGTGGGAGGGTCCCAGAGCTTGGGCTACAACCAGTCCAATTGCAATGTAGACATACCCTCAGAGTACACAGTGGTATAGCTCAAGCACTGGCAGTAAGAAGTATAAGCTAGAGGCAGGCCAAAAAGAAGTCATACAAAAGAAGAGATACTTAAATTCAGAAGTGCATACATTTCAAAAACACCTGGACTAAGGAAATAATTGAGACTGGTCAAAAATAACTAGGGATTCTGGCTATTCAACTGGTGTAAGGGACAAATTCTGTACTAGTGGCCAATCACCCCCTACATAGAGCTATGGCCCATATATTCTGGGGTTTGGAACGTGTTAATGATATCATATTGGGGAATCCTATAATTTAACATATGTGTGGCAACATTGTATGAGATCAGGACAATACTGACCAGCACATAGTGAGTTTTCAAATAACCTTACAAGGCATACCTGGTACACAGATGATTGCAATTGTGTGTAGGGTATGAATACAGGGGTGTATTCTGTCACAACCACTGAACAACATTTTCACCATAATAAAATCATATTGTACTAGTAAATATATTTGCAAATCAATTTTTAATAAAATAATATTATCCTTGAGTTATATTCATATAGGGAGAACATCAAATAATCTCTTCATTTATGTGTGGTATTTTCTCATTATGCCATTTTCACTCAGATTGTTGACAGCCCAATTTGCAAGCCTTGGAGTACCAAAAAACTGTATGTAGTTCCTGTTAACATGTCTAGGTGTAACAGCAGATAACATGACGCAGTATTTAGTGGTGGCCAAAGCATTAATCATACTCAGCTCTAGATCAACTGTCTTGTTGAAAAATAGTTCACAACAACTAAGCTAAATACAATACAAGGAACATATGATTCAGCCAGAATTCCTCCAGAGATTGTGAGTTCATAGGAGTTCTCCTTCCCTTCTACAGGATGAAACATGAGTTCCCCCTTGCACTGGGCCAGCTCTACTGGTTGGTTTCACAAGGCAGTGTCCTCACCACTCCCTATGGGAAGTCTAGTGCTTGCAGTGGTGCTAGACTGATATAGATACCCACCCCAAATGGGGCTACTACTCATTTCTGCTCAAGGGAAGAGAAAGCACCTCCTCCCTCTTCTCCACCCCCCCCCAGGATCCTATACTCTGGCCCTGATCCAGCAAAGCACTTAAAGCAAAGCCACATCGAAATGAGTGGGAATACTCACATGCTTTATGTTAAGCACATGATTAAGTGCTTTACTGAATCAGGAATTGAATGCTCTACACCTTGAAGGACTGAGCGTCAACATAGAAACAGCCATAACCTTACTCCTTATTATCATCCTGCATGAAATATTTATCATCTTGTGCTGGATCCACAGCATTTTACAGAGCATTGCCAAACAACTGTGCAATTCCAAATGTGTGACGGGGTGGATAGGCCCCGCACTGCTACGGAGGGGGTTAATCCTTCCCTCCTAGCAGAGGAAGCCCCACCCCTGAGGCTCTGCTGGGCATGTTCCACCTGGAAGTCAAGTATAAAAGCCTGCAGAGCTACTCAGTCAGGGTAGACTGCTGAGGAGGAAGGACATTTGGCTGAGGAGCTAGCTCAGGAGATGTTACAGTGCTTACTAAAGAGAGCTGAAGAGCAAGAAACCTGGACCAAGGGCCTGCTGCTATCAGAATCCTGGGGAGTGTCTAGTGCTGAGAAGCCTGGAGATCCTGATACCATATGGACCAATGCTGCAGGAGAACTGGTAGGAAGTGACCCAGGGAGGGTGAAGGAATGGTACCTCCCACCCTTATGAGGTCAGTGTGTTTCAGTAGGATTCCTGTCAGGGCCTGGTGGAGTTGGGTGGGCCTGGACCCCCCCCCATCCCCACTGGGGGCTGTCATTCCCTTGTGATAGCCCCTAGCCACTAGGCCACCTGTTTTGCCTCCAAAGGTGGCTATATTGACTCTGGCCACTAGGCTGAACTATCCTTCTAGAGGAGGATAATTAGGTGGACTCTGGCCATTGGGCTGCACTACCGTAGGGGTACCTTGAATGGACTCTGGCTGCTAGGCTGCATTACTCCACTCAGGAAAAAGAAAAGGAGTACTTGTGGCACCTTAGAGACTAACAAATTTATTAGAGCACACGCTTTCATGAGGTACAGCTCACTTCATTGGATGCATCTGATGAAGTGAGCTGTAGCTCATGAAAGCGTGTGCTCTAATAAATTTGTTAGTCTCTAAGGTGCCACAAGTACTCCTTTTCTTTTTGTGAATATAGACTAACACAGCTGCTACTCTGAATCCACTCAGGAAGAGGCAGTAGACAGACCCTGGCCATTGGGCCACTGACTACCAGGGGGAGGGCTTAGAAAACAGATGTAGGTGGGGTTACTTCCCATACCCATGACTCAAGAGGCTGATGAGGCCCAAAGCCTGCCACTCAAGGTCATTACATGTGTTTTGATCTATTAAACTAGGGAGATACTTAGAAAACCATCTTTTTTTTTTAATGGAATGTACCCTACTAGCTGCTAAATTCCATGTAAAGATAACAAGCCTAAAGCACATGTGGCATGAGAAACCATAGCATCCATGCCTTCTGTCATATCAGTTAGACTGCAGCTAATCTAAAGACTCTTGGAGTGTAATGATTCCTTCTGACAGAAGTTGATAAGCTTCAATATTCTCTTGCTGATGGGTGACTTAACATCAAAAGTAGCTTTAAATCTGGGAAATGGCCAGCTTTCCTTATATATGTGGGTTTGTACTAGTGTGTAAATATTTTTTATTGTAGGATTTCTACTTTCCTTTTGATACATAGAGGCAATGATTTACTTGGGATACTTAGCTGAATGCTATTCTACTTCATAAAATTCAATACTTGTATTAGCCTTTAATGCTCAATTAAGGGAATGTTTTTTTTAAAATACTATAGCAAATAAATTAAACATTTAAGAATGTCATTAGCATCTCTTCTTGCTCCATTTACTCAGTACCTTGCATTGCATTCCCAATTAGTTTTTGTTTTTAGGCTGTAAGCTCCTCAGGGCAGATGCCTTGGGCCTGATTCGGCTTTCATGTATAATGCCATAAAACAGAAATAACTGCTCTGACAAAGCTGGTGTTTCACTAGTGCAAAATCAGAGTAAATAAAATCAGAATCAAAGCCCTTAGGTTTTCTTTTGTCTGTAAAAATACTTGTTCATTCTGGGTGTTGAGAAACATAATGTATACCCAAATATGTACCTGTATTTACCCATATCCACATTTAGACTGCGTGTCCAAGAAACTAGAGTGATTAATAATGCAAAAAAATTGCTCTGTCAGAACTCTTGTAATTTCTCCAGCACCTTTGGAATTTCTCTGCAACATACACAATGAAAATTTTAAAAGTATTTGCACAAATTGTGTGGTCATGGAAACTGTGATGGAATGTGTATTTGCTTTATTAGTTCTACAGTTCATTAAATTGTGCCCATCCCTATCTCTTGTTGAATAAGCAAAATATACAGCTGCAGACAAAACTAAAATGAACTGAATAGAACCATGCAACTATTAGTCAAAACTGATCATTCCCACTTACAGACTAATGTTTGTTACATTCAGAGTCTCTTACAGCAGCATGTAGATATGTTTTCCCCATGTATAGTGAAACTGATCAGTATCTCCTTTTTATCCTGTCATTAAGATGACCCAATAAAATAGGTAAATTTAAAACCAATAAAGGGATATACTTGTTCAAACAGCACAGTCAGCTGGTCAAAATTCATTGGCACAGAAGATCACAGGATTAAATACAGAAAAATGTATCACCTTATGACATTTAGCAGCACTTATAGTTCCACTATATCTGATGATATGCCTGGTAATCAAATCTCATTTTTCAGGGTGGAAAAATTATTTTAGAGATCAGGAATCAACTTGCTGCCCATACAGCATTGGGCTGGGTGCATCATGGGACATAGGGGAGAGTCACTTTCTTCTGGACTGTCTGGTATAGATTACTGCAAGAGGTAGGATACGTGATTTGATGGACCACTGGTCAGATCTAGTATATGAAATTCTGTTCATAGAATATCAGGGCTGAAAGACCTCAGGAAGTCATTAGCCCAACCCCCTGCTCCAAGCAGGACCAATCCCCAAGTAAATCATCCCAGCCAGGGCTTTGTCAAGCCTGACCTTAAAAACCTCTAAGGAAGGAGATTCCACCACCTCCCTAGGTAACGCATTCCAGTGCTTCACTACTCTCCTAGTGAAAGTTTTCCTAATATCCAACCTAAACCTCCCCCACTTCAACTTGAGACAATTACTCCTTGTTCTGTCATCTGGTACCACTGAGAACAGTCTAGATCCCCTTTAGGTTATTTCTATGTGATCAATTTACAGCATTAGGAAGTAAACAGTCATAGCAATTAGTAGCCAAGTCATGGTCTTTCATAAAACTATGCTGAATATTCAAGATACCTAAACAAACACCATAGGACAGTAACACTGACATATCTGAAGGATACAAAAATGGTAATTTACCTGTCTATAGCATCTTCTTTCCAAGGAACTCAAAGTACAGTGAATTGATCCTCCCCACACTCCTGTGGCATAGTCAGTGATCTTTATTTTACAGATCTAGATACTGAGGCATAAAGACATTATGTGACTTGCACAAGTCACAAATCTGGTCTCCAACAGAGTCAGGAATAGATCCCAGATTTCCTAGCTGTCAGCCTCTGCCTTACCCACAAGTCCATCTTTTCCTTCCTTATCAATAAAGGGGTTAACAGTGAAATATTCAAAATGCACATTGGGCTGAAAGATCAAAACTAAAATAATGGCAAGACAACCTGCTCTCACCCCACCCCAGCTGTAAAATCCCTATGGCAACCCACTCAAAGTGAAACCATCTGCACCCACACATCCCATTGTAACTCAGCGGGTGCCCAAAAAAACAATTGAACATGCCTGCAGGTGTTCTTTTGTCTGTCATCACTTGGATCAGGTACATCTCTGTTATCATTTTTCAGAGATCATATTTTTTTTGGATCATCACTATAATAAACACTGATTACTTGCATGTTCATTCTCACATGAAGAATCTTTGCAAAAAAACAATCAGCAGTATCTAATTCACCAGCCTTTGTAACATCCACCAAACAGCAATAAATGGATGTACTTAATTGGCCTTCTGCATTGCACAGGGGAGCAAAAAGCATAAATACAGTGCAGATCAAGAACAAAACAAAAAAATGGAGCTATTGCATTGCTTATTTTGCTAGACTTTTAGTTCCCCTAATACTCAGCTCGGTTTTAATTTGGAAATGGCCTCCTGTTGTAGGTTTTCTTCTCTCTTAACATCATGTTGAGACTGGTCTCTTCCCTTTACCCCCAGACTCCGCATCAAACCCTTTGAATAGCTGGAGATCTCTGAATACTTTTTTTTAAAAGCTTTCACAAAAAGTGGAAAGAGCTGTAGAAATTTCAAATGCTGCTTAAGCAATTCAAATGCCCCTCTAATAGTAGTGTCTTGAAATCTATGGGAGGATTTATTAACCTTAGCTTACCACCCTTAATCATATTTTTGGGTGCTCCACCTTTGTTTAGTTGTATACTGTCTGTAAATGAAGTTTCAGTTTGAACCTAGAGAATTTAGTCTTGGCATCTGCCTGTATCTTTTTCTAATTCTGATACTATTTCTTTTTCTATAACAGATTGTGAACAGCATCTCACGTTTGCTCCATTCTGTTGAGAAATAAACATAGTAACTCTAATAAGGAGTATCTAGATTTAATTTTAGAATCAAGAGAATCTCCAAACTCTCCCATATCAGCATTAACTCCAGCCATACATCTTTCAGCTCTTTGATAAGTACTTGCAGTACAGAAAATCAGAATTGAGGGAGGGTCAACTATTTTTCATGTGCTTCCGCTGAGAGCCCTACAGGTGTCAATACTTGCCTCAGCAGGGATTTGCAGATGGCTCAAAATCCTGAGTGAGTCATAAAACTCTAAAAGAAAATGTTCATGTTGCCTTTCTGCATCACAGTGTCAGTCAGGAATGCAGCATGATCTGGTAGATGGGGTATTGGCTAAGCAGTCAGGAGACCTGGGTTCTCCTCTTAGCTCAGCTGTTTCTTTGGAAAAGAATACCTTAGTTTCCCCATCTGTATAATGGGGATAATGATACCTACTTCATGAGGTACTGTGAGGCTTAGTGTTGGGAAAGGACTATGAAGGTTATATAAGCACTAAATAGTAGTCTTGTTTCATGGTATTTTGTCTGTTTCCCAGATGTTTTGGAACATGCATATTGTTAAGATGTGGTGTTTGTCTCATACATATACCATTATTCCAACTACAACACAGATACCACCACCACCAATACATCTGCAATTCTCTGTTATGCCTTTTGCCAGAAAGGGAGAGAATGGATGAAACGATAGGTTTTTTTTTTTTGCACACTGCAACTCTAAACAATATAGTTGGTCGGGAAATCTCTCCAGCTGATTCCTTCCACAGCTGTAAAACTCACTCTTTTGGGCAGGAACAGTCTTTGTTTGGTAGTCATACAACATATGACACAATGGGGTCTTGATCCGTGACTGGGGTTTCTAGAAACTGCTTCTATGTATACAATAGATATAAATATACTAAATTGAATGAAAAATATGTAGAAACAGTAGGATTTTTTGTTCAATACAGTTTAAGAACTATAAATATATATGTCCCTCAATTCTCCCAATGGGATATCAAAAAAGCAGATAGGCAGGCTAATATCCCAGCCTAAGAACAGCTGTGTCCATAAGTGAAATATTTTTGAAAATGAGCAAGAAACTCATTTTCAACACATTGAAGATGATCATTTTCTGCCAAAAGAGGGGTCCACAAACATGACCATTTTCATACTTCATAGTAAATGTGTTTATAATCTGGAATGTTGTGAGGTTGAGATGCCCATTGGTTGAGAGTTAGCCAATCCTTAAGTTAGAGACTGATGTAGAACATTCAAAATAAAAAGGTTTCTTTGTCTAGCTGGGAAAACATCCTTCTCTGCCTGTTTAGGTATGACATTGCTATGATGTAAATGTGGGGGTTTTTGTTTTTTCTCTCCCAAGAATCTCTTCCCACTGTTTCAGGGCCAGTCTGATTGCTCTTATTCCTAGTTATAGTCTCCTCTGAACCAACAGACTACTATAGTAGGCCTCCTGAGTGTGGAGGCTTGTATCATGTACTATAGCTCTCCAAGATTCTGAGATCTGATATCCAAGAGATAATTGTACTTTAACTTTCAATAGTTCAACAATAAGAGTATTCTGGGGTAGCTGAATTGGGTTCACAGTGAAAAGAATAAAAAGCTAGTTTGAGAGGCAGTGTGTCTTAATAGATAAGGGCCTAGTCTAGGCAGCAGGACTCTTGGGTTCTATTCCTGGCTCCAGTACTGAGTTGCTCTTTCCTTTCTCGCCTTTTGTCAGTCTTGTCAATTTCAAATGTAAACTTTTCAGTACAAGAATTGCCTATTGTGTTTCCACAGCATGTCCCACAATGGGACCCTGATCTTGGTTGGGACCTGTAGATGCTACTTTAAGACAAATTATTAATAAAAAATTTAACAGTTGTATTAATCTTTCATAGTCAAACCTGTGTTCAGATCTTGCAGCAGGATATGAGCATGTCCAGAGGTTCATCAGCATTCTCTGCCAGATAAATTTAGATACATCATAGCTTGCTGAACAGTGAAGAGATTTTCAGGTGCTTTGCTATGATTATTCCAAGATTCTGCATAATCTGGGGTGGTGATTGTGTCATAAATATAAAGGGAAGAGTAAACACCTTTAAAATCCCTCCTGGACAGAGGAAAAACCTCTTCACCTGTAAAGGGTTAAGAAGCTAGGATAACCTCGTTGGCACCTGACCACAATGTCCAATGAGGAGACGAGATACTTTCAAAAGCTGGCGGGAGGGAGAAACAAAGCCTCTCTCTCTGTCTGTGTGATGCTTTTGCTGGGGACAAACAGGAAGGGAGTCTTAGAACTTAGTAAGTAATCTAGCTAGATATGCATTAGATTCTGATTTCTTTAAAGGGCTGAGAAAATAAGCTGTGCTAAATGGAATGTAGACTCCTGTTAGTCTTTTTGTAACTCAAGGTTTTGCCTAGAGGGATTCTCTGTTTTGAACCTAATTATCCTGTAAGGTATTTACCATCCTGATTTTACAGAGGTGATTCTTTTTTACTTTTTCTTCTATTAAAATTCTTTTAAGAATCTGATTGCTTTTTAATTGTTCTTAAGATCCAAGGGTTTGGGTCTGTGTTCCCCGATAAAAATCCTCACCAATTTGTATCAAGCCTTCCCCAGGAAAGGGGGTGTAGGGTTTGGGAGGATTTTGGGAGGGAAAGATGTTTCCAAGTGGGCTCTTTCCCTGTTAGACGCTTGGTGGTGGCAGCAATAAAGTCCAATGGCAAAAAGTAAAATAGTTTGTACCTCAGAAGCTTTAACCTAAGTTGGTAAAAAAAATAAGCTTAGGGGGTTTTTCATGCAGATCCCTACATCTGTACCCTAGAGTTCAGAGTGGGGAAGGAACCTTGACTGATCTCTTCTCATGACTGATTAGAAATCTTTGTCAGAAAATATTTACAGGGGAGTTGGCTCTTTTCAAAGCACTCATCTCAGTAAGTCATTAGAAATGGATACATATGAGGAATTGCTGTCTCTCGGCACTGCAATCAACACTAAAATATGAAACCTTTGGTACAGATCCTTGTGAACACAGACTAAAGGAAGTAATTTATATTGAAAGTGATTATTGGCATACACAGATCTGAGGAATCTGCTGTGGCATTTTCTGATGGGTGTATCTAAATATGACTTTGAAAATGACCTATGTTGTCAAGGTGACAGTTTAGCCTTCCATCCAGATCTCAGTCTGATGCATTTGTTCAGACATTTGAGATTTAGGATGGAACAGACCCACTATCACTCCAACAATTCCTCAAAACTATGCCGCATACTGAATATACACCCAGAACTTCTCTTTAGCTTCCCACCCCCATTAGGGTGCAACTGTAAAAGTTAATCATTGGTGATACATTCCATGGTTTCTGGGGCTACTCTGATTTCTGAGATTTGACCAAGGGAAGTGTTACAAGTCTATGGAGTAACCATGTTTTTAAAATAGAGAAAGGTACCTAGTTAAGAGATATTAGCTACTCTTTCCACAAACTTCTGTAACTCTGGTATACATTAAGCTTGCTATACGCTTTCCAGGAACGAAGAAAGACCAATCTTTTTTCCACTCCACCCAGGCTGGAGCAATGAGTGCCAGCTCACCAGTAGGCCCCTGTGGCCCCAGGCAAGGGGCATTCAGGGAATCTCTACACACTGCCCCAGCGCTGGCTTCTTGACTCCCATTGGCCAGGTACCACAGCCAATGGAAGCTACAGGGGTGGTGCCTGCCTGCACAGGCAATATGCACCATGCAGGGAGGCCTTGCCCCTCTGTCTAGGAGCTAGATATGTCAGCCTCCTTGAGAAGCAGAGCATAGAGATCCTGCTGCGCCACTGACAAGGAGCTGCTGGAGCCTGCATCCCTTCCTACACACCTACCCCAGCCCAGAGCCCCCACTGCACCCAAACTCCCACCCAGAGCCTGCACCCTAAACCTCCTTCTGCACCCCAACCTCCTGTCCCATCCTTGGCCCCATCCCAGAGCCCACTCCCCACCCAGCGGGAGCTGCATCCTCTCCCACACCCCAATCCCCTGCTCCAGCCCTGAGCCCACTCCAAACCCCCAGGGGCCTCACAAAATCTAATAGCTTTTGCCCCACAGGAGAGTTAATCCAGTGCTGCCTGGACCAGGGGCTGAGGTGCACTAACTTCCTCCCCCAGAGGAGGACCCCGAGGAGCTGCCAGGACTAACATCTGACAAGTACCCCGAGGAGCTGCTGGGACTGCTGTCTGAGTACCCTGAGGAGATGGAGGACCCCTGCACTATGGAGCACAATCCCCAGACTGTGGTAGGAAGTAACTCAAGGAAACCACACTTTAGTCTGGTTTTGCTGCAATAGTGCGAGTTGGTGTGTTTTGGTGGGATTCCCTCAGTCAATAGTGACTGACCTTTTCTCCACTGTTAGGGCCCTGGGCTGGGACCCAGTGAAGTAGGGTGGGCCTGGGTCCCCCTGCTGCCAACCCCACCCCTGGGGCAGCAACCCACCCATCTTAGTATGAACGACCTGTTTGTCTGCTGACTGGCCAGCAACAGTGGCTATCAACTGTTGCTGCTCTGCCCCGTCCAGAGAGCCTATTGCTCTGGCCCACCCGGAGGGCTGAACCGGACTATGTTGGCTGTCTGCCCTAGCCACAAGGCTGGGTTTAAAAACTGCTCCTGGCTCTACCTTGCCCAGAGCACCAGACTGCATGGGCTGTCTGTCCTAGCCAAGAGGCTAAGCTAAAGACAGATCTGTTGCTAGGCTTTATCCAAGGGGCCATAGAGTGGTGTCTTGCTAATTGACTTTTGAGCCATAGTGGCTGCTCTCTGAGCCTGAGGGATGACCACTAACCCACTATATTTACATTTGTGAAACAGTCACAGATGGGCTAAGTAGCTTGTCCAAGGTCACACAGGAAGTCTATGGCAGAACAGAGAATTGAACCAGGATCTACCACCTCCTAAGCAAGGACCCTAACCACTGGACCATCATTCCCATACAATAGATTACTAGAGAAATCTAGAATGTTTCCACTGTAGCTAGAACATGGACTTGAATGACCTTTTCAGCATAATAAACTTAATGGCCAGTAGTGAATCAGCTTGGGGAAACATCAGAGAATTGAAATCAGTGAATAACTGCACAAGAGCAGGAGATTTTTTGCTAAGCTTCATAGTTAGGAAGCACCATGTAACAATTTTGAGGCATATTCAAAAATACAGAACAGTTAAGCTTATACATGAGATTCAGCTATTTATTTCTTCCCCCATAAATTAGAGATATTTTTGCCTCAATTAGCTACAAAGTCTTTTATTCTGTGAAAATTTGTTAGAGCTCCCTGTATAATCAGCCTGAGAAGAAACCAAATTCCCACTGTGTAAAAGAATATCGTCAAAGGGAAGTGACTTTCTAATTTTTTCTAATAGCTGGCTGGGCAGCAAAACAAGGTATTTGTAGATACAAGCTCTGTGTGCTGAAATTTCCTTAAAATTTCCTTTTGTTGCACCACTACTGGGGTAACTCCAGGTCATCAGTTCCTGACTCTTTGAGTGAAGTGACTAGTTTCAACTAAAGTTATTTTCTAATATTTTGTTAAACATTTAATAGAGAAATGGCTCAGGTTCTGCTCAGTCACTGTTATGTTGAAGGTGGGAGAACAATTTCTCAAACTAGTATATAATTTTCTACTGGCTTTAGTATATCTTCTGGGTTTGGGGAAGAGGGGAAGGAATTATCTATTTTGTTGCTCTGCACAAAAATATCTGAAGTTGGAACAAAACTCTGCCTTTGCACTAAACAAGTTATTCAGTGCCTTCAGTAGCATTTTGGCCTTTCACTTTTTTGCATAAGTTCTTTTGAAATATTATGCAGTTGGTTATTCTCAGCAGCAAATCTTGGACACATGAGAATCTATTCCAGAATTTTCATAATGACAAAGTGACTGAGGAAAAGCAAAGGGAAAATGGAGAAAGGTGTAGAGAGCTCAAGCTGTGAGGAAAAACTCATGGCATTTTGAAATGGCAATGGATAAACCAAATGTAAGGATCATGGGCTCCCTGACAGAATGAGATCACATTAGATTTACAGAAAATAAATTAACACTTTACTCAAAATGGCCACCTTGGCATTAAAGGCTGTAATCAGTAATATAAAACAATAGCCCTTCACTGCTCCAAGTAAAATATTATCAGTCAAGTCCCTGGCCTGGCCAGGTTTCTTCACAGGACAGCCTGTCTCCCTTCCCTCTCACAGCTTTACCCAGAACTGGCCAGGGGGGAGCCAGCTTTTTTTTTCTTCCTGATTGGCCTCTGCATGCTCCTGGCCCTTCTAGTCACTGGAGTGTCCCATCTTTATAACGGGCACAAACTAAATTTCCTGTCCATTGCAACCTTGTTGAGCAACAAGAGAAATTGCAACATGGCAAAACAGTCAAATATACCATTCCATGTGTTATATGTGAGTAGCAAGACTTTAAAGTTGAATGGAATTTTACAGGGAGAGATTTTAAAAGGGACATATTATGTTGAAATAACCAACTGCCTGAAAGAATACAAGCTGCTGCATTCTGTATGAGCTGCATTCTGCAGATAACCTAGTCGGTATCTCCTGCAAACAAAATTGCAATAATCCAGCCTTTTAAAAGGCAAAGTATTTGTCATCAATTCTAAATCCCTCTCCACCAGCAAGCATCTCAGCCTGCTGATATTTCAGAGATGGCACAAAGATAGTGTCTCAAGTCTGTGACCACGCTATCTATTGATCAGTCCCCTGCCAATAAAACAGCCAAGCTCTTAAGGCATGAAGATTGATGTCAGAGCGCAATATCAGATGTGATCACCAGGCTGGAAGCCTCACTCAGCAAATGCTTCCCAACCTTTCTCTGCTAGAGCCTTTCTCCCCTACTTGTGATTGATATTTTGGAGGATGGACTCGCTCTACTTCTCTTTTCACTATGTCCCAGCACAGCTGCTACAATCTCCTTCTTTTCTGCCTCTGTTCTTGTTTCCTTTTCTGTTGGTTTGGGGGGGCAGTTGCTTGTTATCTGGCTCCTCGCTCATCAGCAGGGTGCATGCCACTTTGGGCAGATGGCATCCATTGATGACTTCATGAATGTTGCTAAGGCAGAGAAGTTAAATAGATATGAGCACTGTCAGCATGGAAATGAAAACCAATTACAATTCCTAGCAATGGTCCCTAATGGCAATGTAATTCTTATACATGCCACATTTGGAAAAAAAACTTGTATATAACAGCAATTGTCCCACAGGAACCATCACCAGCCTTGGTGATGAATATAATTTGAAACAGATAATTCAGCTACTGCCTGCAATCATGCTAAAAAGAGAAGGCTAAACAGTAGCATCAAATGCTGCCACCAGGCTCGAAGAACTTAATCTGAGTCACCACTGCCTTACTCCCCTTGTGCACTGTTGTAAAACTGGAGTAAGGCCCCAGGAACTCGGGCCTGGGACCTCGAAGAAAGCTTGAATCAGCTGCACTCTTGGAAAAAGGCTCAGAAAAGGGCAACAAAAATGATATGGGATGTGGAAAGGCTGAATAAGACTAGGGCTTGTCAGCTTGGAAAAGACACCACTAAGGGGGCGGAATATGATAGATGTCAGTAAAATCATTACTGGTGTGGAGAAAGTAAATAAGGAAGTGTTATCTACCCCTCATAACACAAGAACGAAGGGTCACCAAATAAAATTAATAGGCAACAGGTTTAAAACCAACAAAAGATAGTATTTCTTCACACAATAAACAGTCAATGTGTGGAACTCTTTGCCAAGGATATTGTGAAGGCAAAGACTATAACAGGGTTCAAAAAAAAATCCTGGAGGATAGGTCCATCAGTGACTATTAGCCAGGGTGGGCAGGGATGGTGTTTCTTGCCTCTGTTTGCCAGAAGTTGGGAATAAGGGATGGATCACTTGGTGATTACCTGTTCTGTTCATTCCCTCTGAAGCACCTGGCTTTGGCCGGTGTCAGAAGACAGAATACTGGGCTAGGTGGACCTTTGGTCTGATGCAGTATGGCCATTCTTATGTTCTAACCTGCAAGCCATCATACATCTTAAGAAAGGAGCTGTCTGTGCCACCTTGTGCTCTGATCAACATTGTCAAATACATCACATGACCAAGCAGCATGCGCCCCCCCCCCACTTCCAAAAAACCCAGGGTGAAAAAACACTGAAGGGAAGCCATGAGGGAGGTGGTATCTGGAGAGTGAGCCTGCCCAGCACTCACCCTATGGCAGTGGCTCCTGTCCTTCACAATGCTCAGAGTGGAGAGACAAGAGCAGCTCTGATCTAGCACACAGGATCACAGAAGCAAACCTGAGTGATGTTATGACCCCATGCATCAGGTCACAATGCTAATCAATCAAATTTGGCCTGGCTGCCCTGCCATCATGTTGGAGGAGTGACCAGGCGAAACCTGACTGGCACTACAACCCCATGTTTCACGTTGCAATGGCACTCTGTTTTGGGGCCCTTTCAAATGGGGTCTTACCCCTCCCCTCTGCCCCTGGGAGACCCTGTGACTAAGATGAGTTTGCAACTGAATATAACTATCTTTTTCAAGCACCTTTGATACAAAACATAAATGGAAATTAGACCCATCTTTGACTGATGAGAATTTTCTAGACGCAAAGTTATTAACACCTGTTTAAAATCTGATGTAATAAATTAATTTAACTAAACTTTTAATTGTTGTTGTCAAAATTGATAAATATTTCCTCAACAATTGTCAAGTCCTGCAGGGATCACAATCATATGTTGTGAATCCTAAATACTGTCACATCAGCAAAATCAGACTCAGACACCTGAGAAAAGATGCTCAATATCCCTAATGACAAGTTTCAGAGTAGCAGCCATGTTAGTCTGTATTTGCAAAAAGAAAAGGAGGACTTGTGGCACCTTAGCGACTCTAAGGTGCCACAAGTCCTCCTTTTCAATATCCCTAAGTCATTGATGAAGGAGAGCAGTCATAGAATCATGATAACTTACAATCAGCCTTCAAAACTGAGTTTATTCACAAACAGCTAAGCACTAAGAAATGCTGAATGCCTACAATTCTCAGTGAAGTAAAGGGCTCAGTTCAGGTACTCTGTGTTACAACCTGGCCCAGTAAACCTAGGACATGTTCCCAGGCTCAGATCTCTTGACTGATGCCCCACTGGGGCACATGGAGTGCTGCTCTAATCCCCTAAATCAGTGTCTGAAACCTCTTAAGTCCCCCCAGTCACTTACATACGCTTCCTCAGAACTCCAGCTAGGCTTTGGGCTCTCTCTCTTAGCCTTTGGAGAAAATATGGCAGAAAGCAAGAAACACAGTCTTAGCAAAAGAATTTCTTAACCACAGTCAGTTTTCTCTTCAGAGTACTCAAGAGTTACAGATCTTTGAAAAACAATAATAGTCCTGAGATGTCCCTTCCATGCCTGAGATGCCCCCTGATGTCTAATGGGGATGGGTCAATAGTTGAGAGACACAGTCAATATCCCTCGATTTCCTTCTTGATGGTTTCTCAGTGATAGTCCTTCAGTGATGTGTCAAGCACCTTTCCTGGGCAAAGCCACTGTCTGGAATGCAATGCAATAAGCTGCCTTGGGCAACTTTAAACATGTGTTTAGCACATAACACAAAATGGAGTTCACCATTTGCAGACATATCCCACTCTGCCACCCTCAGCACCTCATAGGCTGTATTTTGAAGTAATTATAAAACTTATACAGATGCTGTCAAGAGGGCAATAAATTACTGAGGGATTTGGGGATGCCGGGGGTGTGTGTGTGTTAGGAGCCTGACTATGAAATTATAAAGGATTGTTGGTAGTTCCTTCCCCTAGGTATAGTATTCTGAAAATAGATTGCCTTAGCACTAACATGAGTATACTAGTGCTCAATCATATGCAATTTCCATGCAGAAAAGACATGCACTCTCATTAAGCCCCATTAACTTTGAGGTATCTTCCTTTCACATTCAATATTCTTAATATCAGAGTGTACCATGGGGAGAGCAAGGAATCTAGTCCATTACATGCAACAGTGGGACTGTTCCCTCTAAAATCATACGGCTATATCTGTCAGGAATTCTTGAAACAACTTCAACAGATCCTGAATTTTTAATAAGATTCATGAGTTCAGAGACCAAAATCAGTGTGCTCAAACAGTTGAAAGAAAAGGAGTACTTGTGGCACCTTAGAGACTAACAAATTTATTAGAGCATAAGCTTTCGTGAGCTACAGCTCACTTCATCGGATGCGTTGGTATCCCAACATATCTAGGATGTCAGGTTACAGAGACTGGTGTAAAATGAAACAAAAAAGACAACTATGTTTTAAAAAGAGTGATCAAAAAATGGTCCGAAAACAAAGAGTGGCTGCTGAAAAGTAGAAAAAGGCAGGTAAGCAGAAATGGGCCAGAAAGAGCAAGAAGTAACCAATGCTAGAGCCTGCTTCTTCATTCCACCCGATGCTCTGGAAGCATAAAGGGGACAAGTGCCCACAGAGAATACCCCAGCGGTGAAGTAGCTTCCCAACTGGAGCTAATGAATGTCCCTCTTGGTCCCAGCATAGAGGGCATACCCACGGCAGTGGAGAACATAGCTGAGTGCACAGCGCTTTGGCTATTCTCAGCTGCTGCTGAACCTGAGTGGGTATTGGAGCTGACTAAAAGTTACAGTATACAGCTTCAAAACCACTGTCAGCTGATGAGTTACATGCAGGAAAACATGGATCTAATCTACATTAAAGAAAACACATGCTATATAGATTCTGCACTATATGCTACACACATAGAGACTTGTCAAGAGGAGGCCATCTACACTGTGCAAATACACTGACAACCCAGGCCTTCCTGCACATCTCACTTGTCTGCACACAAATCAGTCCTCACACTTTTCCTACAAACTGTTCATATTCATCACAGTAATGACACAGTACCTGTGGCATCAGCAGCACATAGGAAACAGAGGCACCAGGAGTGTCACAGTCAGCTGGACAAAGTAAAAATTAGGTGATGTGGTATATGGAATCTGTGATGCACTCTATATGATTTTATAAAAATATGCTAATGAGTGTGAATATAATGTAACTGGAATATGCTTCATACAAAAGGTCTCTTGTAATGTAGCATTACAAAGCTTATAATCTACTGAGTGTGGTCATCCTATTTGTATAAATGTATCACTCTTGTATCTGAAACTAGAAATATAAAATATTACTCTGAGGGCCTATTGTAATTATGCAAAGTGTGGGCTATTAATGGTGGTTTGGAATCTTGATGGCTCCCATTAACCAGGACAATTGTCTGTAGATGGTTCTGTTTCACTTGCAAGTCTTCCTGTATAAGTGTGTGCTGGCAAGTGGTTAATGAAGTCTTACAGTGACCTGTGATCATATCACCTAAACTGTAATCCATCTTTAACTTGGTGCTTTCCATTGAGAAGGAGGGGGTGGGAACCCAAAGAGGGCCAAAGGATTCCTGTCTTATGCAAAAGATATATAAGTGAGTGGAACAGAACAAAGAGAGGCAGCCATCATGAGAGATCCCCTAGCTACCACCTGAGCTGGAACAAGGCTGTACCAGGGGAAAGGATTGTGCCCAGACTAGAAAGGTGTCTGATCTATGAAACAAACTTATTGAAACATCTCTAAGGGTGAGATCTTACCTGTATTCAGTTTTTATTACTGTACTAGACTTATATTTGTGTGTTTTATTTTATTTTGCTTGGTAATTCACTTTGTTCTGTCTGTTACTACTTGGAACCACTTAAATCCTACTTTCTGTATTTAATAAAATCACTTTTTACTTATTAATTAGCCCAGAGTATGTATTAATATGTGGGGGAGCAAACAGCTGTGCATATCTCTCTATCAGTGTTACAGGGGGTGAACAATTTATGAGTTTACCCTGTATAAGCTTTATACAGGGTAAAACAGATTTATTAAGGGTTTGGACCCCATTGGGAGTTGGGCATCTGAGTGTTAAAGGCAGGAACACATCCTAAGCTGCTTTCAATTAAGCCTGCAGCTGTTAGGGGATATCGTTCAGACCTTGGTCTAGGTTTGCAGTAGGCCAGCAGGTCTGGCTCAAACCAGGCAGGGCACTGAAGTCCTAAGCTGACAGGGCTGGAAAACAGGAGCAGAAGTAGTCCTGGCACATCATGTGGCAGCTTCCAGGGGGTTTCTGTGATCCAACCCATCACAGAATCCATTAGCAGTGCTAAAACATATGAGAGTTACTATTTTGTTTTGGTTTTGGAGGTAACCGAGGTAGCTGTTTATGCAAATAGAATATTAACATACAAAACATGTAGTACTAAGCAAATGGTACATCGCTCCCACATGCCTACAAAAATCAAGGGAGTCTAATAAAACAACAAGTTCTCAATAGGGAGCAGAGGATTCTAGATTTAGGGCTGGCACTCCGGTTTGCGCATAATGACTTTGAAGTCATCTTTCTACCACCTCCAACCTCTCGACCAAGACATGATTCGCTGTTTCAAGGCCACGTACATGAGGCTTATGTTCTCACAGGTACGTAGCGCTATGGATGCTGATCCCAATCTTAATGTGATGGAGTGCTGGAAGTCCTTCAACACTGCCGATTGCATCATTTATATTAAACAGGCAATGGATGCAATCAAGCCTGAAACAGTCAATGCATGTTGGTGAAACCTATAGAAAGAATGTGTTAATGATTTTAAGGGTTTCCCAACCATTGACAAAGAAATGAAACACATTATTCAGGTGGCCAGGCAAGTGGGTGGTGATGGCTTCGTCAACATCCTTGAGGAAGAAATTGAAGAATTGAGAGCCATAGAGAAACATTGACTAACGAAGAGTTAGAGGAACTGATAAAATCGTCTTCAGAAGACGAAGATGATGACAATGAACAGGAAGAGCCAGCAAGTTGGAATCTTCATAAATTTGCAGGAGTGTTCCAAGCAGCGAAACACTTGAATGATTTAATTTCTGAATATGATCACTCTATGGAACAAATCTTCAAAATCACATGTCGTATTATGGATGATTTGAGACCGTATCAAGAAATGTTTGAGCAGCTCAAGAGACAACAGCGACAGTGGCTGATCACCATGTTTTTCAAGGAAAAACAACCAGCAGCAGATGAGCCTACGCAATCAACTTCTCGAGCTGAACCAGAGCCAACCACTTTGTCTATGACTCACTCTCCGTCACCCAAGCTCTCCATCACCTCCATCTCCTGGATCGACATCAAGCCCTGAGAACCACCTGTAATTATCCCTTGTAATTAAAAACACAGTACTGTAAAATTATATTTTGCATATGTACTCTTTATTATATACTGTACATTACTGTATACATTATACATTTATACATATTACTGTACAGGGTTGTATACACAAAACCATGTACAGCATACTATACTTTATGGGTGATTTGAGGGATTTTCAAGGGTAATTTTGATTATATGTGATTTTCGCCTTACGCGCTGACTTTAGAACCTAACCTCCGTATAAGATGTGACTCCACTGTAGAGGGAAATAAAATTTACATATGTACTGGAGAGAGAGTATCAACAGAAAAAAACTGAAAGGAAATATAATTGGTGAAAATGGAATTGATTGAAAAGTTATGTTAGAAGAAAACAGATCCTGAAACAATAAATGAGAAGCACAACCACAAAGGACCTAAAGTATATGAACAGAGAGAATGACTGTTTGAATATCTATTGAAGGAATACAGTTCAAAGGCGTCTAATGGACAGGTGAGGGCCACTAAGTGAATAAACCCTTCTTGAAAAGAGATACAACCATTAATCATAATTAATTAGCCTCTTACAGTCGGTATGGCTACTTCCAACTTTTCATATTCTCTGTATGTATATATTGTGACAGGGTCGGGCCAGATGGCTATAGGAGAGTAACAGAAGGCAGATATATTAGTCCCAGGCTAAGTAGGTCCCTTTTCCCTGGGTAAGGTAACAGGGAAGGTTCCAGAACAATCAGGATCCTTCTGGAGACAATTAAGACAGGCTGATTAGAACACCTGCAGCCAATCAAGAAGCTGCTAGAATCAATTAAGGCAGGCTAATCAGGGCACCTGGGTTTTAAAAAGAAGCTCACTTCAGTTTGTGGTATGCGTGTGAGGAGCTGAGAGCAAGAGGCACTAGGAGCTGAGAGTGAGGACATGGACTGTTGGAGGACTGAGGTGTACAAGCATTATCAGACACCAGGAGGAAGGTCCTATGGTGAGGATAAAGAAGGTGTTGGGAGGAGGCCATGGGGAAGTAGCCCAGGGAGTTGTTGCTGTTGCACAGCTGTTCCAGGAGGCACTCTAGATAGCTGCATTCCACAGGGCCCTGGGCTGGAACCCTGAGTAGAGGGTGGGCCAGGGTTCCCCCCAAATCCTCCCAACTCCTGGTCAGACACAGGAGGAGTCGACCTGGACTGTGGGTTCAGAAAAACGGCCAAGCTGAGGGCTGCCATGAAGCTCCAAGGCGAGCAAATCCGCCAATAAGCGCAAGACCCACCAAGGTAGAGCAGGGACTTTGTCACTATATCTATCTATCTATCTATCTTCTTACTATATGTTCTATTCTATGCATCCAATGAAGTGGGCTGAAGCCCACAAAAGCTTATGCTTAAATAAATTTGTTAATCTCTTAGGTGCCGCAAGTACTCCTGTTCTTTTTGAGGATACAGACTAACACAGCTGCGACTCTGAAACCAAGGAGAGGAAATGTTAATTCTTTTCTGAAATAGCACAGTATACTCTTGAGGAATTTCTTTTGTTGTTGTTAATAGTGATGCATTTGGTATTAACGGCACAAAGTAAGAAAGAGCAGAGTGTACAACCTTTTGTCTTGGTTTGCTGCTGCCTCTCCTCACAGTTAGCCTAGCTTAACCTAGCCTGGGTCAGCACACATGCATATAGTGATAACATTCAAAACCACTCATTTGCAAGTCATGTAGCAAGCCCATGGGTCATCATGACCCATCACACTCTGTTAATGCCACCAGCTTTTGAACACCATGAAGCATTTGCAATATCCTGCCAACAATTATACAGCACCTGGTTTTTAGACTAAAGCACTAAAAGTGAAAGAATTATAAAAATCCAGAGTAATAGATGAACCTGTTTTGTGCATTGGAAACTGTCTGCACCCTTCCGGCTATGAAAATGCTTTCAGTTCATAAACATCTACTGTTTTCAGAGTAGCAGCCGTGTTAGTCTGTATTCTCAAAAAGAAAAGGAGTACTTGTGGCACCTTAGAGACTAACAAATTTATTAGAGCATAAGCTTTCGTGAGCTACAGCTCACTTCATCGGATGCATTTGGTGGAAAAAACAGAGGAGAGATTTATATACACACACACAGAGAACATGAAACAATGGGTTTATCATACACACTGTAAGGAGAGTGATCACTTAAGATAAGCCATCACCAACAGCAGGGGGGGGAAGGAGGAAAACCTTTCATGGTGACAAGCAGGTAGGCTAATTCCAGCAGTTAACAAGAATATCAGAGGAACAGTGGGGGGTGGGGTGGGAGGGAGAAATACCATGGGGAAATAGTTTTACTTTGTGTAATGACTCATCCATTCCCAGTCTCTATTCAAGCCTAAGTTAATTGTATCCAGTTTGCAAATTAATTCCAATTCAGCAGTCTCTCGTTGGAGTCTGTTTGGATACAATTAACTTAGGCTTGAATAGAGACTGGGAATGGATGAGTCATTACACAAAGTAAAACTATTTCCCCATGGTATTTCTCCCTCCCACCCCACCCCCCACTGTTCCTCTGATATTCTTGTTAACTGCTGGAATTAGCCTACCTGCTTGTCACCATGAAAGGTTTTCCTCCTTCCCCCCCCTGCTGTTGGTGATGGCTTATCTTAAGTGATCACTCTCCTTACAGTGTGTATGATAAACCCATTGTTTCATGTTCTCTGTGTGTGTGTATATAAATCTCTCCTCTGTTTTTTCCACCAAATGCATCCGATGAAGTGAGCTGTAGCTCACGAAAGCTTATGCTCTAATAAATTTGTTAGTCTCTAAGGTGCCACAAGTACTCTTTTTTTTTTTTTTTTTTTTTTTTTAAACATCTACTGACATCCACTAGGGGGCTATAATGGTTACTGTTTAGAAACTGTGCTATTCTGTAAAAATCCTTCTTCACTTTCTGTTCTTGACATGCAGTGATTGGGAACTTAATCAGTTTTCCCCTGTATAGCAGCAGTTCTTTCATAATATTAGTTAGACCTGGGAAGACAATTAACGATTGTGCAATGAATCAGCTAAGCAGGCAACTACCACTACCAGGAACCTCCTCCTTGCTGATCTGTGACCCTTCTAGTTGGCCATGTATGCACATCCTCTTCCCCTGGCCAGTAGCAAGCCAGGAGCATCAGGGAAGGTGGGTGCAGAGGAAACTGCCAGTGAACTGTGTGCAGAGCATGCTTCAGCAGGAATTGGGGAAATGCATATGGACCAGGGCATGACTGTCAGACATTGCAGCCAGGTTCAGGTCTGTGTGGAACTTATGTGGAAGCTGCAGAGGGACCTCCTATAAGAGACACCACTAGCTGATCCTAGCCTGGAAACCTGCAAGTTCCTATTTGCTTGTAATAGTCTGGAGTTGGCACTCCAGTCGAAGAGGCCTAATCCTTGGCTGGACTGCCCCAAGGGCCCAAACAAGAACTCCTACTGTTTTACTTTGAAGTTGCAGTTCAACCTGACCAGGCTGGAGCCTCAGAGGGTCAAGTCATTTTCTGACTTGACCTCAACCCTTTTCCCCCCGATTCTGAGCCATTACCACTGCCACCTCCTCCTGCACATGGGCTTGGCTCTCCTCCTCCTGACCATGGGGTTGGTGTGGTGGAGGCTGTATGCGGCAGCAGCTGTGTGCCCTGCTCCTGCCCTCTGCTGCCCCCTGCTGCCTTGTGTGTGTGCTGCAGAGTGAGAGGCACTGTGACTCAGTGGCACACACACTCCACACCACACACAGCGCAGCAAAGTGGCAGCGGGTAGCAGGAATGAGGTGCACAGTTGTCACCATGCTGACCCCACGGGCAGGAGGAGCAGAGCAAACCTGACCCTGCCTGAACCCAAAAAGATCTGGTTGTTTCCCCACTCAGACCCAACACTTGTAGTTGGGTGCCATCGGGTTTGAGTAAGGTTGCAGGACACTAAGACACACTTCCTTGCACCCACTAAAATGATGTTGTGGCAATATTTGATAAAGCAGCTACTACTTTTTGATTGCATAATAACCCCAAGGGCCTGATCATCCTGCCAGAACTTCTACGCTTGAAAATAAATGTTCCTTGTTACTGATTTTGTTGAGTCGTCAACAGTGTGCTCAGAACAGATGAAAGCTGATATGGTCCCTACTCTTTTAGTGTAATTTAGACTAGAAGTATTTTGGAAAAACAGTTGAAAAAACTTTTGCAAAAGTGTGTTTCAAGAAAGGAGCAATTCGGAGGAAGCCAGTTTAGTGCACAAGAGTTTTCATTTGCTTATTGTCCTTCATTCATTTGATAAAGAGGGACTATACTCTTTTTCTGATGGAACAGAAATTAATTCAGATACCTTTTGTTTGAATGGCTTTGCATTGTCATCAGCAGGAACATGCACATCGCTAGAAACACTGTTAGCATGATAATCTTTGTTTTTTTGTAGGCCTCATAAAAACTATGCTGTCTTTAAGAATCTCTTGGCAAGGTAGATTTTCCTTTTTAAATAAATAGAGGCTTATAATCTACAACTATTCCTAATTAGAAAACTTTCAGATAAAATATTAGGCCTTTGTAGACCTATCTCGATAGTGACTTGGTAAAGGGTGCCAAAAAACTAGAATTGTCATTACTGACAGCAACAGCAAACAACCAAATTGGAAAACAGATTTTTTTTCCTTTAAGACCATTTGTATCAGGCAGCTAACCTGACTTGTTTTTCTCTCAGTAAAAACACTAAGCATTTCTCCTACAGATATGAAAGGAAGAAAGAAAAGGATTGTTATATTTTTTTCTATTTTTTTGATACTTTGCGGGGTTGCTCAGATACCATGGTGATATGGGTCCTATAAATAGACAGACAAATTACTCCATTGGCAGTTGCATGCAGTGCATGCAACTCCAAAAAATGAAACACTTACATGACTATCTGAAATTAGTTCCCCCCAACTATCAGGCATCTTTTATTTACATACCCTGTGGGTAATGTCATTGGCCTGTGTGGGTCACTATTCGCTCTTCTATCCTACTGCCACCGTTCTTTTAATACTAAAATGGCTTCCATGGCCACATTTGGTTTCAAAAGCGTCCCTATTTACTATATAATTTGCCAGATTTCACACTTAAATGTAAGGTCCTGAGCTATCTGATGTAATGAAGAGGTATGTGGCTTTCAGTTGTTCCTCCGGATAGATAGGTACAGAAATCCACAGATTCTTGTGCTAGGCTTATGAAATTGTCTTTTCTTCCCAATATCAAGCATAACATCCGTTTGTTTACAGATTCCTCTTCCTGACATCTTTCATTTCATTATCTTCTCTTTGCCAGAGTGCATAGGCATAGAACCTCCGTGTGTGACTGTACACGTTAATGGTTCAGATTTAATCATTTCAGTAACATCATTCTGTAGGAAAACCTTTCCCACATCCATATGGTCCTCTTCCCACTCCGCTGGGTAGCTTTGACAAGATGGCAGCATTTCTGTTATGTTTGCCTTCTTTATGTCTGATCTAAACATTCCAACTCAACAAGGTCTTCACCCAACTTCCTTATAAGCGGGTTACAATCAGTATATCCTTTGATTGTATGTGAAAATAATCTTGAAATTTCTCTATTATGTCCCATTTAAGTATTAAGAGTTCTAATATTAAAGCATTATAAATGCTGTGGATGCTGTTTTACTATGATATCACTCCTGGTACAATAGTTATTATTGTATGCAGTACTAAGGCATGTCATGGTATATAGGTACTATTTCATACATTTAAAAAGTAAAGCTGCCTTCTTCCCCATACTTTGAAGCCACTATATGAGTAGTTGGAGGATGGTGGAATGGAATGAAGAGGGGAAACTATTAAGAGAAATATATGGGAGAAGAAAAACTATGGAGGAAAAGACATGAAAGGGCAAGCTGCCAGTTTTGGAGAGAAATAAATACATGATGAAAGAAGCATTAAGGAAAGAACAGAGGTCCCTGAAGAGAAAAGACAGGGAATATCCATGGCAGCAGTGGCACTGGAATACTTTTTAGAGTGGGGTGCTGCACACTCCTTACCTCTGTCCGCACCCCCCGCTGTCCCTTAGAGCTGGGGCCAGGAGCAGAGCCATTGGTCCAGGAGGGGGGATGTGGCCAGGACAAGGGGTCCGAGGCTGGGGCCACAGCTGGTGCAGGTGTGGAGTCTAGCCCCAGGTGCAATACAGGCAGCTGGGAACCCCGCGTAAAACCTGCGGATGCTGCAGCACCCACCACATTCCTAGTTCCTGCACCTATACATGGCAGCAGTTGGAGGGAAAGAGTTTGGTGGAATAAGAGAGAATTTAGGGACCCGTGACACATTTTCCTTTGTGTGGCAGTGACAGAAATGTCCCAAAAAGGAGAGAGGTCAATCAGAGATTTACAGGAGGTGCTGTATGAGATGAAATCTGGAGAAAAGCATTCAGGACAGGAAATACAAATTAAAAGAGAAAGGGATACAGATACAAAATTGAAGGGAGATCACTGAGACTCACAGGGACAATTTTTAACAGAAATGAGATGAGAATGGTGACATGATGGAAAAATCAAGAGCAATTTAAAAGTTTTTAAAAACAGTACAGAAAAAAAAGAATGGATAAAAAAGGGAGACAAAAATAGGAGACACAGGCCTGTTTATGTTACGATAAGTCATAAATCATTAGATTAAATAGGGTTTTAAAAAGTGTTGTTCTTGCACCTTGAAAAAAGCAGTATCAGATATTCTGGATATCAGGGTCTTACTAGCGTTTCTGCACATCGCTCCTAAACAACATCGTCTATGCTATGGTTTGTGCACATCCCAGCCCTCAGTCCCATCTGGTTCTTGATGCTCCATATCTTCTCTGGTTTCAGAGTAGCAGCCGTGTTAGTCTGTATTCGCAAAAAGAAAAGGAGTACTTGTGGCACCTTAGAGACTAATAAATTTGTTAGTCTCTAAGGTGCCACAAGTACTCCTTTTCTTTTTGCATATCTTCTCTGTGACCCTCTATAGTTCCCACTCACTCACAGTAGTCTGGCAGATTGACATTATCTCACTGCTGCACTCTGGATGTCTATAGAAAGGTAAGTTGGCAGCCTGGTCTGAAGGTGAGGGAAGCATTTGAGGACATGTATCTGGGTCATCTAATAGCATGTGCTGGTTATTGAAATGAGCAGATATGCAGACAGTTCAGCTAATCCAATTGTATTACTGACGTCAACAATGTAATCCATCTGGAGTTTGGAGTCACACTCATCTGAATATCAACTGTGGCAGTTTGGACTATAGTGAATCCTCAGGGAAGAATAACTGTGCCTTTTAAATTCTATACTAGCATCACTCAAATAGGTTAGAGCTTGGGTGCCTCCTAGTTCAAAATAAACACATGAATTTTAACTGATTATGTCTCACTAAATTAATAATCCAAACCCCTTAACAAAAATACACTCATTGTGTACAGACAGGAATGTGCACCCAAAATAAAAATCAAGGTCAGCAGCAGTGCAAGTGGTTTCCTAAACTGTGCTAAAATGACCAGCCAAACCTCTCCTATTCTACATTGGTACTAGCGCCACAGCATTGCCGCTAGTTAACAAAAATATTGGTGACTCAGAGTTGGGAAAAGTGGGTTTCCATACTACAACCACAACTGCAGCGTGTGGTCAGTGAGCCTGACAGGCTCTTCTGTGAGGCCTGTGGATCCAGCACAGAGAAGGTTTCTGGTCATTTGCCTGAGAGAGGTGGAGAGGTTTTCCGGTTTGTTGGTCACAGCATTCTCCTAAGTGCTGAGCTGCACCTCTGCTTCCCTGATGTGAATGATGGGATGAAATCGCCAAAGACACATGGCAAGACATTTAGGAAAACTGGGGATAGAAATGCCAGAGCTCACCTGAACAGCTCAGCCCAATGAGTAAGTTACTACAACTTTTTTGGCTCCATGGTGTCCTCTGCCAGAGGAGCAGCTGCTATCTGCTGATGGGAGAATCACAACCAGAGCAAGCATTTCTTTTACATTTATTAAAAAACGCTCCTTATTTACACACCTCCACTTTCTCCAGAGCAGCAAGGGAATAATGGCTAATGTGTCCCTCTCTATGTGGTCGCAGTCAGTTGCATCACAGAAATGGAGAGGAGCAAGCCTTACTACTGATTTGTGAGCAAAACACTCCAGCAAGACAAGCAAATGGGCACATTAGCTAACTCTTAGCAACTGCTTCATCATACCTAACTCACCCTTACACAGCAAAGTAACGGTGAAAGTCCTCTTCTTGCATCACTCATGTGATTTACCACAATCACTAATCCATTCCAGCCTGGGTACTAGCTCCTCCACAGCACTGAGACCGCTTTCCTGAGGGTGGTCAGTGATCTCCTCCACTCTACCACCAGGCCTTCCTCACACTGTGTATTCTTCTTGGTCTAAGAGAAGCATTATACACTGTTTACCACAACACACAGCTATTACTCTGAAAACTACCCTCCTGTCTCTAGTTCCCTCCTCACCAGCTTTTACTTCTGTCTCCCTAACCATATTTTCTTAATCTCTATGGGTGATTGTTTTCCATATATTAGAGGCTTGATTTTCTACTCCCCTGAGCTCACAAAGTGGCCTTAGCGGACCAAATAATCCAGCCATAAACTTATAGGGTGACCAAATGCTCCATTTACAGGCCCCCTTTTTTCTCTCTACCTCTTCCCACTTGAGCAAATTATATAACAACTCCACTACTACTTCCATGCAGATACTAACCGGCTCTAGCTTTCTGTATCTAAACACCAAGGGCTTGTCTACACTTCTAGTGCTGCAGTGGCACAGCTGCATCAGAGCAGCTGTTTGGCTGTAGCAGTTAATGAAGATGCTACCTATGCTGACAGGAGAGATTCTCCCATTGGCATAAATACTCTCCTTCCCTAGGAGGCGGTAGCTATGTTGACGGGAGAAGCCCTCCTGTTGACATAGTGCTGTCTACACCAGGGTTTAGGTCAGAATAACTGAGTCGCTCAGACGTGTGGATTTTCCAAACCTCTGAGTAAAAGTAGTTATACTGACATAAGTTGGTAGTGTAGGCCAAGCCCACGAAGAACACCCTTATACTTAGCAGGAGAAATCCTCTCAATCACACCATTAGCTCATCCCTCTCATTTCTAACTTTTGACTTCCCATTTCCTCTATCAGGTCTGTAATTTTGGAGCCACTCTCATTCTGAGGCTCATCTTTGCACTGGTAAGTGCTACATTCTACAAGGCTCCCTAACTAAAACGTACCTTAATATAAACAACCTCTACCACTTCCTACGGACCCTACTGAACTGCTCATTCATGCATGATTTCACTTCATACTCTGATTATTGAACTCCGTCTTAAACGGTCTCATATCTACATTTCTCTATTGCCTCTCCCTAAATAGACCTTCCCTGGCTTTCCATCAGCTCCAAAAATTACTCTGCCCATCTTGAAGTCCCTTAATGGATATTGCTCTGATCTCTTCATATAACTACATTTACTCACTCTGCCCTAGAGATTCTGGCCTCCTCTCAGTCCCCCACTACTTCCATTCTCCATATTAGGGATCAATGCTGCAATCACATCAGCTGTGAGGAATATTCTATAACTGGCTTATTGACTCACCATCCCTTTAGAAAATGCAACTCAAATTGCACCTCTTCTATGCTGGCTACAACCAGGCAGGGTGTGCTCCACATTGTTACTTATTGTTACCAAATCTTCACACTGATTCCTAGTTTATTGTCCTTCATCTCATCTAATTCCTTAAGGTAACTGTAGGAGGAAGAGGGCCTGAAACATAAGCCCTTGTATCAAAGCCCCGATATGAGGACTGAGCTAAAGTAGTGGTTAAAACTTTGCTGATATAAAGCAATATCAGGCTGTAAGCTAGAGGAAGGCCCTGCTCACAGAATCTGGCAAGAACAGGGCTGATATTGCAAAAACACACATTCCTAAGTAGCGTTAGGTACAAGAATATACACGCAAACACATTCTAGAAGGATGGTATCAGAACACCCTGATACCCAGCACATTCCCCAGAGATAACGGGAACACAATGATGCATCTTAAAGATAAGATCAGGATGACAGATGATGGATGGGGATGTTTTGATCCAACCAACAGGTACAAGGTGATGTGTGGTGATTAGCTACATCAGAGGGGGCAGTAACTAACAACATCAGAGGGTGGCACTTAACTACGTCAGAGGGGTCATAAGTAACTTGTTTGTATTCAGGTATAAAGATGTATCTCAGTGGAAGTATCTTTGGCCAGCCTACAGGGCAGTGAAAAGTTCTGCCACTGACTGAACTGTGTCCATTGTCACAAACATACATGTGCTAGTGTAACTGTAGACATTGATCCAGGAAGCTAGGACCATGCTTTGTCAGCAATAAACCTGGCTGGGTGCCTTCATACCTTAAATAATCTTGTGATTATTGGGCAGTTCGCTCAAGGTCTGCTGCGCCAGCTGTCTGTGCAAAGCTGGAACAGAACATAGGAAAAATACACACACTCAGCCAAACATGAGTCAACCCTGGTGACCCCGACTACTGATCTGGTAAGTAAGCGAACTGTCCTTTGTAGGAATCGTGATCTAACATGACAAAAAAACCACAAGCTGTCCCCTGTTATAAATATTTGTGATCAAGAATAGGGACACAAATAAAACAAAGTGGCCTTAGCAAAATTAAAAGATGAAACTGGGTCCACTGCATTGCAACCACCACCATATAATAAAAGCCAGGTTCTGGTAAAACCTAAACCGGGACCTAGACTCGTGCCTGTCAGAATGGGACAAGTAAGCACCCAGAAGGAAAAAGTAGCAAACAATACTTTCACTACATTGGTACATCAGATGAAGGAAAAAATAGAACAGTTTACAAAGCACATTAGAAAACAGGTTTCAGAGTAGCAGCCGTGTTAGTCTGTATTCGCAAAAAGAAAAGGAGTACTTATGGCACCTTAGAGACTAACAAATTTATTTGAGCATAAGATTTCGTGAGCTACAGCTCACTTCATCAGATGCATTTCGGATGCATTAGAAAACAGGAGCTGCGACTTAATAGCAGGAAAGTAAACAAAAAAACTTCAAAGTAAAAAAACTAAAATTAAGCATGTTAACACTTAAAATTCACACATTAACATATGGAGTTGCCCCAAAACAGCTAGCTGCAGCATGTAAGGGCACTCCTGCAGTCCATTTGAACATACATTTTGGGAACATACATTTGGGAAACAAATTCAGGTTTTAGAAAAGCAGATAAATACCCCCATTCACCTCTCAGAGCCAGAATAAAAAACAGGGGTGTGGATTCCCAACTACTTTAACCCACGGAACCACACTGCGCACTCACAGCTAAAAATATAACCTTTTTTCTCAAATATTTTTACATACCAGTTAAGTGTTTTTTTATATCCTTTCTCAGTTTGCTAAACTTGCTGCTGCTGCCTGTACTTTAAAATACCTTGATAAGTACCACTGTATTTTCCACTGAATGCATCTGATGAAGTGAGCTGTAGCTCACAAAAGCTTATGCTCAAATAAATTTGTTAATCTCTAAAATTCCACAAGTACTCCTTTTCTTTTTGCGGACACAGACTAATACGGCTGCTACTCTGAAACTTGATAAAGTTAATTTCTCTTGACTCAGGTCTCCCTATTTTCCTAGGTTGTTCTTCCCCCACCTACACCCTAGCCCTGCCCCCACTTCTGCTCTCTCTCTTTGTTTTAAAAGTTAAGTTATAGTTTTTACAAAAACCTCCAAAAGATAACGCAATTAAACAGAACAAAACAAAGAAAAACAGTGTAAAAACTTTAGTTTAAATAAATCCAGTAAATTAATTATTTTAAACACACACATGAAGCCAAACATCTATCAACAGAAACATCTGACATTATGCATTGCTGCAATTGTTGGACATTGTGAGGTTTTCTATGACTGATGCTTCATAGAAAATTAATTGAACCTGTATTAAATATACTGCTTTCTAACCACAGGGAAGAATCATAATTCATTTGTTCAAGGAACTGGGTGTGAAGAAGAGTGCCAACATCAGACTCGGACAATTCAAGCACAAAACAAATTGTACCTTGCCAGAAGGCAGACAGATCAAAATGACTTAGCTTTTTCAAACACTTTTTAAACCATACAAAGATTTACATCAGAAAGAAAATTATTTTATATATTTTTTCCTTTAACCAGTCATGATATCAAAAGCAGTCACCTCACAAAAATGTCATTGCCTAATAAATCAAAAATAAAATTTTGGAATGAGCCAATGAATCTGCACTTATTTTTCCAGAGATAGTTTTGCTTAATAATATGACATGCATATGCATAAACTTTCTTGAGATGATATTTATTATTGTTTCACCTGTCTTGAAATGGGAATTACACGTGCTTTGATAAATTGATTGAAATGTCAGCAACTTTCACTACAGCTCCACTAATAAGTGATTTTACAATCTCTACTTAAAGCTAGCTTTGAAACTTCCCAGAGCAATTACTCCTGAGTGAATCACCATAGAGATCTTGGAGTTCTTACAGAAAAAGTGTTTTAAGGGCACTATTTCCCCTCTGTCTCTTGAAGCAGATCACCTGTAGCACACAAGTCTGTGCTGTGTCAACTCTGGTCCTCTGCATTTTGTATACTGATATCAATAAACACTGCATTTAAAGTGCAGACATCAAAGCCTGATAAAGAAACATTTCTAGGGACATTTCTGTGCAAGTGCATGTAAAGATTGTTAACAATAAAAATGACACCAAATTTTAGTCTGAATTTTAAAGCATTATACTCCTTGAAGAATATATTATTTAAAGTGGATTTTTTCCCACTCCTTTCATCTAATCTAATGCTTTGGGTAAGCATGGATTTATTATTGATCTCCATTTTTACATTGGGAATAACAGGAGCATTGCTTGCAGTTTAAATCTAACACAGCAGATGGCAGCAGTAAAAGTAATTATAAAGTATGGATTACCTGCCATTTACTTCCTATATAATCGAGATCTTGTGTAGTGTGGCACACTGAAGCTAAATCACGCACCAAGGCCTTCACGTTTCTATGGCAGAGAGATACTAAGGCATATTGAGGTTTCTATGGCAGCTTCAGATGAATTCAAAAAATAGAGTTTTCGACTGAATTAACCATGGAAAGGAAGAATCCCGTCATCATAGAATTTCTCATATTATTTATATGGCTATTAAATTCAATAGAAATTTCAGTTCTGGAATATTTTCAGTTTACTCCAGTCCCAAATTTTCAGCATGCTGCAGAATTTTGTATTACTATACATTATTTTGGAAGTTTTCAGGGGAAAGTTGATTAGGGGACAACCTGAAAGGCGTGGAGAGCAGTCAAGGTTTCTGGATCCACTTTTATTTGAGGATTTTGGTCCTGGAGAGGTAACACACCTCCTCTTTCCATCACCTTTCTGGGTAAGGGTAGAGAGGACCTGAAATTTGAAAGCAAGCTTGGATGCCTTCTACCTAGCATACCTACCAGCATCCTTTAATAACTATCTGCTTCACTGTGCCTCCAATATCTGCCTCCCTATCCAACAATGATGGACAGGCAGTTCAACTGTAAAATGGTTATGTATCAACTTTTAAATGGTCATCATTATGATTCACAGTAAACATTCCACATGGGATGAATGGGATTCATCACTAGTTCATGCCCCTCTTACAGTGATTATTTCAGCTGCTGTCTGTCTGCAGACTTAGGAAGAGAACACTATATCCATTTATGTTTAGTTCACACACTGGATATTTTTTTCATAACTATGAGAACTAGAATTTTTAAAAAATTATTGTTTCTATTTTGGAGCATAATTCTGCTCCAGGAAGGAAATCCTGCAGCCACATCTGTGAGTGGAAAAAAATAACACTTTGAATACAGTAGATGCTACTGAATAAAATTATTCATAGTTTTCCTCTTGTAATTAATAGTTTTCCTAATACTAAATTCAGGTAAATAGTAAGAGAACCTTCATTACAGGAAGAGATTTTGGTTAATATATTCTCTGAATAAAACGATAACCCAAAAGTTAAGATTTCTAATTACTTTAAAATTTATTTGTGGGCAACTGCATCAGAATCTCAAAAAGTCAAATTGCTATCCATATTTTTATTTCAAATTTTTAAAGCACACAACTTCTATTAAAATTAATGTGAATTGTGCAAAACTATGGAGAGAATAGAACCATCATAATCAGAGGTTAGAACTTAACTATTTAAATTATCCATTATTAAATGACCAGGTAGTAGAACAAAGAAGAATTGAAACTATGTGCATTATTTCATCATTATTTTTCTTCTGTAGTATGGAGATCACATTCTGAGAGAGAAAGGGAAAAATTTAATCCTATAAAATCCCAGACATAAGTGGGTGCTATTCCCACTAACTTCTAAAGGAACTGGGTTTGCTTTCATTTAGTCTATATAATATAAAATGAAATATGATTAGACAAAACAAAATATATGAGTCTCAAAGGATTAAGAAAAGGAGTACTTGTGGCACCTTAGAGACTAACAAATTTATTAGAGCATAAGCTTTCGTGAGCTACAGCTCACTTCATCGGATGCATTTGGTGGAAAAAACAGAGGAGAGATTTATATACACACACACACAGAGAACATGAAACAATGGGTTTATCATACACACTGTAAGGAGAGTGATCACTTAAGATAAGTCATCACCAACAACAGGGGGGGGAAGGAGGAAAACCTTTCATGGTGACAAGCAGGTAGGCTAATTCCAGCAGTTAACAAGAATATCAGAGGAACAGTGGGGGGTGGGGTGGGAGGGAGAAATACCATGGGGAAATAGTTTTACTTTGTGTAATGACTCATCCATTCCCAGTCTCTATTCAAGCCTAAATTAATTGTATCCAGTTTGCAAATTAATTCCAATTCAGCAGTCTCTCGTTGGAGTCTGTTTTTGAAGCTTTTTTGTTGAAGTATAGCCACTCTTAGGTCTGTGATCGAGTGACCAGAGAGATTGAAGTGTTCTCCAACTGGTTTTTGAATGTTATAATTCTTGACGTCTGATTTGTGTCCATTCATTCTTTTACGTAGAGACTGTCCAGTTTGGCCAATGTACATGGCAGAGGGGCATTGCTGGCACATGATGGCATATATCACATTGGTAGATGCGCAGGTGAACGAGCCTCTGATAGTGTGGCTGATGTGATTAGGCCCTATGATGGTATCCCCTGAATAGATGTGTGGACAGAGTTGGCAACGGGCTTTGTTGCAAGGATAGGTTCCTGGGTTAGTGGTTCTGTTGTGTGGTGTGTGGTTGCTGGTGAGTATTTGCTTCAGATTGGGGGGCTGTCTGTAAGCAAGGACTGGTCTGTCTCCCAAGATCTGAGAGAGCGATGGCTCGTCCTTCAGGATAGGTTGTAGATCCTTGATGATGCGTTGGAGAGGTTTTAGTTGGGGGCTGAAGGTGATGGCTAGTGGCGTTCTGTTGTTTTCTTTGTTGTCCTACCTACATGCCTCTAGCTTTCATCCAGATCATACCACTCGATCCATTGTCTACAGCGAAGCGCTACGATATAACCGCATTTGCTCCAACCCCTCAGACAGAGACAAACACCTACAAGATCTCTATCATGCATTCCTACAACTACAATACCCACCTGCTGAAGTGAAGAAACAGATTGACAGAGCCAGAAGAGTACCCAGAAGTCACCTACTACAGGACAGGCCCAACAAAGAAAACAACAGAACGCCACTAGCCATCACCTTCAGCCCCCAACTAAAACCTCTCCAACGCATCATCAAGGATCTACAACCTATCCTGAAGGACGAGCCATCGCTCTCTCAGATCTTGGGAGACAGACCAGTCCTTGCTTACAGACAGCCCCCCAATCTGAAGCAAATACTCACCAGCAACCACACACCACACAACAGAACCACTAACCCAGGAACCTATCCTTGCAACAAAGCCCGTTGCCAACTCTGTCCACACATCTATTCAGGGGATACCATCATAGGGCCTAATCACATCAGCCACACTATCAGAGGCTCGTTCACCTGCGCATCTACCAATGTGATATATGCCATCATGTGCCAGCAATGCCCCTCTGCCATGTACATTGGCCAAACTGGACAGTCTCTACGTAAAAGAATGAATGGACACAAATCAGACGTCAAGAATTATAACATTCAAAAACCAGTTGGAGAACACTTCAATCTCTCTGGTCACTCGATCACAAACCTAAGAGTGGCTATCCTTCAACAAAAAAGCTTCAAAAACAGACTCCAACGAGAGACTGCTGAATTGGAATTAATTTGCAAACTGGATACAATTAACTTAGGCTTGAATAGAGACTGGGAATGGATGAGTCATTACACAAAGTAAAACTATTTCCCCATGGTATTTCTCCCTCCCACCCCACCCCCCACTGTTCCTCTGATATTCTTGTTAACTGCTGGAATTAGCCTACCTGCTTGTCACCATGAAAGGTTTTCCTCCTTCCCCCCCCTGTTGTTGGTGATGACTTATCTTAAGTGATCACTCTCCTTACAGTGTGTATGATAAACCCATTGTTTCATGTTCTCTGTGTGTGTGTGTATATAAATCTCTCCTCTGTTTTTTCCACCAAATGCATCCGATGAAGTGAGCTGTAGCTCACGAAAGCTTATGCTCTAATAAATTTGTTAGTCTCTAAGGTGCCACAAGTACTCCTTTTCTTTTTGCAAATACAGACTAACACGGCTGCTACTCTGAAACCTGTCAAAGGATTAAATCACACAGTTATGAAATCTGCAAAGGAGGCAAAACTTGAACATGAAATCTGAGAAATTCAGAACTCTGCCATCACAAGATTTCACTGATTATTTTAAGTGCGTTGAAAACGATTTGTTCCTGTATGCAAGTTGTTTCTGTACCTAAGCATTCCTAATCTCTAGAGATAAGACTGCTGAAAATAGCACAAGTGAGGCTGTGAAGATAATTTTAAAAGATGCTGCATAAATGGAAAGGATTTGCTTTTTAACAGCCTCCAGGTTTTCCGTTTTCTATTTACCTTTGGGGGTAATATTCTATTTATTAAATATATCTTCAGTTAAAACCAAAAAGAAAATGAAGAGAGCATACAACAACTTTAAAAAATAATTAAATGAGAAAACATACTTTGCATTACAGTCTGAATTGGAGAAGGCAAATGATAAAAAGAAGAAACCTTTGCTCAAGGATCTTGAACAGATCTATACATTGGTGGTTTGACTTGGCTGACAGCCAGGTTAACCTGAGGTTTCTGGTTGACAACTAGACCTTGTCCCCCACAGTAACGTTGGGTACCGCCTGGCAGCCCTGACTGAGATAGTGCTTATAGACCTCTTTAGGACTTCTACATGTTCCATGAGCTCCTGCTGAAGGTGGTGCAGGTGAGTTACTAGATACGCTGCTGCAGGGACCTGGGAAACTGTGGATAACACCGGTTGGAAATGTGGATGGAAACCATAGTTGACATAGAACAGGCTTTGTTGGCTGAAAGCATGGATCAAATTATTATAGATGAATTCTGTGTAAGGCAGTAGAGAGACCCAGTCATCCTATTGATAGTTCAGAAAGCAATGGAAGTACTGCTCTAGAATCTGATTTGCCCATTTCATCTGTCTATTCGTCTGTGAATGGTATGCTAATGAGATGAGGAGTTCTGTGTCTAGTAGCTTAAAAACTTGCACCAGAAGTAGGCAACAAATTGTGGGTCTTGATCTCACACAATGCCAGTTGGAAGTCCATGGAGCCTGGACACATGTTCTAAAAAGAGATGGGCTGTCTCCAAGGTGGTAGAGGCAGTGCAGGAAGGAACAAAATGTGCCATTTTGGTCCAAAAATAGACCACTACCAGCACTATGGTGCAGTCATTGGAACAAGTCCAGAAACTTGATGGACCAGGGCTGGGACAAGGTGTGCAGATTCTTGGTTCAGGAGCAAAGGTCAAAAAAGCTAACATGTTTCTTGATGAAAGAGTGCATACCCATCCACCAACAATTCCATGAAACCAAGCTTCCTGCTTCTTTTAGTTTGGACAAAAGTCACAGCATGTCATGGCAAAATTTCAGAACCTTGAGTCAAGGTGGGTCATTGGGGATATAAATGCATTCCCCATGGTGGAAGATACCAGTCTTCAATTGGAAATCTGAACTGGGCTGTGTATCTGCATTGTCCAAGGGATGGCTGATCTGGGTAGTGAATGGGTCATGAGGCAGCAGATACCAAATAATGGAGATTAGGCTCTTGTCCACTGTTCCATTGAGAAAATTGGCTATCTTAAGGACTGTTGAACAAGGTCCTGTGTGGGATACAATATAGTCATCCTTGCATGACAAAGGGCATCTACTTTTCCTTTTCTAGTACCCAAGCAGTAAACCATGAAAAACTAAGATTGGGCAAATAGTGAACAGCAGATCTGATGCTGATTTAAGTTTTGGATTGTGCAGATATTTCCCCTTTTGGTCAGTAAGGACCTGAACTGGGAACCGGGCTCCTTCCAGGAGGTGGCACCACTCTTCAAAGACTTCTTCTAAAGAGTAGCTCTTTATCCAAATGTTCTTTTTTCAAGGGTTAGCTTTAGAGAATAAGACACACATTGATGTAGTTGATTATGTGGAGTTGTTTATTGCGACAGTATGGTTCTGATTTCAAAATCTGATGCATTGGTCTCTACAATGTATGGCTTGGTGAGGTCTGGATGGATGAGAATGGGAGCCACTGTGGATACACTCTCTTTAATTAGTCAATGGTGGATTGAGCCTCAGGAGACCAGACTAATCGGACTTCCATTTGGAGAAGTGCTGTCATTAGGATTGCCAGGTGGGAAAACCCCTTGAACACTGACAAAAGTTGACAAAACCTGAAATTTCCATATCAGGTATGGAAGGCAGTCTTCCACTCATCCACTTCCCAAATATGGACCAGAGTATGAGCTCTGTGGGGATCCAGTTTGGTAAAGATCTTAACAGAGCAAAATCTCTTTAAGAGCTCACTGATGAGTGGTGAAGAGTATGACTCTGGATGGTTTCCTTATGCAAGGCTAGATAGTCTACATACAGAGCCATCTTTTTTTTTGCCACAAAGGAAATGGGGGTTTCTGATGGGGACAGGGATGGGCAGATGAACCATTTGTCTGAGATGTTCTCAGAGTACCCACAGCTCAGGATCTGAGAGGGAAGAGATATGTCCAAAAGGAACTTTGGTTCATGGCTGGAGGTTGATGGGGGAATCATAGTGATGGTCTGGTGGCAGGATATTGATCTTCTTCTTATCAGACATATGTGCCAAATCCCTGTACTTTGCGGGTACAACCAGAGCTACTGCAGGAGTTGCAGGTACTGGGCTAATCCCTCTACCAGGATCCCTGGGTTTCCTCAGGTTTAAATGATGGATGGCCTCTGGCATGGAACTGAGTTTGGAGAGACAAGACTAGTGGTAAAACATTGAGCAAAAACTGACCATGCCCACTTTCCATTGAATATACAGATTGTGTGCTGTGAGCCAGGAGATGACAAGAATGACTGGGAAATGAGGGGAGTGAACCAGATTGAATTTAACCTGAGCCCTATGAGCCTGCGTCAGCCGGTATAGGTGAGCCAAAGGTGTCTAATTGCAGTGTAGACATATCCTCTCTCTATACTGTGAACAACCTGGGCATTTTGCTTTGTCTTGCCCATGGAAGACCGAGCCCTTGAGGAACCTGCTTCTAGTCTGACAGGTTTCAGAGTAGCAGCCGTGTTAGTCTGTATTCGCAAAAAGAAAAGGAGTACTTGTGGCACCTTAGAGACTAACAAATTTATTAGAGCATAAGCTTTCGTGAGCTACAGCTCACTTCATCGGATGCATTTGGTGGAAAAAACAGAGGAGAGATTTATATACACACACACAGAGAACATGAAACAATGGGTTTATCATACACACTGTAAGGAGAGTGATCACTTAAGATAAGCCATCACCAACAGCAGGGGGGGGAAAAGGAGGAAAACCTTCCATGGTGACAAGCAGGTAGGCTAATTCCAGCAGTTAACAAGAATATCAGAGGAACAGTGGGGGGTGGGGTGGGGGGGAGAAATACCGTGGGGAAATAGTTTTACTTTGTGTAATGACTCATCCATTCCCAGTCTCTATTCAAGCCTAAGTTAATTATATCCAGTTTGCAAATTAATTCCAATTCACCAGTCTCTCGTTGGAGTCTGTTTTTGAAGCTTTTTTGTTGAAGTATAGCCACTCTTAGGTCTGTGATCGAGTGACCAGAGAGATTGAAGTGTTCTCCAACTTCCTACAACTACAATACCCACCTGCTGAAGTGAAGAAACAGATTGACAGAGCCAGAAGAGTACCCAGAAGTCACCTACTACAGGACAGGCCCAACAAAGAAAACAACAGAACGCCACTAGCCATCACCTTCAGCCCCCAACTAAAACCTCTCCAACGCATCATCAAGGATCTACAACCTATCCTGAAGGACGAGCCATCGCTCTCTCAGATCTTGGGAGATAGACCAGTCCTTGCTTACAGACAGCCCCCCAATCTGAAGCAAATACTCACCAGCAACCACACACCACACAACAGAACCACTAACCCAGGAACCTATCCTTGCAACAAAGCCCGTTGCCAACTCTGTCCACATATCTATTCAGGGGATACCATCATAGGGCCTAATCACATCAGCCACACTATCAGAGGCTCGTTCACCTGCGCATCTACCAATGTGATATATGCCATCATGTGCCAGCAATGCCCCTCTGCCATGTACATTGGCCAAACTGGACAGTCTCTACGTAAAAGAATGAATGGACACAAATCAGACGTCAAGAATTATAACATTCAAAAACCAGTTGGAGAACACTTCAATCTCTCTGGTCACTCGATCACAGACCTAAGAGTGGCTATCCTTCAACAAAAAAGCTTCAAAAACAGACTCCAACGAGAGACTGCTGAATTGGAATTAATTTGCAAACTGGATACAATTAACTTAGGCTTGAATAGAGACTGGGAATGGATGAGTCATTACACAAAGTAAAACTATTTCCCCATGGTATTTCTCCCCCCCACCCCACCCCCCACTGTTCCTCTGATATTCTTGTTAACTGCTGGAATTAGCCTACCTGCTTGTCACCATGGAAGGTTTTCCTCCTTTCCCCCCCCTGCTGTTGGTGATGGCTTATCTTAAGTGATCACTCTCCTTACAGTGTGTATGATAAACCCATTGTTTCATGTTCTCTGTGTGTGTGTATATAAATCTCTCCTCTGTTTTTTCCACCAAATGCATCCGATGAAGTGAGCTGTAGCTCACGAAAGCTTATGCTCTAATAAATTTGTTAGTCTCTAAGGTGCCACAAGTACTCCTTTTCTAGTCTGACAGTTCACCTTTTAGCAAGACGTATTGTAATTTCCCCTTTAACCAGTTCCTTATCCACCTTTCAATTCTCATATTAATCCCTCTTATTAATTCTCCAGTTTAACTAATTATTTTCCATATGGAACTGTATCAAATATTTTACTGAAATCGAAGTAGATTAGATTTACTGCATTTCCTTTGTCTAGAAAATTGGTTATCTTCTCAAAGAAAGAGATCAGGTTGGTCTGGCAGAATCTACTTTGTATTTTGTCACAGTTACCATTTACCTCTATGTCCTTAACTACTCTCTCTTTCAAAATCTGTCCTAAAACCTTGCATACAACTGAAGTTAACCTAACAGGCCTGTGGTTTCCCAGATCACATTTTTCCCTTTCTTCAATGTAGGTATTATGTTTGCAATTCTGCAATCCTAGGGTATGACCCCCAAGTTTATGGATTCATTAAAAATTCTTACTATTGGTCTTGTAATTTCATGTGCCAGTTCCTTTAACATTCTTGGGTGGAGATTATCTGGGCCCCCCAATATGGTCCCATTAAGCTTGGAGTTTGGCTTCCACTACACATGTGGGAATTTCTACTTCCATATCCTTGTCCCCATTAGCCGCCCTGCCAACTTCCCCCAACTCCTCATTACCCCTTATAAAACTGAGTCAAAGTATTCATTTAAGCACTGGGCCATACTTAGATTATCTTTAATCTCTGCCTATCCTTAGTGCCTAGCCATTCCATTTCTTTTTTCTTGTTTTCTTTTTATTTATATGACTAAGAATCTTATACTATAAGTTTTTGATTTCTTTGCAAGATCCAATTTTCCTTGGCTTTTGGCAGTTCTCACTTTTCCCCTACACTTTCTGACCTCTAAGAGGTGGCTTTCCTTGCTGATCCATCCCTTCTTCCATTCCTTTTAGGCTTTCCGTTTTCTCTTAATAACCTGTTTTGAGATGCTTATTCATCTAGTTGGTCTCCAACCCTACTCTATGAATTTTTCCCCTTTTTTTGGAATGCAGACTTCTGCTAGTTTATGGAACTTTGACTTAAAGTAATTCTAAGCCTCCTCCACATTCAGATCCTTGAGTTCTTCAGTCCAATCCACTTCCCTAACTAATTCCCTTAATATTTTTCAAGTTTGCCCTTTTGAAATCAAAGACCCTATTTGCAGACCTATTTTTGTTTATCCTTCCATTTAATTTATACTGAATTAACTCACGATCACTCAAACCAAGGTTGTCCTCTACAACCAGTTCTTCTATACTTACCAATACTAAATCTTAAGTGGCATCACCTCTTGTTGGTTCAATGACTATATGTCGAAGAAATCTGTCAGCTGTCACATCTAGGAATATCATCTAATTATCTATTTCCAAAGGCTGGTAAATAAATGGAGAAGTTGAGCTGCTGAGTTTAATTTCCTAAGGTCATTCAATTAGTAAATGGCAAATCAGAAATAGGCCTTCAGGGCTTCTGATTCCCAGTCCTGTGCTCTAAATATATAATTTAGATCTTTTAGGATTAATGGTGCAACATCAGTTATTATAGGGACTTTTGGGTGTATGCCCATCCAGTGGTATTTTGGGCAGAAAAAGAGATCAGTGCTATATTATTAATAAACAACTGAGTATTCATCAAAAAGGTCAAAATGTATTGGGAACAGAAAAGGGACATACAGTATGATGAACACCATCTTATTTGGCTTATCAGCTGCTTGGGTGTAGGGAGCCAGGCACGATGATTATCTATTTAGGATACATTTCTCTAACAGCCCACTGCTAATTACATGTTAATTAGATTTGGTGGTGTTATAATTCATGTCCAAAACCTGGATAATGTGGTCACATATTTTGTGTGACCCTTTTGGAGGAGACCATACATAAAATGAACACAGCTGTCCAGTTTATGCTTTTTGACCAGATGATTGGTGGCTATCATAGTCTCGCCAGGGTAAATGTGATGGTGGATCTGGGCACTGAAAGATAAAGGTCTTTCTGACTTACATATAGACCCATGAAATTTGAAATTTAACTTCACCTGACATGCCAGTCATTTAAAAATGGATCTTAATTCTATCTACCTACATTTTAACACTATTCCTCAATATTCCGTCCTTTGAAATAAGTTTAAAAGTATCCTTTGAACCCATTTGCACTCTTTCTTTCAATCACCGTCTCTAGTAATTTATTCCATATATTATCATTTGTGACAATGAGTTTCCTATTTCACCTCCTATTTTTTTCATTTCTTAGACTATTTAACACCTTACTAGTGTAGAAAGATTATCTATATTGACTGTACTGATCTATTTCAGAACTTTGAAAACTTCTATTCTATCTCCTTGAAATCTCCTCTTTCCCAATAAGAATAAACCCAGCTCCCTTGCCTTTACTTTATAATTTGCATCTAGCAGACTTGGTGTAATCATTGTTGCCCTAGACTATACCCTCTTCAAGGTAATAACATTTCTGTGAACGATGATTGATATTTCACACAGTATTTTAAATAGTGTCTGACACATGCTTTACACAGGAACAGCATCATTTTTTTGTAGTCTATCCTTCTGCTAATACAGGCTTGTATCTTGTTTACTTTTTTTGCTGCAGCTGTAGGATGGGTTGATAGTTTCAATTATTTGTTTCACAAGAGCTCCCATATCCTTCACCTGATTACAGTGCTGTCTGATTGTTCCATTTAACATCTATTTCTTGGGCTGGTTCCTTGATCCTGGACTAATTATTTTACATAATTCTACACTGAATTGCCTTTCCATCTGCTGGTCTAATCAATTTAATGATCCATATCCTTTGGAATAGCAAGAATTTTTAATGAATCTGTAAACTCAGGAGTAGTACTGAATGATTGGAGAATTGCTAATAATAGTTCCTATTTTAAGAAAGGAAAAAAAAGTGATCCGGGTAACTACAGGCCAGTTAGTTTGACATCTGTATTATGCAAGGTCCTGGAAAAAATTTTGAAGGAGAAATTAGTTAAGGACATTGAAGTCAATGGTAAATGGGACAAAATACAACATGATTTTACAAAAGGTAGATCGTGCCAAACCAACCTAAAGTCTCCTTTTTTTGAAAAAGTAACAGATTTTTTAGATAAAGGAAATGCAGTGGATCTAATTTACCTAGATTCAGTAAGGCATTGATACCGTGCCATATGAGGAATTATTAGTTAAATTGAAGAAGATGGGGATCAATATGAACATCAAAAGGTGGATAAGGAATTGGTTAAAGGGGACACTGCAACGGGTCCTACTGAAAGGAGAACTGTCAGGCTGGAGGGAGGTTACCAGTGGAGTTCCTCAGGGATCGGTTTTGGGACCAATCTTATTTAATCTTTTTATTACTGACCTTGGCACAAAAAGTGGGAGTTTGCAGATGATACAAAGCTGGGAGGTATTGCCAATTCGGAGAAGGGTCGGGATATTCTACAGGAGGATCTGGATGACCGTGTAAACTGGAGTAATAGTAATAGGATGAAATTTAATAGTGAGAAGTGTAAGGTTATGCATTTAGGGATTAATAACAAGAATTTTAGTTATAAGTTGGGGACGCATCAATTAGAAGTAACGGAAGAGGAGAAGGACCTTGGGGTATTGGTTGATCATAGGATGACTATGAGCTGCCAATGTGATATGGCTGTGAAAAAAGCTAATGCGGTTTTGGGATGCATCAGGAGAGGCATTTCCAGTAGGGATAAGGAGGTTTTAGTACCATTATACAAGGCACTGGTGAGACCTCACCTAGAATACTGTGTGCAGTTCTGGTCTTCCATGTTTAAAAAGGATGAATTCAAACTGGAGCAGGTACAGAGAAGGGCTACTAGGATGATCCGAGGAATGGAAAACTTGTCTTATGAAAGGAGACTTAAGGAGCTTGGCTTGTTTAGCCTAACTAAAAGAAGGTTGAGGGGAGATATGATTGCTCTCTCTAAATATATCAGAGGGATAAATGCAGGAGAGGGAGAGGAATTATTTCAGCTCAGCACCAATGTGGACACAAGAACAAATGGGTATAAACTGGCCACCAGGAAGTTTAGACTTGAAATTAGACGAAGGTTTCTAACCATCAGAGGAGTGAAGTTTTGGAATAGCCTTCCAAGGGAAGCAGTGGGGGCAAAAGATCTATCTGGTTTTAAGATTCTACTTGATAAGTTTATGGAGGAGATGGTATGATGGGATAATGTGATTTTGGTAAGTAATTGATCTTTAAATATTCAGGGTAAATAGGACTAATCCCCTGAGATGGGATATTAGATGGATGGGATCTGAGTTACTACAGAAAATTCTTTCCTGGGTTTCTGGCTGGTGAATCTTGCCCATATGCTCAGGGTTTAGCTGATCGCCATACTTGGGGTCGGGAAGGAATTTTCCTCCAGGGCAGATTGGAGAGGCCCTGGAGGTTTTTCGCCTTCCTCTGTAGCATGGGGCATGGGTGACTTGAGGGAGGCTTCTCTGCTCCTTGAAGTCTTTAAACCATGATTTAAGGACTTCAATAGCTCAGACATAGGTGAGGTTTTTTGTAGGAGTGGGTGGGTGAGATTCTGTGGCCTGCGCTGTGCAGGAGGTCGGACTAGATGATCAGAATGGTCCCTTCTGACCTTAGTATCTATGAATCTATGAATAGGATTGTATTATTCGTCATTATTCACTCTGCCTCCAACTTTAGCATCCTTTGCTAACATGGAGAATCTGGACTCAATTCTTGGCTGCATGACTGCATAAGCATACAGCACAACTCAGGCAGGAGGTGTTAAGAGAGCCACCTTCACCTATTTCCATCTTAGGGATAGAGTGTACTAATCTGATCCCCTAGCATAAGTCAAAGCAGCCTTTAGGCTGCTCTAAAGTACACCAGCTGTTATTGGTCCCAAGGGGCCATTATAGTAGCCAGAATCACTGTGGCTCAGTGAAGTCCTGGGAATCTCCCCTTTCCCTGGCTATGCCCCCTGTGCAAATCGATGGGGAGGGGGGATAAGACAGGAGCCTCTATGCTGGCTATACACCACTGAATGATCCCCTACATTGGATGATCTTCCTGTGGCTGGCTAGACTGACTTTAGGATCACTTTGCCCCACCAGCAAAGTGCAAGGCAGTTTCAAGGCAGCCATATTGGGGCCATTGTTTTAAAATAATTGGCATAATAATTTTGATATTCTATTCTGTTACATTCTATGAATCAGAGGTCCTAAAACGGACCCCTGGGCTACTCCAGTTGTAATGACTGTAAAGCGCTATAAGTGCTAAGTAATATCTTATCAATATTTTCTCCAGTTTTAAAAATATACATCTCTACAATAAACTGAAACAGTAATAAATGGCAACAGAATTGTTATTTAAGATTTTTTGTAGGGTCATAACTGTTGATGCTGTTTGAAGAATCTTTATGACTTTTTCTGATGACTTTCAGATCCCTGGTTGAGTTTGCAAATCTAGCAAATAGGAAAAGTATCATTATCCTTGCAAACTGAACATTGCTCAGGTCTGGGAATCACAGAGAGACAATAAATATACAACCCCACAGCAGTATTTTTAAAGAGTAAAGTTTCCACATTAATCAAATTGTACTTTTTTGTTGTGTTATCTTGCTACAACTCTTAAGATAGGGTTTTCAGAAATGAAAGTGGGTTCCTGCAGATCTGAAACGATGGATACAGATGCTGTGTTCTGTTGCAGTGCTGCATATTAAATATGTATTTGATGCATGGGGAAATGCATATGCTGAAGACTTCTTTTAATTTCCTGTAGTGTTAGTTTGGTGAGGACACCTCAGCTGGTTAAGTCTGGGGGCAGTCTGCTGGCTCATTTCCCCTTTGTGGAGCTCAGTCTTTCCCCGCTGCCTCACCCCACCAAAAATTTTCCTCACTCCAGAAAAAGACTCCAGCAGTGGAGAAAGGCTCTGGCAGGAGGGTGCAGGGGGAAAAGGCTCCAGCAGTTCCCCATAGCTGGAGCCTTTCCCCACTGCAGTGAAAGATTCCAACAGTCGGGAAAGACTCTGGCAGAGGGGAAATGCTCCAACAGCTCCCCTTTCTGGATCTCTTCCCTGCCATAGGGAAAGACTCCAGCAATTGGGAAAGACTCTAGCAGGAGGGAGGCAGCAGTGGATAGCAGTGTGGATGGGGAGGCACCACTTGGGCAAGTAGAGAGCATGTATATGTAAGCAGAGTCAGGATGAGCTCTACCCTGACATCTGGTGGCAAGTTGTGGCGGGTTGTGGAAAAGAACTTCAGGGGCTGATCTCATTTGCATAGGCACACCCACCCTGCCTAGATGCTCACTTTGGCTGCTGTAGGAGCCCCACTTTCTCTATTATTGGGGCAGGAAGAATAAACTGTTATTATCCTGATTATGTGAATCAAGGACAGTGGAACTGTACTTGGCCTTTTGTTATGATGGAGGGACTTGCCATCAACCAAGCAGCACTTGCTAGGCAAGGGTCATGGGTTCCAAAACCCAATGAATTGAGAGAGACTGGGGACAGATATTAATACATGATGGAGTGGGCCTGCTGTTGGGGGCTCTAAATGACAATTGTACTCTTTCCACTGTAGACTATCAGAGCTAGTTTTGATTCTGTTAGGAGTCTAGTTATAGGCTGCTGAGCTGAATTCACTTTGGGTCAATGGTGCACCAGCTTTGAGGTTCCCCTACTACAAACTGAAATTGCTAATGAGCTAAAAAGTGAAAACACTAAGTGCTGTGTTAATTAGTAGGGGGGGGGGGCTGAAGCTATATTGCAGAGCAGCTCACAAGATGGCTGGTGGAGTGGAGTGGCTGGCAGAGCAGAGCAATTTATGGGACAGCTGGTGGAGCAGAGCAGAGTGAAGCCCCACGGAGAGGTGGGGCAGTTGGCTTTGAACCATGTAAGGTGCCCCTTAACCCTCCCATTTCCATCCAGGCTGGGAGGTAAAACTCTGCAGATAAACTTTTGAACTCTGGGGATGCACTGACCAGGGACAGCGACTTTTGGGTTGTTGGACTTTTGGGACTTTGGGTGAGTTTTGGGTTGCTGGACTCAAGAACCAAAGGGAAAGGACAGGGCCCAATTTGCTTGGGGTGGGGTTTTGCTCATGGGTTGTGTTATGAATCCTGTTGGTGGTGTTTCCTCAACATAATGCCACATTGTTTCTTTCTGTTATTAAAAGGCTTTTGCTACACTCCAATTCTGTGCTTGCGAGAGGGGAAGTATCGCCTCTTAGAGGCGCCCGGGGGCGGGGGGGATATATATTTGTCCCAGGTCACTGGGTGGAGGCTTGAGCCGGTTTTGCATTGTGTTATTGGAATGGAACCCCTAGATACTGAATCCAGCCCTTGTTGCTGACAACTCAGACAGGCAGAAGGGTTACATATGTTTTGTATTCACATACATAGTCACCTACACCCTTCAGGTGTGTCTTTCCTCTACTTCCGTAAGCCGTGCTGCACTGGCTATATTGCTATTTATACCCATGCTAGAGGGGCTATGTGGTTATGTACACTACACCAGTGGTTCTCAATCAGGGATCCACGGCCCACCAAAATAAACCAGAGAGCAGGGCCAGTATTACATTTGCTGGGGCCCAGGGCAGAAAGCTGAAGCCAAAGCCCCATTGCCCGGGGCTAAAGCGGAAGTCCGAGCAACTTAGCTTCATGGGTCCCCAGGCAAGTGCCCTGCTTGCTACCACCTAACACCAGCCCTGGCTTTTAATATACTGGATATGTTGAAAAACAGTTTTGTTGTGGCACAGGTGGGCAGTGGAGTTTTTTATAGCATGTTGGGTTGGGGGGCGAAGGTCAGAAGGAAAAGGTTGAGAACCTCTGTGCTTCATGCTTCTGAAAGGAGAGTGTAGTGTAGACGTACCCATAATGGATTTCTTTTTTATTTTGGCCATTCCCTGTTATCCATCCAAAGTCATCCATTGCTGAAGCATTGTTCTGTAAGAGAGCAATAACTGATTTAAACGGTTTCTTATATACTGTAAGAGGCTATTTAGGCCCCTATTCATCCCTGCATTGATGCAGAGTTCAGTGCAAGGAGTAACAGGGGCTTGTGTCCCCCTCCCCCATCCTGGATCTACTAGAGGACATTTCAGGCCCCAGCACAGGTTATGACACTAGTCTAACACACACCCAGCTGCCCATGGCCCCCATAACCCTGTGATAGCCAGTGGAAAGCTGGGGCTGTTATGCTAATTTAGGCCTTGCCATGTCCAAGTCTTTGCATTTAAAAGGGTAAAAGGTGACAAAGGCCATCTTAAGACTTAATAAAATAAACAAAATTTGGAAGCAATCAAAATAGTAGAAACTGGACAATGTTTAAACAAAACTATGATTAAGGGTTTCAAAGTTTCTGGGGATGTCATAAAACAATTGTAGCAACAAGTCAACATGTTAGGATAAAAAGAAGTGCCCATGAATGGAATTACTGGGTGTTTCTTTTAACTGGTTAATTTCAATTCGATGAGTTTGCCCCCCCTTGATGGACACTGATTTTCTGTGGGTCCGTAGGCAACTTCCTTAAGCTTACAAGAAAGAAAGAATAGGGGAAGAAGAAGATAGATGTCTCTTCATTCTGGGTTCTACAACCTATTGTTCCACCAAAATTGCTATAAAATCCTTGGGCTTCCATCTTCCTGATCCTGGATGATAATGTAAGCAGACACAGAGAGGGAACCTGACCTGATGACATCACCTCAGTTGGTTCAACTAAATTCTAAGCAACAGCTGCAATGTGAGTCTAAAGTTTCTTGCTGTCACCCCCATCTCTCTGGTGTTAATTTCCTTCTCCAACTTATTGCTTCTGTATCTCTCTCCTATCTTTAAGTCTGGGAGCATAATGTAGTAAAGTTATTCCATGAGCACATTAGTGATAGAAAGGAAGAGACGTGTCATTTGATTCATAAAAATCTATTTAATCATAATTTCAATGGTGTCACCCTCTATGGCATGGTGGTAGGGACTCACTGCCCACACCTCCCAGATCCAGGTCCTTCAGTTGGTGAAAATTTTAATACCCATTTTCTATGATGCTGTGTTATCATTCAAAAGCTCTTTCTCCCACGAACACATGATACCAAACGTGACAGACCTAGAACAATTATGTAGATATATAATCAAGAAAGTGTTTAAAAATCAACCTTTTAACATTAAACATGAACATAGGGCTTCATTGCTTACATAAAAAAAAGACACGGCTCTTTGGTAATCCTAAGGAAGTTAGCCTTAACATGTAGGACTGAAAATATTTTTTCATCATAGTCAGCATCAGTGTCATCCCTATCAAGGGCATCTCTCCTAGACACACTGTCACACTGATCCTCATCCATGCTGCACTCGCACATCTCTGTACAAGGTAGGCTGCTGGCCAACCATTTTCAGTGTGTGAACATCTGGTCTTTGCACATAAGCATTTGATTAGCTGAAGGATTGATTCAGGAGTGCATGGTATATCACACAACTGATTTAATCAGTCAATCTTCCAACACCCATCTATGCGCTGACAGGGGAGGGTAGTTTTTGATGCACTCAATCATTCTGGAGCCATTCCATTGCTTGATAATTTGCCCTCTTGACATGAGGCATAAATGCACCTCTTGTCAGTGGAAGTTTTTCCTCCCGTGTCTGCTTCTTGGAAAAAACATCCACAAATGGAGCTCTGCAAGTGTCATAGTGTTGGTCTTCAAATGGTAAATTCTGCATAAACTGGAATGCTGCCCTGGCAACATGGGAAGAGGATCATCATGGGATATTATTAGCTATTGAACAGGGTTGGAAGGACCCATGTCTAGCCTCACGGCACATTTTGATTTAGTTCTGTGTATGTATTTGTTCATGTGTTTCATCTGCATAAGGAATGTTAACTGAACCAAATGATCAGTGGGGTTAGCAGGGATGCATGGGTCATTCGCTCTGGCACCTTGTGTAATGCCAAGTTAAAGACTGACCAAGTTGGACTGTACCTTTCTCCTAAAACGGCATGGTACGGTATGTCCTGGATGTCTGGATCATTTGAGAGTACATCCTCAGTCGCTTCAACTGAAGTCATACCCAATGATTGTTTGCTTCTGGAGTTCATTCCACTTTTGTACAATAACCAAGTGAGATCAAGGTTAGTGAACAAAGAATGCTGTACTGTAGTCAATTTAACTGCTGTTTCATTGAAAACTGGACTTCCTAATTTTTGGACTCTGGTAGAAAAGCAAATGAATCAGGAAGCTCCTTCAAGAATGGTTCTTTGCTGCTCTGGACAGCATTCGAGGCTGGGACTGGTCCCTGATTATATGCTCCTGATAGCAGACCTTTTCCATCTGCTGTATCTTCAAGGAAATCTAACTTAGCAACAGCACAAAATATAAATTTACCCTTGACTAAGTCTGGGCAATGTACAATGCTTCATTCAGGTCCATGTGGCAAAGAAACTTATTTGCATCTGCAGTTTCCAGGCAAAGTACTTTGTTATAGTCAGTGGAGGAGCCAATGCTGTGCGTAAGGGACATGAGGAATTTGCTATGAGTTTTGGAACGAATTGTTAAACCAAGTGCCATTTGTAGTGTTAGATTTTGCATATGCCGCAATAGATTTTTCATGAAATAAAGAGTGCAGTGACATGGCCCCCCTCCACAATGACAGCGGGACCCCCAAATGCAGGACAAATCTCATCTGACATCCTGCCCCCGAGTTCTGGCTGGTGGCACAGAAGGGCTCGGGTAGGCAGGCTTCCTGCATTCTGTGGCCCCACGCGGCTCCTGGAAGCAGCTGGCTACTGGCACATCTTTACATGCCCTTGGCGGGGGGAGGCGGCCCTGCGCACTGCCCCCAACCCAGGTAGTTCACAGAGACCTGCTGCCCCCTCCCCCTAAGGGGCATGCCAAGACGTGCCAGCAGCAGGGCTCAGGCGGCTCCCTGCCCATGCTGCCTCCATCCCTCCACACCATGCCGCTCCCGAAAGCAGCCAGCATGTCCCTGCGGCCCCTGGGGTGTGTGTGTCTCTCCGCGCATTGCCCCTGCCCCAGGTACCAACTCCACAGCTCCCAATGAGAGCTGCAGGGGTGGCACCTGCAGTTAGCAGCGCGCAGACACCCTGGTCCTTCCATACCTAAGAGCCGCTGCCAGAGGGGTGTGCCAGTAGCTTTGGGAGCCACACTGCCCAAGGTAAATGCCACCTCCTGACTCCTCCCACATCCCAACCCCCTGCCCCAGCCCAGACCCCGCACCCAAATTCCCTCCCAGAGCCCAACCCCCACATCCCCTCCTGCACCCCAACCCCAATCAAGTTACCTCACTTTATTTTCATTTAATTCCTAGATGAGATAATGTTCTTTTTCTTGGCTGAGTCCTGAGTGGGGGCCCTGCAAATGAAGCTGCGTACAGTGCCCCACTAACTCTAAATCCACCACTGTGCTGCACAGTTGTGTATGTGCTGGATGCCTGCTTTTCACTTAAGCACTTTGGGATAGAGTGGCAGCTTTGTGTGCTACTTGCTTACTGTCATACGTGGTTGTGCTAAAGTCACCGCGACCACTGGTACACCACTTAAAGTAGTAGTATAGGTCACACGATATTTTCCTCAGATATGGATCCCTGAAACTCACTAACTGCAGGATAATGTTTTCCCATTAAAATTTAGCAGAGGCAGAGTCTTCGTACTATTTGCCAGACAACAGCCTAATTCTAGTGAAACTTTGCCAGGTGCTAAAGTGGCTAATAAGGTTGCTTGCTATGTGCTGTGCCTGTGACTTTTCAGTACCTAAACTGCAAGTGAGAGACAGAAAATGAAACTGCAGCTTATCTTTTCTGTCCTTTCTTTCTCCCGGTGTGAGTTCATTTTGTTTTAAAAAGAACAGGATTGGACTCCAACAACCCCAAAACTACCATCTAAAGCTGACTGTTTCTTTTCACTCCAATGAGGGAATTTAACATCTTTAATACCATTGTAAAAGGGTGTCAAGCAAAGAATTTTTTCTTTGAAAGACTTTATATGTCACCCGGGGTTCTTTCAACCAAAGCTCTTGGTAACTTTTACTCTGTGCGAGGTCGTTTCAGGAAATAAATCTGGGGAGACACGGCCATCTGACCGATAGATGGCTGGCACAAACAGGACAACACAAAAGAGTGCTTTCACTTAAAGTGAAACTTTACTTAGTCTCAAACACTTACACATGTCCTCAACAGGTTAGTAAAACACCCCCAACCCTTGATAAATACCAAAGCTGAGTGTGGCTCTTGAGTGGCACAGCGGCAGGCCTCTAGTGACCAAATCATCAGTCTGTCAGTGGAGACTGCAAGATGTATCCAGAGGGAGAGTCCAAAAAGAGTCCAACTACCTTAAACTTTTCCCCCTTATTTGTACATTAGACATGTCCCTTAAAGAAAACTTGTTACAAGCAGTTTCAGTGGTCCAGCAAAAAATTCCTTCTGATATTGATTAACCAGGTGTGGGTTTTTCCAGAGTTTTCAGCCTTGAGGCCCCCAATAGACATTCCTGGGGCACATCCTGCTCTTCTAAAATGCACCCCCAACCCTTGTATCAGCCCCTACAACAATTCTTATCAGGAAGGAGGTGGGGTCAAGCTGCCCTCTCTGTAGCACCCTGTCAAATATAAAGGGAAGGGTAAACACCTTTAAAATCCCTCCTGGACAGAGGAAAAACCCTTTCACCTGTAAAGGGTTAAGAAACTAGGATAACCTCACTGGCACCTGACCAAAATGACCAATGAGGAGACAAGATACTTTCAAAAGCTGGTGGGAGGGAGAAACAAAGCCTCTCTCTCTGTCTGTGTGATGCTTTTGCTGGGGACAGAACAGGAATGGAGTCTTAGAACTTAGTAAGTAATCTAGCTAGATATGTGTTAGATTCTGATTTCTTTAAAGGGCTGAGAAAATAAGCTGTGCTGAATGGAATGTAGATTCCTGTTTGTCTTTTTGTAACTCAAGGTTTTGCCTAGAGGGATTCTCTGTTTTGAACCTAATTACCCTGTAAGGTATTTACCATCCTGATTTTACAGAGGTGATTTTTTTTACTTCTATTAAAATTCTTCTTTTAAGAATCTGATTGCTTTTTAATTGTTCTTAAGATCCAAGGGTTTGGGTCCGTGTTCACTGATAAAAAGGGAGTGTAAGGGTTGGGGGGGGGGAGAAAAGAAGTTTCCAAACAAACAGACTCTTTCCCAGTAATATACCGGTTAGACGTTTGGTGATGGCAGTGAAAGTCCAAAGGTAAAATAGTTTGTACCTTGGGGAAGCTTTAACCTAAGCTGGTAAAAGTAAGCTTAGGAGGTTTTCATGCAGGTCCCCACATCTGTACCCTAGAGTTCGGAAGGAACCTTGACACACCTAAAGACCGCTCTCCCCACCTGCATTGGTTAAGCTAAGCCTGTGGATTTGGCTAATTTACAGCCTGCTGACTTGGCTGCTTTTAGCAGTAAGCCATAGTGGTTTCCAGATACTTTACTGGTTTGCCAAAGTCTCCCTGTACATATACAGCTAAACAGAAAATTAATTGTACAGTGCCTAGCACAATGGCATCGTAGTAGATGAGGGACTTTAGGTGCTACAGTTAAATAATTAATTTCCAGATGTTTTAATCCTGTCTAATAGAGTTAAAATGAATTTTAAGGTGGCTGTATGCACTGGGAGTACGCAAACCTCAGACTGCACTTTCATCACTTTTGAAACCAAAAGGGACTATTGTGATCATCTAGTCTGACCTCCTAGATAGCACAGGCCATAGGCCTTCCGTGAACGAATTCCCATTGTAACTAGAACATATCTTATCTTACCTTGAATTTAAAATTGCGAATGATGGAGAATCCACCACAACCCTTGTAAATTGTTCCAATGATTAATTATCCTCACTGTTAAAAATTTGATGTTTATTTCACACCTGAATACGTCTAGCTTCCACTTCCAGCAAGTAGCTTATTATACCTTTGCCTGCTAGACTGAAAAATTCTCTATCAAATTTCTGTTCCCCCTGTAGGTACTTTAAACTGTGATTAAGTCACCCCTTAGCTTTCTCTTCATTTAATTAAACAGATTGAGCTCCTTAAGTCAATCACTACAAAGTAGGTTTTCTAGTCCTTTAATTATTCTTATGACTCTTCTCTGAACCCTCTCCAATTTATCAATATCTTTCTTGAGTTGTTGACACCAGCATTGTACACAGTATTCCAGTAGCAGCTACACCAATAGCAAATATAGAGGCAATATAATCTTCCAGCTACTACTTGATGATCCCATTTATACATCCAAGGATTGCATTTGCCCTTTTGGCCACAGCATAGCATTGGGAGCACATGTTCAGCTCAAGTCTTTTTCAGAGTCTCTGTTTTCCCAGATATAGTTCCCCAGCCTGTAAGTATGACCTGCATTCTCTGTTCCTAGATGTATGATCTTATTAATGCCCATATTGAAATGGATATTGTTTGCTTGCTCCCCAGTTACATATCAATCCGGATTGTTCTGTAACTGTACCCTGTCTTCTTTAGTATTTAACACTCCTCCAATCTTTATGTAACCTGCACAATTTATCAGTAATTTTGTTTTCTTCTAGTCATTGATAAAGACGTTAAATAGCATAGAGAACCCGCACTAGAAACGCATCCATTCAATGATGGTTCACTATTTACAATTACCTTTTGAGACTTATCAGGTAGTCAGTTATTAATCTATTTGTGTGCCATGCTGATTTTATATGATAGTTTCTTAATCAAAATGTTGTGCAGTACCATGTCAAATACCTTACAGAAGTCTAAGTATATTACATCAACACTATTATGTTTATCAGACAAACTTTTAATTTCATTAGGAAAAGATAAATATCAAGTTAGTATAACAAGATCAATTTTCCATAAACCCATGTTGATTGGGATTATATTACATTACCCTCCTTCAAGTCTTTATTAATTGAGTCCTCTTTCAGCAAGTCATCATTTTGTCTGGGATTAGAGTCAGAGTGACAGGCCTAGAATTTACCTAAACCATCCAGTTTACCCTTTTTACATATTGGCATGACTTTGGCTTTCTTCCAGTCATCTGGAACTTCACCATCATTCCAAGATTTATTAAAAATCAACATTAATGGTCCAGAGATCTCCCACACCCACTCTTAAGACTTTTGGATACAAATTATCCAAACTCTCTGATTTAAAATGTCCAAGTTTAGTAGCTCTGTTTAATGTCTCCCTTATTTACTATTGGAATGGAAAAAAAATCATCATCATGATATGAATACATATGTGGCTCTTTCCCAAACATATAACAGAAATATTTACTAAACTTTTCTGTATAATTATTGACACTTAACTGCTTAATGTTATAACAGGGATTTTAGAATGCCTTAACCCTTTTGGGACCTGAGGCCTATCCTACCTCCATTTATCAGTAGAACAGGTGGTTGGAGAGAGTACAGCTGTGGTGGTCCTAACTGTAGCAAAGTGAGACTCACTGGTGCAGTGATCCCCACTGATTGTCCTGGGAATTAGCTCGATTCCAGCTCAGAGCGACCTCTGCTTGCCAGTGGTTCACCTGCCTCAGACTCCTGTGTCCCTCCCAGACCCCAGTACCCCTTACCCTGGGATTTTGCTCCAGAAGTACCCCCACTCTCTGGATCTCCCCTCCCAGAGGAACCCCCAACCCTCTAAGCCCACCTCACCTCAGTGGCTATTGCCAGTCATCATCTAGCCCATGTTCACTGGGGAAGACTGTAGAGTAATGGCCACTCATCATTGGCAAGCATTTGGACCTGCTGCTTTTCCCTGCAATCCAGTACCTCTCTAGGCCTTCCTGTCAGGCCACAGCCTGGGAGGTCACCAGGCCTGAGCTCCCCAGCTCAGCCTACCCCTTCCCCAGCACTGCTCTGTCCATGGTACCCTTTGTTCCTTCAGGTAGCTAGGTCCAACTCTTTCTAAACCTAGAAAGAGACTAACCCAGTCCCTGGCTCACAGCCCTTTTATAGGGCCCAGCCTGGCCCTGATTGGCTGCCTCCCAGCCTTTTCTTATTGGCTCACAGCCCCAGTCCTCTCCAAGGGCTGGCTTTTAACCCTTTCTAAGCCCTCTGTTCCCAGCTTCTCTCCTATGACAGCTTATTCCCTGGCAGAATGGATGCAGGGCAACTGTGTACACTGGGCCCATAATGACAGGTTTCAGAGTAGCAGCCGTGTTAGTCTGTATCCGCAAAAAGAAAACTAACAAATGTATTTGAGCATAAGCTTTCATAAATGACAGCTCACTTCGTCGGATGCATGCAGTGGGAAATACAGTGGGGAGATTTTATATACACAGAAAACATGAAACAATAGGTGTTACTATACACACTATAACAAGAGTGATCAGGTAAGCCAGGTATTACCAGCAGGAGAGAAAAAAAACCCAAAAACCTTTTGTAGTGATAATCAAGGTGGGCTATTTCCAGCAGTTGATAAGAACATGTGAGGAACAGGGAGGTGGCGGGGGGGGGCAGGAATAAACATGGAGAAATAGTTTTACTTTGTGTAATAACACATCCACTCCCAGTCTTTATTTAAGCCTAGGTTAATGGTGTCCAGTTTGCAAATTAATTCCAATTCAGTCTCTCGTTGGAGTCTGTTTTTGAAGGGTTTTTTTTGGTTGGTTGGTTGGGTTTTTTTTTGTTTTTTTTTGTTTTTTTTTTTTTTTTTTGGAAGAATTGCCACTTTTAGGTCTGTAATCGAATGACCAGAAAGATTGAAGTGTTCTCCAACTGGTTTTTGAATGTTATAATTCTTGACGTCTGATTTGTGTCCATTTATTCTTTTATATAGAGACTGTCCAGTTTGGCCAATGGACATGGCAGAGGGGCATTGCTGGCACATGATGGCATATCACATTGGTAGATGTGCAGGTGAACGAGCCTCTGGTAGTGTGGCTGATGTGATTAGGCCCTCTGATGGTGTCCCCTGAATAGATATGGGGACACAGTTGGCAACGGGCTTTGTTGCAAGGATAGGTTCCTGGGTTAGTGGTTCTGTTGTGTGGTGTGTGGTTGCTGGTGAGTATTTGCTTCAGGTTGGGGGGCTGTCTGTAAGCAAGGACTGGCCTGTCTTCCAAGATCTGTGAGAGTGATGGGTCGTTCTTCAGGATAGGTTGTAGATCCTTCATGATGCGTTGGAGAGGTTTTAGTTGGGGTGATGGCTAGTGGTGTTCTGTTATTTTCTTTGTTGGGCCTGTCCTGTAGTAGGTGACTTCTGGGTACTCTTCTGGCTCTGTCAATCTGTTTCTTCACTTCAGCAGGTGGGTATTGTAGTTGTAAGAATGCTTGATCGAGATCTTGTAGGTGTTTGTCTCTGTCTGAGGGGGTTGGAGCAAATGCGGTTGTATCGTACAGCTTGGCTGTAGACAATGGATCGTGGTAGTGTGGTCTGGATGAAAGCTGGAGGCATGTAGGTGAGTATAGCAGTCAGTAAGTTTCTAGTATAGGGTGGTGTTTATGTGATCATCGCTTATTAGCACCGTAGTGTCCAGGAAGTGGATTTCTTGTGTGGACTGGTCCAGGCTGAGGTTGATGGTGGGATGGAAATGAATAAATGGACACAAATTGGACATCAAGAATTGTAATGTTCAAAAACCAGTCAGAGAACACTTCAATCTCTCTGGTCACTCGATTACAGACCTAAAAGGGGCAATTCTTCAACAAAAAAACTTCAAAAACAGACTCCAACAAGAGACGGCTGAATTGGAATTAATTTGCAAACTGGATACCATTAACTTGGGCTTGAATAAAGACTGGGATTGGATGTGTCATTACACAAAGTAAAACTACTTCCCCATGTTTATTTTATCCCCCCCCCCCTTTCTTGTCAACTGCTGGAAATAGCCCACCTTGATTATCACTACAAAAGGGTATTTTTTTCCTCTCCTGCTGGTAATAGCTCACCTTACCTGATCACTCTAGTTATAGTGTGTATGGTAACACCCATTGTTTCATGTTCTCTGTGTGTATATAAAATCTCCCCACTATATTTTCCACTGCATACATCCGATGAGGTGAGCTGTAGCTCATGAAAGCTTATGCTCAAATAAATTTGTTAGTACTTGTGGCACCTTAGAGACTCCTTTTCTTTTTACTGGGCCCATAGTGTCCAGTGAGAGTTGTTACACAGAATTTTATTGTTGTTTCTCCTTACTTCTGAGTTTTACTGTTAGAGGGTCATTACTGTAATCCCATTTGAGAATAAGACTCTTGTATTCTTTCCAGACGGGTATTATACTTACTGCTTTCCAGACCACTTCAGTCTCGCAAATCTAGTGAGCTTTTTCAAATGGCCATTAAAGGCTAATTCATTTCCCCAAACCAAGTGTTACCTGGACCTGGTTCTTTGTCCACTTTTAGTGCATCTAAACATTTTCTAACGATTCCTGTTGTTAGATGTATATTACCTAGAGCAACTCCTTGTCTGTTGTCCCTGAAAAATTGATCCCTGGAAGCGATTCCTGGAACACTGATTTATAGAACTATTTCGTTTATTGCAGAAATGTAATTGGTATTATTAGCCCTACAAATCATCACATACTTACAAATGTAGTGATGTTTCATTCCATCATTTTCCACCTCTACCAATGAATGCTGCTCATTTGTTAATTGAAGGGCTTTTATTTAATTTTATCCCAATATACAGGATTATACTTTATGTTAGTAATAAATTGGACTCCAGTGAGTGGTACTATTTTCCACCTTCCAAGACATTCTTGGTATTTTTGTTGGCTTTGTGGGAGGGAGACATCTGCTAGTATTTAATTTGTTTGTCTTTTATATTACTGTGTTGTGACTACAATAGATACAGAGCCAGATCCTCGGATGGTATGGAACCATGTGGACACCAGCTAAGAATCTGGCCAATACTGTCTGATTTTCACATTTCTTTTTCACATTCACAATGCGAAATTTAAAAAACACTTTGGTGTTTGTCGGGATAGAGAGACCACCTGTTGAGAGCAAAGGTGAGACACTGCATCCCATAGTCCTCGTAATGATATTATGAGATATTATGACATAGTTATGATGTATTCTATGCAAAATAAGTCATGTGGGATGTCACTGGAAATATGCTTATGGCATTTGCTTAATACGGTTATCCTACTTGTATGCATGTATCACTTTTGTATCTGAAGTTATGAATATTGACTGTGTAGCTGTATTTCACATGTAGTTACGCCTGGGTAACACCCACTAGACAAGATGTTTTCATCCTAGATAGCTGGGTGAGGAAGGGCCTATTCAGGACAATGAACCATTAGGAAAATAGGCCGTAGGAGAAGCTTATCTTCCACCTGGAGAGCCTTCCTGTGAAAGCTCCAAACAGCCAGTGGGTGATGGCTCTACAAGGACATGTGATGAGACCACATGTCTCTAGACTCCGTATTGGGATGTCAGTAATTTTCCACAGCGGTCTGGGAACTAAGCTTTGAAACAAATGGTTCCCGCCATATTCAAAAGCTATATAGGGCAGGAAGTGACATCATTTGGGGTTCTTCACTGACCCCACCCAAGAAGACTCCTAGAAACACTTGAGGAACAAAGACTGAACTGGAGGAAGTGCTGGACCCAGGCTAAAGGGATTTTTAGCCAGTGAATGCAATACCTGGGGATTCCAAGTGCAGCTTGCCCCTTAAGAATCTGCAGCCTGCTTGTATCATCACTTAAGGTGAGAATCTGCTATTCATATCCAATCTCTTTTGTGTATTAAGCTTAGTTTGCATTTTTGTTTGTTTGCTAGGTAATCTGCTTTGATATGTTTGCTATCCCTTATAATCACTTAAAATTATCTTTTGTAGTTAATTTGTTTTTGCTTTATCTAAACCAGTGTGTGGGAATTATAACTCAGGGACAAAAGACTATTGTATATTCCTCTCCACATAGAGGGAGGGGGTGAATTTTATGAGCTTGCGCTGTTCAGTTCCCTGTGCAGCACAAGACGGTATAATTTTGGATTTACACTCCAGGGGGTGCATGCCTGAGGAGCTGGGAGGTGCCCTAGCTGGAGGCTTCCCAGGCAGGGACTGGTCAGAGAGCCTGCTTGCATGTAACTGCACCTGGGTGTGTCCCTACCTGTATGCTGGTGAAAGTGCAGGCTAGAGAGAGGGCTTTGCAGCTTGTCAGAGCAGTATAGTGTAAAAGGGACCCCAGGCTGGTGAGTCAGGGAGTCTCAGTGGTACCCCAGTTCCAGGTAGCACCCTGGAGGGAACCCATCACAAAAGGATAGCTTAATCTCCATGCCAATTCAATCCTTGTCCTCTCTGCTGAGGCTGGCCAGATGATACCAATAAGTGACTCCTTTCAAGTTATTTTTTTCTTTTTCCCTTTACACATTTGGAACAGAGCTCTGACCAGTGAAAAGATATCAAATAACTTTTGGAATCTAGAGGCATAGGGTAGATATTAAAGAGAAACCTAGGAGTTAAAAATAACTATATCCCATTACTAATCATCAGAACAACCCATTCCCTGCTAATCTTTAGACATTTTAAAACCACCCTAAAGCACTCCAGAGCAAACATTACCCTTATGATCCTGAAAATACTCAACTTTAAATCTGATCTAGCAAATGAATTAAATGTATAACATTATCACACTACGACTCTTCCTTACATGTCTTAGTAATTAAGATCTTTCAAGTTCTTTTGCTAAAATGGTTACATGAAGTAAATATTCATACAGTACATAAAAATACTATTAGGTTAGGTTACACAGACAGACAGCAAAAAAAAAGTCTTCAAAAGATGCTGAAAGTTGGAGAAAGGAAAGAACCTTATCTAGATTACGATGACATTTCTCAGGACATGCTCAGCATTACTCAAGGCCATTGATATAATGTATGGTTCATTTGACTGGCAGGAGTCCAAATAGCAAAACCAGAATTTGCAGACATCTTGGTTCTCAACATAATGTAGAACCTGCACCACATTTTAAAGTTCATTTTGTCAGAGAAATGTGGCTGAACTAACGACTGGCGTAATTCTTCTGAGTTTAGGGGAAATGATTCAACAATGAATTTGGTACACTTATTAGAAAAATATAAATCAGATTATAATTACCAATTTAGAAAAAATCTTTCCTTTTGTTTTAGGAAGTGGGAACTTATGAAATAAATAAGTGAATTCCTTTTAGTCCCAAATACACAGAGCCAACAAGCCTTCTACTTATACACAAAAAGAGCAATTCCATATTTCTGATAAAAACAGTAAATATCTTGGTTTCTAAAATTTGTGTTTTCTCTAATGTTGAAAGGTGTAGGCAAGCACAAGTCTGAATTCTACACCCTTCTCTGCATTAGCTGCAGGAATTGTGTCCTGATCTCTTTCCCAATGCAAAATATTAACCTTTGCTAAGCACATTATACAGTAATTAAAAAGAGGTCTAGATCCTTTATCAATCAAGATTTCAAAGACATTATAATGGACAGATGCTACTTTAAGCTCAGATGAAAGCTTCACATTATCATGATCTCAATTTATGCACTATATGGCTCTATAACCACAGCTAAACTCAGGGAAGATTTAAAAATTGTGGCTTTGTTTGAAAAAGGAGAAGGAGTTCCCTGCTTGCAATTAGTAGGTGAAAAGCCAGCAGAAGAATTTCACTGATACATGCTTCTTTGAAAAGGAATCTTACATGTGTACTTGACAGGCTGAAAGTGAACCAGGCAGTCTCCAGAGAAAATGAATGAATAGTGGTTGTAGATGAAAATTGATTATATCTCTAGGGAATGAATAATTCCAAAATACAATTTCAGAGTAGGATGACCAATAGGTTACAGCAGACAGGACTACAGATTTTTTTAAACTTGGGCTGGCTGACCTTTTAATTTAAACCACAAATAAGGAAAAGATGGAGAGTGCCCTTCAACTCCAGAAAGCAACATAAACAAACTATAGTGAATGCAGCTCAGTAGGTTTGTATTAAGTCCTTAAGTGAATACATTTCTGATGATTGTGATTATAAATGATGCATCTAAATGCTAGCATTACAGCCAAAGCTAATTCACTCATGATGCATTCATTTAATTATCAGATCTTCTTATGATTTGACTTACTGGTGAGAGCCCTCAGCTTCCTGCCCCTCAGAGTCTCAATGCTGATTGGCCGAGCTGGGGACTAAAGCTGGCCCCTTTCTACTCCATCATTTTACCTGACAACTTAGAGAGTTTAACAGGCTGTAGCTCTCCTTTTCCTACAGCAACAGAGAGCTCCTGTCCCCAAGAGCACCTCCTTGCAACTGAGTTTTGATGACCTTTGATCAGGGCCAGATGTTTGATAGATAATCAATTGCCCATATGGTCTCTTTCCTTTTAAATTAGCTTCCCATATGTAACTCTTCTGCCATTTGGAGTGGGCAGCAAGAAGGGTCAGGTTCAATATCTAAAAAGAAAAGGAGTACTTGTGGCACCTTAGAGACTAACAAATTTATTAGAGCATAAGCTTTCGTGAGCTACAGTGAGCTGTAGCTCACGAAAGCTTATGCTCTAATAAATTTGTTAGTCTCTAAGGTGCCACAAGTACTCCTTTTTCTTTTTGCGAATACAGACTAACACGGCTGCTACTCTGAAACCGTTCAATATCTAGGGATTCCTTTTTAACAATAAACACAGAACCAGCTCAAGCCTCCACCCAGTAACCTAACCTAAAACTGCACACAACCCTCTGGGCACCTTTAAGAGGTAATACTTTCCCTCTCACAAGCACAGAGTCTGAGTGTAGTAAGTTACTTCTATTTAAAAAATAATTTAGCAATAATTTGGGAAAACAACATAAGCAGGATTCTAAACACAAAAGCATGAGCCCATGAGTACACTGGGCAGTGTCTTTTGCTTCAGATTCTTGAATCCAACACCAAAGTTCTTGTAGTATGCCTCCCACCTTAACCCCCATTCATAGTTGTTTCACCTGGTCAGCCCAGCTGCTTGCCTCTCCCGCTGGCTGCTCCCACCGGTCAGCTTCTGCTGCTACCTGCCTCTCTGCTGTGACCTCTACAAGTCAGGCTCCTGAGGTTCCACCCAACTCTTAGTGCTTGTCAACTCTTAGCAGGCTGGACAGAAATGCTGTCCCACCACAAGTGATTTCAGCTCTTAGTGAGCACTTAACAAAACAAAAGACTCCTAATGGGGCCTATTTAGCTCTATCTTTGAACAGAGGAGAGGAACAGGTTAAACCAAACTGGAGACCCTTAGGCAGAATCCACACTTTCTGGCAGGGACACCTGTCCCTACCCACTCTTACTTTCACAGAGATCTGACATTCGAGCCCCTTGCTTAGCGAGTTCCTTTCACCTCAGGGTGACCCCCTCAATTGGGACAGGTTAAGCACAGTTCTGCTCCCTTTTATTCATACAATAAAGATACCAATATTGATGATAACACTTCACTACCCTTGCATTCAGTACTAAAGTGATTTGTAACCCAACACCAGCCAAAGTTGATCACTTTGAGCAACACAGCTTCTGTCTGCTGGATACCTACACAGAGTAGGTGTGTTCATGTAAATACAGTTTGCTCCTGAAGTCTCTCCCCCTCCCAAACTAGCTGCAAGGGGAGAGCTCATTCAGATCTTGCTTACACATATGTAGCCTGGGCCCAGACCCCCTGAAAGTCTATGACACCTCTGCACTGACATTCATTAGTCTACATGGAATATGGGAGCTATTTATCTAGATTCTTCAGTTACTATCACCATAGTATCTGAAGGCAAAGTATCAGAGTGTCATTTTTCCTGAGGGGAGGAAATCTCTCTCTTCCTTCTTAACAAGAGCCTGACTTTGTTGTTTTAATTCAGTATAAAGGGGCATGAGTATTGGGGAGTGTAGGGCTTGTTTACACTAGAAGGTTGTACTGCTTGAGCTCTTCTAGTATAGTTAAACCGGTACAATCCCCCAATATGGACACAGTCATATCAGTATAAAGGTGCTTTATACCAGTATAAGTAGTCCAGTACAGGGAGGGGAATAAGCCATATCAGTGTAGCGCCCTTCTATAAAGATATAACTGTATCCACACTACAAGATATTGTGGGACAACTATTTAGGTGAAAAGAGAGAAAAATGCATCCCTAACCAAAATAGTTATCAGTACAAAAAATTGTGTGCGGACCAGGCCTTTAAACACTAGCAGACACCAGAATGAAGGTTACTTGCACAACCATTCCATTGTGCATATGTATTATGATACAGATTCCCAAGTGTGGCCTTGGGGTTAATTCCCCTCCCTGCAAACTACCAAGGAAAGTGGTGGTTTCTCCATCTCTTGATGTCTTCTAAGGAAGACTAGATGCCTTTCTGGAGTGTGCTTTGGTCCAAAACTATCTACTGTGCTATACAGGAGGCTTGTGATATGCAGGGGGCTCAGATTAGATGATCTAATGGTCTCTTCTGGCCCTAGAAGAGAGCCAGAGATCCATTTGAGAGTGTCGCTAGTTGCAGTGTATAATATGAGGTGTCCTATCATGTTGAATCATGGCAGATTATGATGTAATGCAGTAGAACCCCATTTATCCAACCCTTATTGTCCGGCTCTCCACATTAACCAAACAATCAGCACACAGAGGTCCAGAGGCAGTCGAATTTTCCTGTGACCACTAGGTGGCGCTGTAGCATCGCACCTTCCTATTCTCCAAATTATCCAAATTATTGATTATCCAATTTGGCCCAAGTCCCAATTAAATTTGATAAACGGTGTTCAGTGGTATAATAGTTGAAATAGTCTATTTTATTTATATTTTATTAATTTTAAATAATTAAAAGGAGCAACTACTTAGCCCAGATTGAAGCAAACTTGTCTAGTTTTCCAGATCAAAGTACCTCCTCTTTGTGTGTAATGAGATAATTTAACAGTATATATAGGGCCCTACCAACTTCACCGTCAATTTTGGTCAATTTCACAGTTGTAGGATTTTAAAAATCGTCAATTTTATGATTTTAGCAATTTAAATCTGAAATTTCATGGGGTTGTAATTGTAGTGGTCCTGACCCAAAAAGGAGTTGTGGGGGGGTCGCAAGGTTATTGTGGGGCACAGGTTGTGATACTGCTACCCTTACTTCTGTGCTGCTGCTCGCAGGTGCTGCCTTCAGAGCTGGGCGTCTTGCCAACAGCAGTTGCTCTCTGGTTGCCCAGCTCTGAAGGCAGCACAGGAATAAGGGTGGCAATACTGTGATCCCCCCCCCAAAATAACCTTGTGACCCCCCTCCGCAACTCCCTTTTGGGTCAGGACCCCAATTTGAGAAACACTGGTATCCCCTGTGAAATCAGTATAGTAGAGGGTAAAAGCACACAAAAGACCAGATTTCACAGTCTGTGATGTGTTTTTCATGGCCGTGAATTTGGCAGGGCCCTAAGTATATGACAAATGAAAGGAGATGTTTTTGTTCTGCAAAAAAAATATTTTTGCTAAGGATTTTCAACCAAATCGACTTATGATTTCAAAAAACATACTTGTTTAATCTTAATAAGATTTTCCAACAGAAAATTGTTTCAATGAAAATTTCCCACTATCTCAATTCCTGAGGTCTATCCCTGCCTCTGGGGGGTTTGTTGTCTGTTAGTTAGCGCAAGAGTGAGAACTGTTAGCTTTTCTCTCTGGCTTTACCATCGCATTGCTGTGTGACCTGGGGTAGGTCATTTCCCTTCTCTGTATCTCAGGGTTCCAATCTGTTCAGTGGGAAGAGGGACACTTCTCTAACTCCTGGCAGTAGTGAATCTGGGTGAAATAATGGACATTAAAACACTTTGTGGAGGAGAAAGGGTTGTTGAGCATCAAGGCATTCTAAAAATTGCTAAAATGTCTAGTCTAGAGAAACAAGAAATGGCCAGAGACAAATTTTAACCATCGGTTCCTGACTCAGCTTTTCTGTACTTAACAAATCAGGTGCTGTACACCAGTTCTCTTCTGAAATCCTAGAAAAATAATATCTTCACATCCATTAACAAGATAGTACCTATGTTTAAAAAAGGGAACAAAGAGGACCTGGGGACTTATAGACTAGTCAGTCTCACTTTGATACCTGGAAAGATGCTGGAACAAATTATTAAACAATCAGCTTGTAAGCACCTATGGTCATAAGGACTAGAATGCATGGATTTGTCAAGAACAAATCATTCCAACACCATTTCCTTCTTTGTCAGGGTTACTGGCCTGGTGGGTGCAGGGAAGCAATAGACATGATATATCTTGGTGTTAATAAGGCTTTTGACGCAGTCCCACATGACAGTCTCATAAGCAAACTGTGGAAATGTGGCCTGGATAAAATTACTATAATGTGGCTACAGAACTGGTTGAAAGACCATACTCAAAGAACAGTTACCAATGTTTGGCTGTCAAAGTGAGAGAATGTATCTAGTGGATTTCTGCGGGAATCAATTTGGGTCCAGCACTATTTGATATTTTCATTAATAATTTGGATAATGGAGTGGAGAGTATGCTTACAAAATTTGCAGAGGACACCAAGCACTTTGGAGCATAGGATTAGAATTCAAAATGCCCTTGCCAAATTGCAGAATTGCTCTGAAATCAACAAAATGAAATTCAATAAAGACAAGTGGAAAGTACTTCACTTAGGAAGGAAAAGGCAAATAAAGGACTACAAAATGAAGAGCCTGATGTCATCCTTGCCATGAATCCTTGCCAATTGCCTGCATTGGAATGTGAATGAGAGAGGCAAGGATACGTGTTTGGGTTTGACAGGTTCTTGTCCTCTTGCAGCAGTAGGACATCATGGCCAAGGTAATGCACCAGTTCTACACCATCAGTTCCTTTTTGCCAGCTGCCTGAGGTAGTGCAGGGGCTTTGCCTCTTGGGACGCCTGTGATGGGATGTATGAGGGGTTAGATAGAAGCCCTGGGCCACTGTGATCCCACCCCATTGAAACCGTAGAACCTGCTCCAGTGGAGGAGGAGTGTGGTGAAGCAGAGAAACCACCCACCAGCACAGAAGGGGATAAGGAGAGCCTTTGGGCCCAGCCAGCCCTGCATCATTATACTTGCAGCTAATGCCAGGTAGGGGAGAGAAAAGGAGAGAACCTGACTCAGCTCAGGGCTGACTGGTGAAGAGACAGGAGCTAGCTGCCTTCCCACCTGAGGGAAGGATCAGTAGCCTGCCAGGCAAGGCAGCCACCAGGAACCCAGCACTGTCTTCTGGATCAAAGGAGATTTGAGAAAGAGTCCTAGGAGCACCTGGCCTTAGAAGAACCTGGGTGACAGATGTGCACCAAATGTAGACTTCCCCTTGGGACATCTCATACTCTGAGGTTAACTTGCACAGGACCCTGGGCTGGAACCTGGTGGACTAGGAGGTCCTGGGTTCCCCTACTGCCCCGTGCCTTAAACACTGAGGCACCTTGACCACAGAAGCAGGAGGCAGGAAACCAAGTACTGCAACCACTAAACCAACTGACCCTCCAAGTCCCCTGTTTACAAGGAGTTTAGAAGGGAGCAAGACGGCTCAGAGTGAGAGAGAAAGCAGAGAATGAGAGACTTACCTTGGGAGTGCCTGAACAAGGGTGCAGCAGGAAAAGTTTTGCTAGCAGCAGCTACCCCAGGCCCAAGAGAAGGGGCTAGCCCTTTCCTAAGACTAGGGAACTCTGGGTTCTAACTTCTGGAGGATCACTGATGTGGCATTTGACCATATGCCAAGAAGGAAGGCCTGGGCTCCCATATGAACCTCACTTTTCATGGAGTGGGGATAAACACCTTTTCTCTCCTTTGGAGAGGAGGAGAGGATAGAGATGTTTTAAACCCTGACTCAATGGTGTGCCACTCACAGGCGACATGTGGGTTGAAGACCCTTTCTTTTGTGGGGATGTTGGACTGTATACATTGTATTGGACTCTGTTAACTTCAATTGGTGAAGTGGCCTTGTGGGTCAAGTCATTACCTATGAAAAGGTGGACTGCCACAGCATTGGAGTGATTGCTGGAGGGAGGCCAGAGACAGGGGAGAATTGATACCCAGGGACTTGATTATTAGGTGACATCATACGTAAGCCTAGCCCCCAGCACAATTTGCTGGAGAAAGCAGGCAGCAGGTCTGGGATTTTCCATGAGGCCTAAAAAAGAGAAAAAGGATAGATATGGTAAAATTATTGAAGTGGCCATTAGACAGCCAACAATAACAGGCAGCCCCACTGGAGCAACAACAGTACCATCTGGTCCCACAAATGGCTGCCCAGGAGCAACAACAGGAGACACAACAGCAGCAGCTCATTCAGGAGTTGGCAATGCAGCAATAAGAACAGCAGCAATGCATCATTCAACAAATAGTGACCCTCTGTGTCAGGGTGTACTCACCCTGCACTGAACAGGGAAGGTTTAACCCCACACTGGGGGCTGAGGAAGCCGTGCCCCCTCACCTCTGCTGGGCATGCTCCAACTGAAGCACCAGTATAAAAAGGAGCAGCTCAGCTTAGTCAGGGCTGACGGCTGAGGACGGAGGACGCACATCGCTAGCTCCAGCCCAGGAGCTGGAAGCGCCAGATACCGGAAGCCAGGCCCATCGAGGCCCAGGCAGATACCCAGCTACCTGAAGGCGCTCAAGGGAGGACAGAGATGCTGAGAGCAGCACAGACTGAGAATCCGGAGAGCCCAGACCGCCACATCGGGAGACAGGGTAGGAGGTAGCACAGGAGGACTATACATAGCTTTTGGTTCTATAACAGTAGTAAAGTTAGCGTGTTTCAGTAGGATCCCCGCTGACACAGTAATGAGAGTACGTATCGCTGACGGGCCTGGGCTGGGACCCGGTGGATTAGGGAGGGCCTGGGTCCCTCAATCCCAGCCATCACCCCCTCTGGGTGGTGGCCCATCTCCCTACAGCCATTAAACTGTACTATACTGACTCTGACGATTAGGCCACACGACTCCGACCGAGAGGGCAGCTATATTGACTCTGGCCATTGGGCTATGTGGTCCTAAGGAAGAGGCTCCCTATATTGACTCTGGCCATCAGGCAACACAGCCCTGAGGAAGAGGGCAGTCATATTGACTCTGGCCGTTGTGCCAGGTGGCCCTGAGATTAAGGGCAGTCAGCTGGACTTAGCCGTGGGGCTGCAATGCCTTTGCCCTGCCCAAGAAGGGGAAGGGGTGTATTCGCATAGCAACTTCCTCATAAAACTTCAGGGGTTAAACGTAAATCCTGCAGCAAGACTCTGAATCCAACCTGAAAGGTGATCTGGGTAGATAAACCCCTTTTCCCTCCCTTGGAGAGGATAGAGATGTTTTAAACTCTGAATCAATGGTGTGCCACTCACAGGCAACGTGTGTTGAGGACCCTTTCTTTTGTGGGGATGTTGGACTGTATGCATTGTATTGGACTCTGTTAATTCAGAAGGGGGCTAACTTCAGTTGGTGAAATGGCCCCATGGGTCAAGTCTCCACCTACCAAAAAGTGGACTACCACAGCCCTGGAGGGATTGCTAGCAAGGAAGGGCAGCGACAGGCGAGAGTTGATACCCAGTGACGTGAGTATTAGGTGGCACCACAACCAGCTGTTTCAACAAATGACCACCCAGGACCAACAACAGGAGACACAACAGCAGCAGCAGCAGCTAATCAGGAGTTGGCAGTGCAGCAATAAGGACAGCAAGAACATGTCATCCAACAAATAGTGACCCTTTTACAACTTCAGGTGTCAAATGTAAATCCTTCAGAAAGACCTTCAAACACCACTCCAGCTCTGAACATTCTGATAAAACTCACAAAGAAGAGGACTGAAGATGACCCAGAACCCATCCTCATCACCTTTGACCAGGTTGCCATGGCAGCACAATGGTCACCTGAGCACTAGGCTATTCTGTTGGATGGGCCTTAACCAGGGTGGGTGAGTGGGGCAGCAGGCCCGGCACAGATCTAGGGAGGGGGCAGAAAAATGGCGCAGAAAAATTATGAACAAATGATAGAGGCTTGAGCCCTACAGCGGGATGGAGATCCCAATGGTCCAGCAGGACCCACGGCCATAATAGCAGGAGTGGGATAAAAATTCAACAAATAATGGGGGAGCGGGTGAGTGGGAGTGGGTATTGTGGGGCAGGATGGGAGCAGGATTAAAAAAATACTTCTCCTGCGAGGCAAACAACATGAACATCCCAGCCAGCAGCTGCCGGTCTCTGGCCACCCAGCTTTAAAGGTAGTGCCACCGCCAGCAGCAGCACAAAAGTAAGGGTGGCAATACCATACCATGCCAACCTTATGTGCTGGTACTTGAGATGGCATTGCCTTCAGAGCTGGACACCCAGCCAGTGGCCTACACTTTCTGGCCACCCAGCTCTGAAGCAGGGCCACCACCAGCAGCAGCTCAAAGTAAGGGCAGCAATACCATACCATGCCACCTTTACTTCTGTGCTGCTGCTGGCAGCAGCCCTGCCTTCAGTGCTGTGTAGCCAGGCCGTGGCCACCACTATCCAGCTGCCCAACTCTGAAGGCAGTGCCCTGCCAGCAGCAGCATGGAAGTAAAGGTGGCAATACCATACCATGCCAGCTTACTTCCTCACTGCTGCTGGCAACAGTTCTACTTTCACAGCTGATCAGCCATCCATTGGTCACTGCTTCCAGCCATCCAGCTGTGGATGGATGAAAACCCAAGAGTGATTTCGCTCAAAGAAAGACCCACTGAGGGGCCTGATCTTGCATGATGGCCCAGACCCTTTGGCAATGTTGATGGCTCTGACTCCAACCTGAAAGGTGACCTGGATAGCAGATGCCTGTAAAGGTTGTACTGGTTCAGTTCTCACAGATCCTCCTGGTTGTGGGACAGGAGTGGTTGTTGCGACCTAGACCCAAGATATTGGCTGATGTGATGACTCTGGTGCAAAATCATATGGCAGCTGCTGAATCTCTGAGGCCTGAAGCCAGCTATCTTAGGAGACTGCAGATCTATGGCCCAGATGAGGAGGGCAGCCTCTGAAAAACCATGCAACTTGCCCAAATCCACAGACAACCAACAGGTGTGGCAAGATCCTGGCAATCTGGCCTCGCATGGACTATAAGGCCATGGAAAAGCCTGATCCCAAATGAGGGCCCTCTTTGGGCATCCATCTCCCCTTAGATGATCAGGGGGATGAAGGCAGTATCTCAGTGGGAAGCTCCTTTGTTTGTGGACAGCCTAGTTATTTCCACTATGACTTGCCCCTTCTCGGACTGCAATTATTGGCAGCCATGGACGGCAGACACCAGGGCTCAGAAAAGAGGCCTGGCTAAGATGTTAGTCCCAGTACAGGTTAATTGGATAGATGTACCAGGATTGCAGCCACACATTAGTTAGGAAACAGTGAGCCGTGCTTGTAGACATCCTTGGAGACACCATCTATCTCCAGTGCATACTTGGTGATGTATGCCTGTATCCCAGTGTGTGGAGGAGTCCCATTGTACTTGTGCCAAAGCTTGATGGATCAACTCATTTTTCCATCAATTTCCAGAAAATAAATGCACTATCAGAATTAAACATAGGTCGGGGGGACTGCAGAAGACTTTGTTACGGCCTAGCTAGGGAACTTCCACTTTCTCGTGCTGATAGGTTATTGTAGGACATAGAAACCCAGTTAGAACCAGCTGTCGGCCGGTCACAACTGCTTCGCATGGCCCTTTGCCAGGTAGTGGAAAACCCCTTTTGGAAAGTACCTAATTCTATATTTATGAGCTCTTTTTGTGTAGCGCTTATTAACGCTGGCCGTTTGCCCCTCCGTTGGACTCCGTCCCAGGCAGAACTCCAGTGTGCTGGGTTCCCCGCCTCCGTGACTGCAATGCTTGGATTCCCTGTTGCGGGTGTGTCACTAGCCTTCCGTAAAGCCAATAACTCACAGCTGTGTGTAAGCCTCCATTTTTTCAGAGTACTCCTGCCAGGCCTGTGATGCTTTGAACACCTTGGTCCAGAACAACATATATGCTATGTCTAGACTGGATGAGTTGCTGAAGAGATTAGGGGCCACTACTTTGTCAGGGCAAGAGTGGTATTGACAGATTCCTTTGACACTCCCACTCACAAGAAAAGACCTTAATCTCTATTTCATTCAGTCAATATCAATTCAATTCATACTATTTTTGGCATTCATGTATCCACCGCCACCTTACAATACCTGATGGGCTGGATACTCCAGTCTCAAGGACAACAAGCCACAAGTCTACATCTACATTGTCATTTACACCTATAGTAGAAATGACCATTGAGGTCATCCAATTAATCCCCTTTCAAGGGCAGTAACTAGTCTGCAAGAGACAATTGGTTGTTATGGACATGATATGAAAATATAGGACTGTGGGCCAATCTCATTGGCTTCCTAAAGACCTCTTGGACCAGGAGTGCATGTGGAGAAATAAACAGTAGAAATAGGTTTTAAACATTTATCTTAAGACACTGTTTTTTATTAAATGTCTGAAATAATGAAACAAAGGGGGAATGGAAATGCATAGTATATTGCTATATTTTTAACCAGAACTAGCTATTAATATAATAGTTTTCAATGTATTGTCAGCCAGTCTCTTATGAATGATAGCTACTGTTAGAGCATAACATATGATATGTTTTCAATAAACTATTCTAGGGATGGTTTTTGTGCATCTTGGACGCAAGAGGAGAAATAATATCAAAAGTCAAATGACTACAGACACCCAAATGTATGAAATAGTCCCCCTTGGAAATATGGACCTCAATTTTCCAAATGAACTTTGAATATGTCAGGTTTGGCTTCCTGATATATGACACCAGAAGATGATTGAGTTTCAGTGTGCATGAACCTGCTTCCCATGCTCAGCTCTTTCTAAAAATCAGGCCCCATTAAAGATGTCTAAAGAAATGAGATAAGAATGCTTGTTGAAACTGGTACTTCTGAATCTGGGAGTTTTTGTAAGGTTCACAAATAGCTGACATCCTTACTCAACAATTCTAACCAAACAGGGGGGACAATCACAAATATTCCTCAACATAATGGCATCTTTCATGACCTGTAAAAATGGCATCTTTCATGACCATTCTAATTGAAGGGTTGGTGCTCCTCAATAAATAGGACACTTAATACCTCCTCTCCTCACCCCTGCCCACTGATCCATGTGTTTACGTAAAAGATATAATGATAATATCAACTAGACCACAGTAATCCATATGCCTCAGCCCCAACCAGGACTGGTACAGCAGCAACAGTCAGAGACAAGAGATGCCTAGAGGCTGTTTTAAAATGGTTTGGACCTCCTAAAGTGCTTCTGCCAGACATAGTATCAATTGTATTTAAAAGAAGCTTGCAAAAATCATTGATCCTGCTCAGTGATATATTATCATGACAATATAAGAGTGTAGGAAAATTCTCAGCTCTTTTATGAGCAGCAGAAGATTGTGAAAAATAGTTGGAGGGGTGGTATCAAATTTTTAGGAAGAGTTTTTAGTCTTCCTCACACTTCAGGTATGTCTGTACCTTATTTCTCTGTGACGAGACCATTTTTACTATGATGCAAGTCCAGAGGTATAGGAAGAAATGGTAAGATCATAACCTTCTACTGTCTTTAATAGTGGGTGTGCAGTAACCAGTTGATTTTTTGCTATTTATAATAATAGATCTGTAGTTAAATTTTGCATTCTTCCCATCTGCGTAGTTGACCACACTAGGTCAGTGGCCTACACTTGTGCAGCTTGTGCAGATCCTCAAAACCATACATTTGCATAGCATCCCTCTGGAGAGCTGCACCTGAGCTCAGATCCTACCCCTGGCAGAAGCCCCACATCACTGGGCTTGATGAAGGATGATGCGATGAAGGCTGAAAGGAATCTTCTCCCACAGGCTCTGGAGTGGTAGTGATATAGTACTTACCTCTCCTGCACCAGGGCAAAGTGGCCAGTATATCTGCATAGTGGTGGATCCATCATTCCTACCAACGCACCTCTCACTACTCATCTGTGCCCTGACAGCCAAAGTGTGCTGTACAGATATGCAAAGGGTGCTCTTGCACAGGCTCAAACTCCCTGCTCTATGAGTAGCAGAACCACACTAACTTCTTCTTTATCTCCCGCTGTGGAGGAGGGGATAAGATCCAGACACTGGTACATGTTAAAGAACAGTAACAAAAGGGAAATATTGTGGTTCTTGGGTACTACATTCTTTTACTATCCCTTTTTGTTTTTAATTTTCAAACCAAATTAAATCAAACATGGCTAAAGCCTGTGATGTAGTTGAAGATGAAGGGCCAGAGTGTGATTCCTTTACACTGGTGTAGGTCTATGAAGGCGCCACTGACTTCAATGAAAAGTTTCTGGGTTTGTATTGGTGTGAAAGAGATCTGTGTGTTTAATATGATGTTTAAAATGTAACCTGTTTTTTTTCCAAATCAGAAATAAAGTTTTAATTTAATACACGCGCGCGCGCACACACACACACACACACACACACACACACACACACGAGAGAGAAAGGGGTAACCTGTTTTTTTTCTAATGCCTGTATAATTAAAGAAACAGCTCAAGTAATTTATTGAAATGTACCCTCCCCAAGAAAAATCACCTTTGGGCAGAGAAATTTAACAAGAGAAATTATAACTCCAAAAGCTAATTTTAAAAGACAACGATGAAGGAGTGAAAACAGGGAGTTGGAATATAACGGTACTTTCAACCTATGTTTATGTTGGCTTTCCCTCTCACTCTGACTCATATAATAGGATATTCCAATTCTTAGGATCTGAAGGAATTAAGCACAGTCTCACATATTTTTAAAATCCAGTGTTTATTTCCTGTTTACCTAGCTACGGCAGATATTTTTCCCTCTTATGCAATCTTGCAAATAAGCTTTTATTTGGGGTGGGTAAGGGTGTATTATAAAAAGACGTATAGCAATTTAATAGACGAAGGTTCAATAACCTACAAGATGAAAAATTTAAGTATCATGTCATTCAGGAAACAAAGACATACTTTGAACTTAACAAAGGAGAAGATGTATCCCCTTCGTTCCTCTGGGAGGCAGTTTAACCTGTGCTAGAGGGCCAAATAATATCACACTCTGCCCATAAAAGAACAAGGAAGAGACAGTTAACAAAAGATTTAGAGTTAAAGGTAATATCGCTCTCAAGACCTTTTCACATGAACCCAACAAAAAACTTTTGCTCAGCTAAATCTTCTTGGGATGCACCGAATTGCCTACCACAAACCAATTCAGCAGAGCTATGCACTCTTAAAGCACAAATTTGGTGTGGGTGCCAATAAGCTTAGTAAACAACTTATCCTTTGTCTGGCCCTTCCTTTTTCTGTCTTGTCTATTTAAGCCCTAGTCCTACAACTGACCACACCAGGGCAGGCTGCCGCTCCATAGAAGTCAATATTATTGGGCTTTGCCTGAGTGCAGCAGTCTGTCTGCATGCTATTAATGGCAGAACAGGGCCTAGAATGTCAGTTCTTCCGGTTAGGGACTCTCTCTTACTATGTGTGACTGTGGTGCCCTGATCTTGGCTGGGGCCTCTTGGTGATACTGCAATTCAAACAGTAGATAAATAATAAACAAATGGCTAGGGCTGTCAAGCAATTAAATTTAATTGTGATTAATAGCGCGATTAAAAATATTAATTGAACAATTAATCGCATGATTAATTGCACTGTTAAACCATAATAGAATACCATCTATTTAAATAGTTTTGGATATTTTCTACACTTTCAAATATATTGATTTCAATTACAACACAGTATACAAAGTGTACAGTGCTCACTTTATATTTATTTTTTATTACAAATATTTGCACTATAAAAAACAAAAGTAATAGTATTTTTCAATTCACCTAATACAAGTACTGTAGTGCAATCTCTATCATGAAAGTTGAACTTACAAATGTAGAATTATGTACAAAAAAAACTGCATTCAAAAATAAATCAATGTAAAACTTTAGACCCTACAAGTCGATTCAGTCCTACTTCTTGTTCAACCAATCACTCAAACAAACAAGTTTGTTTACATTTGCAGGAGATAATGCTGCCCGCTTCTTGTCTACAATATCACCTGAAAGTGAGAACAGGCATTCACGTGGCATTGTTGTAGTTGGCATTGCAAGATATTTACGTGCCAGATGCACTAAAGATTCATGTGTCCCTTCATGCTTCAACCATTATTCCAGAGGACATGCGACCATGCTGATAACGGGTTCTGCTCAATAACCATACAAAGCAGTGTGGACCGACACATGTTCATTTTCTTCATCTGAGTGAGATGCCACCAACAGAAGGTTGATTTTCTTTTTTGGTGGTTCGGGTTCTGTAGTTTCCGCATCGGAGTGTTGCTCTTTTAAAATTTCTGAATGCATGCTCTACATCTCAGCCCTCTCAGATTTTGGAAGGCACTTCAGATTCTTAAACTTTGGGTTGAGTGCTGTAGCTATCTTTAGAAATCTCACATTGGTACCTTCTTTGCGTTTTGTCAAATCTGCAGTAACAGTGTTCTTAAAATGAACAACATGCCTGGTCATAATCCAAGACTACGATAACATGAAATATATAGCAGAACGCAGGTAAAACAGAACAGGAGACATACAATTCTCCCCCAAGGAGTTCAGCCACAAATTTAATTAATGCATTTTTTTAATGAGCATCAGCAGCAGGAAAGCATGTCCTCTGGAATGGTGGCCGAAGTATCAAGGGACATACTAATGTTTAGCATATCTGGTATGTAAATACCTTGCAATGCCTGCTACAAAAGTGCCATGCAAACGCCTGTTCTCACTTTCAGGTGACATTGTAAATAAGAAGCGGGCAGTATTATCTCCCATGAATGTAAACAAACTTGTTTCTCTTAGCGATTGGCTGAACAAGAAGTAGGACTGAGTGGACTTGTAGGCTCTCAAGTTTTACGTTGTTTTTGAGTGCAGTTATGTAACAAAAAAAATCTATATTTGTAAATTGCACTTTCACCATAAAGAGATTGCACTACACTACTTGTATGAGGTGAATTGAAAAATACTATTTCTTTTGTTTGCCATTTTTACAGTGCAAATATTTTAATAAAAAATAACTCTATAAAGTGAGTGCACTCTACTTTCTATACTAGATTGTAATTGAAATTAATATATCTGAAAATGTGGAAAAACATCCAAAATATTTAATAAATTTCAATTGGTATTCTATTGTTTAACAGTGCGATTAAAACTGCAATTAATCGAGACTAATTTTTTTAACTGTGATTAATTTTTTTGAGTTAATTGCATGAGTTAACTGTGATTAATCGACAGCTCTACAAATGACTAATTATTATGAGGCTAGAGGCTACCAACACAAATCCTTGAGGTAAAACAATTTGCAGAGAAACAAATGACAGCAGTGAAACCCTTGAGGAAGTAGAATCTCTAGTTGCCCGTGTCATTACAGGAACGGATATACATGGTAATAGCTCATCTAAGTGATCACTCTCCTTACAGTGTGTATGATAACACCCATTGTTTCATGTTCTCCGTGTGTGTATATAAATCTCCCCACTGTATTTTCCACCGAATGCATCCGATGAAGTGAGCTGTAGCTCACAAAAACTTATGCTCAAATAAATTTGTTAGTCTCTACGGTGCCACAAGTACTCCTTTTCTTTTTTGCGAATACAGACTAACAGGACTGCTACTCTGAAACCTAATAGGGTGTGGTGACTTCTGGAAGAAAAGAGGCCTGGTTCTGATCTCACACCAGTTTTACATTAGCACTGTTTAACCTGAGTCACCACTATTTCCCACCTATATAAGTGAAATCAGAATCAGACCTAAGAAGCAAGCTATTTCTTTTTTATGGTACCTAGTCCCAACTTAATCTCGACTGCTTTCCTAATCTAGACAAGGCCCTGTATGTGGTTCCAGTTTTATTAAAGTGCCCCCTCACTCCGCCTGTTGTGGAGAACTAGTGGAATGATCCTCACAAAAGCGCTCCCCACACTAACTGACACATGAGATAGCGCAGGTAGCAATAAGTAAATGAGTAGGTTCCAATGGAATAGTTCAAGCTGCTGCTTAATATTGGCTCCTACAACAGTCTGGTCTCCCCACCTTTGCTGGATGCTGTTTCACAAGATGGCACCCTCCTTTAGTTATTGGTTACCATAGAGACAGAACAGCATGCACTACAGGGAGTTTTGTGCAGCAGAGCTAGGGAGATGGGAGCAGGGACGTCATCAAGGGTAGAGCTGGGCACCTCGTGAGAGGCAGTCTGGCAGTGGTGAGGAGACTGTCTATTTGCGGAAATCATTTCGGTGAGCGAGGAGAGGAGTAGGAGGGTGCTTGGAAACAGGAAAAGATTTGGGGCAGGAAGCGGAGAGTATGGAGGCTTCAGAGACAGGAAGGACTGGAAAAGATTTCAAGATACTACTAGGAAAGAGGTCGAGTACACTGGTTGAAGTTAGAAATGTAATGAAAGCACACACTCCCTAGCTTACCTTTATTACTTTCTTTCTGTACACCAGAACAGACTCGGGCTAAGCCTATGATGAGCAATACAGAAATAGGGAAGAGAGAACAGAAGTGCAGGATGAAGTGAAAGGTGTTAGCCAGGTCAACGTTGCCAAAGAGACAGAACCAGCAGTTGCCTAGAGCAACAAGTCATTCAGTAACTGTTTGTGGATGACTGCACATTGATAGGTGCAGACATTTGACAGTTTTCCTAAGGCAATAGCCAATTCAGGTTATCAATTCTGGAGGGAAATCTGCTATTGCCAGTGAAACGCATCAGTCTGATATATAAGGAAAGGCCTAGAGCATTGCAGAGACATTGTAAAAGAATCAGCATTTCTACCAGTCAAGACAATCCAGAGGCACCAATAAACATCTTTAATCATCTGGATCACCTGGATCGATCAGTCTTCAGCTGTCATTAAGACTGCGCCGATCACAACACGTCCGCCATTCTTCTCGCACTCTCGCCTTTCTTCTCCACGTTCGTCCGAAACGTTTAACAATGCCATCTTCCCATCTTCTTGGAGGCCGGCCAGGTGGTCTTTTCTGTTCTCGTGGGTACCACTCAGCTATTATTGCGGTCCACCTATTCTCCGTGAGCCATGCTGTGTGGCCCACCCATCGCATCTTATTATGTCTGCTATCCACGACAATATCTTTCACACTGCTGCGTTCTCTGATCATTTCATATGGGATGTGATCCAGCTTCATCTCCCTTTCTGAGCCTCACAGCACTTCCATCCTTCCAGTCGACTTCCAACTCCTTCTTTTGTCAGGTTTCGCAGACACCGAGGATGTCGCATTTTATCCTTTTCTCCTCCTCCATCAGATGGTTTAACGTTTCCTCCCTTGCCAGTGACCTACAATTGTAAGTACACACAGCGAGGGTTGTCTTTTTCCATGTCAGCCTAGCACCTGACATTTTTAGCAACCTCTTATCACTCGATTTCTGCTCCGCCACTGAAGAACGGTTCGATGACACACAGGGAACTGAGGCCCATTTACTCAAGTTGTTTTAGCTGTTGACTTCAAGCCATTCCACTGGCTGGGCAGGCAGGCATGCGTACTTCCTCAAGCTTAGCTAGCCTTCAACCTCTAAGGAGAAGGAAAAGTACTCTTTCCTCTGAGAGAACAATCTCCTTCCCTGGATTGGGTAGTCTGACACCTTTGTAGCCTGGTTAGACCTGCCAGGGCTGGGGCTGACCATAGCTGTCAGATGGCCAGGGTCAGCCCTGTGCCACAATGAGGGATAGCTCAGTGGTTTGAGCATTGGCCTGCTATAAACCCAAGGTTGTGAGTTCAATCCTTGAGGGGGCCATTTAGGGATCTGGGGCAAAAATTGGTGATTGGCCCTGCTTTGAGCAGGGGGTTGGACTACATGACCTCCTGAGGTCCCTTCCAATCCTGATACTCTATGAGGTGTTGAGGTAGGATTTTGCAGCATCTTTAATACAATCAAACAAAACAATTTCTTTACAAACATCTCATAAGGGAAAAGGTGCATAACCTGTTTATTCATTAGAATATATCTCTGATAGCTACATGCAGTACAATTTTTACAAGATTTGTATGTGTTTGTGATGAGACTCTAAAACAACCAAATAATCTTTCACAGCCATACAGAAGAGCAGCAAAATAAGTTAGGTTTCGATCAGTGATACTCAGACTGAGGCTCTCAAGCCGCAAGTGGCTCTTTAACATGTCTCCTGTGGCTCTTTACAGAGCATGATATTAAAAATTTGTGTGAATGAATGTATGGTACTATAGTAAATGAAATAATGAATTCACACTACTGTGGCTCTTTTGGGGAATGCTGCTCACTAATTTGGCTCCTGAACCACTGAGGTCTGAGTATCACTGGTCTAGACACATGGGAAGAAGATAGGAATAGGTATACTGCCATGGCTATTTATTTGCTGTTAACGGTAACATAACATTTATAATTACACAGAATTTATTGCAAAAGGGTCAACAAAATTTCAGTGAAACAGTCTTCCATCAGAAAATGCAATTGCACTGAAATCAAAATGTTCTGTGGGAATGAGTTGATTTCGAAAAATTTGACAGAAAACTTTCAAAACTGAAATGGAGTATTTAGTTTTGAGTTTCACATTTTGTTATTTCAACTTTTATATAAATACAATTTATATCTATTTGTATTACATTTAATATTTTATAATATTTCAACTTTATTAAAACGGTTTCATAAGGTCATGTAGATGTTTCCAAATAAAAATATTTTGGAATTTCCATTCCGCAAATATTTCAAGATTTCAACTTTTCATTCCAGTTCAGGACAAAAGCAAATTTAGAAAAGTAAGAATTTCCCGAGGGACAGAAATTCTCTTTTTCACAGCCAGCTCCTAGGTAAAAGCCAAATTCTACATCCCAAAGAACGGTTGTAGAAATGGTGCACAGCACTTCCACTGTACAGGAGATCCAGTCACATAAGGGCCATGCAGGATTTCACAGCCCTGCTTGTTATGCAGCTATATTTTGCAATGGCTCCATGTCAAAAATCCTTGGAATTTTGGGTGCTATGTTGGTGGGGAGCACAATGTTATTGCAGCAGCTCTGCAAGTGATCAATGGGCTGGGAGGGAGGAATGAATTCTCTCCCTTAACTCCAGGTTTACACAGGCTATGCAGAAGGACCTGGATTTGATTATAACTTTTTCGCAAACTTGTACAAACAGTATTCAGAATACTGAGACATATTCAAAGTACTGAGTTCTTCAAACCACTAATTTCAATTTTTAATAAATCTTGGAAACTTGGAGATCTTCCAGAAAACTAGAAGAAAACTGTGTCACTACTTGAAGAGAGTAAATGGGTAATTATAGCCAGATCCCAGATAAAGTAACAGAATGGCTAATACAGGACTTAGTCAATAAAAGAATAAAGTATGTAAATATAATTAATGGCAATCAACAGTTTTATGGACAACAGGTCTCAAACAAATTCAGTGTTGTTCTCGGAGATCACAAGTTTGGTTGATAAAGGGAACAGTGATATAATATACTTAGATTTCTGTAAAAAGAAAAGGAGTACCTGTGGCACCTTAGAGACTAACACATTTATTTGAGCATAAGCTTTCGTGAGCTACAGCTCACTTCATCAGATGCATCCGATGAAGTGAGCTGTAGCTCACGAAAGCTTATGCTCAAATAAATGTGTTAGTCTCTAAGGTGCCACAGGTACTCCTTTTCTTTTTGTGAATACAGACTAACCCAGCTGCTACTCTGAAACCTTAGATTTCTGTGAAGCATTTTACTTATTGCATGATATTCTGATTAAAAAGTTAGCACTATGCAAATCAATATTGAAACGGTATATGAATTAAAATCTTTCTGTACATTTTGCATTTATCATATGTAGTTCTTAAAGAGAATGAACAATGAGTAGGGGTGTTCTAGTCAGATCTCTATCAGTTCATGGCCCAATTCTATTCAATATTTTTAACAATGATCTGAAAGAAAATACAAAATAATTGCTGATAAAGTTTGCAGATAATCTAAAGATTGCTGGAGTGGTAAATAACAACAAGGAAAGGTTATTTATAAGGAGTAATTTGGACCTGTTAGTAATCTGAGCACAAACTCCATAGGTGAAATCCTAGTCCCTTTAGGCTTCAGTGGAGACAGGATTTCATTTGATTTATTTTAAAATAACCAGACACAATTTAACATATGGGGGGTGGGGGAAAGCATGATGCATTACTCATAAGCTGAGGCACTGCATCATGAAAAGCCTTCCCTGGTCTAACCCCAACTGAGCTCCAGAGCCCAGCCCTTATACTTCCTGCCCCACCACCACACTTCCTGTGAGAGGGAAGGGGCGGGGCTAACTGCGTCCAACAGGATGAATTAATCCCTCTATGCTGGAATGAGGCCACTCTGCTTCATTACACCCTCTTAGTTGTCTCTTTTCCAAGATGAACAGTTCCAGTCTTTTTAATCTCTCCTCTTACGGAAGCTTAATCATTTTTGTTGCCCCTTTCTGTACCTTTTCCATTTCTTATATATCTCTTTTGAGATGGGGCAGCAAGAACTGCATATAGTATTCAAAGTATGGGCGTACCATTGATTTATACAGTGGCATTATAATGTTTTCTATCTTATTAACTATCCCTTTCCTAATGGTTTCTAACATTCTGTTCGCTTTTTTGACCACTGTTGCACATTGAGCAGATATTTTCAGGGAACTATCCACAATGGCTCCAAGATCACTTTCTTGAATGGTAACAGCTAATTTAGACTCCACTATTTTGCATGTATAGCTGAGATTATGTTTTCCAATGTACATTACTTTGCATTTATCAACACTGAATTTTATCTGCCATTTTTTTAAAATGTCACCCAATCCCCCAGTTTTGTGAGATCTGTTTGTAACAGTCTGCTATGGATTTAACTATCTTGAGTAATTTTCTATCATCTGCAAACTTTGTTAGCTCACTGTTTACCCCTTTTTGCAGATCATTTTTTTACTGATTTGAGGTCTGCAAAACAAACCATATAATGAGAGACTTAGGGAGTGCAATCTATTTAGCTTATTGAAGAGAATGTGAAGAGGTGATTTGATCACAGTCTATAAATACCTATGTGGGAAGATACTGATTTTCACAGTTCTTTAATTGAGCAGAAAACAGCATGACAAAATCCAATATCTGGAAGCTGAAACTAGACAAATTCAAACTGGGAATGAGGAAAAAAATTAACAGTGAGGGTAATTAATCATTGGAATTGTCTTCATCACCAGAAGTCTTTAAATCATTTAAATTCAAGATGATGTCACAATCTTTGCCCTGACCCCTCTTCTGAACGGGCACCAAGCTGTTGTAAACAGATCCATTTCCTGGGTCCATGTCTTCTAAGTACCCCTCGGCCTGGCCAGGGACTGGCCACTGTTCCAAACTCTGGGTTTCTCATGCAGTTTCCCAGGTACAGACCCCTATGTGATACCCTTCTTCTGCAGTGGAACACACAGTTTGGCCACTTCGATCCCACAACCAGAGCCACAGTTCTACCCGAGCCCCTAGTGCTCAGAGATATTTCCCTCCAAAGTCCAACTGGCTGTGGGAGCTCTGGTTTCCTTATTGTGTCCTTCATGGAAAAACATGGTAGCAAAGCAAGGGACATAGACTTAGCCCTAGTCTGCACTTAAAGTTTAGGTTGACATAGTTTGACACTCAGGGGTGTGAAAAAGCCACATCTTTGAGTTCCACAGCTATGCCAACATAACCATAGGCACCAACTTTCCCCAGCGCAGGATTTTCTTCACCACAATACTTTTATTCTTTACCAGCACTAGGGTTACAGATCTATGCAAAACAACAAACTCCTGAACAAAATCACCCCCTCAGTCTGATCTCACTGGGAATCCTGCTTTTGGTCCAAGTCCTTAAGCCAGGTAGCCCTTCTGGCCTTCTTGGCCTGGCCATCTTGCTTCTGGCAGTGGAATGGCTTCCCTTGATTGGAGAAGCACTCCTTTGAAAACTGACTCTGTCCCCCTATCTTCCCATGTGCTGCAAACTGTGGGGAGGTCCACTCTCCCACCCACTGGCTTTTGTGTAGAGAGGCATTAAAAGTTAATGGCCCTGCTGGCAGACAGTCTCTCTTACTAGCTCTCTCCCAAGGGTCCATACCTTTCTGACCCTACAGTCAAAGAGAATGAAGGCGAGCTTCCTCCCACCTTCTGTCCAAATCTCCAGCCCTGGGCCTCAAGAAAAGAAAGTGCATGGTCCCATTCTCCAAGACCTCTTACTACCTCCTTGCCCAAGGCCTCTTCCTCCAAGGTAAAATGATGCAGATGTGGACATCTCACACCTTGGATGGATCATCAGCTATGGGAATTGAACATGGCACCTCTGGATCTTAAAATACAAGCCTCTATTGAATAGGCTGAAAGACCCTAAGCTCTGTTAGCCATGGCTGTGGCAGGCTCATCAACATCTAGATATGGCCCAGACACCATCAGAGGGTAACAGAATGCAACACAGTTGGTGTGGGTTACACAGGGGCTCACAAGCAGTCCTTTCCCAAGCAACGTACCCCTCCCCCAGGATCCTTACTAGGCTCTTTCTACAGCACCCTCGCAGCTGGATGCCCCAGTGCAGGTGTCAGGGATCCCTCCCCACTCTGAACTCTAGGGTACAGATGTGGAGACCTGCATGAAAGACCCCCTAAGATTATTTCTACTAGCTTAGGTTAAAACTTCCCCAAGGCACAAATTCTTTGCCCTTGGAGGGTACGCTGCCGCCACCAAGTGATTTAACAAAGAATCAGGGAAAGGACCACTTGAGGTTTCTATTCCCCCAAAATATCCCCCCAAGTCATTACACCCCCTTTCCTGGGGAGGCTTGAGAATAATATCCTAACCAATTGGTTACAAAGTGATCACAGACCCAAATTCCTAGGTCTTAGGACAATAGAGAAATCAGTCAGGTTCTTAAAAGAAGGATTTTATTTTTAAAAAAAAAAAAGGTAAAAATCACCTCTGTAAAATCAGGATGGAAAATAACTTTACAGGGTAACAAAAGATTCAAAAACACAGCAGAACTTCCTCTAGGCTTAGTTTCCAAGTTACAAAAAACAGGAATAAACCTCCCTCCAGCAAAGGAAAAATTCACAAGCAGAACAAAAGATAATCTAACATAACTTGCCTGGCTTTTACGTACAATTTTTGTAATATGAGAAACTTTTAGGACGGTTTATAGGAGAAGGAGTTTTCTGACCTAATGCTTCTCTGCTTCCCAAGAGAATACATAAAAACAAAGCCCCCCACCCCCAAGATTTGAAAGTATCTTCTTTCCCCATTGGTCCTTTTGGTCACATGCCAACCAGGTTATTTGAACTTCTTAACCCCTTACAGGTAAGGAGGAATCCTAGACTACCCTTAGGTTTCAGAGTAGCAGCCGTGTTAGTCTGTATTCGCAAAAAGAAAAGGAGTACTTGTGGCACCTTAGAGACTAACCAATTTATTTGAGCATAAGCTTTCGTGAGCTACAGCTCACTTCATCGGATGTAGCTCACGAAAGCTTATGCTCAAATAAATTTGTTAGTCTCTAAGGTGCCACAAGTACTCCTTTTCTTTAGACTACCCTTAGCTATATGGTTATGATAGCAGGTCTTACCCAGACCCAGTTACTGGAGAATTAAAGCTGCTGCTGCTGGAAGAGAGATTATTTATATCTCTAACCTCTTCTCCAGCACACCTTGCTATAGCCCATAATTCCCAATGTTCCTCTGAGAAATACAAGACCCAGAATGCCTTGCTACTTGAATAGGGTTGTGCCAAGGTGTAAGCAGTCCTTAAAAGATGCAGTACACCTTGTCCTAAGACCAAAATTGCAATGTCTTTTTGCCACCATATTGTATTGCAAACTCATGTCTAATTTACCATTCAGTATCAATGACTAGCGCACTTCTAACATTACTCCTTCCCAAGTTTTTCTCTCCTGAGCATTCTGAGCTCCCACCCTGCAAAATTAATTAATTTATTTAAAGTATGGCTAATGTTGCCAATTTCCTACAGTGACATTTTTGTGACATTTTTGCTCAGAGCTATTAGTATGTTGGTTGTACTCATACCTCAGCAGCACCATTAAATTAAAAATATAGTTTAGACTCACTCTTGAGTTGAGGATTATTTGAGCAGCACACTAAAGGTATATATTTATTCTAGTGGCATCCTAAAGCTAAAAACTGATCTTAGTGGCAGCTTTAAACTATAAGTATAGCAGAGTTCTTAAGATAAAAGCTTAGGACCCAGTTCAGCAAGCTACTTAAGGACATCCCTAACTTTAAGCACATGAGAAGCTTCATTGACTTCAATAAGACTATTGGCCTGCTTAAAGTTAGGCATATGCCTATGTTGAGTCAGGGCCTAACTTGGGCAGCACCATTAAAATTGAAGCTATTTTAGTAGATCAGGAACAATCTTAACTTTTAAAATGTTCTGACTTCAGACTAATTCCTTTTATCATCCTTAATCTTTCATTAACACTATTTTTTTAATTTTGTATATTATATAAATTACACACAAATAAGGCCATTAAAAGAACATTTAGATTGCAATATCAAGCTCTCAAGACTTAGGAAATTCTTGTGTGTATATTTTTATGATAAAATCTTCAATTATGTAATCACTTACAATTTTTTTTCCACCTGGTCACTACCTCATTCAGTGCATAGGATAGAAGGTGCTGAGTTAGTGAGCAACTATTCAATATTTTGTTTTCACGTCATTGATAAAGTGGTCCTATACTTATGTACTACATACCATTCAAAATCTGTTCTGCGTGTAGAGTTATTAATTTTATCATGAGCTTTTCTATGGGCTCATCATTATAGTTAGGCTAGAAAAGATTAGATTTTTATTGGCAAACGTTGATAAACGTCAATTTCACCATACATACACAAAATGATGAAAAAAATTTCCATCAATAATAATCAAAATGTACAGATAGGCAGAGTAAGAAAAGTGCTATTTGAGAATTTATTAAAGTTAGATTTAAGGATATTTACTTCGTAAATTTTTACATATGACATTGACAATTTGTGTTTTAATGGTTATAAAGCTTTAACTTTTTGAATCACAAATCTACTGTCATTAAATAATTAATGTCTAACCCTCTGATTGTCTAAGTCCCCCTGATAATTTCCCATAACTGTAAAAATTTAAATGGATAAAATTTAAAAAATGCTTACAAACAAACATTGATTGATATGTGTCAAATTATAAAAAAATAAAAATTGAATTCTTCCAAGCTCAATTTGACACATAATATCAATCAATGTTTGTTTTTAAGCATTTTTTTAAATTTTATCCATTTAAATTTTTACAGTTATGGGAAATTATCAGGGGGACTTAGACAATCAGGGGGTTAGACATTAATTATTTAATGACAGTAGATTTGTGATTCAAAAAGTTAAAGCTTTATAACCATTAAAACACAAATTGTCAATGTCCTGAGTGCTTCCCAGACATTAATCAATTTATTCGCACAATGCTCCCCTGAGGTGTGTGGGTGGTGGTATTAACCCCATTTTACAGATGGAGAACTAAAGCCTGGAAAGATTAGAGTCAAAAGTGCCCACTAATCTTGGGTGTCTGATATGAGACACCTAGCACTTGATTATTCGGAGTACTTAGCATTATAGCACTGTATATATTCAAGCACAGCTCTTGTTGGCTTTCAGTTGCAGTGGTGAGAGTTCAGCACTTCTGCAAATCAGACCCCAAGGTCTCAAGTTGGGCAGTCAGAAATGAGGAAAATGCTTTATGTGACAGCCACCAAATTGGCTGACACCAAGGATTGAACCAGGGACCTCCAGAGTTAAAAGTAGGGGTCTTACTACAGTTTGAGCCACGCTCTCAAGATGAAAGCTGTAATAGACTCATTTTCTCTATGGCTCAAGCACAGAGAGGGGGACACAACCTACATTGACCAACAGATTACAGTAGCACAGAGAGAAACTGAGTCCTTATATTTAACCACTGCAAGAGAAGTTTCCCCTCAACTCAAAAACTGTGTTTTGGGGGTTAACGGAGCAGGGTTTTAAGCTGTACCTTTGCAGGTCTGTGTGACTTATATAGTAACTGTAGTATTTGTTTGTAGCAACAGGGTCCTTAAAGAATTCCAGCCAACTCGTTTATTTCTGCAAAGCAAGAAGAAAATTTGTCAAGCTGTTTTTTGAGTCACAGGTCATTAAATATAGTCCTGAATACAGAACCAGTCAATTTCATCTACAGTTAAAGTTAATGGCCACACATCAGGCCAGATCTGAACACCAAGGGAACCCTCCACATTTTGTTTCTCCTCCTTTTGCATGGAAAGAGCAATAAGTCACAACTGAGACACAGTTCCCCTCCCCCTCCTAAGATCCTGAAGAGGACTCTCTATAAGGTTGGAAGGAGGGGGCAGGGAATGGATGAGCTGGGAACAGAGAATGAGTAGCTCTGTGAGGGTTACCACCTGTCCAGGTTCTCACAAGATTCTCCCTTTTCGAGGTAGCTGTCCTGAGAAATCTGTAAGAGTGCTCAGTACACACTGCCAGCTGTCCAGTTTTATGGGCTCAGGATCATCCACTATGTCCATTTTTTTGTGTACCTTAGAGGTGGCAACCCTAGTTCTGTGTTGGGTAGAGTCGGAGCTGGAGGACACACACAGTTCCCAAGAGATTTCCCAAGAAAGATGGGTACAACCTGATGGGGTACTATCTTTCCCCCAGTGCCTACTACATGGTGAAGAACTCCCCTCTAATTGGGGCTATGGTGCCAGGTAGCAAGGGGAAGCCACCAAAGTGGAGTGACGTAAACCGGTTTGTTTACCTGCCACGGCTGAAGGTTTGGCCGATCGCAGCTCCCACTGGCCAGCTCCCACTGATTCGCTTCTGCAGGCCAATGGGGCTGTGGGAAGCCACGGCCAGCACATCCCTTGTCCCGCGCTGCTTCCCGCAGCCCCCATTGGCCTGGAGCAGTGAACTGCGGCCAGTGGGAGCTGCAATTGGCTGACCCTGCAGATGCGGCAGGTAAACAAACCGGCCCGGCGTGCCAGGGGGTTTACTCTGGTGGGCTGTGTGCCGAACGTTGCTGATTCCTGATCTAACCTCTTCTTAAAAATCTCCAAAGACAGGGATTCCACAACTTCCCTGGAAATCTATTCCAGCACATAACTATCCTTATAGTTAAAAAGGTTTTCCTAACATCTGACCTAAATCTCCCTTGCTGAAGATTCAACCCATTACTTCTTGTTCTACCTTCACCTGTTATAGCAGCCTTTAACATATTTAGGAGTGTTATCGGGTCCCCTTGCAGTCTTTGTTTCTCAAGACTAAACATGCCCAGGTTTTTTAATCTTTTCTCATAGGTCAGGTTTTGTAAACCTTTTGTCATTTTTGTTGCGCTCCTGTGGACTCCCTCCAATTTGTTCACATCTTTCTTAAAGTGTGGCTCACAGAACTAGACACAATACCCCAGTTGAGGCCTCACCAGTGCTGAATAGACCAGGACCATTACCTCACATGTCTTAAATACAAAACGCCTGTTAATAACCTCAGAATGATATTAGCCTTTCTTGTAACTGCATCACATTTTTAACTTGTACTCAGTGTGTAATCCACTATCACCCCTAGATCCTTTCCTGTAGTACTACTGCCTAGCCAGTTATTCCCCATTTTATAGTTGTGTATTTGATTTTTCCTTCCGAAGTGTAATACTTTGCACTTGCTTTTATTGAATTTCATCTTGTTGTTTTCAGACCAATTCTCCAGTTTGTCAAGGGTGTTTTAAATTCTGATCGGTCCTCCAAAGTGCTAGCAACTCCTCCCAGCTTGCTGTCATCTGCAAATTTTATAAGCATACTCTCCACTCCATTATCCAACTCATTAATGAAACTATTGAATAGTACCAGGCCCAGGACAGACCCCTGTGGGACCGCACAAGATACACTCCCTTACTCTGATGGCAAATCATTTATGACTGCACTTTGAGTATGATCTTCCAACCAGTTTTGCAGCCACTTTATAGTAGTTTCATCTAGACCACATTTCCCTACTTTGCTGATGAGAATTTCACATCGGACTTTGTCAAAAGCCCTACTAAATCAAGATATATCACGTTTACTGCTTCCCCACCCCCCCATCAGGCTAGTAACCGTATAAACGAATGAAATTAGGTTGAACGGACATGATTTGTTCTAGACAAATCCATGCTGGCAATTCTTTATAACCCTATTATTTTCTAGGTACTTAGCCCGAACACCTAGCCCACCCAACCCTCTAGGCTTAAGAGTCCAAGCCACAATATCCACACTGCTATTTTAGCATGCCAGCCTGAGCCCCCGACTAGCGTGAGTCTCTCTACCCATGCTGGGAGGCTCATTCTCAGCTGCAGTGTAGATATACAATAAGTGTCAAAGTTCTTGATAGAAAAAAATGTCTCTATAAAATCTGAAATTCAACAATTAGGAAACTAATTAGAGAAACAAATACCAACATCCACTTTAGCAATTTAAGGCTATAAAATGGGAAGAACTAATAACATGCAAATAAAAAAATCTGATATAAATTTTAAAAATCAATTTACATTAAAAAGTCATGAGTTAAATAAAACAATTTTTTAAAAACAAAACACAAAAACCAGTTGTGATTTGTATCCACGCTAGCAGCAACTGAGGGCAGCAACTGGGGGAGGGCACAGGGATTTTTCATGAATGCCCTGGTCTCCTGAGAATCCCCCAGGGTCCATTCAGAACCCAGGGATTCACAGGGTTTGGGGATAGGCCCCACAACTCATTTGTGGGAGTGGAGTCAAGCCCTGACCCTAATGGATCAATCAGGGAGAAATCCCAGAAACACACTCTCTCTAAACTTTCATTTCCTTTAATCTCTTCCTATGAGCTTGCCCATGATCAGGAAGTTGATTTACAGGCAAAATTTTCAAAAGTGCCAAATGGTGTTAGGCTTCTAAGTCACTCAGGCACTTAATTTTTTTTTACCCTGTATCTTATTTGAATCAAAGTATCCTCAGCAGCATAATGCTATCTAATACAAATAATTAATAATAATGATGCCTACAAATAATTATTATTAATGTCATACTAAGCATTGGTGCCATGTTGGAACACCGAATGAATGCTCACTTAGAGGCAAGAGTACCATTTTCTGAATCATTAAAGCCACTTCTGCAGCTCCTGGGTTTTCTTTACAAATTCCCCTATCTGCATATTGACCAGGCCTGAATGTTAGTGAGGATTGTATTGTGCCTAATATCTGCATTAGAACAGTTGCAATTTTCTTTCTATCTGTGTAAAAGATACTAAGTTGCATGAGTACTGAGATCCTAGCAAATCAACCCCAGCCTCACTACTGAACAATTCATTTCACTTACTTTTGCCTCACCCTTACACAGTTCTAGAATTAGAAACAAGCAGAAGCCTACTGGAAACATTATGCAGCATCTTAATTGGGCTGTCACTAGGGTAAAGTTCTACTTCTGTCAGCAACTAGCCACCTTGTTAGCATCATGCAACCTATTGCTTTTTAAAAGATGGAAATAAAAATGTCCTTCTGTTGCTACATACCAGCTATTCTCTTCTTTCATAACTGGGAAGAGTGAACATTTGGAATATACATGGGATAATCTTGAAATAGACTAACATATTGTAAAAAAAAAAGGCATTTGGTTCCACTTTAGATTAAAGTCTGTATTTAGTAACTTCCAGTATCTAAAACACAACCACCAGAAACCAAAAATAATCATGTACTAAATCCTGACAGAAGAGTATTGCTTCACTAAGAACTGAGTAGGTATTTTAGAATTGAGCCATATAATTTATCAATGCCTCTGTAACAACTCTGAGATCTTCAGCCTCACACATCCTGTAGACCAGTGGTGGGCAACCTGCAGCCTGTGGGCCGCATGCAGCCCGTCAGGGTAATCCGCTGGTGGGCCACTAGACAGTTTGTTTACATTGACTGTCCACAGCCATGGCCACCCACAGCTCCCAGTGGCTGTGGTTCGCCGTTGCCTGAGGGTGGTCAATGTAAACAAAATGTTGTGCAGCCCATCAGCGGATTACCCTGACGGGCTGCGTGTGGTCCACGGGCCACCGGTTGCCCACCACTGCTGTAGACAAATGGTTGAAGGTAGTATGATTGCAGACTAACGCATAACTCTGAGGCTCCGGAAAGATGAGAATGCACCTTCATATGCAGAAGAGTAAAAATGAGTGTCAGCATCTGAAAGGTTTCAGAGTAGCAGCCGTGTTAGTCTGTATTCGCAAAAAGAAAAGGAGTACTTGTGGTACTTTAGAGATTAACAAATTTATTTGAGCATAAGCTTTCGTGAGCTACAGCTTACTTCATCGGATGCATTTGGTGGAAAATACAGTGGGGAGATTTATATACACACACAGAGAACATGAAACAATGGATTTTATCATACACACTGTAAGGAGAGTGATCACTTAAGATGAGCCATCACCAGCAGCGGTGGGGGAAAGGAGGAAAACCTTTCATGATGACAAGCAAGGTAGGCCATTTCCAGCAGTTAACAAGAACATCTGAGGAACAGTGGGGGGTGGGGGGGGGTGGGGGGAGAAATAACATGGGGAAATAGTTTTACTTTGTGTAATGACTCATCCATTCCCAGTCTCTATTCAAGCCTAAGTTAATTGTATCCAGTTTGCAAATTAATTCCAATTCAGCAGTCTCTCGTTGGAGTCTGTTTTTGAAGCTTTTTTGTTGAAGGATAGCCACTCTTAGGTCTGTGATCGAGTGACCAGAGAGATTGAAGTGTTTATCCAACTGGTTTTTGAATGTTATAATTCTTGACGTCTGATTTGTGTCCATTCATTCTTTTACGTAGAGACTGTCCAGTTTGACCAATGTACATGGCAGAGGGGCATTGCTGGCACATGATGGCATATATCACATTGGTAGATGTGCAGGTGAACGAGCCTCTGATAGTGTGGCTGATGTGATTAGGCCCTATGATGGTGTCCCCTGAATAGATATGTGGACACAGTTGGCAACGGGCTTTGTTGCAAGGATTGGTTCCTGGGTTAGCGGTTCTGTTGTATGGTGTGTGGTTGCTGGTGAGTAGTTGCTGGTGAGTATTTGCTTCAGGTTTGGGGGCTGTCTGTAAGCAAGGACTGGCCTGTCTCCCAAGACCAGTGAGAGTGATGGGTCATCCTTCAGGATAGATTGCAGATCCTTGATGATGCATTGGAGAGGTTTTAGTTGGGGGCTGAAGGTGATGGCTAGTGGCGTTCTGTTATTTTCTTTGTTGGGCCTGTCCTGTAGTAGGTGACTTCTAGGTACTCTTCTGGCTCTGTCAATCTGTTTCTTCACTTCAGCAGGTGGGTATTATAGTTGTAAGAATGCATGATAGAGATCTTGTAGGTGTTTGTCTCTGTCTGAGGGGTTGGAGCAAATGCGGTTATATCGTAGAGCTTGGCTGTAGACAATGGATCGGGTGGTATGATCTGGATGAAAGCTAGAGGCATGTAGGTAGGAATAGCGGTCAGCAGGTTTCCGATATAGGGTGGTGTTTATGTGACCATCGCGTATTAGCACCGTAGTGTCCAGGAAGTAGATCTTTTGTGTGGACTGGTCCAGGCTGAGGTTGATGGTGGGATGGAAATTGTTAAAATCATGGTGGAATTCCTCAAGGGCTTCTTTTCCATGGGTCCAGATGATGAAGATGTCATCAATGTAGCGCAAGTAGAGTAGGGGCATTAGGGGACGAGAGATGAGGAAGCGTTGTTCTAAATCAGCCATAAAAATGTTGCCATACTGTGGGGCCATGCGGGTACCCATCGCAGTGCTGCTGATTTGAAGGTATACATTGTCCCCAAATGTGAAATAGTTATGGGTGAGGACAAAGTCACAAAGTTCAGCCACCAGGTTAGCCGGGACATTATTGGGGATACTGTTCCTGACGGCTTGTAGTCCATCTTTGTGTGGAATGTTGGTGTAGAGGGTTTCTACATCCATAGTGGCTAGGATGGTGTTTTTAGGAAGATCACCAATGGAGTGTAGTTTCCTCAGGAAGTCAGTGGTGTCTCGAAGACAGCTGGGAGTGCTGGTAACATAGGGCCTGAGGAGGGAGTCTACATAGCCAGACAATCCTGCTGTCAGGGTGCCAATGCCTGAGATGATGCGGCGTCCAGGATTTCCAGGTTTATGGATCTTGGGTAGCAGATAGAATACCCCAGGTCGGGGTTCCAGGGGTGTGTCTGTGCGGATTTGTTCTTGTGCTTTTTCAGGGAGTTTCTTGAGCAAATGCTGTAGTTTCTTTTGGTAACTCTCAGTGGGATCAGAGGGTAATGGCTTGTAGAAAGTGGTGTTGGAGAACTGCCTAGTAGCCTCTTGTTCATATTCCGACCTATTCATGATGACGACAGCACCTCCTTTGTCAGCCTTTTTGATTATGATGTCAGAGTTGTTTCTCAGGCTGTGGATGGCGTTGTGTTCTGCACGGCTGAGGTTATGGGGCAAGTGATGCTGCTTTTCCACAATTTCAGCCCGTGCACGTTGGCGGAAGCACTCTATGTAGAAGTCCAGTCTGCTGTTTCGACCTTCAGGAGGAGTCCACCCGGAATCCTTCTTTTTGTAGTGTTGGTAGGGAGGTCTCTGTGGGTTAACATGTTGGTCAGAGGTGTGTTTGAAATTATTCCTTGAATTGGAGACGTCGAAAATAGGATTCTAGGTCACCACAGAACTGTATCATGTTCGTGGGGGTGGAGGGGAAAAGGAGAGGCCCCAAGATAGGACAGATTCTTCTGCTGGGTTAATAGTATAGTTGGATAGATTAACAATATTGCTGGGTGGGTTACGGGAACCACTGTTGTGGCCCCTTGTGGCATATAGTAGTTTAGATAGTTTAATGTCCTTTTTCTTTTGTAGAGAAGCAAACTGTGTGTTGTAAATGAAAGAATTCACATACCAACCTTAAACTCAACACAGTCAGAGAAACCTGAGCCCCTTTCCACATGTTAAAATCCAACCCGGAAGACAAATCCTGATCTAAACTAAGAGCCCATTCCACACTTTCACTACACCAAATACATATCTAGGCACCAATCTATGTATTTAGATATACCTGAAGAGGTAGTGCAAATATACAAGAACAACATATGGCATGTTTCAAAGTAACAGCCGTGTTAGTCTGTATTCGCAAAAAGAAAAGGAGTACTTGTGGCACCTTAGAGACTAACAAATTTATTAGAGCATAAGCTTTCGTGCATCCGATGAAGTGAGCTGTAGCTCATGAAAGCTTATGCTCTAATAAATGTGTTAGTCTCTAAGGTGCCACAAGTACTCCTTTTCTTTCTGCGAACATATGGCATATTTCCCTTATTCACCTTGGTATTGAAGGTGGGCCAGATCCTAATGTCCTGGCTCTATTCCTTTTGCACCACTGGAGCAATGCAAAGGGGACAGAGAGATTCCCGTGGTATAGAAAGAATCTTTGAATGGTATAAAGCCAGAATAACTGGACCTATGGTACTCACTGCCATAAGCATGGGGGCATCCTGGGTTTGGAGCGGATGGTCCCAGACTGCAAAGTGGTCCTTAGAGAAGTAGTCTATCTGGTGTAATTTAAAGCAGCTCTTAGGCTGCTTTATGTTATATTCGGGGCTAGATTGTCTACCAGGTGGGACATTGGATCAAGGGAGCTTAAGGTGTTTTAGAGCCACCTTTTCTCTTCTGCCTAACCACCCTTGGTCCCAGGCTGAGTGCAGCATGAATGGTACTGGGGACCTGGTCTACTTCATATATGCATATCCACTGTCTCATGTACCACTTGTGTAATTGCTACTACCATTTCTTTGGGAAAAGCCCTCACACCTCAGCTTTCGGGGCACTAACCACCCCTCACTGGTCTAGTGGGCATTCTCTGCCTTCCTCTTCATCCTTTTCCACAGACTTCATCTTTGTTTATACAATTAAAGTGAAAACGATTAGCTTTTTATGGTCCCTATTTTGTAGCAAATTTTCAAGAGATTATTATTGAAAATTGGGTTTGTTCTTTGTTCTCCTTTCCAACATTTTCCTTCCCCTCTCTCCACTTTTACTTTTTTTCCCTGTCTTCATTCCACTCTGAAAACCTCATGGTGTATCTGTTCTGGTCCCTGTTTTCCCTCAGTTTAAATGTTTTAAAATTATTTATATCCTTCACATATTTTCCCATCTCAAAGACCATTTACCTTTCATCTCTCATCTCCCATCACAATCTCCCTCCCCGCCAATCTGGTATTCTTCAGCATGCTCCCTATTCTTCCGTCTCTTTCCCCCCTTCTATTCTCTTTCTCCATATGTTCTTGCAATTGCTTCTTCCATATACACATCCCTTCAGTTTCTGCTTCCACACATAGCCCTTCTACTTCACCTTCTTCCACACATCTTCACTTCACTTTCCTCCTTCACTTCTCCCTGCTTGCATATCTATGGGGGGAGAAGGGGATACATGATCTGCTCCCTTGCTTAGCAACTTTGTATTTTGGAGAAGGGGGAAGTTGTAGGTGCCTGACTTTCTCTCCCATCACTGAATGTCAATGCGGTATCTAATTCTGCCCTTCCACTCTCTGCTGGCTGCCACAGACAGGGACTGGAGAGCGTTGGGCTAAACAAACCCTGATTACAGGATGAGCTCCATCTGAGGGGAAACAGGTGATTCTAGCCAGTATAAAAGGAGGAGGCCATTGCAGTGAAATAGGGAAAGCTCAGGAAACTGTGGTAGAGTTGGCAGGGAGGCCTCTGAAAGAACCTGTCCAAGCTGGGGAGAGACTGCAAAGGCCCTGTGATAGGATGCCTGCCTCACATTGGGCTCCAAGGGGTTAATAGAGCCCTAAAGGCTGTGCAGGAGGCAGCCCACCAGAGAAGGGCTGATGGGAGCAGCCAATCAGGGCCAGGCAGGCCTACATAAAAAGGGAGCTGCAGGACAGAGGAGTGCAGTTCTCTTTTGGGAGCCCAGGGAGGAAGAAGTGTGCCTCTGGAGGGCTGAGAGAACTACCAGCACCCTAGACAGAGCACTGCTGCTAGCAGGGACTGGGGAAATGAGAGACAGCTTCTGGCTGGCTGCTGGGATTTGCAGGCTGAGGCCCTGAGACAAGGGCAAATAGGTTGCTAGGGCCACAAGGAAGTGGCCAGACAATTTGCTGTAGTAGCCACTAAGGGAAATGGCTGAACAGCAGACTTCAGGTCCCCTGGAAGGGGGAAGCACAGTGTGGCATGGCTGGAGGTCTGTGTTGCTGAAGAGGATGCTGCGGTTCTTGAAGAGATGTGGGTCCTAGAGCAGAAGTGATGGTGGTAAGGCACCACCTGGAAAGAGTGCAATAACATGCAGAGCTAATTCCCAGGACAGTCAGCAGTAGGTGCCAGGGGTGAGCGAACCCTGTTACAGGCCCCAGGCAGGAAAGCCTGGCAGGAGAAAGAGAAACCTTGGGTTGTGTAGACTTCTGGGGGATTCTGAGTTCTAATTACTGTTTATTTTGTATTAATAAAACCACTCTACAAGGAGGGGTACTTTTTCCATCAAGAAAAAGCTTAGTGATGTTTGTTTGAGCTGTCCAAGGAGAGAAACTGAGGCAAGCTGCCTGTAGTGTGGCCCTAGGCCATAAGGGGGCAAACCTGTAACCAGGCCAGCTGCCTCCGATCCATATTGGGATATTACTGACACTAAACTGTAATGCCAACAGCACTTGACACAGGCATTGATGATAGTGATTCTAGGCATCTCTTAGGTGTTCTTCACACTCATCTTACAGAAACAGAGCAAGATGCTGTTTCCCATTCCTCAGAATGGAAATCTCACCAATACAGCCCTGCCATGGGGCAAGTTGGCTAAAAATTCTGCAGAAATTATAATAAAAAAGCAGAATGTAAAAGTTAATGCTTTTTGATCGACAGCAATAACTCATCAGTGAAGAGCCTCTGGGTTGCCATGGCAACAGGAACACTGCACACAGGGGCTGCTGTCTTTCTCACTCTTATTATTCCCTGCCATAGTTTGCTGGCTCTGGGGTTTAAAGGGAAACACTCTGCTCACTTTGTGTAAACAGCCTATTCTAATATTTACATCTTGGCTCTAATAACACAAATTACAATTTGGGGTTAGAAAAAAATTCTGATTTGGACTGGTAAGTGTTTTAAAATTCCAGCAATGCTGGTGCCCCACTGAGCTGTTGCCAAGCCCAAAATGTGCTCAGAGAAATAGATTCAAGGAGCTCAATCTATCTCTATAATGTGTTTTCTAATCCCTTAATTATTCTTGTGGCTCTTTGCTGAACCCTCCCCAGTTTATCAACATCCTTCTTGAATTGTTGACACAGGAAATGGACACAGCATACCAGCAGTGGTCACACCAGTACCAAATATAAAGGTAAAATAACATCTCTACTCCTACTTGATATTCCCCTCTTTGTTCTTCCCAGGACTGCATTAGCCCGTATGCCATAGAGGCTATGTCTACACAGGGATAACAAACCCTGGCACAATTCAGCTGACTCAGGGTCATGGAGCTCAGGTTCCAGGGCTGAAAAATCACTATCTTGAGCTCTGGGACCCTCAGAGGGTGAAGCCAGCTGACCTGGGCCAGCCACGGCTGTTCTGCAGGTCTTTTATCCCTGTGTAGATGTGACCAGAGTCACTCGGGGAGCTCATGTTCAGCTGATTAACGACTAGGACCCCCCAGTCTTTTTCCAGAGTCGCTGCTTAAAACACTATTTGCTTGGTCCAGCTAACCAAGTGATCCAAATTGCTCTGTATCAGTGACCTGACCCCTTGATTATTTACCACCCCTAATTTGTGTCACCTGCAAACTTTATCAGTGATTTTATTTTCTACTAGGTCACAAATAAAAATTAAATACCATAAAGCCAAGAACCAATCCCTGCAGGATTCCATTAGAATCACACCCATTTGATTCTCTGTTTACAAGTGCATTTCGAGACCTACCAATTAGCCATCTTTTAATCCATTTAATGTGTGCCAGTTAGTTTTATCTTTCTAGTTTATTTAATCAAAATGTCATGCAGTTCCTAGTCAAATGCCTCGCTGAAGTGAAAGTATATTGCACCAACACTATTACCTTTATCAACCAAACTTCAGAGGGGTAGCCGCGTTGGTCTGTATCCACAAAAACAATGAGGAGTCTGGTGGCACCTTAAAGACTAACAGATTTATTTGGGCATAAGCTTTTGTGGCTAAAAAAACCCACTTCTTCAGATGCATGGAGCCGCCTTCAGATGCATGGAGCCTCCATGCATCTGAAGAAGTGGGGGTTTTTTTAAGCCACAAAAGCTTATGCCCAAATAAATGTTAGCCTTTAAGGTGCCACTGGACTCCTTGTTTCAACCAAATTTGTAATCTCATCCAAAAAAAGATATCAAGCTAGTCTGACAGGTTCTATTTTCCATAAACCCATGTTGATTGGCTTTAATTAAATTACCCTCCTTTTAAAACTTTATTAATCAAGTACTTTATCAGCCACTCCATTATTTAGCCCAAGACTGGTGTCAGACAGGCATCTAATTACCTGGGTCATCCCATTAACACTTTTAAAATATTGGCACAATATTAGCTTTCTTCCAGTCTTCTGGAACTTCCCCAGTGTTCCAAGATTTATTGAAAATCAACATTAACAGTCCAGCAAGCTTTTCAGCCAGCTGTTTTAAAACTTTTTAAGCACATATTCTGCACATAATCTGGACTTGCTGACTTAAAAATTTCTGACTTTAGTAGCTTTTGTTTAACATCCTCCCAAGATTCTAGTAGAATGGAAAGAGTGTTATCATATGATATGACTACATCTGGTGTGGTTTTTTTTTTCACGAATATGGAACAAAATATTTATTGAACACTTTCTTTTCTGTATTGATGATTCCACCATTTCCATTCCTTATTGATTTTTTTCTATAGTTCCTAGTTTTATATTCATTACTATCACCTTCCCCTTTCTTCCATTTGTTTAACATATTTATATATTTTTATAGCTGCCTTCACTTCCCCTCTAAACCAGGTTGCCTTCCTCCTCAATTATTGGATGACCCAAAAACCATAAAGTATTCTTAAACAATTCCCAATTTACATTTTTTCTGATTAAATTCTTCCTCCCAACCCCTCAATCAACCACAAAGGATTTTAAAGTATAATTAAAACACAACTTCAATAAAATCCATTTTTTTTAACAAGAGAACTTTTCGCTCTTCCCTTTTCTCTCCCCCCCGCACCCCCCCCAAATGCTTAAAAAAAAAACACTCCAAGAGCACCAAATTAATGGTTAGCAAGCACAGGGGCCTTTCCTCTCTCACACCATGTACTCACTTCCCTGAGGATTGCCACAGATATCTACCTCCAATACTCCTGATTTCTGAAAGTAACCAACAGAATTAGTTAATGGATATATATACACACATCCTTGCTTATATCTCCATGGTGCTCCAGCTCCCATTCATCACCCTCACTGCAAGGTTAGGTAACATGGTGGTAAAAGTAGTTGTGTGTGGCCTGCACACCATCGTTAGCACTGGCAGAGCTGCACCATTGCTGAAAACCATGTAGGATGTACCTCAGGTGACGCTCTCGTGACCTTCATGATGATTCCCTGAATGGAGTTCCTTCATGACTTCAGGGACCTCACATATCATTGGCTGAGCAACCTTTCAACCAGGAGGCGGGAATCTGACCTTTAAATTAATCTCTTCAGAGTTCAGAAACAACTACTAACTATAGGACCTACTAAGATGTTGAGAGCTTGAGTGAAACAGATATGCTATACTTTGAAAACTAAACTTACTGATAATGGAGATGTGACATTAAAAGCTTTCAGCTAAGTAGTGCCAGACCTTAAGCATATTTCCAAACTGTTGGTTTTGAGGTAATGTTTCTCCAGTTACAATGGACAGAATGTATTGAATATTAAGGCTATAGGCTACTGTTTAATAACTGAGTCCCTAACTCTGTTTCTGAGTTTTTTCTGACATCAGGATGCGGGCATGACTGCTGGAACTTTTGGCAGTGAAGCTTTTTATTTACTTTTGTCTTACCCTATCACTAATAGACCCTAGAACAATAAGTCATCTTTTCCTAAAATCCTCTGGTTGCTCAGCTGTACTGCAGATTTCCTGCACAACTGCCTGTTATGTTGTTGGAAGAGGGAAAGTTCGCGCTTCATATATAACTCTCAGAGTGTAACTTTAAGCATCTAGGCCATTGTGAACTATATTTATCTTTCAAAAGATAACCTCTTTAATACATCTCAGGAAGAGCTGACTAACATCCAATATTTGGGGGGAAAATTTAGAAAACTTAGAAAATAAACAAGAGGAATTAGAAGTAAAAGATGTAAGCTTAGGACTACAATCTGGAGACATTCAGGAAAAATATTTGTTCTTTTATAGTCCATTATATTCTGTTATTATCCATCCCTATTAAGGTGAAAAGCATCACTAAGAAATCTCAGTACCACAAAGTCACTCCTGCTTGTCAGCCTCAAATATGCCTACAGGAGGCAGGAAACATTATTTCCTTATGTTTGTATTGCAGTAGTGGCTGAGGAACCAGCCATATTTAACTCTCATCTGGTACAAAGTGAAGTTTGTATTCCTCAAAAGAGCCAGAAGCTCAGCTCTATTGGTATGATGTGTAATAGATCTCCACACTGACCCCTTATATTGTCCTACCTGCTGGCACTAGAGTTACATTTGGATATTTTCCAATTTATGATGATTTAGTACTTTGAAAAATAAAAAGAAAACAGAAGTTAATCAAAAATAACCATTTTATACAACCCATTTCATACATCTGACTCTTAGTGAAAGCTATGAGATGTCTGAAGCTAGCAAGTACAGCTAAGTAGCCTAACCTTGGGGTAGTGTTTTGTTTTTTGTTTTTAAAAAGTACCTAAGACTCTCTGGCTCACAAATTCAAATTCTTATGTGTCAATGCTTCTATGATAAATAAAATGTGTAGATCACGGGGTGTGTGTGTGTGTGTGTGTGTGTGGGGGGGGGTGTCTTTCATTTGAAACCTTGAAAACCGGGGCCTTATTTGCTCTGTGTAGACATTAAAGACCTATAGATATGTGCCTTCTTGCCCCCCCCCCCCATGATGCCTATTTTCAAAAGGCTCCTGGATTAAGAGAGTTGAAAATTAGACCTGGCAAGTATGTTCTGGGAGTTTGGGGGATCTTGAAAAAGAACTGAGTGCCAAGCAGCTTTGCTACTGCTGCCTCTGCACATGTAGGCACCCTCTCTGCCGTCCCCTTATCTGGTCCAAGCATGAAGGAATCTATTCATCTATTCTCTATCAAATTCCTGCTGGACCTTTCTGTCTTCCCCAGTCCCTGCAGACATGAAATGTCACTGACCTGGTATCAGCTCTGCCCAGTTCCTCCACCACCCTGCTTCATTCCCCTAGCCTCTGAGGCTAACAGCAATTGAGCCATCATGCTGCTGGTCTTGCCTCAGTCCAGTTCCCTCTCAGCCTCTCCTCTGCTGAGGATCACTTAGATCAGTGGTGGGCAACCTGTGGCCTGCAGGCTGCACGCGGTCCTTCAGAGTAATTTGCTGGTGGGTCACGAGAGAGTTTGTTTACATTGACTGTCCGCAGGCACCGCAGCTCCTAAGGGCCACGGTTCACCATTCCCAGCCACTGAGAGCTGCAGGAAGCAGTGCGGGCTGCAAGATGTGCTGGCCACCGCTTCCTGTGGCTCCCAGTGGCCAGGAACAGTGAACTGCGGCCACTAGGAGCTGCAGGTGGCCGTGCCTACGGACGGTCAATGTAAACAAACTGTCTCGCGGCCTGGCAGTGGACTACCCTGATGGGCTGCAGGTTGCCCACCACTGGTACTTAGCTGGTACTGGCTCTGCTGGAATATATGCTAAGGCTGAACATAACATATTTCATTAAATATAACTTTTAGTAACATTGAACCTTTTAAACAATTACAATAAACAGAGATCTGGCTGGCCATCCCTTAGTCCCATCCCCCCGCCTCCCCCCCCAAAAACACCCCTCCCATAGGATAAAGTCACTAGAAGATATGAGGTTTTTACAGATCAATGCTTCTGCTAGGTTCTACTGAGCCTCTGAACTATTGGACTTAGTCTCAAACTGGTCAGAAAATTTCAACAAAAAAAACAGAAACCATTTTCCACAGAGATTTCCCCCCATTTTCTGAGTATTTCTAATTTTATTTTAGTGTGGCTCTCTGGCTGCATCAGCCATTGCCATCAGTGAGAACATAATCTCCCAATAATTGGAAGAAATCATTTGGACTGTAATGGTATAGCATAGCCTCTTTCCTATCAGAGCACCTGCCCCCATACTGATTCCTTTGCACTGCAGCTCTGTGAGGTCTCAGGGAAGGGCAGTCTTCAAAGAGCTTTATACATATACTTTCAAATAACAACAACACAGGCCGAAAAGCGCAGGTCTCAGGCCGTTCCTTTAACTGTAATAGTGACCAAATCATCATTACCATATGCTAATTGTCTAATATATGCTAATTGCTCCAAAATGTTCAGTGCAACAAACTACACCAGGCCAAAGTCATGTGAACAGAGCTGCCTGTCTCCAGCGATCCTGTTTCCTGCCTCTACTCTCTCATCCATCACAGCACAAGCAGATAGAGCATTGCTGCTGTCTTGGGACATCTCCTTATAACCATCTCTAGCTGCTTTCCCCACAATATTCCCAGAGCCCCCAGCTACTGCCTCTTTTGCACAGGAATAGCAGGCTCAGCAGCCAATGTAGGGCTAATGGGGACCACCTCTGCCTTTACTTTTTGGCATGCACCTGCATGAACCATAACTAACTTACTCAGCTATGTGGTCCTGTCCAATTCTGAATATAGATTGTGCTCTGTGACAGACTGACAGCAATATTCTGTATGAGCTTTATTGAATTAAGTTAAACCTTATTGAACTGGTTTTAATACCTTTAGGATCCATTCTATTAAAAATGCAATTGTGTATGTGGTATTGTCAGCATGTCCCTTCTCTAAGAAACTGGCTAACGCACTCTCTTGCAAAGTATTAGGAACTTCAAAGGGGCTTTTGTAACAATACCTGTGAAGTGGATTTCCTAGGAAATATCAGGGATAAGAGGAATGCAAATGGCCCATTTGAAATTCACCCTTCTGAAGCTACACTCTAGACAGGAAAACACATTGTTTACTAATTATCTGCTCTTCCAAAGTCCAGCACTAAGGTCCCAGAACTATATAAAGCGTGGTCTCATCATGGTATGAATGTGCTTGTTCTGAGCTGAAGCTGTGATGAACTTGTGATCACAAAGGAAATCCCTGGGTGGGCTGATGAAGGACTGCTCCTGCCAGAGCCCGTTAGGCTTATCAGATATCTCCCAAACTCTGTGAGCATGCATGTATGTTCTTCTATTGTTTTAAATGTTTTCTCTGCAGTGCTTTTACTGTCTGGTAACTTATAACTGTTGACAATCACTCTGTTATCAGTCTCTGAAGAGAAAGCAAGCAGTTTTGCTTGGGAAACTATCTCCGCTGGGAATAATACAATATAGGTAGGGAACTGTGCAGCCTGGAAATATGCCAGTCAGAAGGGACTGAGATGCAGGTTTCCATCCCTAGACAGGCAATGGCTAGGGAGCTGGACCATTGAGGGAAGATATAGCTGCAGCTGCCCTAAACTGTTGCACACATCTATTCTTTAGATCACCTCCATAACCAAGGCCTTTTGGGTGCACCCAACCTCAAGCATTCACGTGCTGTATATGTGCAAAACCACCCCACAATGAAAACCCTATTTGTGCCTCCCTCATGCTTGCCTCCAGAATTTGTGCGTTCAGGTGGCTTGATAACATGGAAGCTGTTACCATTTTTACCCTACATATTCCATAGCAGTGGAGAATCCCACTTAAAGTCAGATCTCGGAGTCTGGCCACCACTGCTGCAAGTGGCAGGTAGCTCAACCTTATGCTGACAGCTACTGCCCCTGCCTAGGGACTGGTGTCCAATCTTCTGCTCACCTCCCTGGTGCTGGAGACAGGTACTGGATTGTGGGGGACAAAGGACAGTCAGTGCTGTTTGCAGTGCTGCAGCCCTGTTGGTCCCAGGATTTGGGAGTGAGCAGGAGGGTGAGGTGATATCTTTCATTGGCCCAACTCCTTTTGGTGAGAGAGTCCATGTGCCAGCATGAGTGAGGTGCCCCAGGCTGCTCCAGCTGTGGCTATTCCAGCCCCCAGAGACGCCTGCGAGAGGCCAGTGGTCTTTACAACACGAGTGACAAGCTTCTAAGCCTAATGACAGGTTTCAGAGTAGCAGCCGTGTTAAGTCTGTATTCGCAAAAAGAAAAGGAGGACTTGTGGCACCTTAGAGACTAACAAATTTATTAGAGCATAAGCTTTCGCGAGCTGCATCCGATGAAGTGAGCTGTAGCTCGCGAAAGCTTATGCTCCAATAAATGTGTTAGTCTCTAAGGTGCCACAAGTCCTCCTTTTCTTTTTGCTTCTAAGCCTGGCGCTCTGGGGGGGGAGCCCTGGTGTTTCCAAGGCCAGGGGCACAAGGAGAAGGGGTAGAAACCCTAATGTGAAACCCCAGGAAGCCCACACTGCGGCTGAGCGAGGGGAGCCTGGAGGCTTTGCCCCCCCCCCCTCCCCTCCCTACAGACCCCGCGCGGGCCGGGTGGCCCTGCCTGCAGATACCCCCGCTCCCAACTCCTGCGAGCCCCCGGGCCCCCGCCGTTCTGTTCGCGGCCCCACCCCTTTGCGTGGGGGGCAGAGCGCGGCTGCCGCCTGCCCCCCACGCCCAGGGCAGCCGCCCACCTGAGCGCGCGCTTCCCCTCCGGCGCCACCGCGCCGGGACGCGGTTGCGCAGCAGCGGCGGCGCCGGGGGCTTTGCACTCGCCGCCGCAGCGCCGGCGCCGGCAGCAGGGCGGGCTCTCGCCCGGGCCAGCGCCTGCCGGCGGGGGATGCTCGCCCCCTAGGCGGCGGCGGGGGGATGCCGCGAAGCGTGTGACGCTGGGCGGAGGGTCTGGCTGTCGCAGCGCCGGGGCGGGCAGTGCACCGCGCGGGGCTCTCTCGGGGAGGATGCCCGGAGCGGCGGCGGCGGCGGCGATGCTGCCGGCTCAGGAGGCGGCCAAGCTCTACCACACCAACTACGTGCGGAACTCGCGGGCCATCGGGGTGCTCTGGGCCATCTTCACCATCTGCTTTGCCATCGTCAACGTGGTGTGCTTCATCCAGCCCTACTGGATCGGCGACGGCGTGGACACCCCGCAGGCGGGCTACTTCGGGCTCTTCCACTACTGCATCGGCAGCGGCTTCTCCCGGGAGCTCACCTGCCGGGGCAGCTTCACGGACTTCTCCAGCCTGCCCGCGCGAGCCTTCAAAGCCGCCTCCTTCTTCATCGGGCTCTCCATGACGCTCATCCTCGCCTGCATCGTCTGCTTCACCCTCTTCTTCTTCTGCAACACGGCCACCGTCTACAAGATCTGCGCCTGGATGCAGCTCACCTCGGGTGAGTCAGGGGCTCAGCCAGCACTGCGGGCGCGGGGAAGAAACTTGTGCCTGCTGCGGGCACCCGACTCTCACGGGTTAATTGGGGAAGGGGGGGGGGGGTTGTCGTGCAACTCCCATTCACCAGCACCTGCCGCCAAGGGTTAATCGACCGTCTCCTGGCAGGGAGAGGGAGGTTGGAGAAACATACGTGCACTGCCCGTCGTTTAGACCCGCATGTAGTGAAGGGGATGGGGAAACGCAAATCCCTGGCGAAGATTAACGCTGACTGTCCAGGGGTAATATCCTCCCCGCAGAGATGGGACTGGGGTGGGTGTGGGGGTATGTGTAGAGGTGTCGAGTCAAAACTTCCGTGCAGTAACTGTGTCCGGAGTTAAAGTCACACCCGCGGAAGGAGAGAAGTAGGGAGATCATGAAACACGTGAAAATAATAATACGTGAAAAAACTTAACTGCGTTAACAATTTAGATTACCTATCTGTATCCGACCTTGCCTACACGGTGATTGCCTGTAATGTACTGAAGCATATGCTAGAATAACGTATGACCGCTGTCTTTTCCCCTCGCATCCTCAAAAAACCAGATGTGTGCCTTAGAAAGCAGCCCCAGTGAGCAGAAATTGTTAAATAAAACAGAGAGGAAGCTAGAAACTAAACCATGTACCTCCAACCCAGAACATCCATTTGGACAGGGCTGGCATATTAAGAAGTATAGTGAAAACACCAGCAAAAATCTGTCCTCTAGTAGACCAAAGGTCATAACAAAATGGTAGGGGAAACCTGGGGATGCTATAAAGAGGCCACCTAGAACACCAAAGATTGGCTGCTGGAGGTTATTTGCAGTAGTATTGTAACCTGTTGAAGGTTAGTCCTTGGTGGGAATTTCCGTGTAGTTACCAGGAAACCTTCCTCCTTTCAGTAACATCACAGGATGAAGTCTTGTTATTCTTGCCAGGCGGGAGGGCAGCTGAGGTCCTTGGATTCTCTGTGTGTGTTTTTAACAAGATTTATTTCTTTCCCAGCCCCCATGGCAGAAAGATAGAAATCCCACTGTAGTTATTATTTTCAATGTAAAGACATGCAGACTTCATCTGAAATTCCTTATCACAGGCATGTAGTGCCTTCCTCAGGAAAGTGCCTGGGGAAGAAGGAGAAACACGGAGAGAGAAACCCTGAGCTCCCCTAGTATTCCCTCCCTCGGTTTCTAAACAAGCTATAGTTTGGGTTAGGAGAGAGGAGCAGGATGGGGAAGGGTATAACAAAGCTTTGAAGAGCCTGTGGAATATCTTAGGTTTTGGCAGCAGGAAGTAGAGGAGAGAGGAATGAGATCCAGAGTTAAGAAGGAAATAAAAGCAATTTTAACAAGGAAAAAAAATTCTCTAACAATCTGGGGAGGACCTGAGCATGATGTCTAAGCACAAATCTCACCTGCCCTCCCGCGGAAACCACTGAAGTTGAGGTTTTTGCTTTGTAGAAATAAGCTGTTTGGAAGCATAGGGAAATGTCTCCAAAATTGGTATTACAGTTACTTATCCAGTCTCCTTAATACAGCTAAATTCATTTAATTTTCACAGCTCTGATTCTTCCAAGTTGTTTGTTCACTATTATTTAATTTGCTGTTTACAGTTACTGGGTTGTAGGAATTTCTTGTCTGTTCAGAATGGGTTTTCAAGCTCTTCACATTTCTTATGTACTGTTTGTTTATGTATTCTAGGTATACTTCCTGGTTGTTTTGTTTATAGTGTTTAAGTTTCTACGCAGAACAATGGCTTCCTTTATCATTTGGGACTGATCCTGAAGTCAGTTAAAGTCAATGATGGTAGCTTTGCCACTGACTTCAATGAGAATAGGAATTGGCCCATTATATTTGCACTGGGAATCCTGTGTGATATTAGCCACTTCTTTTTCTCTCCCATAAAATACCGTCAAATATGCTGTTAATTTTATGGATCCTCCTTGAAGCAGGGAGGTGCAAGCTGCATTTGCACCAGTATGGTCCCCGGTGCTCTACTGGGGATTTGCTGTCTACCAAGAGAGATGGAGCTTTGACCTGTGGCCAGGGCTCCATAGAAACCAAGCTGGTAGAGATGGTGCTGTAAATATGCACTGAGCTGGTGCATCCCCAACCTGCTTTGGTCATGCACCTTACACGGCAAGTGCAGTTAACTTTCCAGATCACTGGGATACATTCCAAGACCAGAGGGCCCGATTTACACAAACAGAAGCCACTGTAAGCCAGGAATGATTTTTGGCTCTGTGACTTTATTCCTGTGCAGTTGAGAAAAAATGCTTAGAAATCGCAGCACAAATTTGGCTTTTTGAAAAAAGAGTTGGATGGATTCGAACCAAGCTGCACACACACAAGGGTGGCACTGATGACTTGTGTTTCATTTCTCAAGCAAATCTGAAGTGCGAGATTTTCAAAAGCTCCAAAGTTGGCCTAACCACTCCCATGGAAGTCAACAATGGGAGTTTAACCATCATCTTCAATGGGAGCATAATTTAGCCAGTGCTGAGTTCAATTGAAAATCATATCTGATCTTTTTCATTCCAAAATGAAAATCCCATGGAAATGAACTTATAATTATAATGCTGGTTGGTTGTCTTTCATTGTCAGCTCTTTGTGAAAGCCTTGGGAGAACAAGGACTAGAAAGATACAGGATACCAAAAGGGTTGGACACTGCTGCTCGCTTAAATATTATATCTTAATTTCGCTATTATCTGATCATTCAATTTAAAATCAGGCTTCAAAAATCTGCCTCAAAGATAAAGAAATCTGACTGAAAATCCACAATTGTAGATCCTTGCAGGTTGCATGCTTTTAAGATTTTATAACAGAAGAAGGCATGTAATTGCTGTGGAATAGTGGTATAACTAGAAAAGAAAATCAGCATTACTCCGTTTCAATTGTGCACTTCCACAAGTTCTATCACTTTCTGTTTTTGTTGTGTTTCATTATTTTAAGAGTGTAGGTCATTCAGCATAATAAGTATACAATGTGGTTCTCATAAATAAATGTTATAATAATAAATAAAATGTTAGCTAAATAGACATATGTCTATTTAGTTCAAGAACCAAGCACCTTTGAAGTAGTAAAATATGCATATTTCTACTAAAGTGTGGGTGCATATTTTATTTTGATACATCCTAAAATAGAACACAATGTAGTGCTTTTATTACCTCTGGCAATAGTAGAGGTGCTGCATTTACATATGAAGGATCAATCACGAAGGTTGATATCTTTTGATATACCACATTCAGTTTTCATTCAGCCTAGAGGATTTCATTTGAGTTAGGGCGGCAGGAATGGGCTAGGATTTTGGTTTTAAAAAACCTTCAGGACATAGTCTCTCCTACATGAGTTATTGTAAACTAACAGGATGATATGGCCCTTATTTGGAAACAGAATTTTTATTTGAATAAAAGGTAAGTGATATCTGAAACACATACCGAGAAAGAGAGATTAAAGTGTATGTAATGCTTGATTAGACAGAAGAATGTGAGAAAAATTACACTTCAGGCTCTCAATTGTGTAGCTGTAGAAAGCATATATTAAATTCCGTAATGATTTTTGTCAGTGTTCACGCTCTTTTTGTCATTACATGTGTACTGATATCAATAGGCAATTTCATATAGTGAGAGCCAACTATACGGGCCCAATTTTCAGTCCATGACCTCCACTCTTGCACCTGCAAAACTGTACATTCAAATATTTATACATGCACTTTGAACAATTTGAACACCTGCATGCACACAAATGTTGGACTCTACACCAATTTTCTGTGTTAGAATCTGTATAGACCTAGACCAGGAGCAGGCACAGGTATATGCATGTACAACTTTTCCCCTTCACATGTGGAAACTGGTTATTTTGCTCTTTATTATTTATCAAACATCCAAAGTGTTCTAGGTACCTCACAGATCAAGTCATGTCTCAATCTTCTTTTTCATAAACTAAAGAAACTGAGCTCAATAAGTCTCTCACTGTAAGGCATTTGTGGTTGCTTTTTGTGTTTGTTTTGGTTTTCTTGGGACACTGTAAGATTGTAAATTCCAGGTAAGGAAAAAGTAGACAAACACAAGGAAAGTGCAGAAACATCTATTAAACCACGTTGGTGTGGAATGCATAGCAATATACAAGCTTTTAAATAGAATCTTAGTTCTGTGCACTGATTAAGATGGCAAGTGGGGTGGCGTCAAAATTAAAGGGCCTGATTCTCCACTATCTTGCACTTTGTGTTGTCATTTACACTTGGGTTAAGTCTGCAGGACCAGATAAAATTCTTGCATGAAAACTAAAAGAGCTGTCTATGGAAGTCTCCAAGTTATTGACAGGGATAGTTAACAAATCTTATAATATGGGTAAATGCCAGAAGATTGGAAAAAAGCCAATGTTCTGCCAATATTTTAAAAGGATAGACTGGATGACCCAGGTAATTATAGGCGAGTTCTTTTAACACTGATTCTTGGCAAGATTATAGAAAGGCTGATCTAGGATGCAATCAGTAAAGATTTAATGATGGAAATATAACTAATGCCAATCAACATGGTTTTATGAAAAATAGGTCTTGTCAAATAAAGGTGATATAGTTGATGAGATCACAGATTTGGTTGATAAATATGGCTGTATTGACATACTGTAAAATGCATGGACTTCTCTAAGGAATTTGACTGAGTCTCCCATGATATTCTGATTTAAAATAATAGCACTATACAAAAAAAATACAACCCATATTAAATGGATTAAAAACTGCCTAGCTGATAGATCTGAAAAAATAATTGTAAATGGGGAATAATCATTCAGCGGAGATGTTTCTAGTGGTATCCTACAGGGTTGTGTTCTCATCCCACTGCTATTCAATATCTTTATCAGTGACCTGGGGAAAAATATAAAATCATTGCTGGTAAAGTTTGGAGATGACACACAAATTGGTGAATGGTAAATGTAGAAAGGAAAGGTCAGTTTTACAGAGTGATCTAAATCATATGGTAAACTGGCATGCGTGAACAACATGTGTTTTAATACAGTCAAATGCAAGTTCCTACCTCTAGGAATGAAGGATAGGATTTATAGATGGGAGATTGTATTATGGAAAGCAGTGATTCAGAAGGGGAATTAGGATCATGGTGGATAACAAACTGAACATGCCCTAAGTGTGATGCTGTAGGCAAGAGAGTTGATGTGATCCTTTTGATGTATGAGCCAGCAAGTATCAAGTAAAAGTAAGGAGGTGATATTACCACTCTGTACAGCATAAGTGAGACCACTACTGACATAATGTGTCCAATTCTAGTATCTATGCTTTGAAAAGGATATTGACAAATTAAAAATGATTCATAAAAGGGCTACAAGAATGATCTGAGGTCTGGAATAGACTTCCAATGAGAGCCTAAGAAGCTGAATCTTTTTAGTGTTTCCAAGGGTCGGTTAAGAGGTGACTTGATTGCAGTCTACAAGTATTGGCATGGGGGAAGAGATTTCTGATAGTAGAGGGCTTTTTTAATCTAGCAAAGACATAACAAGAACCAGTGGATGGAAGCTGAAGGTAGAAAAATGTGGACTAGAAATAAAGTGCACATTTTTAACAGTGAGGGTAATAAATCATTAGAGAACCTTACCTAGGGAGTTGGTGGATTCTCTGTTAGAATCATAGAATATCAGGGTTGGAAGGGACCTCCAGAGGTCATCTAGTCCAACCCCCTGCTCAAAGCAGGACCAATCCCCAATTTTTTGCCCCAGATCCCTAAATGGCCCCCTCAGGGATTAAACTCAGAACCATGGGTTTAGCAGGTCAATGCTCAAACCACTGTTGTTTGAAGTCTTTTTAAAACAAGATGGGATGTTTCTTTCTAAAACATATGCTGTAGGTTATCCAGAGGTTATGGGGTTGATGTAGAAAATGCTTGGTGAAATTCTATGGCCTTTGCTATGCAGGAGGCCAGACTAGAAGATGATGATGATTCCTTTTGCTCTTAAAATCTATAACTGAATAGCTGTATAATAGTACAAAGAAGAATTCTTCACTCACACCTTTTGTAGCATTTTGCACTCACTTTTCACCCCCTCTGTATAAATACAGTGAGTACACAAGACGTAAGACGGTAGAAAGTCAGGCCCAGAACATCCATAGGGATTTACATAGTTTTAACAGTGATACCAACTCTAGTTCAATTAAATACTTCCTCACCAGATTGAGCTGACTGAGCTTTTTAGTTCCTGTTGGGAAAAGTGGGCTGTGGATCTGTTAGGAAACAATTCTGATAAAAGGCAGAGAGGGCCCTGACTGCAGCCAAACCAATGCAGACTCAGTGTATTGTGGGGGCAGGATACCAAATCCCTGCACAAAGAAGAGTGAGGCTGTGCATTGCGTGGGCTCCCTGCATATAGGGAAAATTAGGAGCTGGCCCATAAGAGAAGTGAGGGTGGGGCTGCTACAGCCACCGATTATCTTCAGTGGGAGGGACAGTACAAGAACTGAAGGGGCTACTGGAAATTTGAGGCTGCTTTAGTGGCCATTGTATGACCTCAGTATTACTCTGTTGCCTGAGGGGAGATGCTTTTCCTCCAGGCTCAGTGGAGATCATCAGTATACAGCCCGTGTGGACTGGGGTAAGGATCCGACGCAATTAGTGTCATTTTATTGACATTACATTAATTGGGATAGTTATTGGTGTATTTGCTTGTAAATTATTAATAGTACATGACCTAGAGGGATGTGATAGATGCACCATATAGATTAAAAACATAAATTGCTATAGGTTATTATTTAGGAAGGTCCAGATGAAGTTAGTGTTGAGAGCATGTGGTGGTTCTTGTTTTTACAAGTTGGCAACCCCTTATTTGAAGTCAAGCCCTATAATATACTATAAAGGTCAGACTAAAAAATTTGCATCAATGCTAACAGTGATGAACCTATATAATTTATTTGTGTGTGTTTCAAGAGGTTGACAGAGGATACTTGACCCTGGAGGGAGTGGTGGAGCAAGATTTTCTTTGCTTTAGATTGTAATAACATTTTCCATAGCTTGCAACCCTCTCCTCCCCCATGCCCCGATTGCCTTTCGTGAACCCAGTGGTGGTTGTGACCCATCAGCTGGGAATCATTGAGAGAGTGGATCAGTAGGGCAAAATATGATAGTGCATGAAGTTGTCCAATTAACATGAGGAAGAATTCCATTTACCTGAAAAAAAAATCAGTATATGAGAGGCAAAAAGAAACCTGAGAGAGGGCATGAAAAAAGGAGAGCATCAAGTGTAGAACATTGGCAGACCAGGTACTTGTGCATGAGGGTTTCAAAAGCACTCAGCATTGGCCTATCTCCCAAATCTGTGGGAGGTGTACTATTGACTTCATTGGGAGCAGAGTTAGGCCATTGCTGAGTATTTTTGAAAATCCCACATAGAAGATTTAATGAAGAAAGTTTCTGTATAAGAAAATGAAACAAGGATGAGGAGCAGCATGGTACAACTAGATACAGTAGAATATATTTTATGAAATAAGGTCAGGTGAGTTTCAAACATGGAGACATCTATACCTTTTTAGAAGTGTAATGTACTGTGGTATAAACAGCCTAACTTTGATCCTACAAAGATAAAAACACCAGACATATCAGGATCAAAAATCTGTAGCATGATCAGACAGTCTGGACTCAGTATTTGAAAACCAACAGGATCCAGCTTTGAAGAATGACAAGGTCACAGTAGTGAAACATCACAAAGAAATAAAACTAAAAACATGTGTTCGCTCAGAAATGATGAACTGCAAAAAGAAAGACATGAAGAAATCTAAAGGTGGAAAAGTCTGCAGAATTTGATAACATCAGTTACAAGCGGCATTGTTAAAAAAAAATGCAGTGGCAGCATGACAGAGTGGATTGCTAGAATATGCACCATTGTGTGGAACAGTGTGCAAATCCCAATTACTAGGAAAGAGAAAATTACAGCTAGAATCCTTAAGATGGAGACTATAATGTACTCCAAGATCTATCTATTCTAAGAAAGATATTATCCATCTTCATGGCTGGCAGATTGAGAGATGCAGAAGACTTGAAGCAAGTTGCCCTTAGAATGAGAAGGTCATATATAACATGGGAAAGGGATGCTTGATTTTCTCTGAGAAGCCAGATGCAAATTTCTGAATTTCATTTAGTATAAAAAGTAGCCAATAGCCTCTGTCGAGAGTCTCTTTGACTCTAGCATATCATGTGCTATTTCAGAAAAGATAATTCAATCAAATAACTGAGACTATATCAGAAAGAAAGGGCTGAAGGATATATGGTTTATGATAAATTATGATAAATAATTGATGAGATGTCATATTTCATCCTCCTCCTTTTTCTGGTTATGTTTTAGATACTATAAATATGTGTGAGAGTAAGATAGACATAGACCTTACAAGGTCAAATTAAAATGTGCTGAGTTATGATGTTTAGAAAATACCACTAGTGAAACCTTGTTTTTGTTGGCATAGGGCCAAAATCTATTTGCCTTATTTGCAGGAATAACCTATTGAATGAGACAAGTAGCCTCATGTAAGTAACGTGATCAGAATTTGGCTCATAAGCGTGTGCCCTCAATCTGCATTTGGAAGTGATCTTAATTTCAGTTCAATAATACTTCCTTGACATGAGGAGTTATTAATGTTTCAAAAAAATATAACCAAAATAGGACCAGATCCCTCAGGGTCAGGGATATGGGGTGGGGAGTGGATGTGCCAGCAGATGCATATTATTATTATTATTCCTCCCAACAACAACATCCCTATGGGGAATATGCAAAAAGTTATTGCATCCTAATATCCCTCTGCATCATGGAACATCCTCCTGGTTCTTTACCTCCTGAGAGTGAGCGGGCAAGAGAAGCCCTGGCAACAGTTATATTGGAAGGGCTCAGATAATAGTATGATGGCTCAAGGTCTCTGCATGCGTGACCATGTGCATCTGGTAGATTCCTGGAGACCAGTAGGTTCGCAGGCAGTATTCCCTGCTCATTCTGTGGCTGTGCACATACTGAGAAAGTGGAATACTTCTCAGCCTGCCAAGGACCAGAGCTGGGACACAGTGTGTGGCAAAGACCCAAATGAGGGGCACAAAAAATTAATTGTGCAGGACACTTAAAATGATATGGTATTCATTCCTTTAGTTTAAATGACTCTCTAATCTCAATATAATGAGTCACCTTGTGCTTTGATTTTCAATTATATAAGTAAGGGGAGGCCAAACTTTTATGGACTATAGGTAGCTTTGGGACTAAAATGAGCAATGTCCCTAAAAATGAGGCGCACTTGAGACCTGTGCTAGGAAGTTTGGGTCTGTGTGCAGAATGTATCCACCAGTTTTGTAGAAAGTTGTTACGCTTTTTGGCATACAGAGATAAGAAAATATGGCCCATGGTTGTCAAAAACAGAAATGAATCTTACTAACTGATTAGGACAATGTGTTTCAGGATAAGATTTCCCTCAGGAATTCATCTACTTAAACTCAGCTACTAAATCTTAGAGTATTATGTTCCCCAACATGGCTTAAAATGTAGCTTCCCGAAGAGTTAATTTAAGGTTCTTAGATCAATTCCCTGAGAGAGAAATTATGGTCTCTGTCTTTCAGCAAAATAAGGATTTATCATTCTTATTGCTTTTTCTCCTCAAAAGAAAGTTAATTACTACTTGGCTGCTGCTTCTTAATATTTCTCTTTCAGATTACTCGGTAAAATTATATCACCGATTAGTAAAAGAATGACACTTAACTGCAAGTATAAGCATTATACCACAATAATATCGTTTCTCAAATTAGATATCTAAGGTTTGCTGCAGATATTTCTTTCCCTGTACAGGGTTGGAGGGTTCAGATTGCAAGAGAAAACTAAACAAGTCTCTTCATTGACAATCTGTTGATTAATGTTGGATGGGCTTGCCTGGCAATTTCTTGCTAGTTTTGAATACACTGTAGCCAGGGAACCTGTAACTTGGGCAACGTTAAAGAAGGATTGGATGCCTGTAGTCTTGTGAACAACCAGATTTATCAGCAGATTGCATCTTTGGCAAACAGACTTCTTTCTGGCTAAAGCCATCTTTTATTACTTTTCTAGAAAGTGGCATCTATCAGCATAGCAGTGCTACAGTAGAGAGCATCCTTCACATAGGACCAGATTTTCACAAGCGCTCGGCTCCTAATTTAGGTGTCTAAATGGGAACTGAACTCTTTACAAAATAGCCATTAGTGACTATTTTTGCTTTAAAATGTCATGCCTTGCCTTCTTGAATTCCTCTTCCTCATATCAAATTCAAAGCCCTATTGGCTTGCCAGCCATGCATGTTTGAATTTAAGATGTGTGAGATGGTTTGCATCTTTTTGAAGAAAATGGTGCTCCTTTTTGACCTGAGCAGCTAGTCAGAATTTGGGACTCAGGGATGTTCCAGTTGGAAGTAGAAATTGACGGAGTCTTTGTTTATTTATCTGTTTTCTTTGATGCAGTTTTGTTTATTTACAAGGAACAAAAGGAGCATTTTTTAGCTTACAGCCCCAAGCCTCTTTAGCCAACAGACCCCAAAACTCTTTCTCTATAGCTTTTTCCAGGATCACACTGTGCTTACAGGTTGCTGCTTGGTGCATATACGTGCACTTCCCCATTTCCCCCCACCCACTACTCAGCAAACCCTCTTGGTTGTGAACCTGCCCAGGAGATTGCACTGTCTTTTGTCTTGGGGGGTGGGAGGGCTTTTTGTTAACTCAACCTGATAGCAAAGTTAATTGAAGGGTGCGTTCACACCCAATCTCAAAGAAGTTAGTGGTCCAAGCGGTCACCAGTACCTCTCAGCAGAACAGAAATATACATCAGCTCGCACATCACCAGTTGTCAGGCAGATGGCCTAGTGGTTGCCTCAGCTTTAATTTCAGAATCCATTTGTGAGGAATTGCAAGTCTAGATGAATGCTCTTCTCTATTCTATTTCATTTACTGTGCTCATCACCACACTATGCTTACTTTCTCCAGTTTAAAAATAAACAAAGTGACCAACATCTGTCAGTCAGGCAAGTGGGCTTTCTTTCTGCCCCCTTCCTCTCCACCTTAATTTCCATTTCTGTCTTGCACTCTGACCAAAAAAGAGCCATTATTCTCCTTCTCCCCCAGGGAGACAATCTAATGGGATCACAGGAGACAACTGCTGCATTAAGATCCATTATAGCAACTTTTTGTACCCACAATATGCATGTAAACTGGGATGTTTATAAGAGAGATTAATCTTTATAAGAGAGAAATCTACTGTTTGATTGTTTAGGACTAAAGGGAATGATAACATTAATCTCTAAACCTGTTTTAAAAAAATCAGGGCTTCAAAAAAAGATTGTTTACAAACTGCAAATTCTGCACAATATTTGGTATAGTATTGCTAAGCATGTTACTTTGGGAAGGTACCCCTTGTCATCGACATAGCGTAATTATTTTGTGATGTCAGACTGCTATGGAAACTATTTTACTAAAGATCAGAGTAAAGAGGCAACTAAAATCCTTCTAACTTGTTGACGTTCAATTTACCACTGGACTCTGTTTTGTGTGTAAGTAGGTTTGTATTGCACATATCTAATGCCAAAGGCGTGAGCCTGACCCTGTGCTCCTCACTCAGGCAAAATAGAAGGCTTGCATGAGGAAGGACTGCAGCAGCAAGTTCTATGTCTATATTTTTTATTATTTCTTTCCCCCTCCTTATCTCTGAGATATCTTACTCCCTTGGTGTTTGTGAGAGATATCTTATTCTTCTTTTGTCAGCAAGGGAATTTAATGGATCAAAGAACCATGTATAATATGTGTTAGCATGAAAAAAGTATTTACTGAACCACAAATTAAGTATATTCTAGATTCCTAAAAAGTCTTTACAATCTAGTGCATACAATGAACATATGTATACCTGAACAATGAATATTTAAAACCCTCAGAGGTAGCTCTGGTGATCTAGGTATCTGGGGGAATTCCTGGCCGCAATGAAGTAAATGCCAATACTCCCATTGATTTCAGTGGTTCTAGGATGTCACCCCTGGTATATAAAATAGTCAAATTCAACCGTATAACAATGAATTGGCTGTTGTGATTGCAGAGTCATTGGCCATTATCTTTGAAAACTTGTGGTGATCAGGGGAGGTCCCAAATGACTGGAAAAAGGCAAATATAGTGCCCATCTTTTAAAAAAGGAAGAAGGAAAACCCGGGGAACTACAGACTGGTCAGCCTCACCTCAGTCCCTGGAAAAATCGTGGAGCAGGTCCTCAAGTAAATCATTTTGAAGCACCTGGAGGAGAGGAAGGTGATCAGGAATAGTCAACATGGATTCACCAAGGGCAAGTCATGTCTGACCAACCTGATTGACTTCTATGATGAGATAATTGGCTCTGTGGATATGGGAAAAGCAGTGGACGTGATATAGCTTGACTTTAGCAAAGCTTTTGATACGGTCTCCCACAGTATTCTTGCCAGCAAGTTAAAAAAGTATGGATCGGATGAATGGACTACAAGGTGTATAGAAAGGTTGGTAGATTGTCGGGTTCAACAAGTAGTGATCAATGGCTCGATGTCTAGTTGGCCGCCAATATCAAGTGGAGTGCCGCAGGGATTGGTCCTGGGGTCGGTTTTGTTTGACATCTTTATTAATGATCTGGAGGATGGGATGGATTCCACCCTCAGCAAGTTCACAGATGACACTAAGCTGGGGGGAGAGGTAGATACGCCGGAGGGTAGGGATAGGTCCAAAATAAATCTGATGAGGTTCAACAAGGACAAGTGCAGAGTCCTGCACTTGGGAAGGAAGAATCCCATGAACTGCTACAGACGGGGGACCAACTGGCTAAGCAGCAGTTCTGCAGAAAAAGACCTGGGGATTACAGTGGATGAGAAGCTGCATATGAATCAGCAGTGTGCCCTTGTTGCCAAGAAAGCTAATGGCATATTGGGCTGCATTAGTAGGAGCATTGTCAGCAGATCGAGGGAAGTGATTATTCCCCTCTATTTGGCACTAGTGAGGCCACATCTGGAGTATTGCGTCCAGTTTTGGGCCCCCCACTACAGAAAGGATGTGGACAAGTTGGAGAGAGCCCAGCAGAGGGCAACGAAAATGATCAGGGGGCTGGGGCACATGGCTTATGAGGAGAGGCTGAGGGAATTGGGCTTGTTCAGTCTGCAGAAGAGAAGATTGAGGGGGGATTTGATAGTAGCCTTCAACTACCTGAAAGGGGGCGTTCCAAAGAGGATGGAGCCAGGCAGTTCTCAGTGGTGGCAGATGATAGAACAAGGAGCAATGGTCTCAAGTTGCAGTGGGGGAGGTCTAGGTTAGATATTAGGAAACACTGTTTTACTAGGAGGGTGGTGAAGCACTGGAATGGGTTACCTAGGGAGGTGGTGGTATTCCTTCCTTAGAGGTTTTTAAGGTCAGGCTTGACAAAGTCCTGGCTGGGATGATTTAGTTGGTATTGGTCCTCCTGAGGTCTCTTCCAACCCTAATCTATGATTCTATGATTTCAGTGAGTTTTAACTACCGTAACTCCTCACTTAAAGTCGTCCCGGTTAACATTGTTTCATTGTTACGTTGCCGATCAGTTAGGAAACATGCTCATTTAAAGTTGTGCAATGCTCCCTTATAACGTCGTTTGACAGCCTCCTGCTTTGCCTACTGCTTGCAGGAAGAGCAGCCTGTTGCAGCTAGCTGGCTGGGGCTTGGAACCAGGGTGGACCAGTAGCTCCCCGTTCCCCGTGCAGCAGCCACCCAGCAGGCTATCAATTGCCGGCAGTTCAGCTGTCCCCACTGCCATGTGCTGCTCCTGCCCTCTGCCTCTGTTTAGGCTGCTATAATAAAGAATCTTCCACGCCTTCTTTTGCTGGATCACCCAAGTGTCTTTATTTACAGATCCCCCAACAGCTAGTGCCCCACAGACCCTCCCCAGGGTCTCCTGGCTTTTGAGGCTTCCTTCTTTGGTAAGGAGACAGCAATACTACGCTCCTGTCTCCTCCCAGGCTAGCCTCCTAATTGAGGTTTGCCCAGGGCTTTTATAGCTCTCTTATGCCTCAGCCCAGCTGTCAGTACTTAGCTCATCATGTTCCTCTGAGCCAGCCCTCATTAGGGCTTGCAGCTGGGCTCCCTGCTGAATACTTCAGTCTCTACTCCTAGCCAGAGAGCAGGCTGCAGCCAGCATGTTGGCAGGGCCTTAAAGGGGTTTACTCCTGCCCTGCCACAGGGGTCTAATGTCAGGGTGTCTCCCTCCCTCCTGCTCCTGCACCTTGCTTACTCCATCTTCCATAGAGCAGGGGGGACACACGACAGGGCTCAGGACAGCGGGAGCTTCATGGCAGCAGCCATCTCAGCTTGCTGATTAACTTAAAAAGGCAGTGTACTTAAATGGGGTCAGGTACTTAAAGGAGCAATATGTATCTCTCACACACAGGTGTGTCTCTGTTTGCCATGCTGTCTCCCCTCCCTCCATTCGTGCTGCCTTGTAGAGTGTGAGGCTACATTAACAACGAGTTAACCCATGAGGGCTCAGCCGAATGCTAGTTCATCATTCAGCAGTAAGGCATTCCCTGGGAAATATCACATACTCTGACTTCACCCCTCAACCAAGCTTCACAATTATCATTGCTGTGTACCAGTATTAAATTGTTTGTTTAAAACTTATTCTCTGTGTGTGTGTGTGTGTGTGTGTGTGTGTGTGTGTGTATAAAAAAATAAAAAATATTCTTTTGTAAAAAATTTCCCTGAAACCTAACCCTCCCTATTTACATTAATTCTTATGGGGAAATTGGATTCGCTTAACATCGTTTTGCTTAAAGTCGCATTTTTCAGGAACATAACTATAACGTTAAGCGAGGAGTTACTGTATATGGGAAGTTTGAAGAGTCGATGACAAGGCAGAGTTAAGAGTTGTGCCCTAATTTAAATTTAAACTTATCAGTTTCCTGGATTTATAATGCTTAATTTGGGGGTAATTACACCATCCCTGTAATGTATTTTATTCTTAATTACTAATACGTACTTCCAAATTTAGCTCCCTCTTAACATTATTTTAATCCCAGACAAAATCTAAGACACAGCCTTATAAAGTCATGTCTCTGAAAAGTTATAAAAAAGCATTGGTGTTTGTACTATACAATATTGTAGCCACTATTAATTCCCATATTGTATTTCAGTCCTGTCCAGTCATTCTATCCACAACTCACTACACAATTCAAATGTACTAACCTACTGTATAACCAAAGGAATTAAAGCATCACTCTATGGTTAATACAGTATGATGAGAGAAAATTCATCTTTATGATACAAATGTAAAGCTATCATTGCACAGTCAATTTTATACACAGTGCACTCTCTTTAAAGAAGGATGCAAGTTAATTTGGTATATAAGACATTGCCAGTGTGTAGCCAAATTAGGATATAATGACATAGAATATGGTGGGAGTTAATAGATATTGTAGCACTGTAGATTACAATAAAAGTATAGTGTCAGTAAAATGATTTGATGAGTCTGCAGCCAGTACGCCAGATCGTTACATGCTCTAAAATGCATAGCCAGGTATTGTACAAGATCTACGGCAGGAACTGCACTCTGCAGCAAATTACAGAGGGAGCCCAGAATGTAAAATTGAGTACAATATCACTCTTTAGACGGTAAAATGTAATATAAGCCTGTAGCTAGAATAGTATGGTGTGAGTCAGTTCCCAGAAAAATGTATATCAGGAGCCAGTTGTCCTGTGTCTGTGGCTCTGTCTACATTACAAGTAGAGTGTGATTCCCCTGCTCATGTACACGTACTCTCATTGAGCTAGTGCGAGTGTAAATAGCAATGTTGCTGTGGTAGCATGGATAACGGCAGCAGAGGCATGGCCGACCCCTGCCTTGTACACACCTACACTGTTTTCAGCCAGGTTTGTACTTGGCGTGGCTCAGCCATGCCCTCGTTGCTGCTACAGGTGCTACACTTCTAGTTACACTTGCACTAGCTCGATGAGCGGTAATGTGAGCCTGAGTACGTGAGCAGGAGACTCACACCCTTGCTTGTAGCATAGGCACAGTCTGAGTGATTAAAGCCCAGAGAAAGGGAAGTGTGGTATGTGCACATCTACTGTGATACCCTGATAAACTGCCTAATTATAGTGACAAATGGCCTATTAATACTTTACTAATCTCTTGTCCACTTATCTTATTAAAAAGCCTCAACCCGTTGAAGACTCCAAACTGTGCACTTGTGTGAGACTACATGAATCCTAACCTTCCCATAACTGTCACCCTCGTCTTCTGCCTTTCCATCCCCTTCTGTTCGGTTCTGCCCACCCCCCGGTTGAATGTTCTCCCTGTCTAGACTCTAAGCTCTTTGGGGCAGGAACTATCATTTATTGTATGTTTGGACTGAGCCCAGCACAGTGGGTCCTTGATCCTGATTGTACCTCCAGTCTCTACTGCAATACAAATTATAGTAGTAATAGTAAGCTATTTTTATGTTAGTGGTGTCTGAATGGTCCGTTGTGCACACAGTAGCTGCTCAACAGTAAATGGCAGTAAATGTGTGTGCAATAGTAGGCCTATTGTATGACTTGTGGGCATGTATGATTGGATGTATAAACCTCACACCAGTGATGAAAGGGTTAAAGAGCTGCTGTGGGCAAGGCTGGCCCTGCCCCTCCGGCCCTGTCAGTCATGTCAGAGGTGGAATAAAAGCTTAAAAGCAGGACGTTCCAGACAGTTGAGCAACTCTGGGAGAGAACAGATAGTGGCTCTGCAGCCCCTAGGAGAGACTCCTGGAAGCGTTCAGGGGAACTGCTTTCAGGAAGGCCATTCAGCAATCCCCCTGTGTCTACAAGGAGACAACTGATTCTGGTGTACCAGCCAGGTAGGATAGGTTTGTCAAGTCCCAAGGCAAGCTGTTAGGCTGTTGGTACCATTATCCTCTATCCTGTAATGGAGACCATGGTGGATCAGGTGGCCTACTGGTTAGCATCTTTAGCACCAGCTTCCTGTGTGTAGGGTTTTCAGTCCAGTTTCTCTCTTAATTAGGGGTGCAGTGAGGTGGGCAGGAGACTTATGGCCCTCCTGTAGTAGGAGCTCTTGGTAAGGGAGCCTGGGTGCCCCCACTCCACCAGGTTCTGACCTAGGGCCCCAGGAGGGTCAACAGTACCTGGTTCCCAAAGGTGCCTTCCTAGTTCCCCTCCATGGGTCACTTCCTATCATCTGCCTTTCTCCACCAGCCTCCAGTCCAATATGAAGGCAAAAAGAAAAAGCAACCAAACTGTCAACCCCACCGGGCTCAACATGCAATCTTCCTCCCTTGGGAAGGCTTTTCCAGTACCCTTGTCTGGAGCCTTCAGGGAAGGTTTTTCCTCCTCCCTGGCCTTCCCCCTTCTGAGTTGGGTTGCTCCCTTTTCAACCCTTTCGCCAGTTAGCGCATGCTCTGAGGGTTGGGGCTGTCTGGGCCCAGTACTGTCCTTTAACCCCTTCAGGCCCAGCGTGGGGTCTGTACACCCATCGCATACCCTTTCTGGGCTAGGGTATCTGGGACCATAGTAAAGGGACAAGGAGAGTGGGAGCCAGGCCCAGGAGCCCTATCCCTTCAAACACAGTCAGGCTATTTGACTCAATTTTGTGTTTTAGAGACTCCTGCTTAGATAGATGGGCACTCTAAGGATTTTTAAATGTCCAGACAGTAGTAGGTACCCGTCAGCAGCCCAGTCACTGACAACAAGTCATGTTGCCTTTCTCTGCCTCAGTTTTCTTGTCTGTAAAGTGAGAATAATGATACTTGCCTCCTATGAAAAGTGTCATAGGAGAATCATGATATTTTTAAATTATTATTATTTTTATTATTAATTACTTACTTTTATTAATTGAATACAAAGTTTTGTGTGCAAACTTCTGGCCTCCTTTGTAGAATGTGGCCACTTAAGCTTATAAAAACTCAGAGATCACCAGGCAACATTTGACAAGTTAACACACCGCATTTGAATAGAAAATGCATGAAATATGTCAAATACCATTGTGTGGTATGTGTGGGGAAATACTGAATTTTCCACGGCAGGCAGTGTTGCTTAAAAATAAGAAGCCACTGAATGTTTTGTGCATTCTTCAAGAATACAGTTGATTGATTATCAGAAGTTATGTTGACTTATAAATAAACAATGCAGAAATATTGATTCAGTATATTTTTGTTACATATTAAATGCTCTAAAGTTGTTTGCTATGCTGCAAGATACACAGTGGTGTAGAAAAAGAAGAGAAATTGGCCCATTCTGTTAAAAGGCTGTTCCTGTTGCTCTATCCATAGTAATCAATGTAACAAATGAAAAAACTCTAATTTCCATGAATGGGAAGTATAAGCAGGGTCTGAATGAGCTCTCCCCTGACATCTAGTAATGAGCTGGGGAAGACACTTCAAGAGCAGACTATGTTTGCATAGACACACCTACTCTGCCTAGGTGCAAAGCAGATGGAGCTGCTTTGCCAAAATGATCAATTTTGACGGGTTTTGGGTTGCAGATCACTCTAGTATTTGAATGAAGGGGGTAAAAAGGGCAGCAGAACTGTGCTTAGCATGCCCTGATTGAGAGTGGCACCCTAAACTGAACCTCTCTTGCTAAGCAAGCATAGAGATGCCAAATCCCAGCAAAAATGAGTGGGTGAGAGTAGGTGTGTCAGAGTTCCCTCCCTACTCTGAACTCTGGGGTACAGATGTGGGGACCTGCATGAAAGACATCCCCCCACAAGCTTATTTCTACCAGCTTAGGTTTAAAAACTTCTCCAAGGCGCACATCCTTCCTTATCCTTGGATGGTACTGCTGCCACCACCAAGTGAGCTAGACAAAGATTCAGGAAAAGGATCACTTGGAGTTCCTGTTTCCTCAAAATATCCCCCAAATCCCTTCACCCCCTTTCCTGGGGACGCTTGAGAATCATATACCAACCAAATAGGTAAACATGGTGAGCACAGACCAGACCCTTGGGTTTTTAGGACATTAAAAACCAATCAGGTTCTTAAAAGCAGAACTTTATTATAAAAAAAAAAAAAGTAAAAGAAGCACCTCTGTAAAATCAGGATGGAAGGTAATTTTCCAGGGTAATAAGATTTAAAACATAGAGGATTTCTCTCTAGGCAAAACTTTAAAGTTACAAAAAACAAGAATAAACCTCACTCTTAACATAGGGAAAATTCACAAGCTAAAACAAAAGATAATTTAACGCATTTCCTTGCTATTACTTACAATTTTTGTAATTTTAGATGTATTATTTCAGTAGAAGCTGGATTACTTGCTTGGTCTCTCTCTGTCTTGAAAGGGAACACACAGAGAGCACAAACAAAACCTCCCCCCTGATTTGAAAGTATCTTCTTTCCCCATTGGTCCTTTTGGTCAGGTGCCAACTAGATTATTTGAGCTTCTTAACCTCTTACAGCTAAAGGAGGGCTTTTATGCTACCCTTAGCTGTATGATTATGACAAGGTGTTATTAATTGGTGGTGTGGACTGTGCTTAAAACAGTCCTGGGAACCACGTAAACTGCTTCTCTGCAGTGTTTGATGTTAGAGCTGATTAGACTCAATTGAGAGTCCTTGTTTGTGGTTTGGGTTGCTCAGAGAGCTGATATTGCTGCTGAGCAGGTCTAGAGGCTAAGCCTTAGACCTTGTGTGGGGATAGTTAAAGACAACTCAGAGACTTCACTGTCCGTGAGGTTCTGCATTGGCTGTGAGGTTCTGCACTAGCTGCTGAAATCTATAAGAGCTGGGTTAGGTGGCAGAATGCGGTGATGCAGGAGCAGCAAGCATTGGTGGCCAGTGGTAGCAGAAAGCAGCAGCAGTCAGCAGTGGCAGAGGGACATTGGCAGCTGTGAGCCAATCGCAGAGACAGCAGCAATAGAGGCATTGCTCAGTGCCTGCTGGGTTCCCCCTTGTGGGGGAGGTGAACCTCTGTGAATGCACCTCTGAACTCCAGGTCTTAGCTAATCAAGGATAGCCAACTGTGAACGGGGTGCAGCAGAGGGAGAAGGGAGTGGTGTGTTAAGAGATGTTCATTGGTCAGACTTTCATATTGCAAGGCGAGAAACTGCGGCAAAGCACACTGCCCAAGGCACTATGGATGGGTGTTTGCCTATGGTCACATGGTTTAGAATTGTGTTTGTGGTGTTTTTCCAAATTAATGTGGGGTCCCTTTTTTATCTTAAATTTTATTTTGTTGTACACACAGAGAAGTATTGCCTCTTTGAGGTGCCTAGGGGTGGTGTTTAGTTTTTCCAGATTACTGAGTGGGGGCTCAAGCTGGTTCTATTTGGTGGTGGTAAGAGAAACCCCTAGACATTGAATCTGGCCCGTGTTGCTGCCAGCTCTATCTGTTAGAAGGGTTACAGAAGGAAAACAAAATCAAACATATTTATGATGGTACAGCATTATGTGCAACCAGCTGTAGGATGACAAGCATGGCATACATATACCAACATATTGGATTGTTATTCAAGACAATATATTCTGTATGTTTATCTTTGCATTAATGAGGGACTCGGTTCTGTTTTGACATCTGTCACATTGCAGTCATGACATTGCAGTTACAAATTTGAGAACAAAATTCATAGGCATTATTTCAACCTCTTGCTCTGTACACAGAGTACAATGTGTGTGATACTATAAATTCAGTCCAGCCAGCCTTTTCCCACTGATAATAGGACTTGAATGACCTGGTAACGTTCTAATGTTTAATGTTCACATAACAAATCGCATAACTTGAAACACATCAGTTCAGAGGCCCTGATCGTCAGTGGGGCTGGCTCCAGGGGAAAGTGAAGAGTGATTGACAGACACCTGAGGTTTAGTCTCCCGTTTTCTTGGTCACTAGTGCACTATGAGGAGTGTTGTCCGTCCTTTTTTGACTGTCTTTCTTCTAAAAAAAGCTACCAGAATGACGCATTTACTCATGGTAGCAGTGAACATCAGCACAGTAACCCTCCTCTGCATCTATACTGGTGAGGGATTATTCAAACATTGTTTTTCATCATCCCCTTCATATCATTGCATTGTAGATTTTCTGTCAGTGAGAATTGCTGCAGAGAGCAGAGGTTCAGTTGAGACCTGGGGAGTAAATGAGGCTATTCGAGCACATTTTGGGGCCGTTCAGTTGCAGACACCAGCTTAAAGGCCCAAGAAGATTCAGCTTGTGACTTTCTTCTACTTTCCCCTACTGCCCAAATGGCTCTGCGTGCCAGCTGAGGGGGTGGGTGGTAACAGTGGGGACAGTGGTCGGCCCCCAGGGAAAGTGGTGGTGATGATGATGATGTGTCATAACTGGGCCAGGGCAGTAAGATGTTTGCAGACTGAGTTAGAGGAATAGCAAAGGGTGGTTTCCTGCAAATAGGTGGAGAGAGGGAATTGCAGTGTGCCCTCTATGATCAGTTGTGGACCTTCTCCTTAGCTGGGCAGGCCAGATCTTTGAGATTTTCAGTACACTCAGGTATGCTATGCCAGAGTGAAGAGCTTTTTTCTTTGTTGACAACTGGACCTAGTTACTCAAATATCTTCCTCACTTTTTGATGTATATTTGCTCTTTCTGAGAACAATCTGGTACAGATGAGCTAATTCTCCTCTTAAGGGGTAACATAGATGCCCATGAGGAAGTACAGGTAGTTTAGCACTAAGGGAATGTTGAAAGTAAACATCCTTTTAAAGTCTACTATAGTTGTGGCTGTTGGCTGCCAGAGGGGACCTCAAGGGATTCCACCTTAAACCTTTGACAGCAACTGTGCACTTACTTGAGATGCAGTGCTATATGTCAGATCCTGGGTATTCTGGGATCAGGGAGTAACCTGGAATGAGTTCCTGTGAATTCTTGTGGATTTTATATTTACAGATAGCACCTTATCCTAATCAGGGCTATGCTCAGGGTTTGGTTTTGTTTGTATTTTTGCTAGAAAGGTTGATATGAGACTCTGACTAAAGGGGTCAGAAAGAAACTCCTGTGAAATAGCCCTCCTTTACAGTACTGAAAGTACCTAAATATGTTGCTCTTACAGTGACACGCATCTGATGGAAATTTCCTACCCTTCCCTCTAAGAAAATGAGAGACAGGAAGTGATGGAGTTTTTGCCCTTATCTGACTTGTTGAAATTATGACCTGAGGGTGCTGATCTGGGGAAGGACTGGCCACTATTCTTGAGCTGTGATTGCCATGCTTCATAGGGGGATTGTGGATGGAAACTTCAACCACAAGTATCTTGAGGAATCTGCTCTTTTGCCAGCAGGCTGAGCCAGGAAGGACAGTTTTATAGTCTGATGAATTGCTGAGAGGAGCCATCCAGACTGCTCTTTTTGAGCTGAGAGCCTTTGAAGGGGACTTCTTTGACCTTTATTTTCTCAATACAGCTTCTACTCCGTGGCCAGAGCTAGAGCCCTTCTGGCAAGAAGCAAAGTATCTAGAGTGTTGGCAGCCAATTTTATGGCATATTGAGTGATGTCATTAAGGGAACTGATAGCAATCTGTCATGTAAAGAACAGCTTCTGCTGTTCCAACATATGGGAAGAGATTTAATTCCTTACCTTCTCAGATGTCTGCTATCTGTTCACTGGCGGCCTGGGAGAGTTCGGAGGCACGGAGTGATCCTTCCTGATTATTTTGCTGCCAGCTCAATTTTTCTCCTGGGAGCATGCCTCCAATTTATGGTCCAGAATGTCTGATAGAGAAGCATTTATATTCAGGGGAATAGTTGAGAGCTTGATGCAGGGTGCATTACTACATTTAATTTAGACCTGGGGATCCAGGCTTCCAAGCAGAGAGTGTACCCTTTAGTGTGAGTCACTGGAGTAATTTTGGTGTCTGGGATGGATCAGGCAATGTATTCTAATGTACTGACAAATGAGAGGAAAGGAAGGGAGCTTTCTTTCTGGAATTCCCCAAATAACCAGCATAAGTACAAGTACTCTTCCTGATTAAACTTAGTCCAGATTTCCAGCCTTTTAGCAACATGCTAATCAGGTAATTTCAGTCATCAGAAGATATTTGCTCTGATTACTTGCACTCTCTTGTCAGCCTCTGTTTCATCTGAAGGTGAATTAATTTCACCCTCTGTAATCTCCCTGTGAGTGTGGGAGAAAGGGAATAGATGTATGGCAAGGGGCCTCAAATGGAACAGATTACTAGAAGCAGAGAGAGGAGAGGCAGCTGTTTTGCCTGCTGGAAAACAGCTCAGCTTTTTTTGTGAAGTTCAAGGCTGGTTGTTCTCTGCGCTCCAGGTCACAGAAAATAACTCCTGAGTAGGAAATTCTTTAAAATTGTGGCCTGGAACTGCTGTGTCTTTTTGCAGTACTTCCAGTATTGGCTTCTCTTTTACTATAAGAAGCAGAAATCTGTCTCAAAGGTGCTGCAATCAAGGCCCAGAGCCCGGGGGCTAGGGAAGAGCTCTGCCCTTCGTCTCCCCCTGCAGATGGGAGAGTGACGTGAAGTGGTCGTAGACCGATGATGTGAGCTGATAGCTCCAGTTATTCCCAGAACGGGAGACTGACATAGGCTCTTCCTTCCTCCTGTGGGAACAGTGGTCGGGCCCTGCAATATTCTAGTGTGATATGCTGGCCAATGTCAGAATAGCCTAGAGTGGCTCAGTTTGAGTCCTGCCAATGTTCAGAGAAGTTCCCTCCACTATCAATTAATTCATAGAGTTTAAGGCCAGGAAGAACCATTAGATCATCTAGTCTGACCTCCTGTATAACAGAGGTCATAGAACTTCCACCGGTTATTCTTGTATTGAGTCCAAATATGGCAGTAATTGTTCAATTTATTTTCCAAGGCATTGCAGTTAGATGTAGTGGCTGCTGTTTGTCAGAATCAGTCTTTCCCTTTCCCTAGGAATTTTACTAAGTTTGATTCCCTCCAGACTTTCCCTGGTTCCCTCTTCTTTGAAAAATAATTGTGTGTGGTTCCATAAGTGCTGTGGGTATAATTTTTATAGGTGAGAGGATGCTTTACCCTGTAAATAATGGTTTAATAATGCTTAGCTTTCAGACAAAGTTTTTCACCCATAGATCTCAAAATGCATTACAAAGGAAGATAGGCATTGTTATAATTATTTCAGTGGTTTTACAGTCTGGAAACTGAGAAACAAAATGGTTTGGTAACTGTCCACTGTCACATTGTGTGCTGATACCAGAGCCAGCAATAGAACCAAGGTACCCTGTCTCTCACTCTGCTGTCCTATGCAGTGGGCCTAACCAATCTGGTGTAGCCTCAAAGATCAGTCCTGCAAAGTGATGAGCATCTCCACCAGGTGCTGAGCAAAGGAAGTTGAGGAATAATTGTTCAGTTTGTAATGACTCATGCTGCCATATGGAAATGCCCATTTCTGAATAGCTCTATGAGCTTCCTGTGATGGACTCCTAGGAAAATGACAGGTTTCAGAGTAGCAGCCGTGTTAGTCTGTATTCGCAAAAAGAAAAGGAGTACTTGTGGCACCTTAGAGACTAACAAATTTATTAGAGCATAAGCTTTCGTGAGCTACAGCTCACTTCATCGGATGCATCCGATGAAGTGAGCTGTAGCTCACGAAAGCTTATGCTCTAATAAATTTGTTAGTCTCTAAGGTGCCACAAGTACTCCTTTTCTTTCTTCCTAGGAAAATGATTGGGATGTTACTCTCAATATAAGTGGCCGGAGGAAAGAGTAGAGCCTGCTGAATGCAAGTACACTAAACAGATATAATATAAAAAGAGGAGGAATTGATAGCTATATGAATTAAAATGCGACAGTTGATGAAAATTTGAATTCTAAAACCAGCCAAATATCGATAACCCCAAGCATTCAAACATAATGAGTAAGGATCCCCCAAAAGATAAGATTGGCTTAAAAATAATAAGATTTTAAAAATACTAATGCATTTCATAGAATATTAGGGTTGGAAGAAACCTCAGGAGGTCATTTAGTCCAATCCCCTGCTCAAAGCAGGACCAACACCAACTAATCATCCCAGCCAGGGCTTTGTCAAGCCGGGCCTTAAAACCCTCTCAGGATGGAGATTCCACCACCTCCCTAGGTAACCCATTCATTTGTTTTTTAATTTTCCTTTTTGGTGTTTGAGCCTTTAAGATTCACATTGTCAAACTTTCCTCCACAACCATGAAAGTTAGAAATGTACTTTCTAAGAAAAAGGGGGGGAAAAAAAGCTGAAATTAACACATAGTCATGGGACTCCAGGAGCTAGAACTTTAAAACAAACAAACAAAAAAAACCTATCAAATATCATGAGACTCTTGATAAAAATTTCAAGAATGAGCATCAGTGTGGGCAACCTGAAAGCCATTTCCCAGTCCACAAAGGAGGACGGTGTTCTTTTGGTTAGGGCCAGTAAGCAAAATTTAACCAGTACTTTGATGCTCAAGACCCTCAGCCAAAATCTGTGATATTTTTGTTACTCAAACAAGAGCACTCTTACACTTTATCCAAGCCGTTGACAATTTACAAACAGCTCCAGAAACTCCAGGTAGCCAGGCTGAGCTCTAACAGTGATATATTTCCATTTTTTTAAAAGTAGGAAACAAATAGCTTGATTTGGGAGAAGTATTGGAAACCTAGGGAAAATGACATGGCTTACCAAGGAAAAACAGGCTCTTATTAAGAAAAATTGGAGTCACATAAAGGACAGATGTGTGGAAGGAAGGTTAAATATAGCTTCAAGAAAATGATTATAACTGAGCAATAGCACAAAGGGGGGTTGTGGCAAAGTAGAAAAAACCTGCTTGGAGAGAGAAATTTGGCTACATAATGGTTGTCTATATTACCTGAGGTTAGAAACTAAAGCCAACTCTCATCAGTTTTTAAAATAAATCATAACTGTATAAGTTCAAATAAGCTACAAGACTTAATCCTTTATCATAAGTGTTCTCTAAAATAGAATAAAAAGTTAAATAAGATCTTTTATATCCAAATATCATTTTCCAGGGGTATGTTTGTGTATATTATTTAACTTTCCCTAATTGAGAGATATCTCGTCAGTATTTTATTAAAGAACAAGTAGTGTTTTGAAAAAGAATAACTGATAAGTAGGGCCCTACTAAATTCACGGTCCATTTTGGTCAATTTCATGGTCATAGGATTTTAAAAATTGTAAATTTCATGATTTCAGATATTTAAATCTGAAATTTCATGATGGTGTAATTGTAGGGATCCTTACCCAAAAGAGGGGTGGGGGCGGGGCACAAGGTTATTGTAGGGGAGTCACGGTATTGCCACCCTTACTTCTGCACTGCTGCTGATGGTGGTGCAGCCTTCAGAGTTGGGTGGCTGGAGAGCAGCAGCTGCTGAAAATAGAACCTAGCTCTCTGGTCTCACATTCCAGCACCTTAGCCATTGGACCATGATGCCTCATGAGGGCACTGGGAGCATTAATTCATTCATTCATTCCTGTAAGGTGTTTTGAGATGCTTGAATGCTGGTCCAAGAGGTGGATATAGCTAAACCACTTGGTGATAACAGGTTTCAGAGTAGCAGCCGTGTTAGTCTGTATTAAATAAATTTATTCTGTATTAAATAAATTTGTTAGTCTTTAAGCTGCCACAAGTACTCCTTTTCTTTTCACTTGGTAATAGCAAGCATAATATAATTAAATTTAATATCCTGGATTGTGGGGGACACCAAAGAAGCCCACCACAGTGGCATTTTGTTTCAGAAAGGGGAACTACACAAAAATGGGGAAGCTAATTAAACCAAAATTAAAAGTTACAGTCTCAAAAGTGAAATGCCTGCAAGCTACACGGAAACTTTTAAAAAAACACCATAATGAAGGCTCAAATTATCCCCCAAATTAAAATCGTAGTAAGAGGACCAAAAAAGTGCCTCCATGGCTAACAACAAAGTAAAAGAACTGGTTAGAGGCAAAAAGGCACTCTTTAAAAATTGGAAGCTAAATCCTATTGAGGAAAATCAAAAGGAACATAAACTCTGGCAAGTCAAGTAGAAAAGTATTAGGCAAGAAAGAATTTGAAGAGCAATGAGCCAAAGACTCAAAAAGCAACAACAACAAAAATGTTAAGTACATCAGAAGCAGGAAGCCTGCCACACAATCAGTGGGGCCACTGGACACTTGAGGTGCTAAAGGAACACTCAAGGAAGATAAGGCCATTGTGGAGAAACTAAATGAATTCTTTGCATCAGCCTGCACTGCAAAGAATGTGAGGGAGATTCCCACACCTGAGCCATTCTTTTCAGGTGACAAATCTGAGGAACTGTCTCATATTGAGGTGTCATTAGAGGTGGTTTGGGAAGAAATTGATAAATTAAACAGTAATAAATCACCAGGACCAGATGGTATTCATCCAAGAGTTCTGAAGGAATTCAAATATGAAACTGCAAAACTACTAACTGTGGCATGTAACCTATCATTTAAATCAACTTCTGTACCAGATGACTGGAGGATAGCTAATGTAATGCCAATTTTTAAAAAAGGCTTCAGAGGCAATCCTGGCAATTATGGGCAGGTAAGCCTAACTTCAGTAGCAGGCAAATTGGTTGAAACTACAGTGAAAACCAAATCATGAGACATATAGATGAACACCATTTGTTGGGGGAAGAGTCAACATGGCTTCTGTAAAGGGAAATCATGCTTCACCAATCTATTAGAATTCTTTGAGTGGGTCAGCAAACAAGGACAAGGGTGATCAAGTGGATATAGTGTACTTAGACTTTCAAAAAGCCATTGACAAGGTCCCTCATCAAAGGCTCGTGAGCTAAATAATACTCTTGAGGGAATTCTGCACCACAAAATTTAAAATTATGTGTACAATATTTTAAAATTCTGCAAATTTTATTTGTCAATAAATGTGGTTCCAGCATGGCAGCGGGGAGCACAGGCCACTGGCTGCATTGAGGTGGGAGATCATCCTGAAGCCCCCACATCCCCCGGTTCAGAGACTCAGCAGTGAGGCTGCACCTGACCCTGACACAGTGCAAGGGCTGGGCATGCCCTCGAGTTGCCCTGGGACCCTTTTCCCCTGCACCAGGTGCACCAGGTGTGAGCAGGCAGGCTCAGCCCAGAAGGATTCAAGTGTGGAGGGGCTTAGTGTGAGGGGATCCAGGTGTGGGGTGAGAGGTTTCTGTGTGGGGCAATCTGGGTGAGGGTGGCTCAGTGGGAGATCTGGATGTACAGAGGCTTGTTGGGATGTTCCGGGCGCAGGCGCAATGGGACTTTGCAGGGGATCCAGTTGAAGGTGGTTGGGTCTTGGGGGGGCTGGGTGTGGAGAGATGGGACTCGGCGAGGGTGTCTGGGTGTGGGGGGCTCAATGGGGGTTCTGGGTGCTGAGGGAGAGGGGCTTGATGGGGTGGGGGTCCAGGTGCAGCTGGTTGGGGATCAGTGGGGTGGGGTTCTGGGTGTGGGGGGCTTGTCAGAGGGGTCCAGGTGTAGGGGGTAGGGCTTATCAGAGTGCGGGCTCGATGGGCCTGCTTAATGGGGGAGCCCCAGCTGCTGCCAAGAGGAAGCCGCATGCCGTGCTCCTGCTTCTCCCTGCGATTCCCCTATCCCCTTTTCTTCTCCATTCTCCTCCCCTCACTCCCGTATTCCCTTCCTCCTGCCCTATTCCACCTCCCTTCCTTCCCCACTGCCTCTTCCCCCACCCTCTCACGCCCCCTTCCCTCATTTTCCCCACCCCCCTCTTACCCAGGCCCACCACGGGCACAGAATAGAAAACATGAAGGCTCCCAGCACACAGAAGGGGAGCATGACTGGCACTAGGACCCAGGAGGCGGCTTTCAGCTGCAGAGTCAGTGGAATAGAGACAGCCCCCTTCAGCTGGGCAGCTCTGTGCTTGCAGAATGCGGGGGGTGGGCAGTGGAATGTAACCCTGTGTGCCCCCATGCCTTGCCTCTGTTTGGAGGGGGGCAATCCCCCTCAAAAAACTGCACACATGGTCACCGTTTTCTACAGGGAAACACAGGAAATATGCTGGGGGTGGGGGAAGCTTTTCTGGGGGGGGGGGGTAAGTCCCACAGAATTCCCCAGGAGTAAAAGTAAGCCATCATAGAATAAGAGGGAAGGGCCTTTCCTGGATTAGTAATGGGTTAAAAGACAGGAAGCAAAGGGTAGAAATAAATGGTCGGTTTTCCCAGTGGAGGGAGGCAAATAGCAGAGTTCCCCAGGGATCTGTACTGGGACCAGTGCTGTTCAACATATTCATAAATGATCTGGAAAAAGGGGTAAACAGTGAGGTTGCAAAATTTGCAGATGTTATAAAATTACTTAAGATAGTTAAGTCCTAAGTAGACTTTAAAGAGTTACAAAGGATCTCACAAAACTGGGTGCTGGGCGACATTTTAAAAAAAATGGCAAAGGAAATTGTGTTGATAAAGGCAGAGTAATGTACATTGGAAAACATAATTCCAACTATACATATAAAATGATGGGATCTAACTTAGCTATTACCACTCAAGAAAGAGATCTTGGAGTCATTGTGGATAGTTCTCTGAAAACATCCTCTCAGTGTGCAGCAGCAGTCAAAAAAGCTAACAGCATGTTAGGAATCATTAGGAAAGAGATAGATAATAAGACAGAAAATATCATACTGCCCCTATATAAATCCATGGTACGCCCACATCTTGAATAGTGTATGCAGATCTGGTCACCCCATCTCAAAAATATATATATTGGAATTGGAAAAGGTAGAGAGGGGAGCATCAAAAATGATTAGGGATATGGAACAGCATCTGTATGAGGAGAGATTAATAAGACTGGGACTTTTCTCTTGGAAAAGCGATGACTAATGTGGGATATGATAGAGGCCTATAAAATCGAGACTGGTGTGGAGAAAGTGAGTAAGGAAATGCTGTTTACTCCTTCTCATAATACAAGAACTAGGGGTCACCCAATGAAATTAATAGACAACAGGTTTGTTTTAAACACAATGCACAGTCTGTGGAACTCTTTGCCGGGAGATGTTGTGAAGACCCAAACTATAACAGGGTTCAGAAAAGAACTAAATAAATGCCTGAAGGATAGGTCCATCAATGGATATTAGCCAGGATGGGCAAGGATGCAACACCATGTTCTGAAGTGTCCCTAGCCTCTGTTTGCCAGAAGCTGGGAGTGGACAACAGGGGATGGATCACTTGATGATTACCTGTTGTGTTCATTCCCTCTGAAGCACCTGGCATTGGCCACTATCGGAAGACAGGATAGATGGACTATTAGTCTGACCCAGTATGGCCATTTTTATGTTCTTATAAAAATGCTAAGTGTCATTGTTATTACTATTATAACTATTTTTAAAATTTGTCATGCTTGCTTTAAATCGATATCTCTGCTACTCCCACTGAAAATCAATCTACAGTCTATACTGGTCAAGTTGAGTTCAGAAATCCTGTGCAATAGCATTCATGTCTCCAGCATGTAGGATTTCCAATACACAAAGAATTTCTTGAGATTTAAAAGAAAAGCAAACCCAATGTAAAAATGACATGAAGACTGTGGCACAAAACAAAACCTAAGGAAATTCTGATTTTAGTTTTTTTTTCACTGCACCCTTGATTTATGTCATTGTACCCTTGACAGGTATAGGTATTATGATTATGCCTTTCTCAGACACCTCAGACCTACTGTCTAAATCTTAGGCATATGTTAGGGATGGAGTGAAAGCCCGATTTAGAATCGTGTTAGTATGTGTGTCTGGTGCACCTTGGTACAGCTCAGCTCTTGGACCAGTTAATCCGTGGATCATGGGCATGACACCATGTGCATACTAAATAATGCTGAAGCTCACTAAAAACTCTTGTGATGAATACTGTGCATGTATAACAACAGCTTTTCTAATGTTAACTCAATTTTTCATTTTTTATTATAAAAATAACAAAGGTCCTAGTGGCCTTATAGACTAATGGCTATGAAATGCCTTTTGTGAAAAAGAGCATTTTAAGAAATTGGTTTAGAATCATGTCCTTAACCACATTTATTCTATTCATCTGACATAAATATAGCTGAAATAATTTAAGTGGGAAGAAAAAAATTCTTACTTGTGGGGTTTTGGCTCTAGCTGGAAGGCAGTGTGATCTCAGGCTATGTCTACACTACGAAATTAGGTCGAATTTGTAGAAGTCGGTTTTGTAGAAAGCGTTTTAATATAGTCGAGTGTGTGTCCCCCCACACAAATGCTCTAAGTACATGTAGTTGGCGGACTATGTCCACAGTACCGAGGCAACCGTCAACTTCCAGAGCTTTGCACTGTGGGTAGCTATCCCACAGTTCCCGCAGTCTCCACCGCCCATTTGAATTCTGGGTAGAAATCCCAGTGCCTGATGGGGCTAAAACATTGTCGCAGGTAGTTCTGGGTACATATTGTCAGGCCCCTGTTCCCTCCCTCCCTACATAAAAGCAAGGGCAGACAATCGTTTTGCGCCTTTTTTCTTGAGTTACCTGTGCAGATGCCATACCACGGCAAGCATGGAGTCCGTTCAGCTAACCGTTACCGTATGTCTCCTGGGTGCTGGCGGACGTGGTACTGCATTGCTACACAGCAGCAGTTTATTGCCTTTTGGCAGCAGACAGTGCCGCATGACTGGTAGCCGTCGTCGACGAAGTCCTGGGTGCTCTTTTAACCGGGCACCTGGGCAAACATGGGAGTGACTCAGCCAGGTCATTTCCCTTGTTTCATCTCATGGCAATTGAGTCCTACCGGCAGTGCACTGTCTAGACATCAGCCTAACTAGAGCAATACAAATGGCTCCAATATAAAAACATAGCACAGATTAACGTAGTATCCAGTGAACTGCTTTTGGTGAGGTGTTATTTAGCACTGAATGACCTTTTTCATCACTTTCTTTCTATGAATTATAAATAGAAATGAATCCAAGATTATCTAAAGTCAAAATATTCTGGTGCCGCTGACATTAACCTTGCAATAAAAATATATAATGCAATGTGTGTCATTCAGAAATCTTTAAAAAAAAAAAAAAAAAAAAAAAAAAAAAAAGGAGTACTTGTGGCACTTTAGAGACTAACAAATTTATTTGAGCATAAGCTTTCATGAGCTACAGCTCACTTCATCGGATGCATTCAGTGGAAATCTTTAAGTTATAAATCCTGCCCCCTCCCCTATGCAGAGGATGGGGGGCCTAAAAGTAGTAGAGCCAGAGAGTTTCTGTTTCATGAGGGTGGAGGCAGGGTTTTGGGAGCTGTGTAAATCCCCTGCATGCTGTGAAGGACAGCTCTGCGGATGCTCCTCATCCTCAAGCATTATAGGTATGAGGTAAGGCAGAAGAGGATTAGGAGCGGTTCCAGTGGATTTGTGACTACCTAAATCCATGGCTGTATTCTTCCCATGGAGGAAGAGTGCAGTACCCATGGGCCCATTGCTGCTGCAAAGCTGTAGTAGTAGCCAGGAAGTGGCTCTTCTATTGCACCACAGCCTGGGAGAGCAGCTTCCCGTCCCCAGCCCATTAAGTTGCATTGTGTGCTTTCAGTAGAATTTGGCCTTATTAAAGGGCAGCTTTACTTTTCCACTCAGACGCCTTATTCTTAGATTTTTAATCTGTATCCAACTGTCATAGCAGCCATTTCTCATGCACTGGAATTTTAAAACTTCTCGTACCATACCAATGGTATCTTAGGTTTTATTTCTCTCTCAATCGCTAAGTCGGATGTTAGATTGGGGAGGGGGGGTTCATGTAAAAGACCTTCCATAGGTCAGCGGGGAGGACTGTGGGGACACTGGAAAATAAAAGGGGGAAGAAGGAGTAGAGCTGATTCCCCAGTGCCATCAAGCAGTAATGAAGCCTCAATGGCATCAAGCAGCAATAAAGAGCCGATAGGGCAAAGAGGGACAGAGTCTCAGAGCCATCCTGTAAGGAAGGAGCTGAGAGACGGGAACAATGTGGTGATCTGGAATTCGTATAAGTAAGCTGGAACTGGAAGAGAGAGAAGCTGTTTAAGCAGTAGTGTTACAAGTGTAAACTGCCTCTGTAGTTTGCCAGCCTATATTTATTAAGTTTAACTGTCATAAACATTAGACATGAAGCCAAACTCTGCCCTCCCTCTCCAGTAACACCACTGAATGCACAGTGGATGGTAGGATTGTGAAGATAGAATGAGGCTGCTAGGTGTGAGATGCCAGCCCATTAACTGTGTGACATTACAACTATTTGAGTTCCTTTTTCCACACTAGAGTAGAAAACGTGATGCTTTTTGGGGTTTCCTAAGGTGTCTGGGGAGAATCACTGTCACCTGCAGGAGCTCCACTCTTTCATGCTGTAGGCTGGCAATTTACATACCCCACTTCATTGCATTTGAGTGCCTAGTCTGGGGTGGGCAAACTTTTTGGCCTGAGGGCCACATTGGATTTCTGAAATTGTATGAAGGGCCGGTTAGGGGAAGTTCTTCCTCCCCAAACAGCCAAGCATGGCTCAGCCCCCGACCCCTATCCGACACCCCCCTGTTTCTTGCCCCCTGACGGCCCCCCCAAGACTCCTGCCCCATCCACCCCCCTGCGCTCTGTCCCTTGATTGCCCCCAGATCTCCCCTCCCCAACTGCCCCCCCGCCATCCCATCCAACCCCCCCCTCCTTCCTGACTGCCCCCCTGGGACCCCTGCCCCATCCAACTACCCCTTCTCCCTGACCGTCCCTGGACTCCCTACCCTTAACTGCCCCCTGCTGCGTCCTATCCAATGCCCCCTCTCCTTCCTGACTGCACCCCCGGGACCCCAGCCCCCATTCAACTCCCCCTGTTCCCTGCCCTCTGACCACCCCGACCCCTATCTACACCCTGGCCCCTGACCACCCCCTGAACTCCCCTGCCCTCTATCCAACCCCCCTGCTCCCTGCCCCATTACTGAGCTGCCTGGAGCACTGGTGGCTGGCAGCGCAGCTGCACTAGGACAGACAGCCGCGCCGTGCAGCACAAAGCATGGGGTCAGGCTGGGCTCTGCAGCTGCGCTGCCCCAGGAGCTCGTAGCCCCGCCACCCCGCGCATTCGGCACAGTAAACTGAGGCTATGTGGGAGGGGGAACAGTGGGGGAGGGGCTGGGAGCTAGCCTCCTGGGCCAGGAGCTCAGGGGCCAGGCAGGACCATCTCGCGGGCTAGATGTGGCCCACGGGCCGTAGTTTGCCCACCTCTGGCCTAGTCTCTTGTCTTCTGGATGCCCTCGGTGTATGCTGATCTGTTGCTTCTCTGGAAGCAGTGCACCCCATTCACTGGTTTCACCTCAGTTCAACACTCTTCTTAGCACAAATCACTTTGACATGTCTATAGTAAAACCAAATTTAAGTTTATATAACAGAACTTGAGCTAGAGATTCAAATAAAAGCAAGTATAAGGCTTGGAAACATACGGTGACAAGAAGAAAAACAAAGTGTAATGAATAGCCTATACTCATTACCTTATTAGAAAGCAAAGTAATTTATTTCTCACCCAATGGTCGATCCTTGCAGTGCTTGTCCAGTTCAAAAAGCTGGGATCCGTCTTTCAAGAGAGATCCCTGCTAGCAGAGTTTGTTCTTGGTAATGGATAACAACTTGTCATTTTTTTTCTGCTCTAATGCATTTACAAGGAATTGTCTCTTAGGCCAGGGGGCCCCCTCTTCAGAAAGTTTTCCTGCGGTTCATTTGTTGTTGTAAATGCTAAAGTCTCCACCTGGTCCAGAATGAGTTAGCTCTGAGACTGTTACTAACTTCAACTGTTTTGCAACCTGATAGTCCACATTTTGCATATCTCAAACTATTTCACCGTACAATAACCATGATGATCAGCTAGTTTGTAGCTTTCAGCAGATGCCCCCACACATGACCCCCTTTGGTGAAATATTGAGAAGTTGGTTGGGCACAGGGGTAATATACTTGCCTGGGTATGTTTGTGTTGCAACATGGCAAGTGGGAGAGCAAATGAACTGGCTGGAGTGGAGACCCAGGCATCGTGACCTGCTTGCCTGGCTGCCGATGGAAAGTCTACAACAGCTTTAAAGTCCTGATATCCCAACATGAGGCCAAAGGCTCCCCTCCACTCTGTGACACCATGGAACTGGATGAATACAAGACGGGGTAAGAGACCCTCCAACTCCTGGAACGAGTGAGAGCTGTGCCGTGTGCTCCTTCTCCCTAGGTGATCATGGGAGGCCTTCTGTATTGGACTCTGCATAGTTTGGGCCACATATGGGGCAGGGCACAGCAGGAGAGGAGCAGAGCCAGAGAGCTATCGCTCTGTGCAGCAACACCCAGTTGGCTTCTGACTGGAAAACCATGGGAGAGAATAGTGGTCTAGCCCAGCGTTAACTCTCCTTCTGGGGCTTCTGCCTTGTCCTTTTGCAGGGATGAAAGGGGGAGTGAGCCTATGGCAGCATGGCTGTGTGAGGTTTGTGGGCTTTGTGCAGCTTTTCAAACCCCTCCCTCTCTAGGGGAGCATGAGTCAGCAGCTACCCATGATTTAACTCACTGAGTAGTTTCTTCCCTCCCATGGGTTTCTCAGCAGGAAGGGATAATGGGGCCAAAGGGATTTTTCTTTTTTCTTGGTCTGTAGAGCACCATGAACACCAGTGATGCTGTGGAAGAATCTTATGATTTATATATCTCCTAATTCACCAGGCCACTACAAATTCTGATTCCATGCTTATCCTAAGCTGTCATCTCTCCTTGCTCCCATCCCTTCTTAGTGACATTCTCTTCCCCCAGCTGCCCAAACCCTCCTGCATCCTCCTGACATTTTACAGTGCTGCCAGCTTGACCTGCCTGGCTATCTAATTCTCTCCACTTCCAATGTGCAATGCAGTGTTGGATGCCCCTAATTCTTGTCACAGGGCCACACGAAAGCTAGGGCCAGCTTGACTAATGACTGAAGAATGAGTACAAGTGCCAGTGGTTTCAAAGTGTCTTTATGTCTAGGAACTAAGATTTGTATTTGGCTCCTAAATTGGCACCAGTATAGGACAGTCATGACAGAGGATCTTCACTAGACCCGCTAAATTGATCCCCGCTGCATCGATCACAGCAATGTCGATTCCTGGTAAGTGTAGACATGGCCTTAGAAGTGGCTCTTGCACCTCATTAATGGAGGTACAGCATGTGCTCCACCAGTGCTGTCCAGCCAGTGCATTGGGGTAAAGGGCAGCATTCTGACCACATTCCCCTATGTTCTGGTCACACACTTTGTCTGGAATATCATGCCTATGGTTGATCTATTGCTACACCTGCATTGCGTTTAAGGAGCACGTGCACCACAATCCTTTCTGCCAATCCTCAGATGAGCAATAAGGAGACGGAAGGACTTTCTTCACATTCTCTACTCCTTGTGCAGTTTGATAGAGATAGAATCTGGACTTTATGATACTGCCCTACTTTATAACTCACATATATTGACAAATTGTGAGGCCACAGATTTCCTGCCAGTTGTTATCCTTGATAATAAATATCCCCTCCAACCACACACCTATAGTTGTTGCCAACCACCTCACACTGGAACCCATATGGGATATCATCAAACAATTACAACCACATCCTGAAAGAAGTTTTTCCTGAACTCCCCCTTCTGGCCTTCAAACAACCCCCCAGCCTCTCCAAACTCTTCATCATCAGAAGCAAGCTCCCCACAGACCGGGACACACCAACTCAAAGTGGCCCCAGACCCTGCTAGAACAATAGATGTAAAACCTACAGACATATCTCTACTGCTACAATGATCAATGCTCCCCATAGCACACCTTTCAAGATCCACGGGTCCTACACATGCCTATCACATGTGGTGTATCTCATCCCCAATAACAATGTGAAACCAGACCATCACGGTGCTCTTGAGTCAACTCTCACAGAAAAATAATAAAAGACAAAAACACCACATCACCTGTGGGTGAACATTTTTCACAAAATGACCACTCCATGGCTTCCTCTCAGCCCTCATCCACCTGCACAACACCTTCAAAAACTGAGTCTGGGAGCTAAAATTCATAATTTAGCTAGATAATAAAAAAACAGGAACTGAATAGAGACACTGGATTTATGGCTTATTACAGCAATCAATAACTCACTTAATCACCCCCATCTAGCTTTCTCCCCTTTTCCCCCCCGCTATGACTGGTGAGATGTTAACGGGATACTTCATCTTGAATGGCCCCTTGAAATATGTGTTTATGCTACATAGTCTGTTCCACCTTGTATTTAGCTGTGACACTCTGAGTACCTTTCCCAGATCTGAAGAAGAGCTCTGTGTAAGGTCAGAAGTCTGCCTCTCACCAACAGAAGCTGATCCAATAAAATACATTACTTCACCCACTTTATCCTCGATAATAATCAGATTGTTTTCCCACCTTCCCTGTAATTTGCAGGAAGCACCTTAGTGCTGACCTTCATTAGTAAACTATTGTGTGTATATTTGAGAGTCTATGTTCCCAATCACTTTTTCCATTATGATTTCTATTCTCTCTATTGTCTGTAGGAGTTTAGAATGTCCTTGGCAATAATACTGTACTGTACAATATTGCCTATTATTATGTGATATAAATGAGGGCCTGTTGTCCATGTTTTCCTGACCTGAAATCACATTGTTGTCTCATTGTAGAAAAACATTCTTATGATTCATGTATTCTGATCAGTTTCTGTCATAAAAATTCATGTGCCTGAGCCCTGTGCGATACAAACCTGGGTGGTCCCTGTGATAGTTCTTGGGGTAACCAGGAGTGAAAGTCACCTTGTTACCCCTCTGTTTCTACTGTGAGAGTCTTCCTTGTGCTAAACTAAGCGTCAGTTCTCTGACCACTCTGGGCTATGCCAGTCCTTACTTTGTATTGCATGTTAACAATAGGTGTTCCCTAGACACAGAGCCCCTTTGAAGTGTTCCCCTGTAATGTCCAGCCCCTTAGCCACTAAAAACCTGCTCTGCTGTCTCAAAAGGAATAGCATACACACCAGCTTGTATGATTCAACTTAGGATCAAACTTTGCTTAATATCACATCACTTAGAAATATTTCTAGTAAAAACAAGAATAAATTTATTATCAAAGATTCAAGTGATAGTGAGTAAGGATATTGAAAGCAAATGGTTACATATAAAACAAAATATGTTTTCTAGAGACTAAACTTAACTAACTAAAAGTAACTTAATTAACTGTCTAAAGAAGTTTTATCTCACTCAGTCATATGCAGCTTTTCAATCAAGATTGGCTAAGAAGATGCCATTTTCATGAATGTAAACATACTTCCTGTTTACTTCCTAGGTGCAGGATGAGGGGGATGTCTTCTTTGCCTTCTACTTATAGCTCCCAAAGTTCAGAGTCTGTACTCAGACACAGGATAACCATCTAGGGCTTATTTTTCCTATTATGCTGTTTCCTTGCTGATGTCGCATCTCTTCATTGACTTCATATGTAAATGGGTATCCACTATGTTAGCTTACAATACTTAATTTACATCCCGACAGAGCAATAGGTAAATAAATATCTCTTGTCTGACAAAACCTGTATTTTCACCTCTGCTGGTGATTCATAACTGGATACAGACTCTAAGAACATAATTTCAGTATATATACATAATGCCTTACATAGTATCTGTACATACATTTCACAACAATATTTATGACCAGTGCAACCCTGGCTTTCATTTAAAGCTCGCATGACATTCTTTGGTGAACGAGAACGTATATACCTTTGTGACACTCTCAAGGGTGATGCAAGAGCATGAGTAGCAACCTCAGGGTAGAATGTTAAAAACCAGGGTACAAACCCCAAATTGATTGTGAGTTCTAAACTTAGATTTCATCAACCAACTGTGCCAAGTGCAAAGTCCTCAGGCACTTTTACAGCCTTAACACGGAGTCACAGACAGTACCCTTGGGTACTATGATCTATCTTGCCACGCAGATGAGCATATTTCTGTGATGGCCCCTCACATCAAGAAACACAGCAATTGTCAGGTTACGCCTAATCCCAAAGGACCAATTGTGTTTTAGGTCTCACACCAAAGATAACGCTTGTAGCAAATCCTATAGTAAACTATAAGAAGACTAATTAAACAGGAAAAGGAAATTAGTGTTGTTTACAAGGTTAAAATAAACAACCATAGACACATGAATGAGTTAGTCTTAGGTTTCAAGAAGGCAATACAGGCTTCCATAATCAGCAAGCTCAATTTGTCCTTTAGGGATAACCCAGGCTAAGCAGCTGGGGATCTCTTGCTTATGCCTAGAAACACCTTGCCTCCCCCCGAGTTCAAGCACTGTAGAGATCCTTAGTTCCTTTGGTTTGGGGTATTTATCCTCCTCCTGCCATATGCTCTGAGCTGCAATGGAAGTAATCCACTTGCATGACTCATCTTCATGAGGAGGAGAGCAGAAAACAACAAGAGTCTTTAAACCCTTCGTTGATGGCTTCTCAATCCAGATGTAGGGAGTTACCAGTTGTAAGATCTAACCATAGCCCATCTGGCACTGATGGGTCTCCTCTTTCAGAAGGAGCCTAACAATTTCTGTGGAAGAGCAACTCTTCACGCTAATGTCCCTCTCCTGTATGGCAATTCATACAGTTACAGAGGCTCTCAGTACAACCATTCAAATATTTCTTTACAGTATGGAACACCGATGTTACCACTAAGATTAATGCATTCAGCAACTCAGAAGTATTCAATAGAGGCTAAACACGTTCTTACAATTCTAATATCTATTTTATGAATATTAACCCACAAGTGAGCCAGGCTATCTATCTATCAATGTCCTGTTGAGACATGGAGACCTTGGCATAAGCTGGCACCTGGCCCGCCAGCATCACACCCAGAGTCAGGACTTTCCTTTAATCCCCTTGCCAGCGGTATTATAAAGTCCCATAATGGCATGACCTGTGTTTGGAAAGTTACAATCTTTAGTCAGATTAGGGAGATTTTCAACAGCACAAATGGTATTTAGGCACCTGACTCCCATTAGCTTTCAAGAGACATGTAGTTGGGACTTCATTTTCCCCTTTCTTGACTGTTGAGTCTGCATACCAGCTTACACTCTGTTAATTAGTATGTTTGGTTCAGTAATTTGGAGTATGCTGATCCAGTTCTTAGAGATGTGCATTGTTTGGACAATATTTCTGGGTTGAGGAACTGCTTTTTCAAATGTGATATGTGTTGTTAATACTTCTGTTTTGTTCCACAAGCCTGTACATGTTTCAGTTCAGCACTGACAGACTTCCTTTTGGGGTAATGCTATGCTGCATAAGTAGAACCAAGTTTTGATTCTTGGAACTTTTCCATCCCATATTAATATATTTAGTAGTGCATGTGCATTGGTAAATAAATCAGTTGGGAGGCTTTAGAAGATGTATAGGCATCTATGAAGTATTATTATTTTAGACTATCCTATTCTGCTGAGTGTGGATATTGGAAATTTAGTTAGAATACCTTCCCTTCCTTCCTTTCCCCACCCTGTGCCTATGTTCATATAGATGCTTGGCTGATCTATAAATAATAATGTGTACATGTTTAATCTATTCCTGGGCCCACTCAAAAGGTAAGTATGAGACTTCATCTGTTTTATGAATGGAGGTGGTAGCTCTGATTCAGTGCAAGTCATAGATATACCTTATCATTGACCAAACAGTTGGGTTGCACTCAGTGAGCCTGGCACGGTTTGACCTGGGTTTGTGATGTAAAACAATGGTGTGATTGATTATTATATGTATTTTGGCTGTGCCTACAATGTGGTAGGTGTTGTATAAACACAGGAAGACGCACTCCCTGCCCTGAAGAGTTTACAAGGTAAGATGACAAGAATGATGGATGAGGAAGTGCGATAAAATGTAGAATCAAAGGTGGTTTTCTTTTTTCTTTCTAATATTAGTACTTACTATTCCCAACTGCCCCTTTACTCAGTCATTTATTAGTGGACTAATTTCTTGTTCGTATCACAGTAGAAGTGAGTCTCTTACAGGGATTTGAACGAGGAAATAGTAACCTTACAGACTAGTTCAGGGAGGGTGTCCCATGTGCCAGGGATGGTGGCATCAAGTGGCTGAACTATTTAACCTGTTTTAATAACTTATGACATTGGATCTCTCAAGAATTTTTACTTGCCTTGGAAAAGGCTAAAAGTAGCATTCATAATTCTATTGTGAAAATGAATCATGGGTTAGCATTTTCCTTTTGTCCACTTCTTTACCCTTTGTCTAGATCTAATAATTCACCATCTAGTTGAATCAAAGTGCTGCACTAAGTGTATGATATGAATTTTGAAAAGCTCCTTCTCTTCCCCAAGGGTCTTCACCTGTGGAAGCCTATAGAGACCAATTCTCTTGCTTCTCTTATTCAGTATCTGTTGGCGGCTAATGGTAAAGACCATGAGATACTATGGGATCTGATACCATTGGTATGCAGATAGTATCCAACTCCATGTATCCTCCACAAATGCAAGAAATATGATTCTTGAATGAAGCAAGGACCTGGACGAAGAGAAGGAATGACTGACTGTGAACTCATCATCCTGACGCTCTGAATGCTAGTCATATTCTGGGTCCATTTCAAGGTCCTTGTCCTTGTGCTTAAGTCTCTGACTGGGTTTGGGCCTGGCTGTAATGGTGATTGCCTCTCCTTCTAATACCCACTACATCTGCTATGATCATCAAGCACACGCAGGCTCCTGGAGCCCAGGCTTATATTTGTGACAGTTGGAGCCAGGCATGGTATCAGTGGAAGACCCGTGATTATGATACTCTCTTTCGCAGCTCAGTCGCTGAGTAAATGTCACCACCACCTTTAGGGTGTGTGCACAATGCACCTGTTTAAGCTGGCCTTCCACAAATGCCTGTATTGACCGACATTCAAGGTAGCTGAAAACAAACACCAATAGGTGATTACTACTGTAAGGCACCATGATCCAGCAGAGAGAACACTGGTGCGGGACCCTATTCCTGGCTCTGCCATTGACCTACTGTTGACCAGGGGCAAGTAACATAACCTCTGTGTGCTCTGTTTTCTCTTTAAATCTTTGTCTGTCTTGTCTGTTTAGACTCCAGGCTTTCTTGGGCAGGGATTGCCTCGTTCTGTGTGTTTGTACATCTAACACAGTGGGACCCTGATCTGAGTTGGGGCCTCTAAGCACTTGTGTAAAACAAAGAAGAAGAGTAAAGACAGTAAGTAATCATTTTAAGGGTACGGGGAAAGAGAGTGGCTCTTTGCAGAGATAACTGAGGCATATTGTGTAGAGGTGCTAATAATATGGTGATGAAAGATTGTAACCATGCCTCAGTGGGTCACAAGTGAGGATGCCAAATTCAGGACGAACTGCTGAGAAATAGGGCAAACACAACCCAAAACTGGTGGTTATTCATTCATAAGATATACCAAACCAGCAACAAAAGTAAACTCCTGTTTCACCACACTAGCTAACAAGAAGTCATAAAAGCAGTTTCCTTGGGCATTCCAATTCTTATATCACCATCAAAAACACTGGATTCAGAAATGAGTGGTTCTTTACAACAAATTTCATCAAATAAACAGTTCTTCTCATCAAAGGACTGGCCACACACCCAGGTCAATATATAACTTAGATCTTGCCCAAAAATCATGCTGATGCCAATCCTTTAGTATCTAAAAACTAAAGCTTTATTCATAAAAAGAAAGGTAAGAGTTAAAATTGGTTAACAGAATCAAATACATACAGTAATTGCAAAGTTCTTGGTTCAGGCTTGTAGCAGTGATGGAATAAACTGCTGTCTTAAGTCCCTGCTTGCTTCCAAATCATTGGAAGGACCTCAGTCCATTGCTTAGAATGCTCCCATTAGTATAAGTCCACAGTCCAGAGATTTGAGCAGGACAGAGGCAAAATGGAGAGGTTTCCAGGGCCATTTATATCCTCTGCCATGTGGAGGGAAACCCATTGTTTTAAACAAAAACCTCAGCACAGGTAGTGGAGAATCACAGGTGACCAGATAATGTTTGGAGTCATATGGGCAAGTCACATGTTCATGCCCAATTTCGCTGAGTCATTGCAGGAAGCCATTATCTATATTCCAGACAGCACGTTTATAGGACAGTCCACTTGGTGTAGATGGGCATCTCCCATGGTCCATTGTGAGTTAAGTGCCCTTTTGATGGGTCATTCAATTTGAATAGCCCCTCCAAGATGTGCTGGCTAACTACTTTGTGGTCGTTATCCCAGGAGCAAACATTTGAAATCCAGGTATAGAGCCAATATTCGTAACTTCAAATACAAAAATGATACATGCATACAGATAGCATAATCATAACCAGCAAATCATAACCTTTTCATAGATACCTTACAAAGATTTGTTGCAAATATATAATAGTGGTTGCAACAATGATCTATATAGTCATATTTTAATCAGATAACATCACAGGGATATAGAAAAGCAAATAAATAATAGAAATGCATAATAATTTTATTATAAATGCTAAAGCTCTGCACTGTACTGTGTCCGTTATTGTTTTTCTCCTTCCTTCTACTTATTTTTCTTCTGTTTATTTGTATAAATGATTTTAAGCAGCAAAATTTAACAAACTACAAAGAGTGAAGTTAGGCACATACTGGTTCTTTGCTGTACAGCTGACATAAGCTGCAGAAGGCATGTATCAACAGCCTAGTAACTTCGTTCTTCTCTGAGAAGAGCATGCTACTTACAGACTGGCATAAGCATCAAGGTTAAATAATAATTGACTTCCAAATGGGCAATGAAGCTTCCAGTACTCACTGTCAGTCCTTGGATCTTATTTTTCTGCTACACTGTGCCTAGAGATTATATCTGAAGTAGGTAAGATTACTAGAATCAGGGTGAGATGTGAGAGAGGCTAGAGTCTATGGCTGAAATAACATAGATTGCTTTTACCTGGATTCTCTCTGTTTACAGGGGGAAGGGAGCAAAGGACTGAAGTGCCAAAGGATTGCTGACTGCATGAGTACTTATCCTGTGCCAGGATTTAGGGAGAACTGTGTAGTTGTGGTAGGCAGCTCAGACTATGCTTAGTTAGGGATCTAGAAGCCAGAGAGAACTACAGGACTACTACTTTATTTACAGTAAGATGAATATAAACTCCAACACTCCTTCGTGTTCATTACAGCTGATTTCTGTCTCTTCTCTACCATAAGAGAAATGTTATGTATTTTACAATTTAACATTGACTAAGAAGGTTCCTCTTGTATTCGAGTTTCTTTGTGTGCAGGACCTGCATGTAATCAGTTTATTTTATTAGCAATTCAGATGTGACCAGTGGATTTTTTCTGTATTATGCTGGTTGATATGCTGCCAGTCTTGTGGCAAATAAACGTTTTTACAAACAGTAGGGAATTTGGAAAGTGCATGTGGTGGATGTTTATTACTCATCTAGATTCATCTTTCCCACCTGTAAATGGTTGTGAGTGGGAGACCTGGAAATGAAAGCAGAACCGTTCAGCAAGATAAAGAAGTGAGATGTGACAGTGAAATTCATGGTTTTAAAAGTAAAGTGCAGTATCAGAAAATCCAGCAAACAGTACTTGGAACAGAATGTCTGGGAAAGAGGCAGATGAAAGTGAAGCAGCTATGGTGACAAATACATTGAAATAAGTAAAGAGGAAGCAACAGAAGTTGAGACATACAGGTGAGGGGGAAAAAAAGATTTAGGGAAGGTATGGGGAGCAAGATGGGGAAAACCCTATTGCCTAGAAACCCTGGGCACGAAGTAGTGCTGTTGGGCAAATAAGTGTGTCAGAGTTCATGCTTGTAGTGCAAGAACAGCAAGGGGTTCTGGGAATGGACCGAGCAACATCAGGTACTGCCTCATTGAGCTGCCATTCAAAGGGGTGGGTGGCCAGAGGGACTGAGCGACAGGGAAGCAAAGAGAATTGAGCTGCTACTAAGAGGGGAGGGGAATGAAGCTAGTTGATGTCAGGCAGATAAATAATCCTTGGGGGCGGGGGGAGGAAGGTGGTAATAGGGAGAAATGCATTCGTTAACACGGGTGAATTTCAGTTGGAGTGCATAATATGTTAGGGCTCTGAGCAGAGATCTGGGGAGACTGGGAAGGGCAGAGACTGGGTCTGGGTTTTCAACTACAGTCAGGTAATTCAAACATAGTTACTTTTACCGAAAAGGTAAGCAACAGTTTAAATTTTCCAGCCAAGATCAGCATAGGCCATGTGACAACTTCTAGAGCCTTGCAAAATTAGCCACATCTCCTTCTGCATGACAATTTGATTTGATTTTAAGAAGGAGACTAAAGCTTACAAGCCATAGGGCCACACTCAGTGAGCCAAAAGACACTTATTTTGTCAGGGATAGTGAAGGCAAGTGATAGTTTAATTTGCTGACCATGTCAGAATAGGTTTTCTAGAAAAAGAACGAGAAGCTACAATTGAATTACTTGCTGCTACTGCAATACACAATTGGATTTGATCTGATTTTAGGAGGGAGATTGCCCCCCCCTTTTTATACTTTGCTAAAGCTTTTTACAATTGCAAACATAACTTGCTGCCAAGGGCACGTTAACTTAGTTTGCAAATCGATCCTTGACTTAAACACACTTGTATGAAAACTATATACACAGACTTGTTTGCATTTTTAAAAACAATGAAAAATATCTGTAACACTACAAACTAGATTCTTCAGTATTTTAGGTAATAAAGTTTTCCATATTAGTGTGAACCAACAGAGGATAATGCTAAAGGCCCTGGACCAAGTAAGCATTAAAAACATGTGGCACAGTGCTTAGGCATATGAGAAACTTAGACACAAGTGGCATTTCCAGAGTTCATGGAAAGATAAATATCTTTGGCTTTCATGTCTGTATTAGAATTGATGCCCTACGTGTACATGATCACTCTGCTGCTCACGTAAAATGCGTGGAAGCAGAAATGGTGTCTCTATCCCAAGAAGTTCATATTGTTTTTCTCCATAAAATACACCATGAAGGCATCATAAATTTGTCACCTTGTTTAACTCCATTTACAGTCAAATATAATTTCAGTTTTAGAGTGTCTGAAATACTCTACAATTTGAGGGCCAAAAGACCACTTAATCTTGAATTAAACTGTATGAATAATCCTGGAATGAAACACTTTATAGAGGAAATTGCAGCATCTCTTACAACAGTGTCCCCAAAATACCGACAGAAGGCTAGGTCTCTTGCTGGCCTTACGGATTGATACTGACAGCAAAGAGACTGCTTTCCCATCCTCCACAACTATCTCTGCTGACATAGTAGACTTAGAGTCTGGAACAGCTGGCCATATTAAACAAAAAGTTAAAATACTTTTAGGAGTTGAGTATCAAGGCAGGAGAGCTCAAATCAAAATTGTGTGAGCAGTGGACACAGGCAGCTCAAATAGTATGCAGGCCAAGTTTAGATGAGATACTCTCCATGTTGTGAACTGTGTCAAACACTACCTTCAGCGTGCTACTCTGGATCCCCAAATAATTATCCATGTTATAAAAAGTTGAAATTGATATTTTCAAATTATATTTATGTTCCAAAAGACTATTGCAACTTCAAGTTCTTGCTGATGCCTTTGGAGGCAGCTGTAGCTGTTTCAGAGGTGGCCACCCTGTATCCTGGCTTGCTAGTGAAGCCAAATCACTGATCAAAAATGATCATTTGGTTGTCACCCATTTGGAACATATGGCTGAAACTGACTGGGTACTGATATAGCTTGAGTTAGGGACCATTCTTTAGGAGATCAAGACAGTCATATTTGTGAACATGTATTTCCTGGTGGACTTAATCACCAATGTGAATGAAGTCTCTCTTTTTAAGAAGAGCATCTCTTGTTGTTCGAGGCTTTGCAAAAGCTGGACAAGTGCTATGCTTGAACTCACATCATTGAAAGACAATCCTGGCCCTTATGTCTGAAAACTTATCCTTAGGGATGGCAAATTCAGAAGAGTAAAGATTTCTGGGCAGAAATGGGAGTAGTACTGTCTTCATTGTCCTATAGCATTGCAGTAGCAGAACGTGGGTTTAAAAAAAGAAAAAGCCCACACAAATACATGTAGCAAAGCACATCTCAAGTTTTAATAAAGATCCATGTGAATTGCAAGGTATAGATGTTTTTCACAGCTAGAGGGCTATTCTCTACTTTCTTGAAGGGAAGCCAGGAACAACACCCATTCGTGGATATAGTGAACATGTGGCAGCAACACCAGACAGCACTAGTGGAGGACTAGATTGGAGCAGTTCTGTAAAATCGGATGTAGGTTTCCAACCAGATGGATGTAAACCATACTGTTTAGGAATTTGAATTTTTTCTTGAATTTGAACTAAATTATTGCGTAGTCTCAGTTCTGACACTCACATTGATGATGAGAATTTGATTTTACATTAAAATAAGGACAAAGCTAAACACTTAAGACTAAGTGAGAGACGGACATACAAAAAGAAAGAGAATAAATACTATGTTCCATGGCTTAGTCGTCCAAATCAGAACAAGCAAGATGCAGAGAAGTTCCTTTACATGCAAATCAGCAACAATATCTTCTTTGAATTTATGTAAGAGAATCATAGCAGAGCCTGAAAATTTAGTACAATCACATTTGCTTGTTTGACAACCAGATGTGAAGCTTTAGCTGCCTTTTGACAGGTGATCAAAAGATTCTCTCCCAAAGCTTGATGGGGGGAGTGTTCTACATTAAAACATATAGTGAATAGAAAAGAGTACCTAAAGGGTGGATGAAGGAGAGGTAAAGGTGTCTGGAGACAGTGTGATAGGCTTTATAGATGTTTTTTTCTGGAAGCAAAAAAAAGGTAGTGACTTGTCTGATATTTCAAAGATGATGAACGTAAACAAATGGGTGGATAGATTTGTTCGAAATGCAAAGTAAAAGTCAGTTGTACATCAGAAAATAAATGAAAAGGTTCATAGGAGATTGCACAGTAAATGACTAAGTGAGAATATTGCAGATGAATTTAATGTGTTTTGTTCTTTCCATCTGGAAACTTCGGAGACTGAAAGAACAAAACTATAAATGAGTGCTTTGGGGTTAGTCACTGGTACAAGCTATGGACTTGATTCTTTTCTCTCTGATGCTGGTGTAATACTGGAGTAACTCCTCAGAAGTGAAAGGAGCTATACTAATGTAAAATGTCTGGTAAAAGTCTGTCTACACTAGCAACTGTACATGTGTTCATGCGTGTGGTGTGCCATAATCCTCTTGTCCACACCTAAACCCCAGAAGCACGTGTCTGAAGGTGAGTACAGGGCGAGTAAGCTAGCATGCCTGAGGGGTGTAAGTACATGCCTCATCTGTGGCATGGCCCTGTTCCTTGTGGACAGGGGTAAAGTGTGTGTACAGGCCTCGAGTTTCAATAGTACTCTGCCCCCCTTCCCACAATACACCGAACTCTTTTTTTCCTGACTCTTTAAGGTCCATGTCCCCCTGTTTTCACTGTAGTAGCATGTTGCACTGATCAAATCAGAACAGCTTTCCACTACACTCTTTATAGATCAGTATAGGTGGCAATGAATTCAACTCCGCGAGCAGCCACCTGGCCTGCTGATCATACCTGGGTGCTGATCAATGTGTAGTTGGAGGACACCATCCTTCACACCTTCATCTGGAGTGGCAGGAACATTCACCTGTACTGGAACATTTCATGGAGGCTGGAGCAGGTGGGCATCCAGTGGACTCTGGCTTAGTTCCAGGAATGCATCAAGCACTTGAAACTCCTGTACTGGAAAGTCAAAAAGTCAGTGTTGCTCCAAGAGGGCTTGTTGTACACGTCCTTCCACACAGCGCTCAACTGGATGCTGTCAAGGGCTCCCAGTACAGCGCCTGAAGAGGCTCACAATCCCTTCCTCAACCCCATTGACCTCATTGTCTGATGAGATGCTGATGAGGGCCAGGGTGAGGAGGCAGCGGGGACCATGGATGATGCCTGTGAAGACCCAGGGGACAAGGATCATGTGATTCTGCACCTCTTCCCGGCAGAGCCAGCCCATCCCCCAACGAACCCCAGAAGGATTCTGAGCCATGGCAGAAACCAGAACCTGAGGCTAGTAAGGCCATGTCTACACTAACCGCTGGATCGGCGGGTAGTAATCGATCCCCGATCGCTCTGCCGTCGACTCCGGAACTCCACCACAGCAAGAGGCAGAAGCAGAGTTGACGGGGGAGTGCTGGCCGTCAATCCTGTGCCGTGAGGACACGAAGTAAGTGATTCTAAGTCGATCTAAGATACGTCAACTTCAGTTACGCTATTCTCATAGCTGAAGTTGTATATCTTAGATTGATTCCCCCGCACCCCCGGTGTAGACCAGGCCTAAGTTACAATTAACCCCCCACCCTCCCCACTAATATCCTCTCTTGCTCTGGTGTTAAATTCTTGGTTTTAATATCCAGGGCATTTGAAGTACTGTGCACTGACTTTTCCTCTCTAGATAATATGCTGTGCATTATGTCATGTCTCCGTGCATTTGAACTGCAGTGCTGAAGCCCCAGCAGTGTCACACCTCATCCCCTTATCGCACTTATCCAACTCTTCCCCTTCCATCCTGCCCCCACTCCAATCCATCCCAAAATGATCCCCAGTCAAAACAGTTATAAATCAATGATTTAATTGATTTCTGATAAACCACTATTGTGCATTTGGCTAAAGCTATTTCTTAAACAGATTATTAAGGAAATATCATTGTGTCCCTGTGTCTGTGCATTTATTGGCCAGTTGTCTGGCAGCGATGGTCTTGGGGCCATGCAGACCGGGGGAAGGGAGAGGACAGATTGGAAAAAACTTTTGGGTCTGGGAAAGTTGTAGGAAACTTGTAGTTGTTGTCTAAGTTAGTAACAGCTGTCTTTGTTCCTTGGAAGGTTACACAGTTTCAGTTCTTTTTCCGTCCCCTGGATCTTACCATCCCTTTACAAATGAGTTGCATGGAACAGGGGTAGGTGTGTGGTGGTAAGGTCTGGGAAGAGGAAGGGAACAGAGCACCATTATAGAAATCATTAGTTGTCTGAGGAAATATTAGTCACAGCAGTCCTTTCTCTCTTCAAAGATAAAAAATTTAACATTCCTTTGGATGGTATTCATGGTTGCATTCATTTAACTTTTTGAAATTTGTCGTTGAACTTCTAAAAAAAATATTTTTAATTTAGAATCATAGGGTATTTGTTGGTTTCAGAGTAGCAGCCGTGTTAGTCTGTATTCGCAAAAAGAAAAGGAGTACTTGTGGCACCTTAGAGAGACTAACAAATTTATTAGAGCATAAGCTTTCGTGAGCTACAGCTCACTTCATCGGATGCATTTGTTGGAAAATACAGAGGGGAGATTTATATACACACACAGAGAACATGAAACAATGGGTTTATCATACACACTGTAAGGAGAAAGAAAAGGAGTACTTGTGGCACCTTAGAGACGAGCAAATTCATCACATCGGATGAAGTGAGCTGTAGCTCATGAAAGCTTATGCTCTAATAAATTTGTTAGTCTCTAAGGTGCCACAAGTCCTCCTTTTCTTATTGCGAATACAGACTAACACGGCTGCTACTCTGAAAACTGTAAGGAGAGTGATCAATTAAGATAAGCCATCACCAGCAGCAGGGGGGGAAGGAGGAAAACCTTTCATGGTGACAAGCAAGGTAGGCTATTTCCAGCAGTTAACAAGAATATCTGAGGAACAGTGGGGGGTGGGGTGGGGGGGAGAAATAACATGGGGAAATAGTTTTACTTTGTGTAATGACTCATCCATTCCAAGTCTCTATTCAAGCCTAAGTTAATTGTATCCAGTTTGCAAATTAATTCCAATTCAGCAGTCTCTCATTGGAGTCTGTTTTTGAAGCTTTTTTGTTGAAGGATAGCCACTCTCAGGTCTGTAATCGAGTGACCAGAGAGATTGAAGTGTTCTCCAACTGGTTTTTGAATGTTATAATTCTTGACGTCTGATTTGTGTCCATTCATTCTTTTACGTAGAGACTGTCCAGTTTGACCAATGTACATGGCAGAGGGGCATTGCTGGCACATGATGGCATATATCACATTGGTAGATGTGCAGGTGAACGAGCCTCTGATAGTGTGGCTGATGTGATTAGGCCCTATGATGTTGTCCCCTGAATAGATATGTGGACAGAGTTGGCAATGGGCTTTGTTGCAAGGATAGGTTCTGGGTTAGTGGTTCTGTTGTGTGGTGTGTGGTTGCTGGTGAGTATTTGCTTCAGATTGGAGGGCTGTCTGTAAGCAAGGACTGGCCTGTCTCCCAAGATCTGTGAGAGTAATGGGTTGTCCTTCAGGATAGGTTGTAGATCCTTGATGATGCCTTGGAGAGGTTTTAGTTGGGGGCTGAAGGTGATGGCTCGTGGCGTTCTGTTATTTTCTTTGTTGGGCTTGTCCTGTAGTAGGTGACTTCTGGGTGTTTGTTGTATCCAAATGTTCCAAGTCTGGGGGGAGCAGCTACAAACAAGTTCCCAGAAACAAAGGCTAGTTAATGCCTCAGCAAGGTGTCAGCAAAATCAAATGACTGGTTAAGTGGCCATTCTTTGGCAGGAAAGAGGATATGAGCAAAAACCTACATCTTGACAAAGAAACAGCTAGGGATGTCCATCCACGTAGACTTTGTCTCCTGAATCTCAGCTGGCGATGATTCTCAAAGAAAAGAAAGGACTGTAAAAGGAGAGAGGAGATTCGCTAAATTTTTGCTCCTTTTTCTCTACCCATGGCTTCCACAACACCTGAATAACAAAGAAAACAGCTTTGGGCTGGGGAGGGATCCTGACTGAAAGATTCAGCCAATAAGACTGCTAAAACATGTGGTGTGAGAGACCTTTGCTTTGAATTCCTTCTAGCTTGTTAAGTTAAGAATTAGTTTTATTTTCTTTACCAATTGTGACTTTTATGCTTCGTTACTTGTAATCACTTAAAATCTCTCTCTCTGTAGTTAATAGACATGTTTTATTTAGACCAGTGTGTTTGGATTGAAATGTTTGGGAAACTTCATTTGGGATAACAGGGTTTGTGCTTATTGTTTTCTATTCATAAAATGAAGGACTTCATATGAGCGTGTATTGGTCAGGAGAGAGCTGGGCAGTACAAGGTGCACATTCCTGGAGGAAAGTCTGGGACTGGGAATTTGTTGCTGTTATCTCTGCAAAGTAATTCAAGGATGGCTGGCTCTAGCACTATTGCAGTGTAACTGTGAGTAATTTTCATGCTGGCAGCTGTGTGTGAGCAGACCAGGAGTGGTTGCTCTCATAGCAAAGCAGTGTAAAAGGCACCCCAGGTTGGAAAACTGAGGAGACACAGCTGTTCATTGGTCCAGATTTTACTCTGGATAATATCACAGTGTCCTCTCCCTACAATAGTATATAGGTAGCAATGGTCATTTTTGCATTCTCCCATGGATGCCTATGAGAGCATGTAGGTCTTGCTGGTTTCTTAAAAGTTTCCACTCGGGAGGTGAGAGCAAAATGATCCTTATAAAATCTCCTCTACCCTGTTTTAATTCTTTGTCCTTTTGTCACTCCAAGAGTTGCCCCTTGAATACTAAGGGGAGGAAGAATAATCTTGCATTTAAGACACAGGATTTGGAATCAGGAGATCAGACCCATTTTCAGCTTGATCACAAATGGGGACAAGTCTGTGACCTTGGTTAAGTCATTCTGTGCCTCAATGGCCCCATCTTTAAATAGGGATATTAATACTTCCCCACCTTGCAAGGCTGCTCTGAGGCTTGGCTCATTGTTTGTGAAGTATTTAGAGATTCTCAGGTAGAAAGTACAAAGTATTTATAACTGAGTATGATCCACACGCATTGTTACCCTAACCAATACTGTAATAGGGCCAAGTAGAAGGAGAAAGGAGCACTAGTAGTAAGAGCACAAAGGGTGATGTGGATCTCCTTCATTTCCTCCCCCTATTCACAATGATTATCCTGCATTAGCCTGCCCTGCCAGAACCTCACAGGTCTGTGATCGCGTAACCTGCAAGCCTGGAAATGTGCTTGTAGTCCAGGTTTTTGAGTCTACTGGAGTATGGATTGGTGAAGTTTTATTGTATGCACAGTGTATTGACTTCATATTTCAGTGAACATCAAGATTTATTGCACCTCAAGTTAAATATTGACCTTAAGTACGCCTCAGTAAATATTTACCTCTGGGTCAATATATCTTGATATTCATCTCAGCAGAAGTCAATATCTTTATTTTTTTGTAAATGGAAGATCATTGAAAGGAATACAAAAAAGACAAGTAAGAGTCAGCTGATAACAGCATGAAGTTGCTAACTCTGAAAAAAAACAATTGTGAGTGTGGAGAGGCAAAGTATGAAAACCAAAGGATAATTTTAGTTCTTTAAAAATATAAATAAAAATATGTGATAGGCTCATGCTTTGTAGAGAAAGCACACAGAACACAACTGCAGACCCTGGAGCATGTGTGTTTGAAAACCCAGGGGATAACTCACATACAATATGTAATCAAATTAGATAATGGATATAGATTCTATTTGGAAATAGAGTTGAAAAAATAATACATTGAGTAGTTCAAGAGGGAAATGTGGCTGGGGGAAAGCCTTCATAATACATATATAGAATGATTTGCAGGGGTCACAAAAATTAATTTGACAATGGAATCTGTGGACCAGTTCCATCCTATAAAGCATCGGAAATGTACATCCACATGTTCTGTGGTACTCCTTCTCATATACGCTGACAGTGCTCTACTTCTAATAATAGAACAGCCACTTCTACATTGGATAGAGTCATGAGGAGCCACAAAAGCATTAAACATGTTTAGATTGCAGTACAACACCTATTTTATGAACTAATTGGGGTCTGAGAAGTTAATAAAATAAAAAATTCATAAAATTGCACATCTCATAATAAGTTAACTAATAAATGTATACAGTGTACCTGATTTTTCTTTGAGAACTGCATCTCTTCTTTGCCACCAAATCTGTCTTGTTTTCAAACCTGCACACATCATTGAATGTTAGCTGAAGGATTGAAGTCATGTTCAACTGCGGAAAGATGTTTCAGAAAACCAATCATTCATAAGACTGACGTTCATAAAGTTGGGGTCCTACTGTATAAATACATGCTGTTTTCCTCCCTCATGTGGCAACTGCTGCATCATTAGGATATTGCACGACGTCTGTCTTGGATCCAAAAGAGAGAGCCACTTACCAGACTTCAGAGTAGCAGCCGTGTTAGTCTGTATTCGCAAAAAGAAAAGGAGTACTTGTGGCACCTTAGAGACTAACAAATTTATTAGAGGATAAGCTTTCGTGAGAAGTGAGCTGTAGCTCACGAAATCTTATGCTCAAATAAATTTGTTAGTCTCTAAGGTGCCACAAGTACGCCTTTTCTACTTACCAGACTGTAAAAGATGTGTAACTCAAGAATTACCGAGTAATGAAAAGTGATGTATGCAGTTTGACTACCACCACAGATGTCAAATTGCAGTTGATTTTAAGTAGTTCCAGTCCTTTTACATAGGCTTTGTGTAGATATGTGAGGTTAATTAATAGCTCTCTGAAGGGGGAATATAGCAAATTAAAACAAGCAAACAAAAACAAAAAGAGAGGGTAGTCGTATATCCAGATGGTCTATATCCCTAAAAAGAAAGAAATGAAGCAGATTTTGCCCATTTTACTGATGTTGTCTAAGACATATCCATAGGGTGCCATAATATATTATATAATATCCATATTTGCCACACTTTACTCCCATTTTTTTACTTTTTTTCCTCTCTCCATTGATTAAACACTTGGTTTGATGAAGTTACACACTCCATCTCCTTCTCTCATATCTGAGTTCTTATCAGAAAATTGCAGGAAATAAGGCAATTTTTTATTTGAAGAGCTCTCTCTTCTTCCTAATTCTAGGTCAGAATGGAGACTAACACTACTTACAAAAGTTGTATGCCGGGGTGGTGTAGCCATGTTGGTCCCAGGATGTTAGAGAGACAAGGTGGGTGAGCTCTTTTGTGTAAGCTCAAAAGCTTGTGTCTCAAGAGCTCCGTGTAAGGTCGAAAGCTTGTCTCCCTCACCAACTGAATTTGGTCCAATAAAAGATACTACCTCACCGACCTAGTCTCTGTAGCATTTACAAAAGTCAGCTACATCCTGAAAGAAAGGTGAACATTTTGTTTGAATAGCTGATGTTCATTCTCCAATATATCTGTTACAGTTGTAGATTTGCATAAGGGTAGAAAGTTGACATTGACAATATTATCTGATCATGTCATATCTCTGTGTGGTCTATTGTGCAAGCCATAGAGGAGGAAAAATAAGGGAAACATTGGATTTTAAGCAGTATTATGCTATTCCAGAACCTCAGGGTGATTATATAAAACTGAATGATACAGGGGATATAGGTGATATTACCTTATGGAAAGGAGCCAGAGGTGTAATTGAAGAAAACTGCTTGATATAATTAGTAATTTAAGAAAAGACATGCAAAGATTGTAAATTCTTCATAAAAGTACAGGAAATCAAAAGCAATACAGAGTACTTAAAAACATAAGATGAGAACTTAATATGCTACTAAGCAAAAAGGCAAGGTCACAAATAAAATTAGCTAAAAGAACCTTTTATGAAGAGGGCAACAAAGTTGACAAAATTCTGGCATATCTCCTTAAAAGGAAAGCCCTCAAGAAAGCAATTTGCAAATAAAAACTGAGAGGGGTATAATAAGAGATCCTAGATCTATTAAAATCTGCCTTTCAGGATTTCTGTACCAATTTTTGTACATCACAATATGAATATTCTATAGCTCAGATACAACAATATTATTTTAAAAAATAAAAATGGCAGTTCTGTCAGAAAACAATGTAAGTAGATTAGAGGAGCCACTATTTTAAATGGAGATTGAAAAGGCTATAGACAGGTTAAAATTTGCAAAAAGCCAGGACCAGATTTCTATACAGCCAAAATCTGTGAAAGTTTTAGGCAAGAACTTTTATATAAAATGTCTTTGCTGAAATTCTAAAAAAGAAATTCATGCAGAAAAGATGCAGCAAGCTACTATTGCATTGATTCACAGGGAAGGTAAACTCAGAAATGACTTGTGGCACCTTAGAGACTAACGAATTTATTAGAGCATAAGCTTTCATGAGCTACAGCTCACTTCATCGGATGCATTTGGTGGAAAAACTGCATTTGGTGTTTTTTCACCAAATGCATCCGATGAAGTGAGCTGTAGCTCATGAAAGCTTATGCTCTAATAAATTTGTTAGTCTCTAAGGTGCCACAAGTACTCCTTTTCTTTTTGCAAATACAGACTAACACGGCTGCTACTCTGAAACCTGTCAGAAATGACTGGTTCTTAACAATCAAGCTGTTTTAAATGTATGCTAATAAGATTGACAGTAATATGAGACTCTAATAAAAAAATTGATACTTTAAAGACCAAACAGGCTTTATTATAGGGAGGCACTTATCAGATAATCTATAACATACATTGAATTGCATTCATTCAGCCTGGTTGAAGAAACAAGAACTTGCTTTATCTCTTGATGCAGAGAAGGCTTTTGATTGAGTTGAGTGGCCAGTGTTAACAGACTGTCTTTCAAATCCTATTGCTTTGGTGTCTAGTTTAAAAAACACTGAGTGTCTTATGTTTAACCCAAGAGTTGGTATTCTGGTAATTGGCTCTTTTATTAAAGATTAATACCACTGAAGAGATATGAACTAGGGATGATCTTTGTCAATACTTATTTGTTCTAGCAGTAAAGCTGCTAGCTGGAAAAATTAGAGCTCATGTGACAACGAAAGGACCCAAAACTGAAACATAACACACAGCCTTTTATTCAGATGATATTTTAATGTATGTTATGTAAGTCATACCTTCAGTATTTTCAGTTCTTCAGGAGAATGTTAGTGTTAGCCAGCCGACAGGCTAAACAGTAAAATATTTTTAAATACTATTTAAATATTTTAAATATTTTTTTAAAACTGCCTATACTGACATCATATCATTTTACATGGTCCTTTATAAAATAAATTATTTAGATATATATGAAACTGATAAAACACCCAATTTGAAAGCAAACTGCCCTTCTCTTCTGCAGTAATTCCGGGAGGAGATGCTAGAGTCTAATTTTATATATATTAAAATTATATAACAATTAAATATCAATAATATTTGTTTGTTTTAGGTAAGATGATATCCTCTACAGAAAATCTGGCTGCCTCATATTTTTTACCTTTTCTGTATCCTCCCAATAAAAATATCCAAGATTTTCTTTGGAGAATTAGAAAACAGCTACTAGATCCTTATGAAACACCCTTGAGTTAAAAAATAAAATTCTAGTTACCCTCATAACTAGGAGCATTGTGCTCCTAACTTTAAGTAACATTATTGGGCAGCTAACTTGAGAATGCCTGCAGCTGTGAATAATGGAAAATAGAATTCTTACTGGATTCAGGTAGAAAAGGAAATAGTCTAATTTAAGGCCCTGATTCAACAAGTAAATACTTAAGCACATGCCTAACTTTAAGCATATTGAACTTGTTAAATCATGGTCTAAATCCTACTGTCACTTGGAACGCTTCCATGAAAATCTGAGCAGCTTGAATGTTCAAAGGTTCCCTCTGCTTTTCCCCAGACCACCTTCAATTGATATGATTCTCACAGAGTTTTCCTAGCATGCTTAGAAATGCTAAGAAGCTAACTGCTGGTTCTGAGTTCTTCACTGCTGTACTCTCTGTTCAGTCTCCATCGGGGTTTTTCACTGCATTTTATTTTACCCCCTGGTCAGTTTGTCGTGTCTCTTAAAGAGGTAATAGCAGTTTTGTTCCCAGTGCCTCCTTTGCCCTTTATAGCCACGAGAGCTGGTTGAAGACTGCATAAAAATTTGTCAAATAGTTTATCTGATGCATCCGATGAAGTGAGCTGTAGCTCACGAAAGCTTATGCTCTAATAAATTTGTTAGTCTCTAAGGTGCCACAAGTACTCCTTTTCTTTTTTGGGGAGTAATGTGTGCCATATTATTTGGCTAGCGCTATCTCCATTCCAGATCAGCCGCAGCCTAAAACTGAAAAATCTTTTTAAATCTAATTCTTTCTGCAATTCTGTACTTTATTCTAGTATGGTAATTATCATCCCATATGGAGACATTTTGTCTATATAATTTAGCAATAATTGCTAAATACATCCACGGTTGACACCATCATGATTATATCCAATTCTGGAAGAGTATGTGTACTCTTTTTCCATACCATGTCTAAAGGCCCAGTCCTGTAAGATACTGAGTAATATCATCTCCTATTGACTTCAATGGAAGTTGAGGGTGCTGAGCACTTTGCAGGTTTAGATCCTATTGGAACTCTATTTGATAACAACCACTCACATCATGGTGTGCAGACACATGAATGTAAGTGAATATATCATGCTATTGCTTGATGTTTATTATTGCTTTACTGTTATTTGTATAAAAGTTGTACATAGAGACTCCAAACAAAGGTTGGCTGGGCAATCTTCATTCTGGCATTTCCTAAGTTTTGAGTTCTTGACTTTGCCACCTTAATAAGTGTCTTTTAATGTAGTTTTTTTATGTAATATCTATAGTAAAGGATAAATAACATTAAAATATCTGAAAAGACTTCACCAGAAACAAGGATTTAACAAAAATCAAAATCTTTATTTAAAATAAATAAGAATTTGAGGCCTAAACAACTTGACAACAACCCTTTAACTAACCCAGACTCTTCCCGCAACTGTGTTGGCATTGATGGTGCTGGTGCGCAAAGACATTTTGGCATCATAGTCTTATACATGTTAAAGTTGTTATTAAACAAAAATAGCCAAGTCAATTTCAGCTCTTTACAAACTGCACTATAATAATTAGTGTTTGATAAAGGGAAAAGGACGAAAATCAATAGAGAAGAAAAATATTTGTACTCTTTTAGGAGGAATGGAAATGTAAAAAAAAAAAAAATCCTAGAAAAGTGTAGTTATGTTTCCTTTCAAGAAAATGAAGTAGAAACAAAGTAAACCGGCATCAATTGTTCAGAAACTCAATGTGCTAAAAGTGAAAATCTTTAGAAATAAATAAGATGGATAAAATCTACATTTGTTGTAAGGGGTAAAACAAATCTTTACTCAGAGCAGCAGTCAAGTTTGATAAGCAAATACATCAGTAATAATATCACAAATAAAACTACCATAGGCATGTGACTTTGCTGTTATGGCACAGGCATAACTCCTATTGTTTTCACTGGGAATTTTGTCTGCACAGGGACTGCTGGATTTAAGGATCTCCAGGATAGGTAATATAGGACCATATTTTACAAGCACAAAAATAAAAATCAGTGACAAGGTATTCTTTATAATTTTGTTCATTTTCCAGGGAATTGTTTTTTCCTCTGCACTGGTCAGTTTTGCACAAATCATGGTTCTGTTAAAATCAATGGGAGTTTTTTACTAAACTTTTATGAATAGCTAAAAATTAGAAAAAATGAGAGAACACATTGGGCAACAGTTGTTCCATACCAAATGTAATGCATATGGTACAGGGAGTAAATTCCAAAGAAAATCCATTCAAGCAAGGAGCATCAAAAAATTCAAGTGAGATCTTGAATGAGTTATTAAACAGCAAATGGTCTGAGGATAAAAGTAGAAAAACAGATACGAAAGGGAAAAGATCAGATGTGATGAGCTTTATTCTGTAGCTGTTTTGCCTTGCCTGTAATTTGGGTTGGAATTCATTTTGCACAGCGCATGCTATTCATAGGTTTTCTCACCACCATTTCCTCTGATGATTCAGGCTCCTATTGACTTAAATAGGAGCAAGAAACAAGGGCATTATAAAATAAGAGCCTGATGCTGGGAGGCATAACTGCTACTAAAGTGAACCGTAGTTTTGGGGGCTGAGCACTTCTTAGGATTAGGCTGTGAGAGACTAAAATCCCTAAAAGTTACTATGCACCTTTTGGACTTTCCATCATTTGTATGCTGTTAAAGTATCAATACTCTAAATGAAGATAGTGACATTTTTCTCCAGTTAAGCATTGTGTTTTTAACCATTAATTGAGGAGGCAGAAGTGTAACTCATCAGTTTTGCTGATCAGTTTCTCCAGATTATGTAGTAGAGTGATTTCCCCCCCGCCCCAGTTCACTGATTTCTTTAGTGATTTAATATTTGGAAGGAATTATTCATCATCTTAGAAGTAATTTAAAGTATGGCTTCGTTGTAAATATAAACATTCACAAATAAGGTTTGCTCACTTAGCGTGCACAGCCAGGGTGCTGGTTATTATAAACTGTTGTAGCCTGAAGTTGTTAACGTATGATGGGAGACATTACAAAATTATTTTGAATTATATGAAAAAAGATCCTGTTCCTAATGAACAAGTGTCCCCATTGCAAAACTTAGCACCATATTTGGGATTAATCCACCTCATTGACAAAAGAAGACAATGAGATAATGGTCATGGATATTGCACTACCCTCTCAACCCAGAAAGTGGTCCCTGTAAATATATTTATATATAATTATATCATAGAATCATAGAATATCAGGTTTGGAAGGAACCGCAGGAGGTCATCTAGTCCAACCCCCTTGCTCAAAGCAGGACCAATCCCCAATTTTTGCCCCAGATCCCTAAATGGTCCCCTCAAGGATTGAACTCACAACTCTGGGTTTAGCAGGCTCAAACCACTGAGCTATCCCTCCCCCCAAATATTATCCTTCTTTATTATACGTTAATCAAGCCCCTTATCAGCCATACCATTATTTTTCCTAGGCTGGTATGCCTGTAATTACTCAGATCATCCAGTTTATCCTTTTAAAATATTGGCATAACATTTGCTTTCTTCCATTTCTCGGAACTTCCCAGTGTTCCAAGACTTATTGAAAGTCAACATTAACAGTCCAGAGAGCAACTCATCCTGCTCTTTTAAAACTCTTGGATGCAAATTTATCTAGGCCTGATTATTTAAAAATGTATAACTTTAGTAGCTGCTGTTCAGCATCCTCCCTGAATTTCCGAGGTGTCTGGAATGGATTAGGGGCTTGAATCTGGGAATCCGAATCACCAGATAAGAATTTTCATTTGGGCAGGTAGTGTCCTCGTGCTTTGGTAACTGTTTCAGCTAGGAATGATGACAGGAACAACAAGAATAAAAATTGTATCAGAAACAACATGCAGTGTAAAAAAAAAAAGATCATTGTCTTTGCTAAATTTCTTTTTACTAGTTTTTACTACCAGAGTGTAGGTTATACCAGTGTATATCAACATAATATAAACAATAATATAGCAATATTAGAAAGATGTCCTGTTATTAAAGCCTACATAGTGCAAATATTAGGTAAAATTTTTTAGATTAGTCATATATGTGTGGAAGAAAATTATTACATAGTTTACTCTGGGAAATAATCCAGCCAAAGGGACAAGAAAACTTTGTGAATGACAAAAGATAAAGAAGTAGAACATATAGTTTTGTCATTTAGAGGGAGAAACTTAAAGGAACACATGAAGAAATATAGTAGAGTTCTCTTCTGATGTACAAGTAAGAATAATTAGAAGACATAAGCTAGTATTAGGAGCACGTTACAGATGTGCAGAAGGATACAATATGTAGTAACAATTTTCGGATTGTGGATGATTTCAACAGCAGTTTATTTGGGAAATGTATGAGCTTTGGTAGATGAGGAAATAAATAGCATTTATACATTATTACTTTCTGAAGGTTTCTCCATTTATCTGTGGTCAATATTTTTTCTTATTCAGTGATTAAAAGTGTAAGCAAATTAGAAATATTACGGAAGATTTCTGTCAGAGAAACGCTTCCAAAATAGACATGACTATTTATTAGATGTCACCACTATATCAAATTCTTACTCCAAATTAGAAGCTTTTTTTGCTTCAGAATCAGACTGAAATCAAAACATGCAGTTTTAGTTGTGTTGTCTCATAATTAATATATATAATTTCACAAACAATGTTATCAAAGAGATACATAATCTCTCTTCCTTTCCCATGCCACTAAATACTGTATGTCCTCATTAGCAATTCAATGTTAGCTGGAAATGCAAAAGATCATGCAAGTGTATCAGACAGAAAATGTCAAAGCTTTGTAAAATTCCACATAATGTTCCTAGGATTAAAATCATCATTCTCAAGACTGACCTATTTTGATAGTGGTTTCCTCTGACAGTTACACTGTTTAGTAGTTAGTCTTCAATCCAGCAAAGCATTTACTCATGTGTATAACTTTGATTAGTCTCAATGGGACTAATTGTTTGCTTAAAGCTAAGCTTTTGCCCAAATGCATTGCTGGATTGGGGCCTTAGACCCCACTATTCAGGAGGCTGATCGCCACCCCACTCCACAGATCTGCATGCAGAGGCAATCCTCTATGTGAGGATTTCCCCTTTTTACTGCAAAAGTCACTTCTGTGGGACCATTCCTCTCCATACGCTTTGTAACCTGCTGGGGACAGTGGTGCTAGAGGGAAACTAGATAAGCAGGGAGCAGGGCCAGAGGGATGGACATTATTCCCACTCCCGCCTCACAGAAATTAGGTGGAAAATGCCAGGCCCCATATGGCCCTGTTTGTCATCTCTGGGTACTGGTGGCAGCCATGGGGCAGCCCTGGTAGTGTGAGTTCAGTGTCTGAGGGTGGCACACTGTGAGGCCAGAGCCAGTATGGGGTCACTGGATTTACATAGCAGTTGGCCAGGGTCTCCTGTGAATTGTGGGGGATCTGTCAGCGTGGGGCTGGAAGCTGTTATCATGTGAGAGAAAACCCTGCTTCCCTGATGGGATGAAGTTGTGGGGGGGCTCCACAAGGGGATTCTTGTGTAGACTTCGTGCCTCCTCACATTAATTTTTCCAAACAGAGGGGTGACCTTGACCTCGGTTTTCTTCAAATACTGTTGAGCACTGCGAGCATATTCTTACTCATTTTCTAAAAATGTCAATAAAAGACTTTCTTTCAGAGGTACAGTGCTGGAACCCCAGATGCTACTGCATTGTGCCTGGGCAGCGGAAGAGTGAAACTGATCAGACCTAGTGTCCCTGTACTCACAGTGAAGAGCAAAAAGCAAACTGAACAAATGGTGTCAAAGAAATTTCTTTGACACCACTTTCATCCTTAATGATCCTCATGGTTCTGAGTGATACAGGTTTCAGATGACACCTTCTACAGTTTTAGTTTCTGAAGTTTATCTTTGAGGTTTTATTTATTTCTCCTTTTTAAACTGTTCCGTTTACTAACAATGGGACAAATCCCACTCTTGTCCTCCTGAAGCCAATGGGGGCACTAGTGTGGCATTAGAGCAAGGCAAGAGGTATTGGCAAAGTGTATAGCTGTCCTAAGCTATGACATAGATACAGTGATAGAGGCTCAGATCAGCCCTTCCTGTAGTAAAATCTTTTGTGCGGAGGAAGAGCTTTGGGAAGGTCTCCTGAGGGAATTCCTACCCTGTTACTCGGTTGGCTCAGGCAGGATTTGTCCCCTATCCATGGAAGGAGCCACAGGGAAAGCTCAAAAACTGGTGGATCCCCAAGGACCTGCATGAATCCCAGGGATGTCAAGAGTAACAAGAAGGGTTTCTTCAGGTATGTTGGCAACAAGAAGAAAGCCAAGGAAAGTGTGGGCCCCTTACTGAATGAGGGAGGCAAGCTAGTGACAGAGGATGTGGAAAAAGCTAATGTACTCAATGCTTTTTTTGCCTCTGTTTTCACTAACAAGGTCAGCTCCCAGACTGCTGTGCTGGGCATCACAAAATGGGGAAGAGATGGCCAGCCCTCTGTAGAGATAGAGGTGGTTAGGGACTATTTAGAAAAGCTGGACGTGCACAAGTCCATGGGGCCGGACGAATTGCATCCGAGAGTGCTGAGGGAATTGGCGGCTGTGATTGCAGAGCCCTTGGCCATTATCTTTGAAAACTCGTGGCGAACGGGGGAAGTCCCGGATGACTGGAAAAAGGCTAATGTAGTGCCCATCTTTAAAAAAGGGAAGAAGGAGGATCCTGGGAACTACAGGCCGGTCAGCCTCACCTCAGTCCCTGGAAAAATCATGGAGCAGGTCCTCAAAGAATCAATCCTGAAGCACTTAGAGGAGAGGAAAGTGATCAGGAACAGTCAGCATGGATTCACCAAGGGAAGGTCATGCCTGACTAATCTAATCGCCTTTTATGATGAGATTACTGGTTCTGTGGATGAAGGGAAAGCAGTGGATGTATTGTTTCTTGACTTTAGCAAAGCTTTTGACACGGTCTCCCACAGCATTCTTGTCAGCAAGTTAAGGAAGTATGGGCTGGATGAATGCACTATAAGGTGGGTAGAAAGCTGGCTAGATTGTCGGGCTCAACGGGTAGTGACCAATGGCTCCATGTCTAGTTGACAGCCGGTGTCAAGTGGAGTACCCCAGGGGTCGGTCCTGGGGCCCGTTTTGTTCAATATCTTCATAAATGATCTGGAGGATGGTGTGGATTGCACTCTCAGCAAATTTGCGGATGATACTAAACTGGGAGGAGTGGTAGATACGCTGGAGGGGAGGGACAGGATACAGAAGGACCTAGACAAATTGGAAGATTGGGCCAAAAGAAATCTAATGAGGTTCAATAAGGATAAGTGCAGGGTCCTGCACTTAGGATGGAAGAATCCAATGCACCGCTACAGACTAGGGTCCGAATGGCTCGGCAGCAGTTCTGCGGAAAAGGACCTAGGGGTGACAGTGGACGAGAAGCTGGATATGAGTCAGCAGTGTGCCCTTGTTGCCAAGAAGGCCAATGGCATTTTGGGTTGTATAAGTAGGGGCATAGCGAGCAGATCGAGGGACGTGATCGTTCCCCTCTATTCGACACTGGTGAGGCCTCATCTGGAGTACTGTGTCCAGTTTTGGGCCCCACACTACAAGAAGGATGTGGATAAATTGGAAAGAGTACAGCGAAGGGCAACAAAAATGATTAGGGGTCTAGAGCACATGACTTATGAGGAGAGGCTGAGGGAGCTGGGATTGTTTAGTCTGCAGAAGAGAAGAATGAGGGGGGATTTGATAGCTGCTTTCAACTACCTGAAAGGGGGTTTCAAAGAGGATGGCTCTAGACTGTTCTCAATGGTAGCAGATGACAGAACGAGGAGTAATGGTCTCAAGTTGCAATGGGGGAGGTTTAGATTGGATATTAGGAAAAACTTTTTCACTAAGAGGGTGGTGAAACACTGGAATGCGTTACCTAGGGAGGTGGTAGAATCTCCTTCCTTAGAGGTTTTTAAGGTCAGGCTTGACAAAGCCCTGGCTAGTATGATTTAACTGGGACTTGGTCCTGCTTTGAGCAGGGGGTTTGGACTAGATGACCTTCTGGGGTCCCTTCCAACCCTGATATTCTATGATTCTATGATTTGTGAAAGGCCAGGGCCAACTGTGCAGAAGCCCTATACCTCACTGCACTAGCTGTACCCCCTTTGGAATCCTCACTCCTGCCAGCACAGCTTCATTAAAGCCACACTATGGAGCTAGCCAGGAGGGTGGGGTTCCATGAAAAGACCCAGTGTCCTTTTCTCCCTAAAGTCCATGAGGTAAGAGACTCAAAGATGTGCCTCTCCCTGGGCTTGTGTTGGCTTGCACACATCACCGCAGCCTGCACAGTCTCTTCCAACCTCTCTCCCTGCACAGGCTCCCAGTGCAGATCACCCTCTGCTGGGTCTAGAGTAGGGGAAGGTGGTGTTATAGAGCAACACTGGGAGTGGGTCAATCGTGTGGAAGGGTCCCCCTCTGGGCACAGATCAAGAGGAGTGGTCCGGACCAGAAGAGTATAGCGTTGTTGAGGAGATGGTAGCCACATTTTAAACTCCTACTTTCAGTGGTTTGCAGTTTACACATTTGAGGATTAAGCTATTTCTCAGCCTAAGTCTGGGTGGGCAGATTCTGGCCATTAATTAAGGGATGTATTTTGATTTGTATGAGAAAGGACCTATGTAGTGCTCTGGGCACTTCTACAAAAAATTGTGTGAGCATTAAAACCAATGTTTCACATTTTTTTAAAAGTGCTCGTTTTTATGTTCTGTCTGTTTTAAAATATCAGACTTGCACCCTAATCCTGCACTTGATATCATGCAAGCAGACTGTTTGTGCTTACCCTGAAACAAACCATGCCATGTCTTGTGATAGGTGTTGTGTGAATAAAAAAAATCATCTGAAACCAGAGAAGAAAACTATTGATGACATATTTTTGAAAAACCCTGTAAACTTTGCTGTAAGGCAGTCGGTAACTCTTGTGGTAGATGATCTTTTTGGCATCTCCTGGCTTTATCTGTCTGAGTCATTTAAATTTCTAAAGCAACTATTACTTACCCCTGCCATCTGAGGAATTCCCTTTTCTCTGGAGAAGGACTTCCCTTGGTGATGCTAATTTACAATGCAAGATTGTCATGCTTTCCCTTACACTAAACACTGAAGAGCATATGTCTTTAGACATATTTCAATTGGAATTTTTTCACTCCTATAAAATAAGCTTTAATTGTTGATGATTTGTTGGACTTTCTTATACTTTTTATATAATATTAATTATTTTATTTGATAAATAAAATATGATTCATGGACAGACTTGTACACAGATGGTACGTCATAGCAGCTTTCATGCCAGCATTATATTCTGTTCCCCACACTGACTAAATTGTTGTACTGAAAACCATAAGAGGAAGTAAAATTTTACAACTACCTTTCTGATAATGGAATATTATAATGTTGCTGCCCATTTTTAATGAGACATATTGATCTAGTTATACATTATTTTTTGTTTTTTGTGTTTCAACTATTTGCATATAACACCGGATTTATTTATTATTAATCTATTTATATTGTAGTGGAGCCCAATATGTGCTAAACTGTGTATAGATAGATGTGAAGACACAGCTTTTTTTTCTTAAGTGAATTTAGTATTCAGGCAATTTACTAAACTGAGGATGGGACTCAATATCTGTTGAAGTCATTGTGTAACCCTGTTTTATCGCTCCCTTTCTTTCTTTCTCCTTGTTGTTTTTCTCCATTCATCCTCTGAATAAATATTTCCCTTTCCTATATTCATTGTACTCTTCTGATGTGTGTGTTTTTTTTCCCCTCTAAGGGGGTCAGAAGAGGTGCCCCTAGAGTGGAAGAGATTTTTCCGTGATATGTTCCTGTGCGCACCTTTTCTTGGCCAGAGCCGTCTGTAGAGCAGACTCTATCTTGGCCGTGAGGGCACTAAAATTACAGATAAATAGTGAGTGTAGGGCCTGGAGTTAAATAAGTATTTGCAGGATTGATCCCTTAGGGCCAGATTCTGACATCCTTGCGTTGTGTGATACCTTACTCAGTGAGTTGTTCCACTGAAAGCAATTACATATAACTCAGCAACTTAGTAATTACGTATCACTGTGTTGCACTGTTGCTTATAATGTAGAAACGGTCAGGATTGCAGCCCCATTGTGTTAAGTACTGTATACGCATACAAACTGATGAACCGTTACTCACATTGATTTCAATGGGATTACTCGTGTGAGTAACTGCTTACCAATGTGAATAAGGGCTTCACAGTGTGGCTGATTGAAGACGCTGTCACTGCCTTGAGGAGTTTCTGATCTAAGGGCCAGACTGCACCACCCTTACTCTTGTTGAGCATGACTTTACTCAGTGAGTGGTTTCATTGCACTGTAAAAAAGATAAACAAAAGAAATAGTATTTTTCAATTCACCTCGTACAAGTACTGTAGAGCAATCTCTTTTTGTAAGTTGCACTTTCACAATATGCAAAATTTTTTTTACATAACTGCCTCAAAAACAAAACAATGTAAAACTTTAGAGCCTACAAGTCCACTCAGTCCTACTTCTTGTTCAGCCAATTGCTAAGACAAACAAGTTTGTGTACATTTATGGGAGATAATGCTGCCCACTTCTTATTTACAATGTCATCTGAAAGTGAGAACAGATGTTCACATGGCACTGTTGTTGCAAGGTATTTACGTGCCAGATATGCTAAACACTTGTATGCCCCTTCATGCTTTGACATGTAGATTGCACTGTCTTTGGTTTATCTTTTACAGAGCAAATATTTGTAATGAAAAATAATATAAAGTGCGCACTCTACACTTTATAATCTGCGTTGTAATTGAAAGCAGTGTGTTTGAAAATGTAGAAAAACATCCAAAATATTTACAATAAAATTGAGCTATTACTGTTTAACAGTGTGATTAAATGGCGATTAATCAGTTTTTTTTAATCGTTTGACAGCCCTAATATAAAGTGACACACTCAATCGATTTCTCCTATTAAAAAGAATTCTTCTCAAAACCCCAAAATAAAAAAAGGTTACAATTCAGCAGCTCTTCAATCCCATTCAAAGATCACTGTTCGCAAGTCATCCACTCGAGAGTCATTAACCATTGTGTCCTATTTCCTTTAACCCCTGTTCCAGTGCCCCACTTTCCAGGCGGCCTACCCGAGAATTTCAAAGCCGCTTCTCTCCAATGAGTTTTCGTCTATAATCCCAAATCAGGTCTACTGCAAGAGGGCTCCCCGCATTGTATCAATCCACCGGGCCTCCTTGCCTGTCAGTCCTATCCCCGTTCAGTGGAACTTCCCTTCAGGACCAACCCCATGTCCCTGGGATCTTCCCACAGCAGCCCTCTGCTCTGGTCTTTTGCCAGAAGGCTCCCTGCAGTGTTACATGCCCCAGATCTCCTTGTCTGCAAGTCCTACTCCTGTTCCTCTGGACCTCCCTCCAGAGTCAACCCCTTGCTTATGAACCCATCTTACACTGACCATGCTGGTTCTTCTCCTTTTCCTAGGGGCCACTGCACAAGCCACCCTGCAACTTGGCAAGGTTCCCCAGCTCTAGCCAGTCCTCCAACCGTTTTCCTCAGAACTTATCACTTGCAGCTTATGGTTACTATTCTCCTTGTGGTTTCCTGCAGCTCCTTCTCTTAGGTCGGGTCTACACTTAAAAGTTAGGTAGACATATCTATGGTGATTAGGGGTGTGGAAAATCCTGCAGTCTGGCACAGTCCTTTCTGAAAATCTGGATGGATCAATGGAAGAATAGATTCATAGATACTAAGGTCAGAAGGGACCATTCTGATCATCTAGTCTGACCTCCTGCACAACGCAGGCCACAGAATCTCACCCACCCACTCCTGTGAAAAACCTCACCTATGTCTAAGCTATTGAAGTCCTCAAATTGTGGTTTAAAGACTTTAAGGATCAGAGAATCCTCCATCAAGTGACCCGTGCCCCATGCTACAGAGGAAGGCGAAAAACCTCCAGGGCCTCTTCCAATCTGCCTTGGAGGAAAATTCCTTCCCGACCCCAAATATGGCGATCAGCTAAACCCTGAGCATATGGGCAAGATTCACCAGCCAGATACTACAGAAAATTCTTTCCTGGGTAACTCAGATCCCACCCATCTAATACCCCATCACAGGGGACAAGGCCTATTTACCATGAATATTTAAAGATCAATTAATTGCCAAAATCACGTTATCCCATCCTACCATCTCTTCCATAAACTTATCAAGTTTAATCTTAAAGCCAGATAGATTTTTTGCCCCCACTGCTTCCCTTGGAAGGCTATTCCAAAACTTCTCTCCTCTGATGGTTAGAAACCTTCATCTAATTTCAAGTCTAAACTTCCTGTTTCTGTTGACCTAGCTGTTGTCGCTTGGGGAGGTGGAGTTTCTACAGTGACGGGTAAAACCCCTCCCATCACTGTAGGAAATGTCTACACTATGGTGCTACAGCACCTGTAGTGTGGATATGGACTTAGGCAATTCTCTGCTGTCCCTTCTGTGTCTTCTTTGGTCTCAAGTGGCTCTCGTCTGCCTTTCCGAGTCTTTCAGGCAGCTCTCGCTTCCCTTTTCCAGTCTTCCTCCACAGACCTCCTCCACATGCCCTCCTTTAAACCTAATGTGGGTCAGATGGCCAGTCATAGCTGCACTGGCCTCTTCCCTCTTAAAAGGCCAGTGTCCCACTGTGACAGTGTCACTGTTGATCTGGCTGAATTGAAATCGCCAGCCTTTCGCTGAAAGGATATGACAGTGTGTTTGTTTGAACATGAGGCTTGTAATGAGTTAGGCCACTTACAATCCTGTCTAACAAACTTGATCTCCATTGTATCTCTTTATTGAAATTAATTTTGTAGTCCTAGAATACTGTGTAAAGGAAGCTGCTTTGGAGCAGAGATCTGGTTGTAATTAAGGTGTGACATGCAGGAATTTCAGTAAGAGTAATTTCTTTTTATGGTGGTTGGGGGAGGGGGTCTTTACCCTGTACGTGACATGATTCAGGTTTTCAAAAAAGTTGTACCCATTTTAGGAATCAATATTCACAGCCTCCGGTAGCCACTATTGCCTGATGCTTAGTTTCATGACATAAGAAGTATGGTTGCATAGACAGGTTCTGCACTGGGCTGCTTGATCAGGCCTGCAATGTCATGAAGAAAGGGTTCCACATCTTTTCCATAGTCGGGTGATGCTGCGCGGCTGGGATAGAAACAGAAAACTCATGCGGGGACGATATTTTATTTCAAGTCCTAAGCCCTGGTTGGATGGATCTTGGCAAAGAGTGGATTTTCATGCATTGTATCCCATTCACATTAAAAAGCAGGAGAATATAGCTCCTTATCTTTGAAATTATTTGTCTAGTTATCAAAATTTACGCATCTTATGGAGTCCTCTCTTATCAGAAATTTCCTCTGCTTAATTCTCTATCTAGTTTCTATCATCAAATCTTCTCACCAGCCACATCATAAGGGCCATGAAATCCTATATGGGGTCTGCTATAACCACAGTTTTAATCTGTTGTAGAGAAATGTACAGCATATGTTATGTTTGATATTGGGTTTCACTTTATTTCAATGAAATGAAATCAAACAATTTTATGTTGTTTCTTTTAATTGCCTGTGAAGTTGGTTTGTCTAATTCTATAATATACTCTATAGAGCCAAATCCTGCTCCTCTTACCCAAGTGAGTATTGCCAGTGAGATTACTCATATGATTAAGATGGCACAATTTGGCCCTAAATATTGCTAAGAACTGCTGTTTTTGGCATTCTGGAATAACTTGTACCTGTGGGCTCACTTTTATTTACCTTATTTCAGTCTTAACACCTCCAAACATCATCTGTGTTGATCAGCATAAAAGATATCCATCTCTCCCTTCCAACCTATGTGTTACAGCATTAGTTTTCCTTGGGTAGTAAGTGATTTAATACTTGGGAATTTCCAGTTGATGTCAGACTGGAAAGAGAATCTGCCCAACAAGGCACATCTTCCAGACTGTGATGCCTGTCCCTCCCCCACAGCAGCTGCTTGCACAAATAGCCTCATTGAAGTCACCTGGACTACTCAGTCACTGCTCGCCAAAGTGAGTATGGGGTTCACAGTCTAGCCTAACTATTCGTTTTAAGAAAAACCACAATTCTATTGATGAGATCTATAAAAAATAAAACGTTAGTGCAAATCTAGCAGCTGTTAACTTGCTCCCACAGAACTCCCATTGACTTCACTGGGGACAGGATTGGGCCCCTTGCTCCCCGTATTGGATGTATTTCTGTTGACATTCTGCATCATGACTGTGCACAGGAAAGGAAAATAGGAAGCTGTGCTGGCATTGGCTTTATTAGAAGTATGAATCAATATTTCTCAAATGGAGAGGGACAACAGTGGTAGGGAAAATACATTTGATTTTCAAGCTTCTTCGAAGAACAGAAAAATTGAATTAGAAACTAGAAAAGAAATTGGCAGCAGCCTGTTACCATATTCCCATGTAGAACTACAGTGAATATTGACATGTGTTAATTCTGCTGGGAAAGCAGGATTGCATGGATAGGGAGCATTATGGCTGGCCCTCTGCAGGCACACAAGCTGGAGATCGTGCAATAAACCTGTCCCCCACCCCTTATGTCCTTGCATGGTGGCTACCCATTTGGTGGCTGGAAAGTATAGCCACTGTTCCTTGCTAGCAGAGCTAGTCTCACCAAAGGTAGCAGGAAGGATCATAGCTGAAGATGGGGCCATGGGCCTGTCCCTACTCCCCTGTGCACTGACCAATGGAACTGATAGGGCAGAGAGGGAAGTGGAACTGTATACATTTAAAGGATGACAAAGCTGCCACTGCTGTGTGTGATCCCTGGAGTCACTGGTGGAATCCTGGAAGAATCTGTAGCCTGCCCCTCCTGCTCCCAAGCCTTCCCAATGCCTTTAAGGCAAAATCCAGAGCCTGGCCTCAGTTCAGGGCTAGACACTAGGCAGCTGAATGGGTAGCTGGGGTGAAGGAATCCTGCCCTAGGCCACGAAGCTCCTCCATGCAGCTTGCTTGGGTATAGGGGTAGTTTCTTCAGCCATGCCCCTTCCCACCTCCTATGCAATGCCAGGTAGACAGCTTACATGCAGTGGAGCACACCACCCTGCACAGCTCCTTCTCCAGAGCCCTGCCTTGTGCAGTGCAATCACTTTGGCCCTACTGTCAGGGAGACTTCCACAGTCAAGGATGAGAGGGTTGGATTTAGCTTCGAGGCACAATCTAGCCCATAACAATTGTGTGCCATGCTTTTTCACTTGCATTTGACATTTGAAGCTGTACCTGTCATTGGGTTTCAGTTTGTTCTAATTAGATTTTCTTCTCTCTTTTCCCTTTATTTTCTCTCTCATTGGCCATACCTTCCTTACGGGATGTCAGCTAAAATACTTCCCGGATTTGTCTGCTCCATTAAGTGTTCATTTATTCAGTGATCCCCTTGGCTTGAAAAGGGACTTTTTTTTTTTTTTTTGTCCTGCTGATGGTTCTGCCAAGAGGTTTCTTTCAGTTTCTCAATGAATTTCTGTCTGATCTTGTATTTTCACCTGATTTTGAGTTAGGGTTTTTTGTTTGTTTGTATATTTAAACGTTGCTCTTTGGCTGATCCTGAGTTTCTGCATGGGGGTGAAATCCTGTTAGCCTTACTCAGATGTGTAATTCACTGAAGTTCATTTTGGATTGATTGCATGAGTAAAGTGAGCAAGATTTAGCTCTCAGCTTGTCCCATCAATGTATGTTGTAACTACTAAAAATAACATGGAGTTAACAGAGAAATGGGTCTTAACTTCAAAGCTGAATGTTAAAATGCTATGTGTTTGTTCAGAAAAATAATTGTTATTTAAATGACTTTACTATGGAGCCATTAAGTAAATTGACAGAGTTTCTTTCAAGTTTACGGAAATTGGAAAAAAGGTCAGACTCACTCTTCCTAGTGTAAAATACCAGAGAGGCCAAAATCTGCGTCCTCCTAGGCAGAGAAGTGAATTTTAGTTACACCCATGGGTCCATTCTTCCCTGGTGTAACTCCATTGACTTTCGAGCCTTCATGGTAGATTGAAAAGTGAAATTTTCACAGGGATTATAACATTTTTTCCAGGCTCTTGTAACATTGCGGTCTCAAAAGTCACAACTCACAATTTCACCCAAGGCATCAGACTATAGAAAAGCTCACCCTGGGAAGGAAACGTATAACTCATTTATTTTTCAGCCCAGAGGCCAATGGAGCACTGAATCTTTGCAGAGAACTGCCTTACTGTCTGCTGCTCAGCCCAGCTCTCAAACAGCACCCAGGTCACCTAAATCCCATCCCATAAACTGTTCTGGTCTAGTCTGCACAACCTTCCTGCTAGTTATTTTGAGAAGCTGATGGGGTTTGGGAAGCAGGAGGGACAGAAGTATAAAATCCAGCTTTTGGCAGATTGGCCACATGGGGCAGCGTTCATGATAACGCCCTGAGTCCCATCATGGTTGCTGCTGTTAACTTCCTCTCCAGCCCCCTTTATTTTGTCTCACATGAGCCATTGATTCTTTAGGAGGCACAAACCCAGAACAGTATCAGGAAAGTGGTGGAGCCTCTGCTGGCTCTAGACCTGGAGAAACTGGAGCTGTCGAGTTACTTGGGCCATGGGCTCTGCCTGTTACTCAGTGAGTGCATTTGTGGTTTTGCTATTGAAAGCAGGCAGCTGAGGGTAGGGGAGGAGGTAATTATAAGGTCTTTTATGCTGTATAAAGAAGGCCTGTTTGTGGGGCTTTGTTGTTGGTATTACGGTACACCTAGAGGCCCCACCGGAGATCAGGATGACATTGTGCTGGGTGCTGTACTGACACATAATATGAGAGAGAGCCTGGGCTTCAGTGAGCTTCCAGTCTGAATTGCCAAGGCAGGCAAGGCAGGTGGGTGGGGTAATGGTGAGACACAGAGGAGAAGTGACTTGCCCAAGGTCGCACAACAGGTCAGTGGCAGAGCCAGGAGCAGGAAGCTAGGGCCCTCTCTGGTGCCCTGGCCATTAGACTCTGCTGCCTCTTGCTGCTTGTTTCTTTACTTAAACTTCAAATGCTAAGTCTTGAGTTTTTCTGAGTGGCATCTTGTTTTTCAGAGGCCTTTGTGGGTGACTTGGGGTTGAGCACTGGAACTCTCTCCCGCCTTCATTACAGAGGCAGTGTTGATGCTTTACTATGGGGTGATAGTGGAACTGGCGAAAACAAGCAAACAGAACCCAAGCATTTTAAGCAGTTTGATTCAAAATCTCCTCCCCCTCACTGAATGGGATTTCACTTCCATGGCATGTGTGATGTCCTCATTCCACCAGTTCTTACCTGAGATCCTTCCAGGGATGGGCCAATATGAATTTCTAGGGTATGTCTGTGCTGTAAACCTGGGCTCAGACTCAGGTTTGAGCCCCAAACCCACTTCTGTCCACACAGAAAGCAGTCTGGACTTGGGCCCATGGACCGTACTGGGAGGGTGGGTCAGAGCCCAAGTCTTGCTTAGATCTGGTCCAAGCCCTGTCATTTTGCAGTGTGGACACAGGTCATGCTGCTTACTGCAGTATGGACTTTAGCATAGTTGTGAGTGCTGGGTTCAGCAACTGTAAACCCAGGTTTACAATGCAGTGTGGACAACAGAGTACAGGTTGGAAACATCTGAGACCACAAGCCAGGTCCCCCAGACCCATGTTTACATTGCAGTGGCAAAGTACCCCAATGTCAAGAAAACGAGCAGAAAAACTACTTTCTTTTGTGCATGGGATGGGAAATGTACAGAGGCCAAGCACCATACTGAAGGCCCATAGAGCCTCATATAGAGAACCCAGTCCCATGCCCAAACTACAACCCCATATTGCCTGTTCTGTTCCTGAGAATAGCACCCGAATATTGCAACGCAGAGCTTCAAAAATCAAAGCACTGCTAGAAACCAGGACCGCATATGTTCTGCTCGGGTAACCTCTGACCCTTGGCACATGACAGGCCTTTTAAAGGTGAGCGTGGGGCAGGCTCCTTGAGTACAGGGCCCTATCCAGGCTGCAGCATGCCCTGGAGGCAGCACTGAAGGAGTAAAGAGGTTTCTGTATACCACTGGAATGGCCATGCACCAGCTGAAATGTGAAACCCCTTAGTCAACACTTTTTTCAGTCCCCGACCCCTCACCTCCCGAGCTGCTGGCAAACTTGTTAATCAAACTGGAACTGGAGTGAGCCTTTCACAGGGGATTTTGGGAGCTGCCAGGTAGGCAAAAGCCTCACACTTCTGGGAAGGTTCCCCTGCTTGACTCTTGGCAGGATCCTGCATCTGCACCCCGAGGAGTACAATAATTTGTCTGTAGGTAAACAGGAGGGGCTGCTTGGGGACTCTCCTCCCCCCTCAATCAGCTCTGTTAAAAACTGTTTCTCTTCCCTGGACATGAGAAAGGGGCATGAACAGTAGTTGTTGCTGCTCTGCTGCTTCCCTGCCTCTTCTGCTGAGAACTGATTCCCAAAAAACCATGGGAACAGCTGAGCATGGTAAACAAGAGGAGAATTAACTCTCTGGTACCTTGATGTTTTGCTGAGCACTAAAGGGAAAAAAATATATTTTCCAAGCTTCCCAGCTTCAACAGTGACTTTCCTCTAAACTGCCACTGTGCTTCAAGTGTTGCACAATACCTCCAAAATGGCATTCTCAGGCTTTGGGAATAGCCCCCCTGCAGCAGTGTGAGGGTTTGTACCAGCTGAGCTCATCAGGAGTTTACCAGTGCATGAAGCAGGGGTAAGTCCTGATAAGTCCTCTTGGTGCCAACTCTGGCTTGCCCTTTTCTGTGCTTAGAGGAAGGCTTACCCACTAGCTTGGGACATGGGAGACCTGGGTTCAATTCCCTTCTCCATCATAGACTTCCTGTTTGGCCTTGGGCAAGTCACTTGCACTCTCTGTACAATGGGGATAACAACCCTGCCCTGCCTTCCAGGGTGTTATGAGGACAAATTCATTAAAGATGGTGAAACAGTCAGATACCAGGCAGGGAAATGGGAGCTATATAAGTATCTAAAAGAAGCAGTCAGCATGGGGATGGCTGCACCAAGGGCTGACCATTAATTGGAGCTATTGCTGAGCACAGACAAAGCCTCAGAAAATAAATAGTACATAATTCCCATCAGCCTTGATGTTTTTGCCTGCTGAGGCTGCTCTGGCTGCCTAACTTCCTATATTGGAATAAGCAAAAGTTGTAACTAATCTTTTAAATCTCTTGGTTGCCCGTTTGAATCCAGCCCTGGTGTTGGTAGTGGCAGAAAGTCATTCTGTATGACAGAGGCCTATGTAAAATGAGTTGCTCATCAGTCCAGTTCCTCAGATGAAGCATGACACTAGTTGGCAGCTTTGTCAAAAGAGTCACAGACTGCTTTGGGCCATGGAGGCTGGATTATCCTCTCCCCTCTGGAGGTGTTTTCACTGGGGCAGGGGTCAGAGATGCATCAGGAGGGCACAGCATGGGGGAAGCTCGGTTGAATATGAAGATGACCTTCCTGATGGTAAGACGTATTGATCTGTGGAATAGTCTCCCAAGGGAAGGGATTGGATTCTCCACTTCAGATCTGTGAATGCTGGTTGGAATGATGTACAAGTGGGAAGTCAGGAGTCAGTGGGTGCCTGCGATTCTTTTCTAGATTAAAATGCTGCTGACTGCTACATTTTTTGCATGGAGAATTTGATCAGTCTGGTTTAATTACACAGAAAATAATCCAAGTAAAATAAATCCATTCAGTAAATAGGAAACCAATTTAATGACTAAAAGTCAGGGGAGGGCATGGACATCTAAATGTTTATCCAAAGTGGCAGGGACATGTACAATTTTTTCTCGCAGGAAGTTTGGATTGAAGGAGATCTTTTTTAATATCCGCTCACTCTGATAGCCATGGAACCTCAGTGCCGATTTCTAGACAGTGTGCGGTAGCCCTTTTGTACTGGCCTGTAGCTCTGTTCTATTAAGGCAATCATATTGCTAAGGCTTTGTGTTTGCAACAGTGCAACTAATTAGATGTAGCTACCGTTGTGGCTAATGGCCCCAGTGCAGATAATGCCTAAGGTAGGATGTGCATGATGAATGTGAATGGAGAAGATGAATTGACCCACATGTCTGAGATGAGTAACCATGTGCAAATGCAAAGCAGCCAAACTGTTGATAATGTTAGGAGAACTCAACAGAGATTGTTGTCCAGAGAACAGAGTTCACGTGTGATTCAGAGATGTGTGGTCTGGAAGCAGCTGCAATAAATGAAAGAGAAGGGTGGAGGCAGTAGAGGTGAGTTCTTCGAAAGATGGCACGTGTAAGAATGATTTTAAGACAAATGAAGAAGTTAGGAGGACAGTAAAATGTGAAATCCAGGTTGTGGAATTTGCTACAATTGAGAAGATTACAGCGTGGGATGCTGTAGAAGGCAAACAGATGATAAGATGCCAAAGAAAATAATGCAGACACGACTAAGGTCAGTCCAATGTAGAAGCCAACCACTGACTTGATGGTTGGACATTGTATGGAGGGTGTGACCAGGTTGGGCTTAATGGAGGAACCAGTGTGTATCCTATCTCCTTGGTTTACTAGTTCTCCTCTATTGTCTGCATCCTACTTTGCCCATCTGCAACACTTGCAGCCTATCTTCCTGACTTCCTCTATGCCTCTCATCCATGCCCCACCCCTCAGATGTTTTAAGGTTTATTTAAGCTATGGCAGCCGGAGTCCAAATCCAAACAGACCTAGTGAGATTAATGTGACTGGGTCTCCCTTCTGAAGTTTACTGAATGCAAGAGAACTAAGCTTCACTTCTTAGCCAAGTTTTCCTATAAACTTCTCCCTCCAATGCCTCCTGCTACCATAGTGAGCATGGAAATGGTAGGGAGGGGGAGAGGTTTGCAGGCAAAGTAATTCTGTCCTCCACTTTTTTTAGGTAGAAATAACACTCTATACAATTTTACAGTAACTGTGTAAAATACCTTCATTTTACTCAGTCTGGCATTACAGCTGTGAGACTGAATCAGTTTTCCAGGAATTGGATGAGTGCAGTTGTATATAGAAATGGACAGGAGTTAGTTGTAGAGGTTTGTGGCCTGATTCCTTGCCACCTTGCAAGTCAGAATGGTGGTGTTTGTCACCTGCTTGGCACAAGTGGAAATAACCACAGAGGAGCAAGACAGTAGGGAACCAGACCTAAGGGAGTAAGTTTGGGTGTTATGTTGTTTACAGATAGCTGTTAGGCAAGTGATTTGGGGTTGGCATGGATGTTAATATTGCCTTAGCTAGTGATTACTTTTATTTTTGTTAACTGTGTTGATAGGAATTACACTTGAGCCATCTTGACTTAAATTAATGAAGGACAAAAGTCTGTGAGAGGGAAGTGCTAGCTCTACTACTAACCAAACACTTCTATTTATAAGGTCCAGGTATAGATACTGCAGTGCTGGAAAACACTGCATTCACAATTAGTATTATTTTAAACCTCTGTTTCACTTCCTCCATCATAGTCCATAAGTCTTGCTGCCAATAGAGCTAATTGAATGGAAATTTGTGTTAGAAATTAAGCATTCAAAACATGCTTGCCACCACAAAAGAACCATTATCCTTAATGGGAGCTCTGCGTGCATATTGAGTGAAGAATTCATCCTTTAGCTTTTAATTCCATATCATTTAGAAGTACCAAATCAACTGGTAGGAGTGTGTGTTTTGTTTTCATCATCCTAAAGTAGAAAACAATCAAATCATAATTAAGAAGAAATAATTATCAATCTACCCTTCTTGCTTTTCTTCTCCTTTTGGTATTCCAATAAATGGTTATGCACACATAGTCACAGAGCCAGAGTCAGTGATGAGCAGTATCTTGTGGCCAAACTCCAGTATTTAATCTTGCAGCACTTCAATCTAGATGTCTGGCAAGCTCACAAAATAGTTGATATGATGACTCTATAATTACCTCATTTTGTAAACATGCACTATTTAGCCGATAGCGCAAAATGCTCCTTCAGAGCTGTTACAGTTCATCAAGCAAATACTTATTTGGGCACAAAAATGTGTATTATTTACCTAATAGACTGAGATCTCATGTCAATCCTCAGTATGGAGCTAATTCATTGTTATTATGGAGCTAGATTGTGGCTTCAAGCCAGAGCCTGAATTGATTGGAGAAATCGGATGCATCATGCCAATTGGACCTTTGGGGAGAGCATACACAATAGCTACATTTGCTATAACAGGGTACAGCATATGGTCTTTATACCACGCCTTTTCCACTTTCTGGTGGAGAGGGCCACGGTCCTACTCATCCCTGAACCTGTGGTATTTCTAGTGCCACAGTTGGCACTAGAATTCCCCTGGTTCTTGTGTGCAGAGAACCTGGTTCTTCTTCGAGTGCTGTCCCTGTGGGTGCTCCACTTCAGGTGTCGGTGTGTCCCTGTGCTGCTGATCGGAGATTTTCGGTATCAGTGCCTGGTTGGGACACGCATGCACAGTAGCTGCCTTGCGGTACCACTGGTGCTTCATCTAGTGCTTGCGTGGCCCTCAGTTCCTTTTCAACTGTCCTCAGCTGCAGAAGGAACTCCAATGTCAGTATCAGAAAATAACGTAGAATAGATTTTAAAATAATTAGTTTTAGTTCTGCTAGTTAGATAGTTCATTGCTAGTCATAAGTTTCCGTTTAAGCAATTAGACTTTCCCTGTTAAAAAAACAAAACAAAACAAAACTCGGAGATTCCCCTCCATTTCTCTATTTAGTTGTACAAAAGTTGACCACAAAAATGCCAGGCTCGCCTGGGTTTAAAAGATGCTCTTTGTGCAAGGATGCTATGCCTGTCTCTGATGGACACTCGCAGTGCTTCCATTGCTTAGGGGAGGCACACATTCTTCAAAAATGCGCCCATTGAAGCAACCTCAAAACCAAAGCAAGGAGGGATAGGGATCTCAGACTTAAAATGATCCTTATGAAAAAATCCCTAACGCCACTGTCTGACTCTGGAAAAACCCCAATGAGAGACTCTCTGGGTGCCTCCTCCCTGAACAGAGCAAGTACCCTTTCCTCCAGAAAATCGAGGAAGAGGGAAACATCTCCCACACATGGAGAACCAGTAAAGAGAGATTGCTACCCTTGGTGCCGATGGCCAGCAGGATGAGCACATTTGATGCTCTGGGCACCTCCAGCACTGTCCGTACTAGGACCATGGCTGGCAGGGACAAAGACTTGAGTAGCAGGCACAAGTCAGCCTCCTCCTCCGTGGCACCGAATACTCCCAGGAAGGACACGGTGCTGACAGCGTCACCGACCACGATGCCACCTCCACTGGTGTCGACTTCTATGGAGCAGTTGCCTGAACAAGCTAAAACAGCAATACCGGCACCGAATAAGGCAACTCAAAAAGAGCTGCACCGACCGGACTGACCGCCCAGGCATGTGCACATAAAAGCATGGCACCAACGTCCGTGGTCTCGCGCTCCTTCATTCAACCATCAGACATGGCTGTATATTCCACTGCAGGGTCTCCTGTAGTTGGCACAGACAGTTCCCCAGTGCCAACAGCATTGAGACAGCAGGACTCACTGTCTTCTCCTCAATTTTCCCCGATGAGGAAGATGACCTGGAGGAGGGAGTCTTCTGCTCTGGACACTCATCCCCCTCAGGCACAAAACCATCGAAGTAGAGGGGAGGAGTTCAGAGAAAGGACTTTCCTTGTTTAAAAAGGACTCTACGGTAGAGAAGGAACCGAGGGGGGTTGGCCGTGCGGGTGTTAGATGAAGTGCCAACGGTACCACGAGACAGCTACTGCGCACGTGCATCCCTACCGGGTACTGCTACCGAAAATCTCTGATCAGCGGTGCAGGGATGCACCAATACCTGAAGTGGCACACCCACAGGGACATACATCTCGAAGAACTTCAGTTACTGCACAAGCTGAGTAACCTTCTCTTCAGGCGTGAAGGGAGGAAGTCTTCTTGGATGCTTCCTTTCACTGGCCCTATGTGACCCACAAAACTAAGCACAGTCTAGCCCATGATGTGTATATTAAACCATTAGGAAAACCATCCCTGCACCTGATTCTGCCTTTTCTTACACCTGTGCGGCTGCATTGACCTCAGAGGGAGTTGCATGGGTCTAACTAAGGGTGTGTGTGTGTGTGTGTGTGTGTGTGTGTGTGTGTGTGTGTGTGTGTGTGTGTGTGTGTGTTGCATGGGTCTAATAAAGGGGTGTGTGTATGTTGCATGGGTCTAACTAAGGGGTGTGTGTGTGTGTGAGAGAGAGAGAGAGAGACGTGCTTGAAATAGTGGTGAATTACAGCAGCGGTTTTATTTTTCACAGCTCTGAGAGGACTTGTTTCTTATTAGGGATTATAGCACGCTTCAGGATTTCATTTGAGCAAACACGGATTTTGAGTAATCATGCAAAAAATGTCTGAACCCATTAGCTTCTATTGTCTTGTCATCATAGTACTGAAAAATGTCCAAATTATTTGAAAATTAGTAAAAATTAGACCTGCACTGAGTGTGTTGTATGGCAATTTTAAACCTGGACACATTTCTATGACTGAGTTGTAAAGGATTTGAAAGGAGATGTATATAATAAAAACATTGAAAGACTTTTAATGCAGCTGCACTAGTTTGGGTGCCACTTAATACAAAAGGGATGCAAGTATGACTGCTTTCCAGTCTGGAATAAAAGTGACTACAGGAGCGCAAAATTTTTTTTTAAATTGTTTTGGGTCAACGAGAAATGACAATTTTGGACTTTTTTTTTCTTGACAAAACGAACCCTCTCTTCCTCCCCCATCCCCCAAATAATTTTGGATTGAATGAAAAAAATTGTTTGACCTAGGACAAAATGTTTAATTTGGGGGTATTGTTAATCTTTGTTCGTTTTTGTTAAATCTTTCTAAATTTCACAACAAAGCATATTTCAAAACAAAAAGTCAAAATACTTTGTTTAGAAAATGTTGAACCAAAACATTTTGAATATTTAGAATTCCCCCCTTCTGTGCAGTCGATATCATTGTGGTGTAAAGATTTGGGATGTGGCTGCAGAGGTTAAAGGGGTCACCCTACATATTGGAAACCTGGATTGCAAGGTCCATGTTTGCTACAGGCTGTAATGATCAGCTGGTTCTGGTTTCTATTGTATTAGTCATGTAATTTTAAAATAAGAATAATTTAGTTGCTTTATACAAGTAATTGTTGCTTTCAGGTGAAGAATGCCCCACCCATGGATCCCTGCAGAACTGGAGGGAAGGGGATTCCACATGGAGGCCCTTTTCCTTTAGCAACACTGCCCACCTTCTCCATCTTCAGCTTTCTATAGCCCTACCAGGGGCTTCTCTGACTGCAGCTGGCCCCATACCCACCCACCCTGCCGCCTCCCACTGGGCAAGAAGTATTTCCATACCTCCAAAGGGAAACTGCACATGTTACTGGAGCCTCTGTCTGTCACAATTGTACCGTATGACTTTGCCTTGCTAGTTTATAGGAGAATGTGTGATGGAGACCAGGTGCCCCTGCCTTATCTCCCCTATCCCACCTTCTTACAGTCCAAAGAGTCATGGAGATCTAGGTGAGGCAGCAGTCTCGGCCATATCTGTGCATCCCCCCTACAGGATTTGTAAGCACCTGCTTCCCTCAAATATTTTCTCCTTTAGTCAGCGTGCCCATGATTTGTTATTCATTTAGATCAATATATTTGTTTTTTGTGATAACTTTTAATCCACTGGAAATATCAAGATTGACTTAAAGGCAGCACATAAATAGAATGTATTTTGAAACAAGTATGCAATTTAATTTTTTTCTAGTTCGCTATTGGGCTAGTTGCTCAATTTATTTTAGTCCAATATGTATTATTATTTAGGATGGTACCCAGTAAATTAGTGATGTGACAATTAATTGAAAATGTTAAAATGTCAAAATTTTGGCAATGTACAGCTATCTTCCCAGGGATGAGATTGAGCTGTACTGCTCTCAATTTAAAAAGGTGTATATTTAGTACAGCTTTTTGTGTAACCATAGTGTATAATCTAGATTTGTTCTCATCCTCAATAGTAAGAATCTATAGCCATATTACTTATAAGTCTGTAAAAATTTTACAGAACTGGGCCAAGTTAAATACTGGTGTTATGCTAGTGATATCAGTGGAGTTATCTCCTGGCTGAATTTGGCCCTCTGGTTGTGTGCTTAAAATATTTAAGCATGATGTAGTAAGCCCCCTCCTTTTGTGTAATAGTGAATTCAAAAAATGAACTAAATGGGTGAATGAGTAACAATTTCATTCTTTAAAAGTAATTTGACCTGATCTGGAATAGATACCATTAAATATTCTGTCAGAAACTAGTTGGTCTCCATTGTTTATTAGTTTGCTGTTATGTTTAAAATACTGTGCACCAAATTCTGCTCTCAGTTACACGCAGGCAATCCCCTAGAAGTCAGGGGTATACATCCGCATAAATTCGATGAGGATATGACTCAGTGAATTGAATACATTAAGCTGTGGAACTGAAAGCATGAATAAGACATCTGTCTTCCTCTGTGCGTCTAATTATCTCTGTTCTCATAATGGTGCTCATCCTTCTAGTATTGGGGGTGATCCTGCTCTCACTGAAATCATTGGTGAAACTCCCATTTATCTTCAATAGGAGTATGGTTGAACTCTATAACCTATTTTACAGCACCAGGCCCCACTCCATGTGTGCATGTGGAGGTGAAATGGGACCTTCTGCAGGCAGAGACAATACATAATTCTTGATAGTGGGGAAGGAGCACAATGTAAAGGTTTAGGGGGGCACACGACCACCTCACATTGGTTTTCAAACTGTGGGGCACACACACCACCCCCCAGAAGGTGCGGAGGAATTTTTGGAGGGGTTGAGCCGTGACACTAAGCAGCTCGGGCTAGCCCCGTGCGGCAAGCGTCAGTTGGGCCAGCTCCGCGCAGTGGGGCTCAGAGTGGGAGTGCCACCTCCACCCCTGGACTCACCTCAGTGGGGCACCCAGCCTGTCTGGGTTGGGCACAGTGCAACCAAAAATCTGGAGAAGGCACCCTGCATGCTCCCCTGATGCATCGCCTCTGTCTGCAGGGGCACATGGGGTTCCAGGTCTGAGGACTTGGAAGGGCTGGGGAAGAGCCTGGATGTGGGGAAAGGAAGAGAGAAAAGCATCTGAGATGATACCAGCACTCTAGTCAGTTAACTAGCAATATCCTGTTTTAAATGTAACATAATCTCGATGCCCTAACCAATCTGAGACTTCATCTATGCTGCTATGTGCACCCACAATCTTGCTCACTTGCTTGTGGGTGTGAGCTAGGCCAGCCTACCCCGAGAGTCCATATTGCGGGGCCAGACACATGTCAAACCCTGTTTACCCACATCCACACTGATGCTCCTCATACACGTGCTTGGTACTGTGATTTGGGGATGGGGGGAGTTTCCCAGGGATTTTTTGCACTACACCACAACTAGAGCTGCTTTAGGAACTAGTTTTTGTTGAATAGTTGGAGTGCCTGTCTTTCTTGACCCCTGTGCAGAAGTCAGTGTAGCCCACCATCACATTTAGCTGAGGTTCTTCCACCTTGGCAGTTCTGTCCATTCAAAATGAGGTGCAAACCATGGATCCACTGGATGAGCTGCTCTCAGACATGGATATGTTAGATGACCTGCTCCTACTTGTGGGTGAATTGCTTATGCAGTGGAGTAGGTGTTCAGCAAGAGGCTGGATGGCATTTCAGAGCATTTTCTGAAGTATGGGCAGCAACACTACTCTGAGAACAAGGATAGTTCATTCATGGCAGACTGGACAGACATGAATGCTGCTATTGCCTTGAAAGCTTCCATGCTCATGCACTGTTCCAACTTTACGAAGGACACAGTGCAATGAACTAACCCTCTCACCTTCCCAGTGATGCATTTAGTGAAAGGTCACAAGCTTTAGTTCATGAGATTTCTTCCCCATGAAGTCTGGTTTGCTCACAACGGCTTGAATATGCCCATTAAATTCTGCGAATGAAGGAGGAACCTGAAGCAAAAGATTAAATTTGATGAACATCTAAGTCAGCTGGAAATGTAAAGTTTTGTGACAGCATGATCCAGCTATGGTGCAGCATGAGTTCATTCCGATTGTGATTCTTTTTGGGAGAAAAAGGGCCATAACAAGCTATAAGTTCTATTGAGAATTAGGCCAGAGAGAGGAGGAGAAAGGAGAGCGGAGGTATGGGAACGAATCAGGACAGCTGTAATGCTGTGCTTTTGAGAGGTTTGCAGGGAGGTCGGAAAGTATCTGAAAGAGCAGGAGAAAGAAAAAGGAGAACCCAGAAACAAAGCATATGATGAGATGCTTTTCCTTCCTGTCCACACAAAATGATTCTGAGATGGGAGAGTGCGGACACTAATTTATTATGACAAATGATGCATTGCTGTTTTGCTTTCCCAGAGAACCAATCAGATACAGCTTTCTGCCCAGAATTCTGCAGACTTCCTTTCGAGGTGGGTTTACCATCCCATCACATGTTGTTCAGATAAGGTCATATGACCTTGTGGAAAAACAGCCTCACTCTGTGGCTGTAGTCACAGACCATGTTCTCTTTCACACAAGAGGACTGTCTGCACCTGTATAAAGTACCTACTGGTCCAAGTGAAATAGGCAAACTTTCCAACATTCAGTGTTGCGCTTGGATCTTTCTGTGAGGAAAAGATTTTAATGTTCAGAATTCTCCCACATGCTTTGTAACAGCCACTGCCCTTCAGATTTCACCTTCATCTCTGAGCATATAAAAAAAAGTGATGATAATTAAATGCATGCTAGCTTGAGTTATAAATATTGCTGGGGGAGAAAGGATGGTATGTATTTTGAGCTCTGAGCTTGCTGATTTGGAGGGGAGTATCCAAGTGTAACTTTATCACCCTCGTGGCCAAGATGGAGCCTGCTCTGCAGGCAGCTCTGGCCAAGAGAAGGTGCATTCAAGAATGCAGCAGGGAAAGTCCCTTCCGCCCCAGGGGCACCTGTTCCAACCCCCTTAAAGTGAACACACACACACACACCAGAAAAGTACAGTGCATATAGGAAAGGGAAATGTTTATTTACAGAGGGGTGAAAGGAGAAAAACGGGGAAATATAGGGGGAGCGGTAAAATAGGGTTGCATTCAACTTAAGATCCCACAGGCCCAGTGGTAGCACAGTCGGAAAGGGCAGACACTGAGCAATGTGTCTGCACATTGAGTTCAGGAATCCTGGGGCCTTTGGTTCTCCTGGTTGTCTTTGGCACCAGTAAACTTCCCCCAACAAGCCCTTCCAGTGCCGTCTTCTGCCACTCTCTGCAAAGCCACACAGAGTGACAACCGCCCCACTTAATTAGCTGACAGCCTCCCTCCTGATTCCCAATGCAAAGTCACAAGCCCCAGTACTCATGGCCCCATGCAGCTCTGGGCAGCAGTGATACTGGGTCCAGCTCCAGCCTGTCCTCCTCGGGCGATTCCTCCATGGCACAGTGCTCGTCCTGGGGTGTCCCCAGTCAGCCACTCTGTCCTTCCCAGGCTTCAGGCAGGTCTTGACTGCTTCACTCTGTGAGTGCCTGCTCACTGCAGCCCTTCTGTCCGGAGCTCCAAACACACCCCCCCTGTCGCTCTTCCCTCTCTCTGCTCCCCCTCCCACCAATAGCATTTCCTCCTTCTGTAACAATCAACACCCGCCCCCCCCATAAAAAGATTTAAAGGGGCCATGCTCTCTAAACCCCAAAGGGGTTACACAAGGAATGTTATACATGGGCACGTTCCCCCTATTTTCCTTCATTCTCCACCTCCCCTGCATGAGTACTGTCATACAGCTGGCAACCAGACATATTTCCTCCTCTTTCTGCCTGCAGATCATAATCTCCTGGCCTCCAACAGCCTCTGGAGTTTGAGGGCCTTCAGCAGGTTTAGGATTCTGACATCTGTGCTGCCCCCTTAAATGCAGAAAGAGAAATGTTCCCTTACTCCCTATAGGAAGTCAGATATTACCTGTCTGTTCTCTGGGCATGCTTTGATGTCTTGGCCTGGATGACATGACCAGAGAAGAGCTCACCCAAGCCCTTACCCTGATGACGAACTGGAGGAAGGGGTTGACAATTACAAATATGCTACTTGTAAACGTCCTTAAAATACCAAACACATTTAATTGACATTTTACTGTAAGTGCTAATTAAATCTGAGCAATGCAGTTATGGGAATGGGTCATTCTGAGACCTGTGGTATATTGCACCATGTGGTGTGTATGTGGATTAGAAATCCTTTGAAAACAGTAGGCCAAACCCTCTCTTGCTTATACTGATGTACCTCAATGCAGACTTCAATGCTGATTGCTTGGGAGGGGCTGGTTTATTGGCTGTTGAGTTTTTCTTTTTTCTTTGCATGGTAGCTTACTGCAGGGTTAATTCTGATGAAGAGTATTTTAGGTTCTGTCAAAGGCACCTATCATATTAGATAGGCACTCTTTTGTATATTTTAGTCTAAATCTAAATAATTCCACCAAGTAATTGAGAACAGAATGTGGATGGATATTGCACATGCACTGTAGCTGCATTTCAGAATTCTAAACTTCAGGTTGTTTGCACTATTTTATAAATCTATTACCAATTACATTCTTTTAAATCACAGCTGACTTTGAAGTAGAAAATGATGTCCCAAAGGGCCAGGCTCTTATCTCAGTTACTCCCCTGTAAATTTAGAGTAACTTTGCTGAAGTCCACAGTTAGCACTATTTTCATGCAGTCTCTATGCTCTGTAGGCCAGACTCCACTGACACCAGTTTTACCGTGGAGTAAATCCACTGACTTCACTAAAGTTACTCCTGGTATGTATTGGTGCAAGTAAACACAGAATCCAAATTTCTGAGCACAGTGATGAGAATTGTGAGTGGACCCTATGTGGAGAGTGTACCATCACACAGCCAGGCCTAATGTGGCCCAGTGGAGAGGAATCTTATTGTTAAGACACTGGACTGGGACTCAGGAGCTATGCCTTCAATTCCCAGCTTTGTTACAAGTTTCTTGTGTCAGTATGGTCCAGTCAGTCACTTTATCTCTAAGTTCCTCACTTGTTTAATGGGGATACTAATACTTATCTTATTTGGAGCCTATATACTATAATAACAAAACAAAAAGCCCACCACATCCACAATAGTTTTCTCTATTTCATCTAACTCCCTTCTTTGTAGAGCTTGATGTTATGGTAATATGTTCAGTATGGGTTGATATTATATTGTACATTTGGATTACCTCAATGAATACATAGTAGTCTTTATGAATAAAGAAGTTAGTACTTTAATGTTTAGCAAATGTTTTAGCCTAATGTACTGCCATAGTCCCTTTTAAATTAGCTAACATATTATACATTAAATATTGAAGTGATCTAGTCTGAGCAAGACGATATGTCAATGTTACACAACAGCTGAATGCTAGATGCATTTTAGAGGCCCAATGAAGGAGGAGAGATGCTACATCTTTGGGAACTCAGCCTGACTTTCAATCAAATAGCTGATCTGAAATGCCGAACACAAACTGCATTTCATAGCTAGTCCTTGATTGAACACTTTGAACCTGATCAGAATATAATTTGTTTTGGTATTACAAGAATCACTTATATTAGCATTTCCAGGAGATCAATAACAGATTTTAATGCATACTAATAAAAGAGCTCCTAAGTCCAAATATGTCTTAATTTTCACAAGAGAAGCACAGTTCTTGTTAATAAAATATCTTTGTTGAATGGGAAGCAGTGAAATCGAGTAGTGTTTTCACACAAATGGCTCAGAATTATGCTAACAAATTCTGCAAAATAAAACCACACTAATCATTTTCACAGCTGTGGGAACATTTAAATTGCTCATCCTAGGGAAAATGCTTGTTTGTGGGAAAATCTTCACATCTTGCTGAATTTTGTTGTTGCTGCTATTTGGTGTTTACTGCAATGTGTTTTTTTCTTAATGACAATAAAAATCTCCTAATGAATTCGATATCACAGAAGTTTGTTGCCTGTCTGCATACATTATCTTTTTCTGTGAATTTATAACAGATACCAATCCTACATAAGAGATAATCGTAAATTGGGTATCGATTGATTATGTGTACCATACACAGCATCTGTCTCTCTAGAAATTTTGATCAGAGGACATACCATTGCTACATAAATGCCATTCACAGCAGTTTAAGAATGGGAAGAACCTTTTATCCAGATATTCCCACCCCTTCTCAAACACATACTGTGGGCACGGTGCTTAGCATATTGGAGCCCTGATCCTGGTGGGGGCCCATGGATGCTATTGTAATATAATACTTTTAAAATTGATATGCTCATATTAAAAGGTCCATATTTATTACTGGGTTACAGTTTGTTTTTTCACAGTTTATTCTTAATTTCCTCCACCATTTTGTTAATCATAGGAGCAGGTTCAATCGACTGAAATTCTGTGCATCTTCCACACTTTAGGAGCCAAAACATACCCTGAAAACTTGATATTGGTGAGATTGTGCAGCATTGCAGTGCCTCCACAATGTGGAAGCTGGAAAGAGATCTTACTGATTCCATCCTGTCATTCCCCACACTTCTATCCTTGCACAATAATGGCTGCTTCTTCTCCATAACAACCAGCCACACATTTGAGGGCCCATGACTTGTGATTAATTCTCCTCAAATAATATAAAGTAGCACAAGAATTTTAAAACAAGGATTCATGTGACCTCTCTAAACTTTACTGACTATCATGTGTTCCAGAAAATCGTTCTGACTAGCCTCCGTGTGAGGTTCCTTTTTGTGACAGTAATAGCAATACTCATTCAAAGTGTCTGGGATGGTTTTGCTATCAAAACCCTAAGTCTGACCAAACTAACTATGAAAAAAGATTTGTGCCTTTCCCATTTATCATATAAAATATTGGTTTTTAATGTCTTTCTCTTTCAAATCACTCAAAACAGTTTGAGTGCTCTGGGTTCCATTTAGAATGTGACAAGTAATAGGCTTGCTGTGTGAATGTGAATATTGAACTTTCATAATGGGGCTCTGACTTCTATAGCTTAGACTTTCTTATGTACAGGAAACATTAAAACTTATATAGTGCCTTGCAGCTATGTAGCATATATAGCCAAATATATATATTACAAATGTATATACAATATTGCCAACCTCAAGTGATAAAAAATCATGAGTCAGAGCCTTCAAAATCATGAGATTGGCCCAAAAATTGAGATTTTTTTTCTATATTGTGTTATGTGTTGGTCCTGTCTTTTGATTTTTGAGCTCCCCCTGCCCATCAACAGTGTGTGCATATGACAATTAGTGTTGCTCACTCTCCTAAATTTATTGGGTAAAGTGATTTTGGCCCTTGCTGCAGGAGCTCTCACCTGCACATCTCTCCATCCCCTGCCCAGCAATTAATCCTCTCCCTCATTCCTCACATCAGTTTTGTCCCCATCAGTTCAACCCCCATCATCATCAGTTCAGCCCTCCCCCAGCCTCACTTCTTCTCTTGGGGTTCTTCACCCCCCCATCTCATTGGCTGGGGGGCCAGCAGTAAGGTCCTCTGCCCCTTCTCAGTTTGGGGAAGCTCCAGAAGCTCTTCATACTCTTCTGTCCCTTCCCAGGCTGGTGTTGCAGGGGGGAGGAATAACAGTGCTGTCCTGTCCCCATTATTCACAGGAGGGGGAAGAGGAGGTGGGATGGAGGTGCACTGAACTACTGGGCTCTTTACACCTTCAGCCCCCACCCTTCCTGTAAGTACAGCCAGCAGAGGGGAGAGACTGGGCCAGCTGCTTGAAGGGCTGAACTTCACAAGGGGGCGGAAGCTTCTCAAGTTGTCATGAGATGAGCTCCAGCCCCACCTGGAATCCCATCACTGATGGAAAAACCACAAGAGTGGGCAATACCGTGTATAAGTAAGCCTTACAACATAGGCACTCATTAGCCATGTAATTCATGCAGCCTGAAGCCGTAGAGGTAAGGAGCTCGCTCTTCAGACCTTTTGGTGAACAGGGAGAAGAGCTACCCAGAGCTGATTCAGAACTCTGGATACACAGAGGCTTCATGGGGATAGGTGCTCTCTACTGCCATTTGTTGGTGAGCAAGGGGAAGCTACTAAATGGGCCAGGCCTCATTTGCATTTCAGTTATGTGGCAGCTGGTGACATTTTGGTCAAAGGACAGTTACATCTTAAATTTGGGTGAAAACACTGTTATCCCTGTCAGGAAATGAAAGGGCAAGAGAATAGCACCAATATATCCTTGTGAGTGGTCACTTTGATCAAAATGTAATCTGGCACAGTGGGTAGCAGAGAGTGGTGAAAGTCCCAGATCTAGAGAGAAAGAGACTCCAGTTTTTTGGTGAGAGTGCCTCAGTGGTACGGGCTCTGTTCAGAGGCGTAGATGCCACAGATCTCTCTAAAGAGGCAGCACTGGATGGCATGGAGGATACAGCAGTGGCTTTGAGGAAGCTTTTATTGACGCTGCAGAGGGCAGCAACGTAGTTGAGGAGCTCTGGTGAGGGCCCTCTACCCAGCAGTTGAAGTTGTAATCACTTCAGCTGGGCCAGGTAGTAGAGCCCCTGGAGCAGACCAGATAGCACTTCCCTTAGGGGCTGGAGATGGACCTGCCCAAACTGTGGACTCTGCCAACTCCAGATTGCAAGCAGTGAGTGGGGATGCAGTGGAGGAGAGGCACAAGGAAAATGGCTATTGCAGGAACACATTCCCTTGTTGGACATTCATGCTGTGTAAGGAGGATTGAGTATGAGCCTATTCCAGGACATCCAGGGGCAGCGCGAGGGAGGAGGGACATGTTACTTTATAGAAATATAAAGCTATTGTTTATTATTGCTGTCTCTCCCAGGTTTATTCTGTTTCCTTTTTTTCCCCTAAGAAAGTTCTCATTTTATACTGGTTATTACTCAGAGATTGCAAGAGGCCAAATATTGCCTTTGAGGTTTTCCCAGGGAGGGTTTCCTAGGTTTCTGAGTGGGGGGTCTCAAGCCAGTAAAGCTCAAGCTTTCAGAAGAAACCCCAGAATATTTGAACCTGGTCCTTTTTCCTGCCAGTAACACTGGCAGAAGGGTTACAATGCCCACTTATTATAGGGAAAATGAGGCACAAAGTCATTGTGATTTTTTTCCAAGGTCCCACAGCAAGTCAAGGGTAGGGATAGAACCCGATCTGGATCTAAGTTCTGTGCCCTCACAACTGGACAATCCCGCCTTCCCTATTTGCATAACACTAATAGAAACAGTGTTAGTATTGTTTTCAGATGGACTCAGTCTGTTTTTCAGTCATTTGTTCAGTTTACATGCAAGACTTGACTGGGATCTGAAATTCTCTTTGCCGATGAAAGCCCCAAAACAAACAAAGGAGTGCTGTGCAGTCATTCTGCACAGAGGGCAATATTAGTGTAAGCTCCTTATCACTAAAAAAAAGAAAAGATGGCTGGAAATAGTTCCTGCAGAGTTAGTTCCTCAGTGCTGTCTGCCACTTGCAGCCTCTCTCACCTGCACTTGTCCTGAGTCGACACACTGGGTATAATCCACTCAGCTGTGGGGAGGGATTTTCCTCTCTAATTCTAATGTTACCATTAGAATTTCACAACACTGCAATTGAAAAATACACACACATACACACACAATTTTATCTTCATAGGGATAAGGACAGCATCACTGAGATGCGGTTACAATTACTGAGACTGACGGTGCAATTCACAATACATATTCCAACTAGTCCCTGTGAGCGCAGGACCAGCGCAGAGCTGGTGCTGTGTCAGCTCTTCTCCTGAGCAGCCTCTGCTGTCAAAGCTCCTTGGAAGAATCCTGCACATCTGCCTTCCATGGGGATTAATCTGTGTTCCAAGTACAGCTGCCCCCGTGAATGCAGGGGCTTTCAAGTTGTAACTGTTATGTTATACAGAAGTTGAATGCATGACTTTAACTCTTCCCCATCACACACAGCAACAGGAAATACCAATAAGTATTTGTGACCTGGCTGACTCATAGACATATGCACATTTCACTATTGTAAATCAGTGGTCCTCAAGCGGAGGTGTGTGTACCCCTGGGGGTCTGCAGAAGTCTTCCAGGGAGTACATCACTCATCTAGATATTTGCTTCATTTTACTTGGGGCTACATAAAAAGCACTAGCGAGGTCAGTACAAACTAGAATTTCATACAGACAATGAATGACTTGTTGATACTGCTCTATATACTATACACTGAAATGTAAGTACAATATTTATAATCCAGTTGATTTATTTTATAATTATATGGTAAAATTGAGAAAGTAAGCAATTTTTCAGTAATAGTATGCTTTGACCCTTTTCTATTTTTATGTCTGATTGTACCACCTCAATGTCAGTTTACCTGATGAGTCTTAAACAGCAGATGGTATTAGGAAGTAGAGCCCTGTGTGGGACTGTTTTTTTTTAATCCTGCTGCCATCCTGCCCCCCAATACCCACTCCCAGTCCCACATTGTTTCTTGCATTTTTATCCTGCTATCACTCACAAAAACCTTAGATCCTGTAAATCCCGCATGAGAGACAGATTCCCCCATGCTACTACAAAGCAAAAAACAAACAAAAAATGGTTGGTTAATATATATTATATATAAACAGAATTCAGATACAATTTTTACCACTAAAAGAATAAAAAAAAATCTTGCTTAAACCATGTGAAAAAATACTTTAACTCCTGTTATAATACACATCAAATCTCTTTCTATCCCTCGCTTAAATATAAGTATTAAAATCTTCATTTAAAAAAAAGAAACACGTGCATTATATTGCTGAAATTCTATTTCTGACCAATTGATGAGAGATTGAGTTTTCCCGCAAATTACCACTGTCTGATTTTTTTCCCGCCACCTAATCCCGCCAACAACAAAGTACATTTTACCTGCTCCCAGTATCATGGCTGTGGGTCCTCTGAGATCCCAGTCCTGTATCAGGTCTATAGTAGGCAGTATATCATAGGTTCTTTACACAGGCTCCTTCAACTCTTTGTCCATATACCTCTATAATTTCTTTTGAAACCAGTGAAATTCAATTAAATAAACTACATTAATGCAACATAATAGCTAAAATTTTGCACACACGGAAAAATAAAAGTTGACAGTTGTCACAGCTAGTCATCACCAGGTATTGAAGGGTCTGTGCTGTTCAGAAAAGACAAATATAGGTAAAGGTGGTGGGTTAGCATTGTATGTTAATGAGGAGGTAGACTGTAAAGAAATTCGAAGTGATGCAATGGATAAAATGGAGTCTATTTGCATCAACATCACTTTGGGGAAGAAAGTTACCAGAGGCTCCCCTGGGATCGTGCTTGGGGTGTGTTACAGACCCCCAGAATCTGACTTGGATATGGATAGAGACCTCTTTTAATATTTTTAATGAAATAAATACTACTTGGAATTGTGTGATTATGAGAGAATTTAACTTCCCAGATATAGATTGGAGGACAAGTGCTACTATTAATACTAGGGCCCAGATTTTCCTAGGTATAAGAGCTGACGGATTTCTTCACCAAATAGTCGCCGAACCTACAAGAGGTAATGCCCTTTTAGATATGGTATTGGTGAGTAGTGAGGACCTCACAGAAGAACTGGTTGTAGGAGACAACCTTGGTTCGAGTGATCATGAGCTAATTCTGTTTAAACTAAATGAAAGGATAAACCAAAATAGATCTGCAACTAGGGCCCTTGATTTCAAAAGGAAAAACCTGAAATATTAAGGTTTTAAATCCAGATGCTCCGTAAGCGGAGTCGATGCCAAGCACGACCTGAGTGCGAGGATGGGTATAGGCGAGGTGGGAGGCAGCCAGAAATATCCCTTGGACTTCGGCCAGCTGAGCTGAGGCATGGCTTGGGAGGAGTTCGGCCCGGAACGTTTCACATCGTTGGCAAAACATTCCAGCGTGAGGGGAGGGGGCTGTGCCCCCGTCGGACACGATCTATGGCTCAAATGCACTAAACTCCGCTAGGCTGGGATTCTCCTTAATTGTGGAGCTTGGACTTAACTTCCATTGGCTAAAGGCTTCTTGTGCTATGAACACTAGTTTTTCCCAGGTGGCTGAGGAACCGTGAAACTGTGGGGCTGGAGTAAAAGATAGCCAGGGGATAAGCTGCACGTGGGGCCCCTTGAGCTGTACATGAGTTAACTGAGCCCAGGGGGCGGCCAGCTTATCCCCAAGAAGCATTTGTCCTACTGACCCATACCGGTGCTCTGGACCGTTAAAAGCGTGTGTGCTATGGTGTACCGCTTGATTCTCCTGGGTAATGACGGTGCTGACGCCATGGGCTGTGACTGATAACTCAATGAGGACTGGGTTGCTTGGGTTCCACCGATAGAGGGTTGGGTTAGAGTAAAGGCATGCCGCTAAACTGTATATGGCCTGATTAGCTTCCTCGGTCCAGAGTAGTCGTTTGCTTTCTGCAAATTGCTGGATGGTGGAAAGTGCGTTGACCAAAGTGGCTGGGAGGAAAGCTTGGTGATAGTTAAGTCTTCTGAATACCTTCTGAAGTTGGTTTCGGGGGGGGGGGGATGTGAATCCCCACTGCAAACTGTGGCTGCAGTGCATGGTACGAGGAATGTTGGAGGATTCCCTCCCGAACGTTAAACCCCAAAAACTGGAAGGAGGTTGTCGGCTGCAGGAAGCTTTTTACTTCCCACCCGTCGTCATGTAGGGTCTGAAGGACCTGATCTGTGAGAATTTGGACAGGGCTGGGATCAAGGCCACAAATGAAAATGTCGTTGACATAATGGACGACTTCAAATCCGGGCTGGGGCAAAATGACCTCGAGGGTCCGACTTAGGGCCTCAGTGGCGCAGGCAGGCAAGTTTCAGTACCCCTGGGGGCAGACCTGCCACTGATACTGGGCACCCTCATAGGCAAAATTAAGAAATCCTTGTGGGTCATAAAGGGGGATCTGATAAAACATATCTTTAAGATCGAGGGTACATGCCCATTTGGCCTGATGATTAAGCAGGACACGTTCAATTGCGGGTAGATCCCAATGACTTGCAAACGCGATAGCTTCAATATGTTGATTAGCCGACCGATAGTCAATGACCATATGGAACTCATGAGGCTTGTGGGGTTTTGGAATGCCCCATGCGCTGGACAGGTATCGACTAGTGGTAACCCGGCAGATATGCTGGGCACTCTCAAACTGGGTTAAAAGTTGATTAATAGAGGCTTTTCCCTTGGGGGGGTGGGAGTGGGGATAGGTTGATACCTCCATTGGGTCAGGTAACTTGCACGGGGCTCGTGGGGTTTAACAATTAAAGTAGCAGGTAGGGCTTGAACAATGGCAGGGACCAATTTAAAAGTCCTTAATTCACTTACTCCAAGAATGGCCTGATCCCCCAAGAGAGCAGTAAACTGAACGGGGCTGCCTTGAAGGGTGGCTTTTACTTTGACCTCGGGTCGGAATTTGATACTATTGAGTCCCTGGATGTGAATGACGTGGCCAGTGCGTTTATGGGGTATGGACGGAGGAATGACGGACACTTGGGTGCCCGTATCTAATAAAAATTGAACCTCCTGATTATCGGGGATAACAAGGGGAAAATATGGCCTGGAATCATGAGACCAGGCGTCAGCCGCCATTACACACTCGGTCCCATGTCGTTTCCCTGCTGTGAATTTTCTGGATAATCTTCCCAACCCAAGGTTATGGCCATCTGTTTTTGTTGTGCAGGAGTTAATTTATGGGCAGCGTCCTTACTAAGCCCCCCTTTATTGAGTAAGAACCCAAAAATCTTTCGTTCCATATAGGAGCATTCCGGATACTTAGGTTTGGCCCCGGGGGTGACGACACCGGCGGCTGCCACGGCGGGTCGGGGAGTAGGCCATTTTAGCCGGTCCATGGCCTGAAACAGTGAAGTTACCGGTCGTCCCTGGATTCCGCGCAGCCACAGCAGGGTGCCTGTGTCCCCAAGGGGCTACTATCAAGCGCTATGTCTACAGCCTGCTCATTTACAAGGATGCTGGCGGGGTCAGTGACATGGCAGTAGGCTTGATACGGGGGTAATTGTTGTAGTGCCTGCATTAGCCCCAGGGGTGTTTGTATTGGATCCCAATAAATGAGAGAGGCCCCAGCAATAGTATAAACCAAACTGCTGGGGGTGGATATGCCTTCTGGTGGAAGCTGAAATGCTTGGGGGCTATTTTGGATTTGTAAATATGCGGCCGCCAGTACAGAGATTGGCCAAACTGGGGCGACAAGAAGAATTCCTCGGGCAGTTCCTCTAGACCAAGCTGCGCTTCGGGAGAGGAGGGTTGCCTCTTCCCGATATACTAATTCCTGACCAAAGTCCAGAATGAGCCGCTCTAACCAGGCAAATACTGGTTCATTTGGCTCTCGGCCGGTGTCATTGATAAACTCCTTAATCTCTGCCTTACAGTGGGTGCGCCATTCAAAGGTGGTGGTTTGCGCTCCGGTTGGGTCTACCTTAGTGCGCGTCAACCGCACCGGCATGGCTTCAACAATTGGGCTGGAGTCTGGTTTCTCTGGACTTCTCTCGAGGGGGGGAGTTTCTAGAGCTGGGTACAAACTGGGAGTGGATGGGTATGGTGGGGGAGGGTGTTCGTGGCTTTCGGGCGGTGACAGTGGATCGGGAGATTTAGAGGGTTCAATTAATTCTCGTGCGGTGGAAGTTAGGGCTCCCATAACCACAGTTAGCTTATCCAGAGCCAAACCCAAGATTTTATGATAGGCGCTGACTATGGCTTCTGGTTTATATTGGTCAGGGCGGAATTTTTTGGCATCTTTCTGTCCTCCAACTCCTGTAAAAGTTGAATTACGAGTTCGTGAGCAGGGCCCCCGCATGGGAGCCGGGGGGTCGGAGTGGTGGTTGGACAAGTGCCCCCAGCTGCCTTTAAGATTTTTTGGGCATCCTTCCATAACCGAGATGGGTCGGTGCTGGCTCCAGCGTCCCCAGTTTTCAGACTGGTTGGTGGCGGGGCTCTGCGGGAGTTAAACGAAGTCCCATGTGGCAGGTTAAAAGATAACCCACCGCAGCCATGGATAGATCGACGGTATAGGTTTGGCTGGAATAACCGGTCCTGATGATAGCGTTCCAAGTTAATGTGTTAGGGTGTCCCTGGTCAAGTAAAACATGATACTGGAGGTGGTTAAACTCGTCCTCAGGGTCCTGTCAGTGGTCATGGTTCGCCATGGACAATCAATGGGACTTGTCAGGGGGCTTTTAACAGGGTTTGTGTTTTCCTGTTCGTGACGCCATGTCTGTGGCACTAGCGGGCTTGGGAATTATTTTACTGGGTAAAACACAAACCCACTGACAAGTGAATTGATAAAAATGCACAGCAGCAATGTTTATTGGATAAACAAAGTTGCGCGGTGGCTGGGGAATAGAGTGAACAGTTTGCCCATAGACAATTCAAATTATACAACCTCTTAGGCAAAGGGGAAGGAGGGGGAGTTACAGACTTAAAGGTGATGGGAAAAGTTACATACATACCACACATCCGAGCCAACTGACCAGCAGTGCAGACATCAATCGCATGGTAGGCATAGGGTAAGTTACAAAGAACACGACACGACATGGGCCGATGCTAACGGGAGGGTTATCTCGACCGAGGGATGATCAGTCTCCTTGGCGTACATGCGGAAAATCCCCCCGTTTCGCTTGTTGGCTGCTGTATTTTATGGGGCTTTGTTGGGGTCGTGTCATTTTGCTATAGGTCGCTTAGCTTTTCCGCCTTCCGGGTTGGGGTCTTTTACATCAGCGGGTCTGCTTTTGGTTCTCTGCACACGACACCTTTGATTTATACACTTGACATGCTTTTTCGCCTCCCGAGTCCCGGGTTGGCGCCCTTTATGTTAGCAGGCTCCTTTTGGTGTATGTGACAAGAACCTGCTGTAAGATGGGAGGGTTTTGTTGTTTCTTGTGGTGGGCCGACAATTGGCCAGCCCGGTTGTTTACATTGGGTTGTGACACTAACCTGATCTCTCTCTTTAAGAAGATAACTGATTTTTTCAGACAAAAGAAATGCAGTAGATCTAATCTATGTGGATTTCAGTAAGGCATTTGATACAGTTCCAAATGGAAAGGAGTACTTGTGGCAGACTCTAATACTTAGAGACTATTATTAGAGCATAAACTTTATTTTTTTAATTTTAATTTAATAAACTTATTAAAATATATTAAAAATATAATTTATAATTTAACTTTATTAAATTATAAATTTATAAATTATATATTTATAAATATTTATATATTTATATATAAAATATATAATTTATAATTTTATTATTTTAATTTTAATTTAATAAATTTATTAGAGCATAAGCTTTCGTGAGCTACAGCTCACTTCATCGGATGCATTTGGTGGAAAAAACAGAGGGGAGATTGAGAACATTGAGAACACACAGAGAACATGAAACAATGGTTTATCATACACACTGTAAGGAGAGTGATCACTTAAGATAAGCCATCACCAGCAGCAGGGAGGGGAAAGGAGCAAAACCTTAAGTTATTAGTTAAATTGGAGAAGATGGGAATTAATATGAGAATTGAAAGTTGGTTAAGGAACTGGTTAAAGGGGAGACTACAATGGGTCATGCTGAAAGATGAACTCTTAGACTGGAAGGAAGTTATTAGTGAAGTTCCTCAGGGATCAGTCTTAGGACCAATCTTATTTAACATTTTTATTAATGACCTTACCACAAAAAAGTGATCACAGGATGATTATAAGCTGTAAATGTAATGTGGCCATGAAAAAGGCTAATGCAGTCCTGCAATGCATCAGGTGAGGTATTTGTACTAGAGATAGGAAGTGTTATTGCCATTATACAAGGCATCTGGAGTACTGTGTACAATTCTAGTCTCCCACATTTAAGAAAGATGGATTCAAACTGGAACAGGTGCAGAGAAGGGCTACTAGGATGATCTGAGGAATGGAAAACCTACCTTATGAGATGAGATTCAAAGAGCTTGGCTTGTTTCGCCTACCCAAAGGAAGGCTGAGAGGAGGCATGATTGCTCTCTATAGAGGGTTGATTGCTCTCATCAGAGGGTTAAATATCAGGGAGGGAGAGCTGTTATTTAAATTAAGCACTAATGTTGGCACAAGAACAAATGGATGTAAATTGGCCATTAATCGTTTAATTTCAAGCCTAAATTTATCAGAAGAGTGAAGTTCTGGAACAGTCTTACAAGGGGAGCAGTGGGGGCAAAAAACCTAACAGGCTTCAAAACTGAGTTTGATAAGTTTATGGAGGGGATGGTAGGAGGAAACTGCCTACATTGGCATGTAGCCTATCATGCATTCCTACAACTACAATACCCACCTGCTGAAGTGAAGAAACAGATTGACAGAGCCAGAAGAGTACCCAGAAGTCACCTACTACAGGACAGGCCCAACAAAGAAAATAACAGAACGCCACTAGCCATCACCTTCAGCCCCCAACTAAAACCTCTCCAACGCATCATCAAGGATCTACAACCTATCCTGAAGGACGACCCATCACTCACAGATCTTGGGAGACAGGCCAGTCCTTGCTTACAGACAGCCCCCCAATCTGAAGCAAATACACACCAGCAACCACACACCACACAACAGAACCACTAACCCAGGAACCTATCCTTGCAACAAAGCCCGTTGCCAACTCTGTCCACATATCTATTCAGGGGATACCATCATAGGGCCTAATCACATCAGCCACACTATCAGAGGCTCGTTCACCTGCGCATCTACCAATGTGATATATGCCATCATGTGCCAGCAATGCCCCTCTGCCATGTACATTGGCCAAACTGGACAGTCTCTACGTAAAAGAATGAATGGACACAAATCAGACCTCAAGAATTATAACATTCAAAAACCAGTTGGAGAACACTTCAATCTCTCTGGTCACTCGATTACAGACCTAAGAGTGGCTATCCTTCAACAAAAAATCTTCAAAAACAGACTCCAAGGAGAGACTGCTGAATTGGAATTAATTTGCAAACTGGATACAATTAATTTAGGCTTGAATAGAGACTGGGAATGGATGAGTCATTACACAAAGTAAAACTATTTCCCCATGTTATTTCTCCCCCCCCCACCCCCCACTGTTCCTCAGATATTCTTGTTAACTCCTGGAATTAGCCTACCTTGCTTGTCACCATGAAAGGTTTTCCTCCCCCCCCCCCCCGCTGCTGGTGATGGAATATCTTAAGTGATCACTCTCCTTACAGTGTGTATGATAAACCCATTGTTTCATGTTCTCTGTGTGTGTGTATATAAATCTCCCCTCTGTATTTTCCACCAAATGCATCCGATGAAGTGAGCTGTAGCTCACGAAAGCTTATGCTCTAATAAATTTGTTAGTCTCTAAGGTGCCACAAGTACTCCTTTTCTTTTTGCGAATACAGACTAACACGGCTGCTACTATGAAACCTGCTATTAGCAAATATCCCCAATGGACTGTGATGGGACACTATACAGGGAGGGCTCTAAATTACCATAGAGAATTCTTTCCCAGGTGTCTGGCTGGTGGGTCTTGCCGAAATGCTCAGGGTCCAACTGACCACTATGTTTAGGATTGGGGCTGGGGTTAGCCCTGTATGCAGGTGGCACTGGGTGTGGGGGAGACAGCCCCAGACCTGGGAGGCATGGGGAGGGTGAGTCCTGCAAGGTGAGCGTGGCTTGGGCAAGCCCTTAGCCATCCTTTTTTTACTTTAAGAAATATGCTCACCCAGGTGGGGTGGGGGCGGTGTCACGATCTCTTCTCTCCTGGAGCCGGGATGAGAACCATTTCTTTCTCTAGCTTGTTCTCTTCCCACCCTCCGGTGGTGGCTTGCATTACTGCGCCTGACCAGACAGGTTCTCCGCAGCAGCTAATGCTACCTTCCCGCCTAGAGGGTCTGAGATTAATGCATGTTAAAAAAATTAATGTGTTAATTGTGCTGTGCATTACTCACACGCATTAACGGCAGCCCTAAATACTAATAATTAATTGGCAGCCCTAAATATTACCAATGTTCAGGGGGACCAAATTACAATTGCTATGGAAACCATAACTTTTAATTTCTTAAAAAGAAAAGGAGTACTTGTGGCACCTTAGAGACTAACAAATTTAAATTTGTTAGATGCCACAAGTACTCCTTTTCTTTTTGCGAATACAGACTAACACGGCTGCTACTCTGAAACCTTTGAATTTCTTGACTTTCATACATGTAAAATCTTTCCCATGTCTAATGTGAAGTTTTTCCTTATGTTCCTGTCAAGAGTTCAGTTTCTTTCTTTGGTTATGTATTTCTTATTAATTGGAGCTTCTTATTGCCTTATTGTTTCCCTCACTGTCATTTGGCCATGTTGGAATCTAGAATTATAAAGTTTTTCCGTCTTGTTCTTTATCTGCAGGAACAAACTTACTAATGCAAAAAGCAATTTAGATGCCATCCAAAAGTTTGTATTAACGTTCTATTTGCTGATGACTTCAAATCTAGAAAGGTTATATAAAGCTGAAACTACATTAGCCTTTGTATGGAGTACTAACCATTTGCTAATGATTTAAGAGTGACAGTTTACTGTCCCTGAATGCTTCATCTTGTTTAATAGCTTTTAAATTAGTAGAATAAATGCTGCTAATAAAAAAATCATTAAAATTGCATACAGTATTGGCTTATTACATGGTGGAGATTTTGCAAAAATATACTTTATGATTAAACCTAACAGTGGTATTTGGAGTTGATTTAGGATTCATAGGATACACTTGGTTTGCACATAGTAAGTACTATCTCGGGAATATAAATCTAAATAAAATGTAGCTAAATACAAACCATATTAGCTCAGAGGGATTAAGTTATATCTCATTGTTTTTCCGACATTGTAAAGTAGGTTTCAAATTCAGCATTATTATTAATAACAATACTGGCATACCAGGGAAGATGGGGATCCAATGCCCCAGTGGAAGGAATGGCTCTTTGTGGATCCTGCTGAGTTTTACTAGATTCTCCCTTTCATCTCAGATCAGGCTTGCCAAAAGAGGAAGAGATGCCTTTCACTATGAGAGAATAAGTCATAGACTTTGGGGTACATTTTCCAGTCTCCTGCAGATTTGTCCTCAGAAAAGCTGCATGTAGCAACATTTTAGTTTATCTGTAATTCATGCATTTATTTTAAAAATTAAAAGTTGTTTACTACTTTGTTTGCCTTCCTAGGGGCTTCTGAAGTGCTTTTCATTGTAACGAACCAAAGTCTTAGGATCTCTTGAGCTTAAGATCTTTTGAGTTTAGGATGTCAGAAATTGAACAATTTAAAAACTTTTATTTTATTACCAACCCCTTCACCAAAAAACCCTACTTGCAATGTTTGTCAGCTGATTAGAAATTATACACATTATATAATGTTAAACACCTACCTAATTTTATCACTATTTATCTAATTATATCACTATTTATTACGCAAAATCTTTTCTAAGATGGGACCTGTAATCCTCTGAGGATATAGCAAGGCAAGTGTGAAGAATCAAACTGCTGTTTCACACAATTATTATGTGTTATTCTATTCCCCTACATCTTCCCCCATCCCTTCCTCGATCATTTGCTAACCAAGCAGCTGACCAAGTGATCTGAAGCTTCTAGAACTTTCCTTATCACAATTTACTCTTGACGTTCCACTTTACATCTCAGATGAGTACTGTAGGGTCAAATCACCCCTCAGATATTATTTAAACTTTCCAGCTACCTTTGAAAAATTACATACAAAGAAGGTGTTGCTGAAATGTTATCTCTTGGCATTGTGATTTTAAACTGTCAAATGTAAAAAGAAAAATAATTGTTCATTTTTCATATTACTAGACAATATTCTATTGTATTGTATCTGATTTGCATTTTTGCTGTGGAAACATTGAAAATTAATTATACAGCAATACTGGTGCACAAAGAAGAAAGCATAAGGTTAATGATAACCTTTCATTATGTTGTTCAAGAGATGCTTTTTAGGTTTGGAGTGAACTTGGTTGTTCATGGGAAGTTCCTGGATTGATAGTCATTTAGATTGGATTTTTGGTACAGCAGAAATGCAGTATTTCTCACACTACCTTGACAATATTCTTCAACAACAGTGTGGCGCAGGGTCTGAAACCCGCATGAAATCCACTAGTTCAGTGAGAACTAACTTGGACTGTGACATTCTGACACCATGCACTACACAGTATTGGTGTACTTTCTGTTGTCCTGACGCTTCTGACCTCCAGGGGATAAATCAGTGCTACGTGCATTTTAGCTTGTTCTGAAATTTGTGAAGTTCAGGCACCATTTATTAATTTCCCCCCAAACTCAAAGATCTCTGCCAAATGATTCTTTGAATTTATATTATCATGAGTTATTTTATTCCTCTGTCCTTCTGTAATCTTACTGGCATTGCAATGGAGGCTGTTTTCTGGCTAGTTATTTTTCAGGGCTGATGGTTAAATTCCATCTGGTCTCAGTATTATCATTTATAGAAGATGCACAGAGTGAGGTGTTAGGGGGACAGAGTTAAGGTGGTTCCAGACATGTGACTTTCCATGATTTTGAATATTGGGCTTTTTTTAAATTTAATGTTAGCTTATATTTTCCTGGCTGTCTAATAATTGAATATTTAAAACTATGGTGTTCCATTACACGTTCTCCCTTAAACTTCCTGATTCTTTCTCTGTCTTAATTTTAAATTACTGGTGTCTTTTTCTAGGAATGTTCTATAAATTTTGCTGTTACATGTTACAATCTCCCCCCCCCCCAGTGTATCATTATTTATGATAGACATTTTTATGGCATTGTAAATGTCCATTCATGCTCTTGCAGACTAAGGTAGATGCTATTTTTAAAATTTTTACTTCTGTGTAACCAGAGAACTCCTTAACTCTCAGCATCTGCTAAGATTTAAAACACACTAAGAAAGTCTAACATTTTCAGTGCGTGTTGGTTTATCAGTTTGCCAGTTACAAATATTCCAGCTAAAACATTCTACCCAGCTATGTCAGAATATCGCGCCCAAATCATGCTTCTGTCACCAGCCCTTCTCTAATATACTCCAACCTCCCTAAACGCTTGTAAGGAAAAAATGGCCTTTGAAGCATCCCCAGAAGAATAATGAATCTGAACTCTAGCAGAACTAGGGGGAGAGCCTATTCCAGAGAATGCTTCTGCCAGCAGTTCCCTCTTTTTTATATCAAGAAAGCTCCCACACCACAGCTACTTGTATCTGGGGAAAAAATGGTGATTAGGGTGCTAACTTGGGAAACCTGGGTTCAATTCCCTGCTCTGCCACACATTTCCTATATGACCCTGGACAAGTCACTCAGGCTCTTGCTACCTCTGAGTTCCCCATCTGTAAATGGGTATAATAATACTTCCCTACTCACAGAGATATTGTGAGGCTAAATACATTAAACATTGTGAGGTGCTACAGTAATGGGGTAGATAGGCAGGTAGGTACATAGGTAGATAGATCTGCAAACTTTTTTGTGAACAAAAATCCCATTGTACAGCTGTGGAAAGCAAACAAAAGGGGTAACAAAGACCATCAATAGGAATTCATCATTTGACTTGAAACATTTTGGGAATACTTTTTTGCAGTATTCTCCTAGTTTTAGTAGGGACATATATTGTCCAAGGTATAAAGCAGCAATCAACAGGTTAATAAAAATTACCATGGACAAGTTCTTTACTCATTTGCCATTGTAGAGTAAGACATATCTCCGAGACATTCCCCCATTTGCAATTCATATTCGTAGTAGGTCAGTATTCTTATTTTGGTTTAACATGCACATTTATTTTTGTGCTGTTTCTTTTAGTGGCGCATACAGGGATTCTGTAGGATGGTAACCATAGTAACAGCAGAACAAGGGAGATCAGCTTTCACCCCCAAAATGCATATCACAGGGTTTATGTTTGCTGGTTCTTGGGTCTGATGGTTCTTGAATATTAGGAAGGGGTAAGGTGAGCTTGTTTTTTTCACAATGATTAAAAGAAATGCATAGATTGGAATCACAGTACAAGAGAAGTTTCAGAGTAGCAGCCGTGTTAGTCTGTATTCGCAAAAAGAAAAGGAGTACTTGTGGCACCTTAGAGACTAACGAATTTATTTGAGCATAAGCTTTTGTGAGCTACAGCTCACTTCATCGGATGCATTTGGTGGAAAATACAGTGGGGAGATTTATATACACGCACAGAGAACATGAAACAATGGGTTTATCATACACACTGTAAGGAGAGTGATCACTTAAGATAAGCCATCACCAGCAGCGGGGGTGGGGGGAAGGAGGAAAACCTTTCATGGTTACAAGCAAGGTAGGCTATTTCCAGCAGTTAACAAGAACATCTGAGGAACGGTGGGGGGTGGGCTGGGGTGGGGTGGGGGGGAGAAATAACATGGGGAAATAGTTTTACTTTGTGTAATGACTCATCCATTCCCAGTCTCTATTCAAGCCTAAATTAATTGTATCCAGTTTGCAAATTAATTCCAAATCAGCAGTCTCTCGTTGGAGTCTGTTTTTGAAGTTTTTTTGTTGAAGGATAGCCACCCTCAGGTCTGTAATCGAGTGACCAGAGAGATTGAAGTGTTCTCCGACTGGTTTTTGAATGTTATAATTCTTGAGGTCTGATTTGTGTCCATTTATTCTTTTACGTAGAGACTGTCCAGTTTGACCAATGTACATGGCAGAGGGGCATTGCTGGCACATGATGGCATATATCACATTGGTAGATGTGCAGGTGAACGAGCCTCTGATAGTGTGGCTGATGTGATTAGACCCTATGATGGTTCTGAACCACTAACTCAGGAACCTATCCTTGCAACAAAGCCCGTTGCCAACTCTGTCCATATATCTATTCAGGGGACACCATCATAGGGCCTAATCACATCAACCACACTATCAGAGACTCGTTCACCTGCGCATCTACCAATGTAATATGTGCCAGCAATGCCCCTCTGCCATGTACATTGGTACACTGTTCCTCAGATGTTCTTGTTAACTGCTGGAAATAGCCTACCTTGCTTGTCACCATGAAAGGTTTTCCTCCTTCCCTCCCCCCCCGCTGCTGGTGATGACTCATCTTAAGTGATCACTCTCCTTACAGTGTGTATGATAAAACCCATTGTTTCATGTTCTCTGTGTGTGTATATAAATCTCCCCACTGTATTTTCCACCAAAGGCATCCGATGAAGTGAGCTGTAGCTCACGAAAGCTTATGCTCAAATAAATTTGTTAGTCTCTAAGGTGCCACAAGTACTCCTTTTCTTAGTACAAGAGAAATGATTGTAATAGGGAATATTCTAACATGTCTAGGAGAAGCCAGGTATAGACAGGTATAAAGCAAATAGAAAATTATATTATGATTTCCTATTTAAAAAGAGTAACAATGAGATACTTTTCTAGCCTGAGGTTTTCTCATTGGCATTGGACATTTTGTCAGGTTAATGAATGCCATCAAATGATTTCAAGGGTCTATTGAAAGAGATACAGGCAATGGAATCCTAAACCAAATAAGCACATAACAAATAAGACTGCACACTTGTACCATAATAAATGCCATAGTGACAAGCACTAATGTACTGTGCAGGGAGCGTGGCATTTTCAAACAGGACATCTAATTTTGGGTGCCCAACTTTAAACATCTAAATAGCACGCAGCCACAGTTCTTTTTGGCTTCATTGGGAAGTTTGTGTGCTTAGCACTTCAGAAAATCAGGACTAAAATTGTGTCCCCAAAATAAAGGCAGCCTGATTTTTTCACGTTTAAAATGGAATTGTTGTTTGTTTGTTTATTTACTTTTACCAGATATAAAATAATCTGGCTAGCTAAACATGATTCCAGGTTTTTTTTTGGACCGGCATGAGATAATATTTATAGCAAAAATACTTTTGGACCATTGGAAAAATCTGGATGGTGATTTGGCTATAACGATTCTTCCAGCAAATTGACCTGTTCTGTGGTTGTAATGATACCAACATTCCTCTTGTGAGCGTCATCAGTGCAGTTACACTTGCTACAGGTCATAATTTGACATGTAATATATTGTATTCCTGCAGAAATTGTAACAACTAGGCTTGGTGCTTTTTTTTCCTTTTTCCCTCTATATAAGGAGATCTGTTCCTTTCTGTGGACTAGTTGTAATGATGCTGCCTCTGGCGGGACATAACTGAGAGTATCAATTCAGGACAAATTGCTTAGAGCAGGGCAGTCACAGCCCAAAGCTGGGTGTCCTTTATTACTAAGGCATACCAAACCGGCCAAACAGAGAAGACTTCGGTTTTACCCCACTGGCTAACCAGAAGTCAAACAAGCAATTCCCTCAGATAACCCAGTTCCCTTGTATCATCATCAGCACCGCTCCTTATGGGGGTGACTGGTTATGAAAACCAATACTCCAGTAAAAGAAAAAAGGTGCTCCTGATCCCAAAGGACCAAGCCCCAGACCCAGGTCAATATACCAGTCAGATCTTACCCACAAATCACGCTGTTGCCAATCTTTTAGAATCTAAAATCTAAAGGTTTATTTATAAAAAGAAAGAAATCTAGATGAGAGTTAAAATTGGTTAAATGAAATCAATTACATATAGTAATGGCAAAGTTCTTGGTTCAGGCTTGTAGCAGTGATTGAATAAACTGCAGGTTCAAATCAAGTCTCTGGAGTACATCCACAGCTGTAGATGGGTCATTCAGTCCTTTGTTTAGAGCTTCCATGTAACACAGTTCCTCCAGACATAAGAAGCAGGATAGAAGACAAAATGGAGGAGTTTTCAGAATCTTTTATATTCTTTCTCTTGTGGGCGAAAACCCTTTTGTTCTCCTGTGCAAAATCGCGGCAACAAGATGTCAGTTAAGTGTTTTTTGATACGGCACTTAATCTGCAAATTCCTTTCTCAAGAAGTTGACCAAATGCTTCGCTAATGCTATTTAGAATTAAACACATTAAGATACAAATACATAGCCAATATTCATAACTTCAGCTACAAAAATAATACACACATACACGTAGCATAATCATAACCAGCAAATCATAATCTTTTTATAGACACCTCACACGACAACCTTTGTACAATATTTGCTGCAGATAAATAACAGTGGTTGCAATAATGATCTATACAGTCACAGTTTATGTCAATAACGTCACACTAGTCTCCCAAAGGAAACAGTGGAAACTTCAGTGCTAGATTCATTTAAAATTAGACTGCGGGAAATAGCTGAGCAGGGACTGATCCTGAATTAGCCAGAGGGATGGAAGGAATGACAACAGCCTTTTCCATTGCTAATTTCCATGGCTTTGCCATCTTGATGACATTCAAATGAATCACTACATTTACAGTTGAATAAAAACTGAAGCCTTCAATGTACAGTATGTGGAACATCCTATAGTACACTGGGGCATATATAAAAAAATAAAATATTCTCATGTTGTTTGAATGAGGTAATATTGGAAAACATAATCCCAATTATACATATAAAATGATGGGGTCTAAATTAGCTGTTACCACTCAAGAAAGTGATCCTGAGTCATTGTGGATAGTTCTCTGAAAACATCCACTCAGTGTGCAGCGGCAGTCAAAAAAGCAAACGATGGGAATCATTAGGAAAGGGATAGATAATAAGACAGAAAATATAATATTTCTTCTATATAAATACGTGGTACGTCCACATCTTGAATACTGCATGCAGATGTGGTTGCCTCATCTCACATGGGTCTGCAGGGGGTTTTAACTGGGGGAGAGGGAGGGCGCTGGGCATACGGGTCTGTGTGTAGGGGTGTCTCTGGGCAGGGGACCGCTGGGTATAGGGAGTTGGGGGGGGATGCTGGGCAGGGGGTCGGTGTTGGGTGTGGTGTGGGTCTGCTCCCGAGGGGAAGGGGTAGGCTGGCAGCTTAGGGCTGGGTGGGCCAGTGTGTGTTTGGTGCAGTGGTTCTCAACCTGTGGCCCACAGTGGTAAATAGGTTGAGCACCACTGTTCTGTATAAATTCAAGGTGCATCCACACCTTGAATACTGTGTGCAGATCTGGTCACCCCATCTCAAAAAAGATATATTGGAATTGGAAAAGGTGTAGAAAAGGGCAACAAAAATGATTAGGGGTATGGAACAGCTTCCATATGAGGAGAGATTAATAAGACTGGGACTTTTCAGCTTGGAAAAGAGACGACTAAAGGGGGGTTATGATAGAGGTCTATAAAATCGTGACTAGTGTGGAGAAAGTAAATAAGGAATTGTTATTTACTCCTTCTCATAACACAAGAACTAGGGGTCACCAAATGAAATTAATAGGCAGCAAGTTTAAAACAAACAAAAGTATTTCTTCACACAACACACAGTCAACCTGTGGAATGGTTTGTCAGCGGATGTTGTAAAGGCCAAGACTATAATAGGGTTAAAAAAAAGAACTAGATAAGTTCATGGAGGATAGGTCCATCAATGGCTATTAGCCAGGATGGGCAAGGATGGTGTCCCTAGCCTGTTTGCCAGAAGCTGGGAATGGGCAACAGGGGATGGATGGATGATTTGATGTTTATTCCCTCTGAAGCACCTGGCATTGGCCACTGTTGGAAGACAGGATACTGGGCTAGATGGACCTTTGGTCTGCCTCAGTATGGCCGTTCTTATATAACAACAACATGGTGGTATGTAAAATACAGAAGCAGGCCCTTTCTCTGAGATTACTTTGTAATATACTATTGCCAGCCCCAAGGATTCAAAAATTATGAGTCGGGCCCAAACAGTCATGAGACTGGCTTTAGAGTAATGAGACTGGCTTTAAAATAGTAAATTTTAAATAGTTAAATTAAAAATAATACAATTGCCTTCTGGTTTTTGAGCCTTTATATTCAAGTTTTTAAGCTTTTTGCCATAACTATAAAGGCCAGAAACTTAATTTAAAAAAATAATATTTAAGTTTCTCATTTAATCATATGAGTCCAGGAGATAGGGCTTTAAGAAAAACACCAATTATGGTGAGACTTGTGGTAAAGTCAAAAATGGGTAACATTGACTTTGTAATAGCTTAATCTTTAATAGCCTTCTCGACTATACATTTGCATTTTTATAGGAACCTTCTCCCAGCATATCTTTCGGGAGACTGGCTTTTTAGATCTGGCACCATCACTCAACTGGAGGCCTGAAGTGGCTATACTCTAACTGGCTGCTGTTTGCTGCCTCTCTTTCTATTTCTTCCCACTGACGAGTTTTCGTTCTTAACTCCTGCTATGCTTTTACTTATTTGTCGTCAAGCCCTTTCCCAGGCTCCAACACACATACAGATAGGGATACACCCACCTGCAGTACATACAGAGCTGTGATCAGCTCTATATGGGGAGGCTACAGCTAAGGCATACCTCCCTCTGGAGTGTAAACCCAAAATTATACCATCTTGTGCTTCACAGAGATCTGTACAGCTTAAGGTCATGAAATTCGCCCCCTCCCTCAGTGTGGAGAAGTATATGCAACAGCCTTTTGGCCTGAGTTATGGTTCCCACACATTGGTTTTAGACAAAGCACAAATAAGTTTATTAACTACAAAAGATAGATTTTAAGTGATTATCAGGGATAGCAACCAGATCAAAGCAGATTACCTAGCAAACAAACAAAACACGCAAACTAATCTTAATATACTAAAGAGATTGGATATGAGTAGCAAATTCTCACCCTGAATGATGATTCAAAAAGGTTGCAGAGATTCTTAGAGGGCCAGCTGCTCTTTCAGTTTAAAAACTCCAGGTGTTCCTATCACAGTCTAAAAATCCCTTTAGTCTGGGTCCAGCACTTCCCCCCAGTTCAGTCTTTGTTCCTCGGGTGTCTCCAGGAGTCTCTTTGGACGGGGAGTCAGTGAAGAGCCACAATGATGTCACTTTCCTGCTTTAAATAGCTTTTGCATAGGGCGGGAACCCTTTGTCTCAAAGCACTGGTATTCCAAGATGGAGTCCAGTATCAGGTGACCTGGTTACATGTCCCTGTAGTGCCACAGCAGACATTGTTTGGAGGCTGTTTCTAGCATCCTCAGGAAGACCCCCTGGTGGGAGATAAACTTCTTCTAAGGCCTATTGTTTTATCCAAATGGCTCATCAACCTGAATGGGCCCTTCCCAGCCAGCCATCAAGACTGACGGTCTCTTGTCTAGTGGGCATTCCTGAGGTGTAAACACATTTGTAATACAGATATATTCCTAACTTCAGATACAAAATATTCCTAACTTCACATATAAAAATGATACATGCATACAAATAGGATACTCATATTCAGTAAATCATAACCTTTCCAATGATATGTCACATGACCTACCTTTCATAAAATACATCAGAATTATGCCATAATCGTATCGTATATATCATCATAATATCACTGTGAAGAATATGGGGTGCACTGTCAAAAGTACATTCTTCTGACGACTTACACTTACATGCGTATTGTATCTTGTAGACAGAAATATTTGTTTCCATTGGTCAAAATAGTTTTTTAAAGCAGTCACACATGGGTATGTGTTTACAAGAGTGGTGTTAAAGAGCATATTCGGAGCAAATAATGTATAAAGACAGTCAAAGGTCAAGCTGTATCTTTCTCTGCCACCCTCCTCCCCATCATCGCCTTCCATATGGACAAGACAGGCCTCTACAAACAGTGACTCAGTATTTGGTTCTTTGGGGTGAAAGGGGTGACATTATGAGGAATTCACAAACTCCCATGGGCAACAGAGCACCACTTTGGGCTGGCACTTCCTGCACCAGCTAGAAAGAATGTTGGGAAGGGACAGAAGAAAGGTAAGTGGAAAGGCTCCACTGGCCAAAACTCCCAGATAGAGGACATTCAACAAGCAGCATCCCAGTGGCAGTGTGACAGCTCTATGTTCTGGATCCTATCTTTGTCTTGAGCTCCTGCGTAGCTTCCACAGGCAAAGCCATGTGTTTGCTCAGGCTTTGCTCACTGCCACAAGAATTTGACCTAAAGGCATTGAGAGAGTGCTCTTTTATCCAGAGTTAGGACCACAGGAGAGGGAGACTGTCATAGCATACACCAAAATAGTAAAACAATAATAATTAATAATGGAATAGTTGTTTATTATTTAATGAAAAGATTTCAGTGACAGCAGATGTCCGAGCTATTTGGTTTGGGAGAAAAATTAAACCTCTTTAGGGAACATGCAACATACAGTGCAAGGTAGAATTGCTAAATGTATATTTAAGGGAGAAAAGCAAGAGGGAGATGAATGAATGATTTAATTGAAGAAAGAAATCATGCTTTAAAAGATTCATGAATAAATGCAGTTAACGGAATCGGTCACTGTCACAATTAGTAAACTATGTCAATGTGAAAAAAGTTCTTCTTGCCAATTAAATGTATTGAAAGTGAAATCTGTAAAAGGACCCGTCTCTTGTACAAAATGCAAAGTTGATTAATTGGTATTTTTAACAGAATTAAAGGATTTACTTTTTTCACTGGAAGAGTTTGCTTCCCAGCCTCCTACTTTTACTTTTATAATGCTCTTAAAGAGAGTGAAAATATTCTTTCATCAAGAAAAGGTATATTTCCCTCCCTTTGCATAGCTCAAAAATATCAGATATGTTTTAAGTTCAGACTTTCCAAAAATATTCACCTTAAGGCTGAGACCAAACATAGAAAGTTTAGCTTGAAAAAGATGTTTTCCCCATGAATGTTAAAAACAATGAAAAGGGTTGTATGAAGATTAATGGGTAGATGCCATACACTGTTATGTTGACTGCCAGCTAGTTTCCAAGGAAACTCATAGAATGCAGATTCTATGAGTTACTTTTTTAGGGGAAGAGGAATGTCAGTTAAACCAGTCTGGGAAGAGAGTCCTGTAAATATTGGAGAGGAAGTAAAGCCCAAGGCTCTTTTGGTGAGAGGACTTCATTTATAGGTTCAGATGCCTCTCCTAATAGGAGATTAATAGGTTGGGCTACAGATTTGACTGGTGGGTCACCAACCGGTAGATTCTCCAATTTTAAAAGCCAGATTTGGGGATTGAGGACCCTTGTTAAAGAATGTATGTTATTGTTTATGATACCACAGAACTTTGCAAAAAGAAAAGGAGTACTTGTGACACTTTAGAGATTAACAAATTTATCTGAGCATAAGCTTTCGTGAGCTACAGCTCACTTCGTCGGATGCAACAGAACTTTGGTTAACTGTTCCTATACATATCCCTGTAGTACCCATGGGGTTCCGGTGGGTTTGCACTTAGGATGGCTAGCCCATGCTGCCACTGCTACTCCTTACTATTTTTAGCATGCTCGCTCAGATAAGAGTTAGTGCATACACGAGCTGGGAATCATACCCGTAGGTCCTAGTGTATACATAGTCTGCGTGGTGGGTCTCTCAATAATTTATTTTTTGTTCTAGCTGTGTTCAGTTCCTTCTTATTATCCATCTATATTTGGACATAGTCCATTATCTATTAGCCTTTGTAAAAAAATAATGTTATCTTTTCTGTTTTCTCCTCCTGTGTAGAAACTTTTATTTAAAGCAAAAATAATAAGAAACCACAGAGGGTTGGAAAGTCTGTGTCCACATTCAGAGTACTCTCCTAAATACTATTATCCAGATCCCCAACTGGTGTAAATCAGCATAGCTCCACTGAAGTCAATGGAGCTCAGCCAATTTATATCAGCTGAGGGTCTGGCCCCTTATCTGTAGAGGAGTCTGCAGAGATTATCTTTATCCCCTGATAAACTGCAACACACAAAATAACTAGGGTTAAATTCCTGGCAGTAAAACCTAAATTTACACCCTGCGTGACCCCATTGAGTTTTGCACAGCTTGAAAGTCAGGGAACAAGTTGGCCCAGCACTTGCAGCGCAGTGAAGACACCAGGATAAGTCAACCTAAGCGATGTTGACTCCAGCTACGTTATTCACATATATGAATAATGTAGCTGGAGTAGCGTAACTTAGGTTGACTTACCGCAGTAGTGAAGACAAGCCCTCAGTGTAACTTACAAATGGCAGGACCAGTCATGGATTTCATATATTTGAGGGGACAACAGAACAATGGGGTGAACAGTCAGTTGGTTCATTGAGACCATGTGCTCCAAATCAATTGTGTTTACCTCTCAGTATGGGGGTTGCTATTGCCAGGTGCAGCTGGAAGCCTGCAGCCAGTTTGCACTTGTATTGCTTACATTTAGTTCTTACTGTAGGTACGCATTAAGGATGAGACAAAACACATAATGAGTGACTGTATCGTTCTCTAGCTACGTATACTTTATTATAGTAGGCTTTTAAATCTCAAACTTCATGTTACTTTTATAGACTTGGTGTTTGTGTTTTGGTTTGTTTGGGTTTTTGGGATTTTCTAGCAGTGGTGTAATTTGTACTGACATTGTTTCACTTGGTTTTGACGTATTATTGTCTCCACAGATTTTCAACAACAGCTGTATGAGATTTTGAGATCACATTAAGTGGCATTCAACTAAATAGGGAGTTATAGTTGGTACAAACACATGAAATGTAACCAATGTGCACGGTATGTAGCTAATTTCCATGCCTAAATATATCAGCTATTTTCCAAACTTCCATTTCTAAACCTAAATATATTTTGTTTCTTCAAAATACCTAACAGGGTTATTCCACATAACTCCATGGAAAATTTTACTTTAATGTCTTGTTTTGTGTCCAGTGCTTGGTGCACACAAATCAGTAGAGCCCTGCAAATCCACGGATACCCGCTTTATATCCATGGACCATTTTCGCAGATGGTGGATTAGATGCAGATATAAAATCTGTATCTGCGCAGGGCTCTAAATATAGGCTCTGGAAGGCGGGGAGGCAGCTGGCTGCAGCTCATAACCTATGAGGCTGCCTCCTCACCTTCCACAGCTTTTTTCTCTTCCCCCCATATACAGAGAAAGGGGAGGTGATAGATCAAGACAGGCAGCAAAATCCTCCTTGCTTCTATTGCTGCAGTTTAAGCAGCCAAGCAATTCAGGAAATCTCTCCTGACGTCCTTGCTGTATCAGATCAGTTGAAGACGGAGGCACCTACTTCTGGAAAGTCAGGAAGCCAGACTGACTTACTTTGCAGAAGCAGCTGCCTCCCTCTCTAACTGACCTGATATGGCACAAATGAATCACTGGCTGGGCAAATGGAGAACACCTTCACCCCTCTCCTGTGCCCCTACCCCTGCACCCCTCTCCTGTGCCCCTTCCCCCTGAACTTCCCCCCCTTCGCCCCAACTCCTACACCCCCGTCCTGCGCCCATGTGGGGAAACCGACCTGGAGTCATGGAGCTCCTGTCTTTGCTCCTTGCTTCCCACCAGAGTCCTCCTAGGAAGATGACCTGCCAAGCTAAGAGGTACCCCAGTAAAAATTAAGCACTGTGCCCCTGCAATAGTATTCCCCTTGCATGCTGCCACAAGGAGAACAGTGGCTGGTGCCAAGAAATTGGAATTGCTGAGCTCTAAGTGTGATGACTTATAAATCACAAGCTAAATAGGCAGCAGACTTTCTTATTTTATAGTTCAATTTGTGATTTTGAGCTTTAATGACTTGAGACGTTTATTTTATTATTTTTAATGTAAAAGGCTATTTGTTCTGATGCCTGTTGTATAATAAGATTGTTTAAAATAACAATAACAATAATAATAATAGTGTGCACATTTATTAAGCCATATAGCTTTATTATACAATACACAGCACGCACACAGACACTCCTCTTGAGAGGCACTGTGAGATAGCTGCTGCGGGTGTGGTGCGGATGCAGATACAGATAAAAGGCAGGGTGTGGATTGGGGGTCAGATACAAGCTGATTCTTGTGGATGCAGATTGGATGTGGATCCACATTTTTGTATCTACTCAGGGCTCTAAAGATGAGGAGCAGCATTCACTTTAGCTGGCTATTTGTCTGGTATTTGCATCAGGTTGCCAGAGGACCATGCTGTGTTGAGTGGCTGCTCCCTAGCACCCCCTCTCCAGCCACCACCAAACTTGCAAATTCCAAGCTGCAGGGTAAGGGAGAACACATTGTGGTGCTGCTGTTTTCCTTCCTTTTATTGGATTCCGGGTCTTTCCACTCAATTTTCCTCTCTTCTACCCCTTTCCATACCACGCAGTGGAGAGGAGAATTTGGCTGTTATCCTGGAGAGTGCAGATTGTTCAGACTATTCTGCCACAAATGTGTATAGTTTGGTGGCAAGTAGACCAAATGGTAGGCAATTTTCATGGGGTCTCCAAGATACCAACGAGAACTATATACCGCAGTATGTCTTCACACACTAGCTTTATTCTTGGAAGTGATGGAGTTCGGCCAAATGTACTAATAAAACATAACGGATCAAGTTGTGTTTCTGACTTTAAAAAAGATGCACCTGTTAAGAGAACTAGAGACAGATTTAAAACAGAGCAACCTCAACTGTTAAATCAACTTTCAGAACGCTAAAGCATCATTTTTTTTGTAATGTGCAAAACCACCACTAAAAATCCCCATAAAGCTGTTCCTCTGACCTGTGTGCCATGCTGTACTCACTTAATCCCTCTTCTTCCTCCTCTTTCCTATTAAAACTGGGATTTTGGCCTACGGAGCTCACATCACTGGCCATTTTCCTTCCTACCATCCATCCAAAACTGTCTGCCTGAAATATTGCAGGCTGGGCAGAAACTGAGACATCGATTTGAGGCAAACAAGACAGCTGATTGAGACAATTAACATTGATTAATTATCAATTGATTATCACTCAGTGAGCCATTTTAGATGGAGAATATGTGGTGAAGGGATAAGTAGTCTCAACATAAAGGACAATTTCACGTTGATAAAAGGCAGACTGGAGAATGTTGAGAGAGAAAACAGACGGATCAGAGATCAGTTAGATGGGAAACAAAAGGTGAAAAGGACAACAAAACAAGGGAATAAGACCAGAAATGAAGAAATAATTAAAGAAAATGAAAAGAAAAAAGACAAAATAATTACAGAGCTAGCCTGCAAAACACAAAGAAAAAGACAAGTTCTAACAGAATACTGAGGGGAAGAGAGAAACTACAAGTAGTACCATGAACCTAGATGAAACAGTGGTAAACCAAGTCAAAGATCCACCCTTTGGACACCCTTTAGTTGATCTAACCCAGATCAATTGCCTTCATGCAGAGATTTGCATCAGTTTAACTAAATCATTTAAAAAAACACACCATTAGTTAAACTATTTAAATACAGGCAAGGCCCAAGAGACAGTAAAGCAACGGCAGTTGTCTTTAAACCAACACTTGTGTTTTCCAACATGATACTGAACCAGTTCATGCTATTCAGAAGTGCAATGGGCCTGGGAGTTCATAGCATTAAGGCAGCTCCCCCAACAAATGTGAATTTTAATATTTTAATTTGAAATATCTTTAAATCTTCACTTTGTTTATATGTGGTTAAATTCCCACTTGGTGTAATAAATAATATAGAATAAGAGAGCTTCTCAGGAAAACTCTAGAAGAGCTGAGTTCAGAGACAGGATTTTTTTTCTTAAATTCTCCAGTCCCTAATGGGAAATTATAGTAGTAATAACTTTGGCTATGTTAAGCATTATCTACATCAAAGAAATTTAGTTTAATACTAAAATAAACATTTGGTAAAATGGTTACCTTGAATAATAAAATCTAAACCACAATGGAGGAAACAATGCTAATCTTTGTTTTGCAAATATTCCCCAGGGTCCTTTTCAGTAATGAAGCTAAACGCTCTTCAGCAAACATCAGGCCTCCTTTTATTTTTTCCTTCTCTTGGCTTTTGTAATGGCAATCTACTTTTCCTTTCTAGCGAGGTGCTTATACCAGCAGTATTAGTTTATATTCTATTTTATCCTCGTAGACTCAGGCTCATAGACTTTAAGGCCAGAAGGGACCATCATGATTATCTAGTCTGATCTCCTGGATTTACTGGGTTAAATTTAGCCCATCCCACTGAAGTCCGTTAAGTTGTAGGGGTGTAAACTGAAAACAGTTTTTTGCCAATTTTGTTTGAAAAATCCAGTAGAATTTTCTAGGAAGGAAAAGCATTGCCTGTCTACCCAGTAACTCACTGATTAATTGAAAAATACTAAGGGTCACAGTCTGTCTAGGGTGCAACCTGGCTTCATCCCTACTCTCCAGGGGCATATAACGTGCTCCACAGAGGTCAGGAAAGAGACTTTTCAGCAGGCTAGTAACCAGAAGCAATACTATAGAACATTGTGTGAGAATACATGTGTTGTTAAAAAAATGAGTATTGAATATTGTAATCCGGAAAAGGAGGCATCATATTTTTGGTATTGCAATTAGTATTAGAATCAGAGAATATCAGGGTTGGAAGGGACCTCAGGAGGTCATCTAGTCCAAGCCCCTGCTCAAAGCAGGACCAGTCCCCAACTAAATCATCCCAGCCAGGGCTTTCTCAAGCCGGCCCTTAAAAACTTCTAAGGAAAGAGATTCCACCACCTCTCTAGGTAACGCATTCCAGTGTTTCACCACCCTCCTAGTGAAACAGTGTTTCCTAATATCCAACCTAAACCTCCTCCACTGCAACTTGAGACCATTACTCCTCGTTCTGTCATCTGCTACCACTGAGAACAGTTGAGATCCATCCTCTTTGGAACCCCCTTTCAGGTAGTTGAACGCTGCTATCAAATCCCCCCTCATTCTTCTCTTTCGCAGACTAAACAATCCCAGTTCCCTCAGCCTCTCCTCATAAGTCATGTGTTCCAGTCCCCTAATCATTTTTGTTGCCCTCCGTTGGACGTTTTCCAATTTTTCCACATCCTCCTTGTAGTGTGGGGCCCAAAACTGGACACAGTACTCCAGATAAGGCCTCACCAATGTCAAATAGAGGGGAACGATCACATCCCTCAATCTGCTGGTAATGCCCCTACTTATACATCCCAAAATGCCATTGGCCACCTTGGCAACAAGGGCACACTGTTGACTCATATCCAGCTTCTCATCCACTGTAACCCCTAGGTCCTTTTCTGCAGAACTGCTGCCTAGCCATTTGGTCCCTAGTCTGTAGCAGTGCATGGGATTCTTCTGTCCTAAGTGCAGGACTCTGCACTTGTCCTTGTTGAACCTCATCAGATTTCTTTTCGCCCAATCCACTAATTTGTCTAGGGCCCTCTGTATCCTCTCCCTATCCTCCAGCATATCTACCTCTCCTCCCAGTTTAGTGTCATCTGCAAATTTGCTGAGGGTGCAATCCACACCATCCTCCAAATCATTAATGAAGATATTGAACAAAACCGGCCCGAGGACCGACCCTTGGGGCACTCCACTTGATACTGGCTGCCAACTAGACATGGAGCCATTGATCACTACCTGTTGAACCTGACAATCTAGCCAGCTTTCTATCCACCTTATAGTCCATTCATCCCAGCCCATACTTCTTTAACTTGCTGGCAAGAATACTGTGGGAGACCGTGTCAAAAGCTTTGCTAAAGTCAAGGTTCAACATGTCCGCTGCTTTCCCCTCATCCACAGAGCCAGTTATCTCGTCATAGAAGGCAATTGGATTAGTCAGGCATGACTTACCCTTGGTGAATCCATGCTGACTGTTCCTGATCACTTTCGTCTCCTCTCAGTGCTTCAGAATTGATTCCTTGAGGACCTGCTCCCTGATTTTTCCAGGGACTGAGGTGAGGCTGACTGGCCTGTAGTTCCCAGGATCCTCCTTCTTCCCTTTTTTAAAGATGGGCACTACATTAGCCTTTTCCCAGTCGTCTGGGTCCTCCCCTGATCGCTAGGAGTTTTGAAAGATAATTGCCAATGGCTCTGCAATCACCTCCGCCAACTCCTTTAGCACTCTCAGGTACAGCACATACGGCCCCATGGACTCGTGCTTGTCCAGCTTTTCTAAATAGTCCTGAACCACTTCTTTCTCCACAGAGGGCTGGTCACCTCCTTCCCTTGCTGTGCTGCCCAGTGCAGTAGTTTGGGAGCTGACCTTGTTCTTGAAGACAGAGGCAAAAAAAGCATTGAGTACATTTAGCTTTTTCCACATCCTCTGTCACTAGGTTGCCTCCCTCATTCAGTAAGGGGCCCACGCTTTCCTTGACTTTCTTCTTGTTCCTAACATACCTAAAGAAACCCTTCTTGTTACTCTTAACATCGCTTGCTAGCTGTAACTCCAGGTGTGATTTGGCCTTCCTGATTTCCCTCCTGCATGCCTGAGCAATATATTTATACTCTTCCCTGGTCATTTGTCCAATCTTCCACTTCTTGTAAGCTTCTTTTTTGTGTTGAAGATCAGCAAGGATTTCACTGTTAAGCCAGCTGGTCACCTGCCATATTTACTATTCTTTCTACACATCGGGATGGTTTGTCCCTGTAACCTCAATAAGGATTCTTTAAAATACAGCCAGCTCTCCTGGACTCCTTTCCACTTCATGTTATTCTCCCAGTAGATCCTGCCCATCAGTTCCCGGAGGGAATCAAAGTCTGCTTTTCTGAAGTCCACGGTCTGTATTCTGCTGCTCTCCTTTCTTCCTTGTGTCAGGATCCTGAACTTGACCATCTCATGGTCACTGCCTTCCAGGTTCCCATCCACTTTTGCTATTCTGATGGGCTAGACTTTCTTACTTGATCATAAAGTCATAAATCAAACTTTATGCATGGTTCCTTTTTGGGATATTGATCTGCATCCATACAGACAGCCTAGCAAAACCTTTTTAAAATTAATACAGCTCTCAAGAGTGACTGAGCAAAGGATTAGTGTAGAAGACTGTTAATCAAATTAAGTGTTTCCTAAAATTCTGTAATACATTTTCTCCACAGAGGAAACATTGGTAAGAACTGGTTATTACAATACAAATTATTATATTATATTATATTTCATAATTCCAAATTAAAATATGTTCTCTTAAATGAAATGTGGTATTTGAATATTATAGCATGAAACTTTAAGGCAAGCCTGGCTGAGGGGACTCTCGGAGAGAAAAAAGGATAAATGGTAGGACAGGAAGGTCTGATAAAAGCTCAGATCCCTCTCATTTCAGTCAATCAAAAGTCCCATGGAGAAACTCATGGTCATCTCTCTATTTTAGTATCTTATAAAGATACCCATCACCATAATATCTCAGCACCTGGATTAACTTCAGTGGGAGTTTTGTGTGAGTTAGGCAAGGAGGATTTGGTCCAAATCACAGAATCAGGAATGTTAACATGAAGGGATATAGGTCGTGATCTTGCAGCCTTTATTCACTTGAATAAGGACTTCTTCTGTAAGTAAGGATTGCAAGCCTGAGCCCTTCATCTTTTCTGTGATTGCAAATTCCCTGCCCTTTCCATAGCCACAGAGGCCAGGACCCTTGAGGCATGCGATCAGGGGAGGAAATTTATGCACCTAGAACACTGTTGTTGCTTTCTTATTAATAATTATTGTATTTATTATCAGTAGTAATGGGTGAGGTGTGGCTTAGCTCTATAAGTCCTTACACATTGCAAGCAAACACTAGGCCCCTTCCCTGAATGCACAAGATAAATAATCTTTTAAATCACGAAGTACATGTATTTACAAATATTTTTAAACCAGGATTGAGAATTAAAAAGGGCAAATGGCTATTCCCCAAGTAGATTGTATAATATAAGCACATATTATTGTGCATTTAGAAATCCTTTCTTTAATACAGACAATTACAGATCACCCTAATAGTGCTTTGCAATGGACAGAGGTGATCCATATGGAGAACGTAACAGTTCTTAAAAAAAGAAGAAAAGAAACAGTTCAACATCTTCAGTGTCTATACACAAATACAAAGAATATGGAGAATAAACAGTAGTACTGGAAGCAGTACACAAGCTAAATTATGACTTAATTGGCTTCACAGAGACATGTTTTACTAAATCTCATGAATGGAAAATTGGTATAGAGGAGTATAGCTTTTTCAGGGAGGAAAAAAGGGAGGAGGGTTGCATTACACATCAAGAATATATATACTTGTTTTGAGGTTCAGAGGGAGGTGAGAGGCAGGATATTGAAAGTCCCTATGTAAAGATAAAAGGGCAAAGAACAGGGGTGAGGAAGGAAGAGAAGGTGGATAAGATATCTCTAGAACACATAACAGAAATATCCAAAACACAAGACCTGGTAGTAATGGGAGACTTTAACTACCCAGACATATATTAGAAAAGTAATATGGCAAAACACAAAATTTCCAATAAATTCTTGGAATGTATTGAGGATAACTTTTTGTTTCAGAAAGTGGAGGAAGTAACCAAGGGCACAGCCATTTTAGACTTGTATCTGACCAACAAAGAGGAATTGGTTGCAAATCTGAAGGTAAAAGGCAATTTAGGTGAAAGTTGTCATAAAATAATAAATTTAACGATTCTAAGGAAAGGAAGGAGTGAAAGCAGCAGAAAAAAAGGATATTGGCCTTCAGAAAAGCAGACTTTAACAGACTCAGAGAATTGGTAGATGAGATCCCAAAGGAAGAAAATCTAAGGAATAAAGGGGTTCAGGAGAGCTGGCAGTTTCTCATAAAGACAATATTAAAAGTACAACTTTGAACTATCCCAATGAGAAGGAAAGATAAAACAAATAGTAAGAGGCTAATATGGCTCCAACAGGAGCTCCTTAATCACCTAAAAATAAAAAATGACTCCTACAAAAAGTAGAAGCGTGGACAAATTGCTACAGAAGAGTACAAAAGAATAGCACAAATATGTAAGAACAAAATCAGAAAGGCTAAGGCACAAAATGAGTTACACCTGGCAAGGGTCATAAAGGCGATAAGAACATGTTATTTAAATGCATTAAGAGCAAGAGAAAGATGACAGAAAGTGTAGATCCACTACTTAGTGGGTTCGTAGACTTAATAACTGATGACATCAAGAAGACTGCTTAATGCCTCTTTTGCTTCAGTCTTCATTTAAAAGGTTAATGCTGGCCAGATACGCAACACAATTAATGTTAACAACAATGGGGAAGCAACGTAATTCAAAATGGGGGGGGAAACAAATTAAAGAATATTTAGATAAGTTAGATGTATTCTAGTCAGCAGGACCTGATGAAATTCACCATAGGGTACTTAAGGAACTTGCTGAAGCAATCTCAGAACCGTTAGCAGTTATCTTTCAGAATTCCTGATGGGCAGGTGAGGTCAAAGAAGACTGGAGAAGGGAAACTTATTACCTATCTTTTAAAAGGGAAACAAAGAGGACCTGGGGAATTATAAGCCAGTCAAACCTGGAAAGATACCTGGGGCAAATTATTGAATAATCGGTTTGTAAGCACTTGGAGGATAACTGGTTTATAAGGAATACCTAGCATGGGTCTGTCAAGAACAAATTATGCCAAATCAGTTTAATTTCCTTCTTTGGCAGGGTTAGTGGTTTAGTAGACAGGAGGAAAGCAGTAGATATGAAATATCTTGATTTAAGTAAGCCTTTTGTTTCTGTCCTACATTACATTCTCATAAACAAACTAAGAAAATGTGGTCTAGATAAAATTACTATAATGTGGTTGCAAAATTGGTTGACCATACTCAAAGAATAGTTATGAATGGTTCGTTGTCAAACTGGGAGGCCATATCTAGTGGGGTCCTGCAGGGGTCAGTTTTGGTTCAGCACTATTCAATATTTGATTAATTACTTGGATAATGGAGTGAGAGAATGCTTATAAAATTTGCTGATGACACCAAGCTGGGATGATTCTAAGCACTTTGGAGGATTGGACTATAGTTCAAAATGACCTGGACAAATTATATAATTGGTCTCAAATCAACACAATGAAATTAAATAAAGGCAAATGCAAAGTACTTCTCTTTGGAGAGAAAAATCAAATGCACAACTATGAAATGGGGAAAAACTGGCTAGGTGTAGTACAGATTAAAAGGATCTGGGGTTTAAAATTAAAATTGAATACGAGTCAACAACATTGATTCTGATAACTGAGAGTCTTCAAATATTTTAAGGGCTGTTATAAAGAGGACTGTGATAAATTGTTCTCCATGTCCATTGAAGGTCAGATAAGAATTAATGGGCTTAATCTGCAGCAAAGAAAATTTAGGTTAGAAATTAGGAGAAACTTTCTAACTATAAGAATAGTTAAGCTCTGGAATATTCTTCCAATGGAGGTTGTGGAATCCCCATCATTGGAGGTTTTTAAGACCAGGATGGACAAACACCTGTCAGAGAAGGTTCAGGTTTACTTGGTCCTGCCTCAGCACAGGGGGCTGGACTTGATGGCCTCTCTAAATCCCTTCAAGCCCAACGTTTCTATAATTCTAAGAACGAGGAACTAATTCAGATTAGAGAAACTATTAGAAAACTATGCAGAACTTTTATATTAGCCTTTTTAATGGACTTTTATATATTTCAAAGACAGTTAATGCATATGTTGATATCTGTATCTATATATTAAAGATTGTGTATATGTAAAATATAATAGACATGTACGTGGAGCTATGTGATAGATTGCAGTGCCAGGCTGTACATTCCTTTTATCATGCAACTTTCCCCACCTCATCTGCATTTTGCCCACTTATCTACATCCCCCAAGACTTAAATTAACATTCATAATCTTCATCTTCAAACTGCTGCCATTTTTATAAAATCAACCACCAGAAAAATGTTCCTTATTTTCTTCCAAATCTATGCTGACCTGAGATCTCAGATGAACAATATAGTTTCTTGGAACAACGACAAGTGTGAGATCAATATAATGAGTTCCTGAAAATCCTAGGAGCTTTCTATAAATTGAAAGGTGAGATTTGTTTCTAATCCTGAGATACAAGACTTTAAAACCATGACATTTTCAAAGCACAGAAAAGTTGTTTTAGAGAATTTTTGGAGATGCTTCAAATTAGTTAAATAAGAATTTAAGAATGGCCATATTGGATCAGACCAATGGTCCATGTAGTCCAATATCCTGTCTTCTTACAGTTGCCAGTATCAGATGCTTCAGAGGAAATGAACAGAACGGGGCAATTATTGAGTTATCCATCCGCTGTCATTCAGTCCCATCTTCTGGCAGTCAGAGATTTAAGGACACCTTGAAGCACAGGGTTGCGTCCCTGACCATCTTGGCTAATAGCCATTGGATGGACCTATCCTCCATGAACTTATCTAATTCTTTTTTTAACCCAGTTATATGTTTGGCCTTCAAAATATCCACTGGCAATGAGCATCATAGGTTGTGCGTTGTGTGAAGAAGTACTTCCTTATGTTTGTTTTAAACCTGCTGCCTATTAATGTCATTGGGTGACCCCTGGTTCCTGTGTTATATGAAGGGGAAAATAACACTTCCCTATTTGCTTTCTCCACACAGTTCATGTTCTTATAGACAGCAATAGTTGTCTCTATTCTAAGCTGAACAGTCCCAGTCTTTTTAATCTCTCCGCATAGGGAAGCTGTTCCATACCCTAATCATTTTTGTTGCCCTTCTCTGTACCTTTTCCAATTCTAATATATCTTTTTTGAGATGGGATGACCAAAACTGAAGGGAGTATTCAAGGTGTGGGCATACCATGGATTTATATAGTGGCATTATGATTTTTCCTGTTTTATTATCTATATTTTCCCTAATGGTTCCTGACATTCTGTTAAGTTTTTTTTTGACTGTTGCTGCACATTGAGCAGATGTTTTCAGATGTATTTATTTCCCCTAACTCTTGTATATTTGAATTCATGGTAACTAAGGCACCTTGTCTTACAAACAGAAGGATAAAAAAAACCTGTCCCTATATATACATATCTGTCAAAATATCTTTGTACTTAGGTGAAATATGCAAAATAAGACCCTAATCCTGAAAGTTATTTGACATGGGCAGATATGTGAAGCTCAATTGACTTCATATTGCTAAAATGTTTCATGCTATACATTGATAGCTCATATGGTGCACAGGATGATTTTAATTTATGAAGTTGACATTGTCAGCCTCATTGATCTTCAGGGCAGCTTTCTGTGGTTTCAGGGATCTGCCCAGAAAAGAACAACTTGCAGGGTCAGGACCTAAATGATGGTATAATATAAAGTACTGATTGACACTTATTTGGGATAACACATTCATAGCTTCACTGCTCATGAATAACCCAGTCATTCCTATCTGTGTACCATCCCATCGTGTATCCTATGTGTAAACTTTTAAATGATTCTGTTGCATTATATTTTAATATTCTTTTTCCTAAAGGCCTCACCATTGATTTATGTGTTATAAGCATTCTGAATCATTCATATAATCATATTTTTTCACACCATATATTGAAAGCTAGTGTGGTTCCCATGCATTGTTCCAGAGTTCTCAGATCTGGAAGAATTATCTTTTTTCCATGTTTTTGAGAAAGTTTTGCTTTTTCATATAAAGTACATGTTGATGGGGGACAGGTGCACTCTAGTGGGTCAAGCAAATTACTAGAGGCCAGTGTCTGATAATCTTAGTCACAGAGTAGTCTCTTTCTTCTCATGCAGTCCTATTGATTTCAGTGAGGACAGCCAAGGGATACAGTACTATTCAACATGGGGTGTTAGAATAGTGCCTGGGTGGTTATAAAGTCCCATTTGTTATTCCAGGTACCTATTTCCATAATCTCCTGGTACTTTGTTATCTTGACCTTTGCCTACATTTTTTCAAATGTTTTTGGGAGGCAGTGTTAAGTCTGAATGGGTGGTATCAAATGAGCTGGGTGACAGAGAGTGATGAAGGATTATATGGCAGCATGGAACTTGCTGGACCCTATATCGGTTTGTAACCAAGGCTAATGAAGCATGTTTTTATTTCTCCCTCAGTGGCTAGACCACATATGGAAATTTATGAGTCTGTTATTGCATCTGAGATAAGGAACCATTGGCTTTAATGGTCACTTAGCTCAAGTTATAGTGGCTCATGCCTTCAGATCCAGAGGTCCCAAGTTCAATTTTCATATGGGGCCCAATAATAATACCTAGCGCTTTACAAAGAAAGTCTCATTATCCCAAGGTCATCCACCATACCAGTGACAGAGCCAGGAGAAGAATCCAGGTCTCCTGAGTCCAATGCACCAATGCAATATTCCCTAGGCAATGGTGCCCCCTACCTCTTGCTTAAAATGATACCCCTGGTTGAGTGATCTATGAGGACTGGCCATAGGCCCGTTGGATCTAAAAGCATTTGTTTTGAAGCTGGACTCCATTGAAACACACTTTCAGCCTTGCCTCTTTTTTAACAACTGGGAGGTGGGGTGGGGTTGGTTCATTTACAATTTATAAATAATGCATATAATTATTCCCTATGGTTGATGGAGCTAATAATGCTCATCAAGTCTGGTGTGTTGGTTAATTAGATAAAGTCTATAAACTTTGAACATGAAAAGTTTTGAACATGAAAGTACTGTTTCAGTACTAAACAGTATTAATAGTGTCTTGTTTTTTAGATTGTTATAGGAGTATTGGATTACACTTGACTTGTGTGCATGCAAGAAGATCGTGTGCATTGGCCAAATGTGTGATTCAACCCAATGATTTCACTGGAAGTTGTGGATGTACAATGAATGTGTGAATAGGCTCTTAATAAGTGTGACTTGACATGTCACAAAAAGTTACATCCATTCTCTTACTCTTTCCTCTCCTAATTTACAAATGCCAGGCCCAATTTGATCACCCCTACTTCCAGATATTGAAAGAATACTTAATGTAGCACATTACGTTACAAGAGAAAATTCAGAAACACAAAATAAATCCATACATTAAGGAAAATGCTTGCTCATTTTCAAGTAATCTCTTCAGTTTATATAGAGTTCATAATACACAGGCAGTTTACATAATTTAACAATTACATACCTCTGAATCTATAACTGACAAGCCTAACTTAGTCGGACTGATAAATTACAAGCTGCATTAAGTAATGGGAATGATTTAAGAGTATTCTGTGGGAATGCAGCTGAACCACTACAATGTGTCTCTTTATTTTTAAAGGGTTTATTTTAAGACCTTGGATTGCTATCATAAACACTCTGTTCAAATTTAACCATGCAAGTAGGTCCATTTTAAAACAGTCATTTATTTGTCTAGCAATAAACAATAATTTATGATACCCAATATTGGTTTACCCTTACTCTCCAACTTTTTGGCAGTGACATAATGGTGTTTAGTTGCTTTTGCTGAAAAGACTATGTAATTATCATCTGTATTATTATGTGAGACAAAAATACTCCCTGTGTTTAAGAAAATAATGGTTTGAAAGTTGGAGTGGGGCCTGGAATTTATTTTGGTTTGAAAGTTTCTATCAGTGTTAGATCAGAGACATCTGTTCTCCCTTCCCATGGAAAAAAAACTGCAGGAAGAAAACTTGTCAGACTTTTTTTCCTGGGGAGAGTCTCGTGCAGGAGTAGCTCCCGGAAGTGGCGGCATGGCACCCCTCTGGCTCCTACGCGCTCCAATGTCCCCACTCAATCAAAAATTATTGCAAGGACAAGAGACACCTTCTGATATGAGTAAGAATCCTGGCTTCAAGTTTCAGTATAAATTGCATTGTCTGCTGGGATCTGCCAAGAATACCACTAAATATGATTACATTAAGCAAGTCCTAAAGTGTCCAAACCATTAATTATCATTAAGGCTGCAAGTTTGTCACAGAGGTCCATGACTTTCTGTGACCTCCATGACTTCTGCAGCATCTGATGCACCTGGCTCATGGGCAGCTCAGGCAGCCCCTGTGCCAGGTGCATTGGCCGCTGCTGGAGCAGTCTCAGGCCCCCACAGTCCCCCCCCCCACAGCAGCAGAGTTTGGGTGTGGGAGGGAGCAGGGGGTTGGGGCACTGGACGGGGTGAGGTGGGCTCTGGGTGGCACTTATCTGGGGGACTCCCCAGAAGCAGCTACATTCCCCTCACTCAGCTGCTAGGTGGAGGTGTGGCCAGGCAGCTCCCATTGGCTGGGAACCTGCCAGCCCCCACCTCTACCAGCACCATGCGCCACCTCCCGCACCCCCCCCCATGCTGCCCCAGCACCAGTGGGGGTTCCAGGTCATTCATCGCCGCTCACGCTGCCAAGCAGCTGAGCCACCCTCCCTCAGCACCCACAGGGTCCCTGAGCAGCCCCCTCCTTCCCCCCCCATTTTATTCAGTGGTATTTTTAGTAAAAGTCATGTACAGGTTGGTCACAGGCCATGAATTTTTGTTTACTGTCCATGACCTGTCCGAGACTTGCATGTTAAATCCGTTCTCCAGAAATCAATGCATAATCTGTTGTTTGCTAAAACTACTTTTTCAGGCGCTTGAGTGGATTTTCACAGGAGCTTTGATGGGGGGAGGGTTGGGTTAGCTACAAGACTCCTGGTAATTCTGGAAGAAAAACCTCATTCAACATTTGGAAAAGGTTCCTCCCATATTTTTGTGTGACAATGTTAGGCCTCATAAATTAAAGCTGACCAGTTTTCTTAACTTGTGAAGAAAGTTAACACAGTGAAGTCATGCAGGGAATAACTCTGTAAATCCTATAAACACTGAGGATAAAAAAAGATGCAAAGTTAATTATGCATTAGTGCATATATATTATTCTGAATGGTGTGTATATAACTTTGGAAAGTAGGTGGGAAATATTGAATTAATCCATTATTTTGTTTATAAAGCATTCAGAGGTGTATTAGGAAGGAACATGTCGGAACACAGATCACTGCCTAAATAACTTGCATTCTCAATGTTGCAAACTCCCATGATTTGAATGTAAATCTTGTCATATTTAGTGTTTATGTTGAAGCCCCAGCTCCTGTTGTTACTATGCTCCTCTTATTATGCGGAGAATCTCAGCTTTCACTTTTAAGAAATTAAGGTTTTGTCATTTATAATTGCAGAGTAAAGCTTGAAAATGTAAACCTTAAAGGCATGATATCTGAGAGGTAAATAAAAAGATCCAAAAAGTATTTTTAAATGACATGATTTTTAAGCTAACCTCATGTTTTGAGGAGTTTGGGGGGTGGGGATGAGGGAAGGGCAGTCTGATTAATTTTGAACTTTTGGATTTGGAAATACTGCAAACTAGATAGAAGCTTGATGCTACATAGTCACATGAATAGCCCTTATTCAATTGACTAATCCCACTGAAGTTAATAGGCTCAATCCAATACTAGCAAAATCAGTGGCAGCTGCCCCTGACTTCAGGGGGAATCAAGCCACACTGATTAAAGACCACTTGTGTTACTAAAACTTTGCATGATCAAGCCCATGCTTTGCAAATACATAATAACTTTTTTCCAAGGATCCCAAAGTACTTTACAAACAATGTTAAGTGAAAATCCACTTGACATTGACTTTTGCTGAGTTTAAATTGCTTTGGTGATGTGATGTTTCACATTGAATTTTCCACAGGGGTGAACACCATTGATGTTGGGAAGGAAAGTGTCTGCAGTATCTGGATTGCCATGGAAATTTCAAGGCAGATTTTCATGACTAATTTAGAATTAGTTTCAAACTGGGATTGGTGATCATATGCTGGGAATTGCATAGACAAAGCCATGCATTTCCATTTGTTTCCCAACTGACTGAAGTGCACAGGAATGTCAGCAATGCCATTTTGCATGCTCTTCCAGGAAAAAAAAAACAACAACAATGTAGTGGCTGTTGTTTTTCCTTGGGTGGGAACCCTGGAGTTTCCCTAGTAACTGCTCACAGGGATTTATACAGCATGTCTCTCCTCAATCTATCTGGCAGCTAGTGACACAACTTAGAGTAATTCTGTGCATTTTCTTTCTGCACTATTGGTGAGGGATGAATTCTTACCTCCCCAAGACCCTCCTGGATTAGCTCATCCTGACCTGCAACCTTCCCCCATCCCTGCCACAGAACACCAGAGGAGGGAACAGACCTGTCATCCCCTAGAGCTGGTGAAATAATTCAATGAAGTTTGTGTAACCCACTCAGTGTGATGCTCTGTCCCTCTCTAGTGGTAGCTGAGCCACAGATAGAAGTTGCTGAACATACTATATCAGCCTGGGCTAATTGACTTTAATGTTTTAGCTCAGGTAGTAGAGGCTCATGCATTTAGATCCATAGGTTTCAAGTTTGATCCCCATTGCCAACAATACCCAAGGGCATAGTGTTACAGGTTGGTAACAGAGGATAGTTTCAATCCATCAGCCTCTAGAGTCGTGGACCCAGCACAATTCCATGTGGTTTATGTTCACAATCCAACTTATTGAATTAATTATTTGCCCAGCTCTGCCATCCACCATAGATGCTGACTGCCTCTGGTCCTCCCATACCAATTAGACAGCACCAGATAGAGGTAATGGGAAGGTGTCAGGAAAGGGTCAGTCACAGGCACGGAAACTGGAACAGGACAGAAGGTCACAGGCACTTCCAGTTCCCCCAAAAGTTCAGATACTTTGCATTCAAACTTTGAGGTGCTTTTTCTGAATTGAACTCCAAACCTTGTAAGGTTTCTCATCACTAGCTTTGTGTAATTTAAATGTTAAGTGGGTTTGTTGCATGCCATCACAGTTCAGAACAACTGCACCTGTATTCCCCCTCTGTGATCCACCAGGCATACCCTCTTCTAGGCTTCTGGCTTCCAGACATCAACTCTCTTGGGCAGAGAGACACATCTCTCTCTCTCTCCCTCCTGAGTGAGGTTTTTCCAGGCTGCACTGTTCCCTTCCAACACTGTGATATTCCCAGCAAGACAAATTGCCTAAAAGGCCAACATCTGCACTTTGCTTTCTCTCCAGAGGCTATGTCCAGTGTAATGGCCACAGTTACAAGTTACCATACAGCTCTTTCTAAGCAAGCACATTTATTCTTAAGGTGAGAGCATTACAGAGAAAACATTTAAAACAATAGAAGAACCTACACCCATGCTAAAATTCTTACCAGAGAAACTGCAATTCCAGCCTTGGGCTCTGGTAGGTGTCAATCCTTCAAAACTTGCTACTGGGTTTTTCCTGTGGTTATGAGTTCATAATTGTCTGAGATTTAAAAACAGAACAACCATGAACAGTTCAGTCTCTCCTTAATACAGCTTGGGCTTTTAAATCCATGTAACAGGTGATCAGTAGACGGCCCACTCCTCAGGGCATAGCTTCAAAAGGCTGGGTTTTTGCATATCTGGAGGTGGGCAATTTGTATTCACCTCCTCCTAGATATTCCCCAGGAAAACCACTTAACTCTTTTTGTTCCAAAATCCATTCTTAATGTCTGGCACATTGTTCACTAGAGGTCTTTGAACCCCTATCTCACATCTATCACATCTCCTCTCTCAAGAGGTTATACACAGTCCTGGCCCGCTATAATAAATAAACCATTCACGAAATACAATGGACCCCAGAGTTTCTTAAACTTAATTTAGTAAGGTCTCTTAAGAATACTGCAGGAAATTGCCATATCTGTCACGCATGCTTTTATATGGAATGGTTTACTGTGTGCTTTTGCAATGGAGAGGCTGAGGTTTGCGTGTTTTGTTTTTTATTCTGTTTCTCTCATGTTCTTAGGAGCAGGGCAAGAATTACTTAAAGGGGCAAAGGTTATTTCTGTTTGGGATTCACAACTAAGTAGGGCAAAAAACTGTGGCCAGCACTAACACAAAATTGTAAAGTATGTAAGCTGTGTGTGTCACAGGCATTTACTTGGAGTGTGGGATCAGTGCAGTATGTACAGTTATTGTGATGTAAACCAAGTATAATTGAGATCCAAATCATCCCCAGAAAGAACAGCACTTTAGTCATTAAGTGGATTAAATACTACCAAAAACAAAAAAAAAAAACAGGAAGAACTGGGGCACTTGAAGGTAGAGGTGGAAGTGAAAAAAGTGTTCTTCCAAGATATGCTAGCATCATTTGGAATATGATTATGTGAAAAAAAGAATGCACGTATGTTATGGGCTTAATCCTTCACCCACTTACTTCCCTGGTCCTTCTCGCATGAACAGAGAGCAACAATACCCGAAGTCCAAAGGTGCAAACAATTCAATGTTCATTGGGGTGAACTTCCAGCAAGCATGATTCCAGTTTCCTTCCTTAGCGTCCCCCTTTCCAGCTCTGACACCATAGAGCCTTACCTGTGTCCCTGTTCCCATTCCCCGCCTTAGCAAACATGATTCCAATTTCTCCACCCCCATCAGGGCTGCCCAGAGGAATCAGGGGGTCCTTCCGCTTCAGGTCTTCGGGACACTTCACCGAAGACATGGAGTGGAAGAACCCCACGCCGCCGAATTGCCGCTGAAGACCCGGAGCGGAAGAAGCGGCGGCAGGTCTTCAGCGGCAGGTCCTTCATTCCGGCTGTGTTCGGTGGCTCTGAAGGACCCACCACCAAAGTGCCGCTGAAAACTCTTGTGGGGGCCCAGGGGCAAATTGGCCCACTTCCCCCCCCGGGCAGTCCTGACCCCCATTCCCTGTTCCCATTTCCCCCCTTAGCAAAACATGATTCCAATTTCCCCACCCCCATTCCCTGTTCCCATTCCCCCCCCTTACTTCCTAGATTCATAGATATTAAGGTCAGAAGGGACCATTATGATCATCTAGTCTGACCTCCTGCACAATGCAGACCACAGAATCTCACCCACCCACTCCTACGAAAAACCTCACCTATGTCAGAGCTATTGAAGTCTTCAAATCATGGTTTAAAGACTTCAAGGAGCAGAGAATCCTCCAGCAAGTGACCCGTGCCCCATGCTACAGAGGAAGGCGAAAAACCTCCAGGGCCTCTTCCAATCTGCCCTGGAGGAAAATTCCTTCCCGACCCCAAATATGGTGATCAGCTAAACCCTGAGCATATGGGCAAGATTCATCAGCCAGATACCCAGGAAAGAATTCTCTGTAGTAACTCAGATCCCACCCCATCTAGCTTCCTGATTGACTGCAGACTATACAATAAAACTTGAGTTCTGCTTAGCTATACCTTAACCAACCATTTTACTGAAATTTAACTAACCAATCCTAATGTATTGTAACATGATTATTTAACAAATTATATCCCAGCACCTTAATTAGTTTACACCCAGCAGAATTAATTATACAGCAGACAGAAACAATCACAGAACCAGACAGAAATTATACAGACAAACAATAGGGAAATGGGAACAACAGTGATAGAACAACACAGAAATGAGGATTTCACATCCCAGCTATTGATAAGTGAGTTCTTGCCAGTCAGGATGCTATCAAACTAAGTTTTCTTTTACATCTTCTAGGCACTTCCCTTTCTCTGGAGGTGATTGGCATTATCAGGACAGGGACTGTATTTCTAACAGCCCAATAGCTCCTTATTTCAATGTGACTAGTTTGGATTGTAAAGATGTGGCCGGTCGCTTCCCAGCTTGTAGTTGCCTCTGCTGCTTAGCCAGAGGCCTTAGCCTAAGAACAGGGCCTCAGACTGTCGCAGTGAGAAAAGGGCTTATACAGTCATACTGTGATTTTGATTCTCTCTTTTATACCTCTATAACTAGCTAAATGATAAACATGCACTTAAATTCTTAAAGTATAGGCCTTTGCAGACAGGCCTGAATATCTATATTCTAACACTTAATGTGATGCTGTAAAGCAGAAACAGGAAGCCTGAGTGAAGAAGCAGAAAGAGGCTCTTAGAAGACTTCAAGAAAGTGAAGACTGGAAAGAAGGTATTTGAAAAAAACTCAGGAAGACACAGGCAAAACATGAAGCATTTACAAAACAGAAGAGTGCAAATGTGTTAAAACATGCGGAGACAAACAAAGGTTCCGCCGAAAACTGGATGTGCTCTGGTAGTGAAAAGACCGAACCAGGAGGGCGAATACACCTTGCCTTCAATTCAGAGTTGTACAAAATAGCTGATAATAAAATAAGCACTTTCTTTAAGGTATAAAATAGTGCACTAAACTACTCCCAAAATCCTGGAAAACTTCAGCAGAGCTAGGATTTGAGCACCTGGTCCTCTCACCCACTGGACAGGCCAAAACGGAATTGTCAACTGGGAGATCCATTTTAGGATTCATAGATTTCAAGACCCACAGGAACCACTGTGATCATCTAGTCTGACCTCCTGAATAGCACAGACCACATTTCCCCCAAATAGCACAGAATTTCCCCTAAATAATTCCTAGAGCATATCTTCTAGAACAGTAGTTCTGAACCTATTTACCAGCTCTCTATGTGTTGTATGGCCCAATACACACAATATATATACTACCTGTATGGCCCTAAGGAAGTCGCATGTGCTGCAGCGGTGTGCTGATTGGACCATGGGTTGAGAACCACTGCTCTAGAAAAACATCCAATCTTGATTTAAAAATTGTCGGTGATGGAGAATCCACCATCACCCTTCTTCCAATGGTTAATTACTCTCACTGTTAAAAAATTTACACATTTCTTAGATGCCATTCTAGAACCTCACAGGCATTTTAAGGATTCTTCTGGCTGACAGTCCAGCTACTCTGTATGTTCAGTTCCTTTCCTGGCATTGTTTATTGCATTCAGGTTGAGTGGAGTCTGTGACTCCTGGAATGCTGGAGAAATTGAGAGGTCCTGAATGAAGTATGGCTACCTCAAAGGGGTGGAGCCAACTTGATGACGTGAAGAAACCGCTGCAAACTGCAGATCCTATTCATACCAAAGTGTGACAAACACTTGTAGGCCCAGTATTTAGTCCATAAAAAGCTTGAGTTTATCTTAAACCAATTCATTTTCTTAAAATATATTGCTTCTTCACTGATTTTAACTGCTTTATTTCTGGCAAACACTCCCTCAGTTCACTTAAATATTAAAAACATTTCATGCAATAGTAAGATGGTGATCCTTGCAAATGCTCAGGAGTTTTACATCTTAACTAAGATGTTGACTCAAAAACGAGAGTGCAAAGAAAGAAAAATACAAAAAATGAATTTGTAAAGTTAAAAAGTAACTGACTATGAGATTTACCGAAAACAGAAGGAATTGTGCAAGGCTAGGAAAAATACCATGTGTGAGTAGCATTCCAACTAATACATTAGAATGTTTTTCAGCCATATTGGCTTCACCAATATAAAAGGCCAAACTATGTACAGAAACAGTTTAAGGGAAGCCATAGCTGAAACCATGTTTCAATCTGGTTTTCAAACACAGCTCAGAATTATAGTAGAGACCAAGCAAATGTATCTTAGGAAATTTCCTTTGATCTTTGTTGCAACATCTGCAGTAAATGTTGAAGTGGAATGTTTGATACTGATTCATAGAATCATAGAATCATAGAATATCAGGGTTGGAAGGGACCCCAGAAGGTCATCTAGTCCAACCCCCTGCTCAAAGCAGGACCAAGTCCCAGTTAAATCATCCCAGCCAGGGCTTTGTCAAGCCTGACCTTAAAAACCTCTAAGGAAGGAGATTCTACCACCTCCCTAGGTAACGCATTCCAGTGTTTCACCACCCTCTTAGTGAAAAAGTTTTTCCTAATATCCAATCTAAACCTCCCCCATTGCAACTTGAGACCATTACTCCTCGTTCTGTCACCTGCTACCATTGAGAACAGTCTAGAGCCATCCTCTTTGAAACCCCCTTTCAGGTAGTTGAAAGCAGCTATCAAATCCCCCCTCATTCTTCTCTTCTGCAGACTAAACAATCCCAGCTCCCTCAGCCTCTCCTCATAAGTCATGTGCTCTAGACCCCTAATCATTTTCGTTGCCCTTCGTTGTACTCTTTCCAATTTATCCACATCCTTCCTGTAGTGTGGGGCCCAAAACTGGACACAGTACTCCAGATGAGGCCTCACCAGTGTCGAATAGAGGGGAACGATCACGTCCCTCGATCTGCTCGCTATGCCCCTACTTATACATCCCAAAATGCCATTGGCCTTCTTGGCAACAAGGGCACACTGCTGACTCATATCCAGCTTCTCGTCCACTGTCACCCCTAGGTCCTTTTCCGCAGAACTGCTGCCGAGCCATTCGGTCCCTAGTCTGTAGCGGTGCATTGGATTCTTCCATCCTAAGTGCAGGACCCTGCACTTATCCTTATTGAACCTCATTAGATTTCTTTTGGCCCAATCCTCCAATTTGTCTAGGTCCTTCTGTATCCTATCCCTCCCCTCCAGCGTATCTACCACTCCTCCCAGTTTAGTATCATCCGCAAATTTGCTGAGAGTGCAATCCACACCATCCTCCAGATCATTTATGAAGATATTGAACAAAACGGGCCCCAGGACCGACCCCTGGGGCACTCCACTTGACACCGGCTGCCAACTAGACATGGAGCCATTGATCACTACCCGTTGAGCCCGACAATCTAGCCAGCTTTCTACCCACCTTATAGTGCATTCATCCGGCCCATACTTCCTTAACTTGCTGACAAGAATGCTGTGGGAGACCGTGTCAAAAGCTTTGCTAAAGTCAAGAAACAATACATCCACTGCTTTCCCTTCATCCACAGAACCAGTAATCTCATCATAAAAGGCGATTAGATTAGTCAGGCATGACCTTCCCTTGGTGAATCCATGCTGACTGTTCCTGATCACTTTCCTCTCCTCTAAGTGCTTCAGGATTGATTCTTTGAGGACCTGCTCCATGATTTTTCCAGGGACTGAGGTGAGGCTGACCGGCCTGTAGTTCCCAGGATCCTCCTTCTTCCCTTTTTTAAAGATGGGCACTACATTAGCCTTTTTCCAGTCATCCGGGACTTCCCCCGTTCGCCACGAGTTTTCAAAGATAATGGCCAAGGGCTCTGCAATCACAGCCGCCAATTCCTTCAGCACTCTCGGATGCAATTCGTCCGGCCCCATGGACTTGTGCACGTCCAGCTTTTCTAAATAGTCCCTAACCACCTCTATCTCTACAGAGGGCTGGCCATCTCTTCCCCATTTTGTGTTGCCCAGCACAGCAGTCTGGGAGCTGACCTTGTTAGTGAAAACAGAGGCAAAAAAAGCATTGAGTACATTAGCTTTTTCCACATCCTCTGTCACTAGCTTGCCTCCCTCATTCAGTAAGGGGCCCACACTTTCCTTGGCTTTCTTCTTGTTGCCAACATACCTGAAGAAACCCTTCTTGTTACTCTTGACATCTCTTGCTAGCTGCAGCTCCAGGTGCGATTTGGCCCTCCTGATATCTTTCCTACATGCCCGAGCAATATTTTTATACTCTTCCCTGGTCATATGTCCAACCTTCCACTTCTTGTAAGCTTCTTTTTTATGTTTAAGATCCGCTAGGATTTCACCATTAAGCCAAGCTGGTCGCCTGCCATATTTACTATTCTTTCGACTCATCGGGATGGTTTGTCCCTGTAACCTCAACAGGGATTCCTTGAAATACAGCCAGCTCTCCTGGACTCCCTTCCCTTTCATGTTAGTCCCCCAGGGGATCCTGGCCATCTGTTCCCTGAGGGAGTCAAAGTCTGCTTTCCTGAAGTCCAGGGTCCGTATCCTGCTGCTTACCTTTCTTCCCTGCGTCAGGATCCTGAACTCAACCAACTCATGGTCACTGCCTCCCAGATTCCCATCCACTTTTGCTTCCCCCACTAATTCTACCTGGTTTGTGAGCAGCAGGTCAAGAAAAGCGCTCCCCCTAGTTGGCTCCCCTAGCACTTGCACCAGGAAATTGTCCCCTACGCTTTCCAAAAACTTCCTGGATTGTCTATGCACCGCTGTATTGCTCTCCCAGCAGATATCAGGAAAATTAAAGTCACCCATGAGAATCAGGGCATGCGATCTAGTAGCTTCCGTGAGTTGCCGGAAGAAAGCCTCATCCACCTCATCCCCCTGGTCCGGTGGTCTATAGCAGACTCCCACCATGACATCACTCTTGTTGCACACACTTCTAAACTTAATCCAGAGACACTCAGGTTTTTCCACAGTTTCGTACCGGAGCTCTGAACAGTCATACTGCTCCCTTACATACAGTGCTACTCCCCCACCTTTTCTGCCCTGCCTGTCCTTCCTGAACAGTTTATAACCATCCATGACTGTACTCCAGTCATGTGAGTTATCCCACCAAGTCTCTGTTATTCCAATCACGTCATAATTCCTTGACATCACCAGGACCTCCAGTTCTCCCTGCTTGTTTCCAAGGCTTTGTGCATTTGTGAAAGACTTTTCTCCCCAGTTACTACACTATGCATATTTCAGCTAATTTTATGAATTAGAATGCTCTTAATTTGTAAATTGATAAAGTGTTAGGGCCAGTTATCTGGGGCTCTGTTAACACAAATGCTGTCCCATGGAGAGGACTGTGACATTTGCTTTAACATCTAATTTATTTTAGGCATTTAATTATATATATTTTAGCACAGTGGAAATATGTTATTGAGGGATAACAGAAAATTGAATCTAGCACCTTTTGCACATACAAATAATTAATCTCTGAAATTTTGTAGTTTGCTTGCCAAAACCCTTTGCCTGCCACGTATTGTTTACATTAATTTCATAAAAGAAGAACACATGACATTAGGGTTATAAATATTTTGACTCTATGAAGGCTAATTTTTTACAAGAGATAAATTTTAATATTGGAAGCAACTCTTACAACAAGAAAACAGAATTTATCCTTAATGGTATTATTAGATTCCTTAACAAGTTACTGCCAGTTTTTAGTGGTGGCTTACTTTGGAAATGGTATAGAATGCATACAGAAAGTCCAATTTATGCATAAATATTATTTTTTTCAAGGCAAGGGTGTTGCTATGGCTAAAGTGGAGAAGTGGAAGGGTGCAGATCTGGATTCTCTTCCTGGTTCTGACACAATATTCTTGGGCAACCTTGGCCAAGTCGTGTCAAGTTTTTCAGAAGTGGGGGGGTGCCTCCATTTTTGGGTATCCCATTTGGGACATCCTTGGACCTGAATTTTTTCAGAAGTGCCAAGTATCAGTTTCTCCCATTAACTTCAACTGTGGTTGTGGAAGGGTAACACCTAGGGCCAAAAGCAAGGCACAGGTCATCCAAATCAGTGGCCACTTTTGAAAGTGTGGGCCATAAGTAATATTTTGAAAGATTTGGAAGATTTGAGTAATGGAATGCTGTGGCCAAGTAGATTCTCCATCCAGCTCAGGAGAGGATTGTGGATAATGGGCTGGGACCACCTGATAAAATCCAATTCCAAAACTCTGCCTTATATGGTGAACGCGGGCAGGATTCAACGACCAGGCTGGAAAAGAGTTACAGGTCTGGAGATCAAGGCATGTGGAGTGACTCCTGCAGCTGATCCCAGCTGCTCTATTTTCCTATTTAAGAAGAGGAAGCCAAAAGCCAAACTGAAGAAGATGAGATTATAAATTAGAAACTCAGAATGAGAAAGTCTCTCTCTATTTTGAGATTGTGTTTGTATTCTAAAAGGAAAAACTCATACTGGGACTGTTAGTTCCTAAAAGAAGAAGCTGAGAGGATGGAATGTGCAATTGGAAGAGCCCATCCTGTGACAGTCTCAGATCAAGAAAATAAGAAATTACTTACTGTAACAGTGTGGATTCACCTTTTGCGAGTGTCCCTTCTAGTCAGGTGTGTCTGTGATCTTTTAATAGTCCCAGCCCTGGTATTGGGCCATGCCCCCAGGGCTTCCTCCCTGGAGGCAATGGTTTTGCCCTCTCTGGTCTGTTTTGGCTCCAGCAGGGGGCCTCTGGGCCTAGTCCACCCCGTCACACTTCACCTTAAATTTTATTTGTTCTTTCATCTTGTTAACAACTATGTTATTTAGCGAGCTGGTTGAAACCTGGGGTTTCTGTTTCACAGGAAATTTTCAGGTTTTAGAGTAGCAGCCATGTTAGGCTGTATCTGCAAAAAGAAAAGGAGTACTTGTGGCACCTTAAAGACTAACAATGCTCAAATAAATTTGTTAATCTCTAAGGTGCCACAAGTACTCCTTTTCTTTTTACAGGAAATTTTGACATTTTGAAAGTTATTTTCATTCCAGCTAGGAAGGAAATCACATTTTTAAAATTTCCCACAAACTGGAAATTCTGAAAAAAAAAATCCGTTTTAAAAACTTATTTTCAGAAAAAAAAATTGTTTCAAAATGAAATGTTTTTTTAATTTTTTCCATTTTTAAATTTTTACACTATTTCATCACATACATTATAATATAATAGCCAAAATATTCTGCTTTAATTTTTATATTTTTTAAAAAGTCATTAAGGGCAGTTGCTACTTAGTACTAATTGAAACATTTTATTTTCTAGATCAAAGTGTATTTCCTGTTTGTGTTGTAAAGAAACAGTTTGATACTTTGATGTAGAAAATAAGCACTCAGTGTACTAAGCGTAAGAGCAGCTTTTTTCAATATCCTAGAAAAAATTATTCCAAGATAACACAAGCATAATGAAAACAGCTACTCTACTTCTCTTTACACCGTGCTTATCTAGGTTTGTTAGCTCAAAATGTCACTGTTTTATTACAGTACAAATTTAGCAAATATGTTTCAATCAGTTCTAAGTAGCAGCTGCCCTTAATGATTTTTAAATAAAATCAATTAATAGAACATTTAACTATTATATTATGTCATAATGACCTGTTGTCATGTACTACTACTACTGGCATGACATGAAATGTAAAATTAAAATTACAAAAAATTTCAAAACAAAAATTGTTTCAAAACAAAATTTCTAAACTTTTCTGAAGTGAAATTGTGGTGGCAAATTTAATCAAAATTGATATGATGCAATGAAAAATTTGTTTAATCAAAAACAGACTTTTCCCACTGAAAACTGTTTTGATTAAAATGTTCTGAGCAATTGTAATTGTTTACATATGCTATGGTAGTGCCTCAGGGCCCAATCATAGATCAGGGCCCCAGTGTGCTAAATACTGTACAAAAACAGAACAAAAAAACAGTCCCAGGCCCACGGAGCTTACAATCTAAAGTATAAGACAAGACACAACAGATGGATACAGAAAGCAGATGGCTAGCACAAGACAATGAGACAAAATTGATGCAAATAATGCAGTGCTCCTATAATATCGCAAACTGAGTTAGTGCTTGAAATTAGTGCTTCACTGATTACCAGAATATTCATTTTATAGCAGGTTACGCTAGGGTCAGAGTGGGTTGAAGGTGAGCGGGTGGTTTGTCTGTTTGAATTTACAATAGGGATGAGGGTTAAGAAAAGGTTTTCATGTGAACAGGGCCAGCCCTTTGGATGGGCAACATGGGCAACTGTCCAGGTCACTGTGGTCAGGGGGTGCCATGGTCAACCCGGCCACACACACAGCCAGTCCAGCGTCTCTTTTCCCCCAAAGTGCTGGACCTGGAGCTGGGACTCCTACCATGTGCCAGGCTCCAGCTGCTAGTCCCTGCCAGGCTAGGGAGGGATGGGACTTTTCCTCTTCACCAGCATGGGCCACTTCTGGGGCTGGGTCAGACCCACCTCTGGGAACCTCCCCTAGCTGCAGAAAGCTCTGCACTCCTCTGTCCCCTTCCCTCCCTTTCCCACACACACTTCCTGCCCCATCGCTCCCCAGCTGCAGGGGAGAGGTCCCTGTACAGGGAGGTGCCCCCGCCGCCCCATTCGCCTAGGGCACCATTCGCCCTGTACTGCATTCAATGTCCTCATTTTCAACTCTTATTTTTTGCAAGGATAACATAGTGTTTATGTAGTTGTTATGAACAATTCTGTTTTAAGAAATGAATTGTATAGATTTTTATATGTGTGTGTTCATTCTTCACTGAAAGTACATGATAAAAATATATTGGCAAGAAAATTGGGTTGGAGAGGTCTTGGGCCAAATCTTTAACACCCCATGCATCTCAACTGCAATCAGCTAAATTTCATAGGGTAGAAGCAAGAATGGAATTTGATTCTTTAGGGTTTTTGTATATATATTTATTACTCATTCCTAGTGATATGTGTTCATACCCTATTGTGTGAAAGTTTTGAGGCACCTATCCCTTCCCTGAATCCCATCTTACTCTTCTTTAAGTTGGGTTTTGGTGGGTGGGTTTTGGGTGATTCCTAAATCTATGACTAATTATGCACCGGTTTCAGAGTAGCAGCCGTGTTAGTCTGTATTCACAAAAAGAAAAGGAGTACTTGTGGCACCTTAGAGACTAACAAATTTATTAGAGCATAAGCTTTCGTGAGCTACAGCTCACTTCATCGGATGCATTTGGTGGAAAAAACAGAGGAGAGATTTATATACACACACACAGAGAACATGAAACAATGGGTTTATCATACACACTGTAAGGAGAGTGATCACTTAAGATAAGCCATCACCAACAGCAGGGGGGGGAAGGAGGAAAACCTTTCATGGTGACAAGCACAAAGGCTAATTCCAGCAGTTAACAAGAATATCAGAGGAACAGTGGGGGATGGGGTGGGAGGGAGAAATACCATGGGGAAATAGAAAAGGAGTACTTGTGGCACCTTAGAGACTAACAAATTTATTAGAGCATAAGCTTTCGTGAGCTACAGCTCACTTCATCGGATGCATTTGCATGAGCTGTAGCTCACGAAAGCTTATGCTCTAATAAATTTGTTAGTCTCTAAGGTGCCACAAGTACTCCTTTTCTTTTTGCGAATACAGACTAACACGGCTGCTACTCTGAAACATGGGGAAATAGTTTTACTTTGTGTAATGACTCATCCATTCCCAGTCTCTATTCAAGCCTAAGTTAATTGTATCCAGTTTGCAAATTAATTCCAATTCAGCAGTCTCTCCTTGGAGTCTGTTTTTGAAGCTTTTTTGTTGAAGTATTACACAAAGTAAAACTATTTCCCCATGGTATTTCTCCCTCCCACCCCACCCCCCACTGTTCCTCTGATATTCTTGTTAACTGCTGGAATTAGCCTACCTGCTTGTCACCATGAAAGGTTTTCCTCCTTCCCCCCCTGCTGTTGGTGATGGCTTATCTTAAGTGATCACTCTCCTTACAGTGTGTATGATAAACCCATTGTTTCATGTTCTCTGTGTGTGTGTATATAAATCTCTCCTCTGTTTTTTCCACCAAATGCATCCGATGAAGTGAGCTGTAGCTCACGAAAGCTTATGCTCTAATAAATTTGTTAGTCTCTAAGGTGCCACAAGTACTCCTTTTCTAATTATGCACCAGAAGTTTATTTTTCAGAAAAACTTATGTTATTGTTTTTAATTTCTCAGTTGTAATTCATAATATGTATTTTTTAAAGTAAAACCAGGCAATGAATTACAGATGTCAGCCATGTCTAAGCAACTGTCCAAGAATCAGGATCCTTCAGAGCTATTCTTAGTACACTTACAAATAATATACAGCAATATGATAAATACTACTGAGCTTTAAGGTCAGAAGGAACCATTGTGATCATCTAGTCTGACCTCCTGCAAATTGCAGGCCACAGAACCTCACGCACCCACAACTGTAATAGATCTAGTGGTGAGCTGGAGCCAGTTCGCACTGGTTCGCATGAACCGGTTGTTAAATTTTGAAGCAGTTTTAGAACCGGTTGTTAACCTGCTACCCTGCAGGGGGTGCTGAGGCTTTGATGGGCTCCGACTGGGAAGTGATGTAATTCCTCCTCTGGCCACCGGGGGCGCTGTGCTGCAGGAGCCATATGGGCTGCCGCCAGGCCCTGGGCACGAGCCCTGTTGCTGCTGCTGCTCCCCCGACTCCTGGCCCTGGGGCTCCCGCTGTTGCCTGGTGGGTCCCCGGCTGCTCTGCTGGGCCTGGGCGGCATCCTGCTGCTCGGGCTGCTCAGAGCCGCTCTCCCCGTGAGTGCCCACCACCCTGCCCGCAGCCAGCCTCTGTCTCCAACCACCCCTGCACCCCCTGCCTGCAGCCACCCCCGCACCTCCTGCCCGCACCAGCCCTTGCGGCATGCACCCCCTGCCCTGTCTCCAGCCAGCCCCGCACCCTCTGCCCTGCCCGCACCAGCCCCTGCCGCGCCCCTTACCCTGTCTTTGGCCAACCCCTGCCGCACGCACCCCCTGCCCTGTCTCCAGCCAGCCCTGCACCTCCCTGCCTTGCCTGCAGCCAGCCCCTACCTCCAGTCAGCCCCTATCTCCAGTCAGCCCCTGACCTGCCTCCATGCCTGCCACCCCCTGCCCCATGTCCCTATCTGCAGCTGGCCCCAAGTCCACTGGTGCCCTGCAGTTCCCAGGGCAGTAACCCTGCACACCTGCTTCAATGAAGGGGGCAGGGAGCAATTGGGACCACACATGTGCACACCCTAGGGTGACCAGACAGCAAGTGTGAAAAATCAGGACGGGGTGGGGGATAATAGGAGCCTATATAAGAAAAAGACCCCAAAATCGGGACTGTCCCAATAAAATCGGGACATCTGGTCACGCTAGCACACCCCCAGGGAATGGCGGGGCCCCACACATGTGAAATGGAGCTAATTTTTAGTTCAGGCCCATCTTTTTGAAAAAGAACTGTAGGGTTATCACACCCATATTTTCTCAGACAGGTCAGACTTTTTGGTTCTTAAATTGCCATCCGGGAGGAATTTTTAAATTTTAAAAATTCCTCCCGGGAAAATACGGACGTATGGTAACCCTGTTGCTACAAAAAATACATACTGGGGCACATCCCTTACATCAGAACTTTTTATAGGGAACCAGTTGTTACGATTTTGACAATTCATCACTGAATAGACCCCTAACCTCTGGTTGAGTTACTGAAATCCTCAAAACATAGTTTAAAGACTTCAAGTTACAGAGCATTCACCATGACTGAAAAAGTTAAATATTTGTGAAGGGAGTCAAAAATTGAAATTGTCTAGAAAACGGAATAACATAGCTAAGATCTAAAGATATATGCTCGTCTAGTGAAAAGCAGACTTGAAAGCAACAATTTCTCATTAATGGAAAACAGTTTGATATAATACAATAATAAGTTTTTAGCTTCCAGTATATTTTAGAAATGTACAGATAAGTTTCATAGCTTCAGAGAAGTTGCATAAGCCAGGATGATGACGAGTATATTAAAATGTCTTAAATCATGTGAAAAGCTTTAGGCTGTCCAGAGACGCATAAATGTGTAGAAAGAAATTAAATCTCTAAGGAGAATTATTAAAATATCTCTCCTTCCTTGGAGGATTTGTTTGGCTCTTGAGCTGTGTTCCACTGCAGTATGTACATTCAGAAAGGCTGAAAGCAAAACAGCTTGGCTGGAGAACAGTTCTTTTTGGGCAGCACCCAATTCTGAGAGGTACTGAACTCTCCACTGTTGAAGTCAGTAGGAGTTGAGGGAGCAAAACGCTTTGAAGGAGTCAGAGTAGCAGCTGTGTTAGTCTGTATTCGCAAAAAGAAAAGTACTTGTGGCACCTTAGAGACTAACAAATTTATTAGAGCATAAGCTTTTATGAGCTACAGCTCGGATGCATCCGATGAAGTGAGCTGTAGCTCACGAAAGCTTATGCTCTAATAAATTTGTTAGTCTCTAAGGTGCCACAAGTACTCCTTTTCTTTTCGCTTTGAAGGAGGTGTCTAACTTCCAGAATAAGATTTTTAGGCTGTTGTGAGAGAGATGGCAATTTCATGCAATATCTTGGACAAACCTTATTGAATTCAGTTGAACCTCATTGAATGAAGATTCTATATTTTAGGAGTTCATTGTATTAAAAATGCAAATGTGTATGTATTATTGTGGGACTGTATGGAATGTCTCTAGGGAGGAGACATGGCTAATGTAAAGACTGGGAAGTGTTACGAGCTTCAGAGGTAGGGTTACCATATTTCAGGCTCCTTAAAAGAGGACACTGTAGGGGGAAGTGGGAGCTGAAGGGAGGATGGGGAGTTGGAGGGGGTACCTGTAGCAGGGGTACTCACTGGAGGGTGGGGAATGTTGCTTCCTGTCGTGGTGGCACGGTGGCTCCAAGGTTGAGAGCTAGGGCCTGGCGGGGTGGAATCTGGGAACTGTAGCTGCAGGGGAATGGACCAATGAGCTGCCAATGCAGGGGAGGGATCAATCGGGGCTCTTTCTGTGTTGCAGTGTCTGCTCTGAAAAAATCCCTGACATTTCCTGTTTTTGAAAAATCTGCCCAGACAGAGGACAGAGGCTCAAAAAAGAGGCAATGTCTGGGAAAACCCAGGCATATGGTAAACCTATTCAGAGGACGTTTTGAAACAATATGCTAGACAAAGTTATGATTGAAAGGCAACTTCTCACCTCTGGATCCAGCCTTTTGAAGCTGTGTCCTGAGGAGAAACCCATTTTCTACTGATCACCTGTTAAATGAGAACAAGATTAGAGGTCCCCAACTGGATTAAAGAGTGACTCACAGATTCACAGGGTTGCTTGTTCAGAGGTAACAGCTGTTATGAACTTGTGACCACAGAAAAACCTAATTATGCTGTTTATAGCCTCTGAGAAGAAGGTAAAACAGGCCAGGCTGATGCAGTCCGTCTTGCTGGGCAATTCACGGTGTAGGCAACTGTGCAGCGTAGAAGTACCCCCAGTCAAGAGAGAGAGATGCAAGTCTTTGCCCAAGAGAAGTGACAGCTGGGGAGCCAGAAGCCTGAAACCACAGAGGAGGAGTACAAGTGCAGTCACCCTGAACTGTGACAGGTGTGTCTAAATTAGTGAACTGAACTGTTTGGTGATTGAGCTGATGGAATAGCAGTGATATAAGAACAGTGTGTCCACACTAGAGATACTGTTTGGGTCTAAGTTTTTTACCCGCTTCCACTCGTGTTTTATTAAACCATTGCAGTTTCACTGTCCTCTGGATTACCTATCTTGCAGTTCTTGGCACAGCTTCCTTAAGCAGTGGCTTCTTCTGTGAGATTTCAAAGAGCTGTCAGGGAGCACAGGGAGTTGTGGGGAAAATAGTTAGATTCCCATAACCCCCTTGGAAACTCCCATAAACTCTGAGAGCCAACACTTTTTCCTAAGCCTTCTCTCAAGATTGCGACCAAAATGAACATTCAGCTCTTCTTACTCAGCAAGAAAGTTTTCTCAAGGAGCTTTTGAAAAGCAGTTTTGAGGCATCTGTGGTGGCTGCAGTGAATGGCTAGACAGTGCCCGTGAAGAGCCGGAGCAAGGAGTGGGTAGAGTTTATGCTACAGTGGTGGTGCACCCCCCACTCCTGGAGAAGCCAGCTCCATGGGGTTCTTGAGGATGTTTTCTGGGAGAATTTGCTCCAAACATGGCAGACAGTGTTTCCACCATAACCCTCCCTCCCAGGTTATCTTAGGGGAGGACAGCTCTCAGTTTTTGCAAGGGCCACTTCATAGGAGCATTGCTAGCTGTGGGAACAATGGGAATGCAAAGATTCAGTGTATCCTTGGGCACAGGGGGATATTATCACTTAAGAAGTGGGTAGGGTGCCCTGCTCATGTCTTCAGCCTGGCTAGCACCATCCACTTTTTGGTCCATGCTGTTTTTCTATGAGCCCCCAAGACAGCAGAGGTTGCAATCACTGTTTCTCACTGCACCCTTTCCTTGGCCCTGGTTTATGCTAACAGAACCTAGTCCATTAAAAAAGTGATTTTAGACAAACATTTGGAGTCTAATTTTTTAAAAGTTAGATGTGCAATTAAACTACTAATAAACTACTAATTTATGGATGCATCTACCATGATTATCAGGTATTTGTACACACAGATGAACTGTTACAAAAGAGGTTGGCCATGAATGTGTTCATAAAGCTCATTTTCTTTTTTGTAATCACAAGTGTAGCTTAGACATGCAATTGCACATGCAAAGAAGGGCAAAAAGTTTTTGAAAATCAGTCTCTTATATGGTTCCTTTCTGATGCAATCTGCCTGCTTTGACTTCTCACTCTCCCCCTCACAATGGTCACTTCTGCATCCCGCACACCATACTGTGCATCACCTTCATTCACTCTTGATACATTACCTGGCCAAACTAAGTAAGTTTACCTGATAGTGCTACTCACAGACTTCCGCCCGGTCACTTTCTGTATCCACTGGGCAATGCAGTACATCATTCAGTGACAAATTTGGTAGCTGACTCAAATGCAGAGCGCTCAGAACAATTTAGATTTCTTTTACCGCTTGACTATATGGCAAGTGTGCAGCAAGCCAGGCTGTGAATCTTCAGCACACCAGCCTGCTGCCTACTAATTTGCCTTGTGGACATGGCTGCTGAGCAGTAAAAGTCCCAGTGTGCAGCTTGACATTAAGCTGCACTCAGAGACTTTTATTGTACCGTAACAGTGTTCACAGAGCAAGTCAGTAAGTGAAAGCTAGTACTCTGTAGATTCACACTCTTGCTAGCTGTTCACTAATTCACTATGTAGACAAGTATTTTAGGCTCTTTTTCAACATAAATATATCATATTTACTGTGGCCTAAATGGCAAATATCCATCTTGAAAAATGATTGTGTAAGTACCAAAGCAGTTCAGTTATTAGGTGTCGTGCATTATTATGTGGCTGTGTTACTCTGTGTTTGTTGTAATATTATGGCAATAACCTCACATACTACATAGTAAATATTGCAGAATGTGCTGTAAGAATTACGATATTATAGCAGAGTCCTGACATAATAGTTGCTGGTACCATTGTGAAAAGGAAAAAAAAATTATATTTATCCTCTATTAGCATGCAATTCAAAAATTGCAATTTTGTCCTGTCTAGCCCGCATTTTATATATTTACCTTGCTTTTATCCTTCAATGACCATTCAAGAGAAATACAAAAATCCCATGTTATCATTGTTTCTGCTTTATCTTGGCAAATGGTGCACAATATTTCCTGCAGACTTGCTAATGTTGCCATTTCTAATTACTCCCACTCTTACCACATTTACGGTACTAACTTGCTGTCTATTGATACTCATTATGTAGTTTTCCTTTAATAGAAAGCTATTCTTGGGAGCCAAAGAAGTCTTGTATATAGTACATAAGGTGGGAGTCTAGAATAGCCTGTTTCAGGAATGAAACAGCAGAAAAGCCCAGCCATTATTCCGCAGTAAATCTAGAGCTGTGCAAATAACTGAATGTTTGGTTTGATGGCTGAATAGAAAAAAGGGAGAGGGCCAGATTGTTTTGGGTCAATCCAAAATGAAATAAAAAAAAAAACTTCGATAAAATAAAAAATTCCAAAATTGTTTCAGATGAATTAAATATTTTGTTTGTGGGGGTTTGTTTGCTTGTTTTTGTTTTGTTCTTTATATAAAATTGAAGCAATTTCAGATTTACTAAGGTGCCATCTCAGGAATGTTTTATTTTTCCGTGTGTGTGTGTGTGTGTGTGTGTGTGTGTGTGTGTGTGTGTGTGTGTGTGTGTGTGTGTGTGTGTGTGTGTGAGAGAGAGAGAGGGAGGTCACTATCTTGCTGGTTTGGGCTGAGTGGAATAAGGATGGAATGGTTGGTCAGGAATGAGTCTAAAAACAAAGGATGGATAAAGAAATTAAGTTCTTTGGGGGCATGGATTGTATTTTGCCATGTGCTTGTACAGCATTTAGTGCCATAGGGCTCCAGGCTTAACTGAAGGCCTTCAGAGGTCTCCAGTCTACAAACAAAAACGGTAGACAGAGGTGTCCTTTGCTCTGACTCTTTGGGGTAAGTTTTCAAAGCTGTGCTAAGTGACTTAGCAGGGTGGCTCCCACTGAGATGAAAGTGTGTGCTTCATGCTATAACTGGGATTCAAAAAATGGCCTGCATGACTGAGCAGGATGCTTGTGTCAATAAAGCAGTTTCACATCATATTAGAGCATTGTGTAGCAGTTCCATACCAATTTTTGCCTGTTGGTCAGAATCAACTCTGTGTGTGTGTGTGTGTGTGTGTGTGTGTGTGTGTGTGTGTGTGTGTGTTAGAAAACATGTCTGGTCGTCTTTGGAGTTTTCAACATTTTATTGGGCATGGAATCCATAATTAAGAAAATTATCAGATTTTTTTTGTTTTGTATTGTTTTTCTATTGGATAACTTTGAAATGACTTGGATATCAAGCTTGGCATACACGTAAACCTCCTATGGATCTATAAACAGAGGTGCTGGAACAGTTTGTATAGTTGGGATGCTGAAGCCATTAAACCAAACTATAAACCCTGTCTATAATGGAAACCACTTCAAGCCAGATGGTGCTACAGCACCCCGTGCACCCCTACTTCCAGCATCTATGTCTATAAAGTTACTTAACATATTCATTGCTGTGGTACCTGAGTGCCAATCAGGAATAAATGCTTTGTCTTGCGCAAAGAAACAAAAATAAAAAAATTCTGGATGTTTGAAAATGATGCATGAAGAAAATGAAGCATGAGCATTGTATTGTTTTCAATAACTTCAGAAAGGGTGAGCAAGGTACAATCCATCAGATGTTCCAAGGTGTGTGTTTGATGGGTAACACCTATATATATCTGAGTGCTATAGACATGGGGTAAGGAAACCTTTCCAAAGGATCATATGTACACGGCCGTCCATTTGCTCACAGACAACAGTGGTTTGTGTGTTCTCAGACTGAGGGCAGCACATGGCACTAAGTAGCTTGTCGCAAGTTAATATATCCTCTAAATTGTTTGGATCTTTTACTCAGCAAGTGTTATTTGACAAGCCCCTTTTGTTGAAAAGATAACCCTGCTTAACTTTCCAATTTGTCAATTTGTGAAATTCTTTTTAAAAAGGATGGTTGTACCAAACATTAATGAATCTAATTTAATTTGATTTTAAAAGTTAAATAGGTTTGTCCCTGTTACATCAGGTTTCAGAGTAGCAGCTGTGTTAGTCTGTATTCGGAAAAAGAAAAGGAGTACTTATGGCAATTTAGAGACTAACAAATTTATTAGAGCATAAGCTTTCGTGAGCTACAGCTCACTTCATGGGATGCATTTGGTGGAAAATACAGTGGGGAGATTTATATATACACACACAGAGAACATTAAACAATGGGTTTTATCATACACACTGTAAGGAGAGTGATCACTTAAGATGAGCTATTACCAGCAGGAAGGGGAGGGGGGGAAGGAGGAAAACCTTTTATGGTGATGATCAAGGTGGACCATTTCCAGCAGTTAACAAGAACATCTGAGGAACAGTGTGGGGTGGGGTGGGGGGGAGAAATAGTTTTACTTTGTGTAATGACCCATCTACTCCCAGTCTCTATTCAAGCCTAAGTTAATTGTATCCAGTTTGCAAATTAATTCCAATTCAGCAGTCTCTCGTTGGAGTCTGTTTTTGAAGCTTTTTTGTTGAAGGATAGCCACTCTCAGGTCTGTAATTGAATGACCGGAGAGATGGAAGTGTTCTCCGACTGGTTTTTGAATGTTATAATTCTTGAGGTCTGATTTGTGTCCATTTATTCTTTTAAGTAGAGACTGTCCAGTTTGACCAATGTACATGGCAGAGGGGCATTGCTGGCACATGATGGCATATATCACATTGGTAGATGTGCAGGTGAACGAGCCTCTGATAGTGTGGCTGATGTTCTTAGGCCCTCTGATGGTGTCCCCTGAATAGATATGTGGACAGAGTTGGCAACGGGCTTTGTTGCAAGGATAGGTTCCTGGGTTAGTGGTTCTGTTGTGTGGTGTGTGGTTGCTGGTGAGTATTTGCTTCAGGTTGGGGGGCTGTCTGTAAGCAAGGACTGGCCTGTCTCCCAAGATCTGTGAGAGTGATGGGTCGTCCTTCAGGATAGGTTGTAGATCCTTGATGATGCGTTGGAGAGGTTTTAGTTGGGGGCTGAAGGTGATGGCTAGTGGTGTTCTGTTATTTTCTTTGTTGGGCCTGTCCTGTAGTAGGTGACTTCTGGGTACTCTTCTGGCTCTGTCAATCTGTTTCTTCACTTCAGCAGGTGAGTATTGTAGTTGTAAGAATGCATGATAGAGATCTTGTGGGTATTTGTCTCTGTATCGGAAACCTACTGACCACTATTCCTATCTACATGCCTCTAGCTTTCATCCAGATCACACCAGACGGTCCATTGTCTACAGCCAAGCTCAATGATATAACCACATTTGCTCCAAACCCTCAGACAGAGACAAACACGTACAACTCTGTCCACGTATTTATTCAGGGGACACCATCATAGGGCCTAATCACATCAGCCACACTGTCAGAGGCGCATAGACCAATGTGATATATGCCATCATGTGCCAGCAATGCCCCTCTGCCATGTACATTGGTCAAACTGGACAGTCTCTACGTAAAAGAATAAATGGACACAAATCAGACCTCAAGAATTATAACATTCAAAAACCAGTCAGAGAACACAATCATAGTATGATTTAGACATCATACTATGCAAAACCAACACTGATTCCATTTGTTGTGGCCTGGATGAGTACTTCTTCATCTCAGCACCTGAGCACTTGAATAGTTTTGGTGAGCTTTTTCAGAGTAAGCACAGAGGTACCGAAGACACCTGGCATTCAGATCCATGACAAGGAGATCCTGCCATTGTGAAACTGGGTTCAAGGACTTCAGTTCTTCGGGTTTTGGATCCCTATTCAATTTTGGTAAAGGAGAGCTGGGTGTTGGGAAAGAAAGAATACAAGCGAACAAGACCTACTTCGGTAGGATTACTTTCAACCTCTGCACACATTCAGCTGAAAATGGGAGGTAAAAAACTGCACAGGCCAACCAATCCCAAGGAAAGTGCACTTCAGGTGCAGCACACATTGGCCTATTGACAATATATCACTGTGACATGAGGAACACTTCTTGAATCCAGAGGACTCTGGTGTCTGATATTTTGAAGGTCTTCCAATGATCACCTTTAATGACTAACAGTCTGTCTACAGGAAACCCTTAAACAATACTATTAAAATTACACTAAAGCTATCTTCACTTCACACACACCCATACCCACAGATTAAAAATCAAGTAAAAATCTGAAAAAGAGGATGACCAAGGGGAGAGTTGGTTCCCAGAGAGATTCAGCTGGTGGAAAGAGAGGAGATTCATAGATATTAAGGTCAGAAGGGACCATTATGATCATCTAGTCCGACCTCCTGCACAATGCAGGCCACAGAATCTCACCCACCCACTCCTGCGATAAACCTCTCACCTATATCTGAGCTATTGAAGTCCTCAAATCATGGTTTAAAGACTTCAAGGTGAAGATGATGGATGGGGCCTTTTATAACCAAGTTGAGAACATTTGAACCCATTGTTCACATGCATCCCCTAATGTTTTTGTTACTGTGAATGAGTCTGTGGTTCACAGGACAGGGCAACTGACCACCACAGTGGGAACCTGCTGAGGCAGTTTCATGTGATGTGAGGAGTCACCTTTATTTTTGTTCTCTGCCTTGCCATCTTCTTTTTCTGTTGTGGTTACCAATGAGGGCATTACCCTTTCTAGGTACAGCACCAAACAAATCGCTCTATAGCCTGTATCTTTGCTGCTGTATAGAGAGACACACTGGGACATGATGCTAATCTGTTTTCCCTAACAGTTGCTCATTCTAATGATGTGACACTTGTTTTGACAACTTCCTGCAAAGATACATTTCTCTGATTCCTAATCCATGGGCCTCGGAGGACGGTAATATTATTTAAATTCCTTATACATTCTATCCATGTATTTCTAATTCACCAATCCTGGTGGTATTTAGGTGCCATATGCATAAATCTAATTAATTGCATTCGGTTCAATGTAAGGACTTAGACATTGTATACTAAAACAGGACCTAGACTCTTCTATTCCTTTAATTAAGCAAAGGCCCTGATTGTGATCCTATTCAGGATTGATTTCAAGAGGCCTGCAAACGGCTATTCTGTAACTTGGTTGTTGGGTTAAAGGCCTGAGCAAAGAGAAGTGTATTTCACCATGTCAATGTTTTGCCAGATTTCCCAGTAGAATGACACTGATCTGTTTTCACTAATGAAGTTTTTGCAGCAACAGAAATCAGCATTCAGCATTAGGAAAAACACAGAAGATTGTCGCATTTTATATAGTCTCCAGACAATAAATGTAAACAGCAAACACATATTTTTATTGATTACATCTTTATTACAGCATTTATATGTACATTTGAGAGCCCTGAATGTACATACTTATGAACATAATAAAATATTTACAGCAAAAAAAAAAGCCATTCAAGATTTTAGAATAAAAATTACTTTTCAATATCAAGGAGCTTGTAAATGAATACAATAAATAACCAAAATGATGCTCCAATTTAAATATATATCTAATTTATATATTCTGTACCTCTAAAACAATTTTTGTAAGTTAACTGAGAGCACAGAAAGTTTTAATAATTTTTAAAAGCTTTCTGATTAATGTATAGACTTTCCTATTTACCTCTGCCATTTCTGTTTTCAACCCATCTTGCACATGGGACTTGTTCAATGAATGAACTTGTGTATAGGAAAACAATGCAGGGAGCAGCCATTTCCTCAGGCCAGTGATGATTTATGTTGCTCAAAAATGCTTTCTTCACTGGCAAAATGTAATAGAGCTAGAGACACTGAGAATAATGGGTTTTAAATAATTTAGTCTTAGTTATCCTGTTTCTTGCAAAAGGCAAGTACAAGTTTAAACATACCTAGTTTTAAGATCAGTATGAAGAGATGTTGTCTGTCTTCTGCACCAGGAAATGGTAAGCTCCACCAAACACTTTCAGCATAATACATGGTCGTTGACATCATGGAAACAATGTTCTTACTAAACCTAGCTCTGAATACCTAAAAGATATCTGGAGCTGTTGCTTGTAGTAACCCTAATTCCCATGGACTTCAGAGGAGAAAGATCAAACCTCTGTAGAGGAGGGAATACTACATTAAGCATAGGACAGCTCCAGGTACCTTAGGAAGTATTAGGGACCTATCTCCCGTTGATTTCAAAGAGATTTACGCACTTAAATGCCTATAAAAATCTGGCCTGTAAGGGCTAAGTTTAGTAAGAACTCTATAATAGCACCTCCTGAATGTGGAATTGATCCCGCAAAGTGTTTTCAACTCCCTTGAGCCAAATCCCGAGGCTCTTACTTAGATAAACTCTCACTCGAGTTAAAGGGACTTTGCCTGGATAATTAGTGAGTAAAAATATGACTAAAGTTTCAGAATTTGGCTCATCTCTTTGCATTTTGAAAAGCTTCTCCTCATGTTACTCAGCACCATCGGCCGTGTGGCTACAGCTATCCAAGAGGGATGCTGACACAAAAGCTAACAGCAATTTTTTTTTAAGTACATCAGAAGCAGGAAGTTGGCCAAACAATCTGTGGGGCAACTGAACGATCAAGGTGCTAAAGGAGCACTCAAGGAAGACAAGGCCATTGAAGAAACGTGAAATGAATTCTCTGCATGAGTCTTCACCGTAGAAGATGTGGGGGAAATCCCCACACCCGAGCCGTTCTTCTGTTGGTGACAAATCTGAAGAACTGTCCCAGACTGAAGTTCAATAGAGAAGGGTTAGGAACAAATTGATAAATTAAACTGTAGTAGGTCCCCAGGACCAGAGGGTGTTCATCCAAGAGTTCTGAAGAAACTCAAATATGAAACTGCAGAACTATTAACTGTAGTAAATAACCTATTGCTTAAATAAGCCTCTGTACCAGATGACTGGAGGATAGCTAATGTAACACCAATATTTTTAAAAAAAGGCTCCAGAAGCAATGCTGGCAATTACTGGTTGGTAAGCCTAACTTCAATACCAGGCAAATTAGTTGAAACTGCAGTAAAGAACAGAATCATCAGACACAAAGGTGGACTCAATATGTTGGGGAAGAATCAACATGGCTTTTGAAAAGGGTAATCATGACTCACCAATCTATTAGAATTCTTTGAGGGTGTCAACAAACATGTAGACAAGAGTGATCCAGTTCATATAGTGCATCTGGACTTTCAGAAAGCCTTTGACAAGTTCCCTGAACAAAGGCTCTTAAAGCAAGTAAGCAGTCAAGGGATAAGAGGGAATGTCTTCTCATTGATCAGTAACTGGTTAAAAGATAGGAAACAAAATGTAGGAATAAATGGTCAGTTTTCACAATGGAGAGAGATAAATAGCAGGGTCTGTTGTATTAATTTTGATTAAATAAATGGGCTAACGATGTTAACATAACTCAGTCACTGTCTAATATTAAACAAGGTCCAGGGCTTGGTATACAGGGACATCTGCTTGCTTAGCACCCTGGCAAACACACCATTTAAAATCCTTTTAACCTTTTATTAGGTACAGAAAGGAAGGAAAAAACAGTTAAAGTATTTTAAATGTAAATTATTGGAGTCTGTTTTTGAAGTTTTGTTGTTGACGGATAGCCACCCTCAGGTCTGTAATCGAGTGACCGGAGAGATTGAAGTGTTCTCTGACTGGTTTTTGAATGTTATAATTCTTGAGGTCTGATTTGTGTCCATTTATTCTTTTACTTAGAGACTGTCCAGTTTGACCAATGTACATGGCAGAGGGGCATTGCTGGCACATGATGGCATATATCACATTGGTAGATGCGCAGGTGAATGAGCCTCTGATAGCGTGGCTGATGTGATTAGGCCCTCTGATGGTGTCCCCTGAATAGAAATGTGGACAGAGTTGGCAACGGGCTTTATTGCAAGGATAGGTTCCTGGGTTAGTGGTTCTGTTGTGTGGTGTGTGGTTGCTGGTGAGTATTTGCTTCAGGTTGGTGGGCTGTCTGTAAGCAAGGACTGGCCTGTCTCCCAAGATCTGTGAGAGACTCCAACGAGAGACTGCTGAATTGGAATTAATTTGCAAACTGGATACAATTAATTTAGGCTTGAATAGAGACTGGGAATGGATGAGTCATTACACAAAGTAAAACTATTTCCCCATGTTATTTCTCCCCCCCACCCCACCCCCCACTGTTCCTCAGATGTTCTTGTTAACTGCTGGAAATAGCCTACCTTGCTTGTCACCATGAAAGGTTTTCCTCCTTTCCCCACCCAATGCTGGTGATGGCTCATCTTAAGTGATCACTCTCCTTACAGTGTGTATGATAAAACCCATTGTTTCATGTTCTCTGTGTGTGTATATAAATCTCCCCACTGTATTTTCCACCAAAGGCATCCGATGAAGTGAGCTGTAGCTCACGAAAGCTTATGCTCAAATAAATGCGTTAGTCTCTAAGGTGCCACAAGTACTCCTTTTCTTTTTGCAAATACAGACTAACACGGCTGCTACTCTGAAACCTGTCATTATGCAAGGCACTGAATTTAGCCGTAGTGAGTGGAAATCTGTCAACTTCATGAAAAAACTCGTACAGATAGAGACAGACATCATCTTCCTCTCCAAATGCAAACAGATGGACATCATACCAAAGAGACTGAAGGTAAAAAATCCATTACAATCTACATACCACACAGACTATGCTGACAGCTTGTGCCACACACTCTCAAAGAAACTGCGGAACCACCTGATCAACATCCTCTACAGCAAACAGGGAAAGATTAAGAATGAGCTCTCAAAACTGGATACTCTCATAAAGAACCAACCTTCCACACAAACTTCCTCGTGGCTGGACTTTACAAAAACTAGACAAGCCATTTACAACACACACTTTGCTTCTCTACAAAAGAAAAAGGACACTAAGCTATCTAAACTACTACATGCCACAAGGGGCCACAACAATGGTTCCCGTAACCCACCCAGCAATATTGTTAATCTATCCAACTATACTCTTAACCCAGCAGAAGAATCTGTCCTATCTCGGGGCCTCTCCTTTTGCCATTCCACCCCCACGAATATGATACAGTTCTGTGGTGACCTAAATCCTATTTTCGACGTCTCCAACTCAAGAAATATTTCCAACACACCTCTGACCAACATATTAACCCTCAGAGACCTTCCTACCAACACTACAAAAAGAAGGATTCTGGGTGGACTCCTCCTGAAGGTCGAAACAGCAGACTGGACTTATACATAGAGTGCTTCTACCGACGTGCACAGGCTGAAATTGTGGAAAAACAGCATCACTTGCCCCATAACCTCAGCCGTGCAGAACACAATGCCATCCACAGCCTGAGAAACAACTCTGACATCATAATCAAAAAGGCTGACAAAGGAGGTGCTGTCGTCATCATGAATAGGTCGGAATATGAACAAGAGGCTACTAGGCAGCTCTCCAACACCACTTTCGACAAGCCATTACCCTCTGATCCCACTGAGAGTTACCAAAAGAAATGACAGCATTTGGCCAAGAAACTCCCTGAAAAAGCACAAGAACAAATCCACACAGACACACCCCTAGAACCCCAACCTGGGGTATTCTATCTGCTACCCAAGATCCATAAACCTGGAAATCCTGGACGCCCCATCATCTCAGGCATTGGCACCATGACAGCAGGATTGTCTGGCTATGTAGACTCCCTCCTCAGGCCCTACGTTACCAGCACTCCCAGGTATCTTCGAGACACCACTGATTTCCTGAGGAAACTACAGTCCATTGGTGATCTTCCTAAAAACACCATCCTAGCCACTATTGATGTAGAAGCCTGCTACACCAACATTCCACACAAAGATGGACTACAAGCCGTCAGAAACAGTATCCCCGATAATGTCACGGCTAACCTGGTGGCTGAACTTTGTGACTTTGTCCTCACCCATAACTATTTCACATTTGGGGACAATGTATACCTTCAAATCAGCAGCACTGCGATGGGTACCCGCATGGCCCCACAGTATGGCAACATTTTTATGGCTGACTTAGAACAACGCTTCCTCATCTCTCGTCCCCTAATGCCCCTACTCTACTTGCGCTACATTGATGACATCTTCATCATCTGGACCCATGGAAAAGAAGCTCTTGATGAATTCCACCATGATTTCAACAATTTCCATCCCACCATCAACCTCAGCCTGGACAAGTCCACACAAGAGATCCACTTCCTGGACACTACGGTGCTAATACGCGATGGTCACGTAAACACCACCCTATATCGGAAACCTACTGACCGCTATTCCTACCTACATGCCTCTAGCTTTCATCCAGATCATTCCACACGATCCATTGTCTACAGCCAAGCTCTACGATATAACCGCATTTGCTCCAACCCCTCAGACAGAGACAAACACCTACCAGATCTCTATCATGCATTCTAACAACTACAATACCCACCTGCTGAAGTGAAGAAACAGATTGACAGAGCCAGAAGAGTACCCAGAAGTCACCTACTACAGGACAGGCCCAACAAAGAAAATAACAGAACACCACTAGCCATCACCTTCAGCCCCCAACTAAAACCTCTCCAACGCATCATCAAGGATCTACAACCTATCCTGAAGGACGACCCATCACTCTCACAGATCTTGGGAGACAGGCCAATTCTTGCTTACAGACAGCCCCCCAATCTGAAGCAACTACTCACCAGCAACCACACACCACACAACAGAACCACTAACCCAGGAACCTATCCTTGCAACAAAGCCCATTGCCAACTCTGTCCACATATCTATTCAGGGGACACCATCAGAGGGCCTAAGAACATCAGCCACACTATCAGAGGCTCATTCACCTGCGCATCTACCAATGTGATATATGCCATCATGTGCCATCAATGCCCCTCTGCCGTGTACATTGGTCAAACTGGACAGTCTCTACGTAAAAGAATGAATGGACACAAATCAGACGTCAAGAATTATAACATTCAAAAACCAGTTGGAGAACACTTCAATCTCTCCGGTCACTTGATTACAGACCTGAGGGTGGCTATCCTTCAACAAAAAAACTTCAAAAACAGACTCCAAGGAGAGACTGCTGAATTGGAATTAATTTGCAAACTGGATACAGTTAATTTAGGCTTGAATAGAGACTAGGATTGGATGAGTCATTACACAAAGTAAAACTATTTCCCCATGTTATTTCTCTCCTCCACCCCACCCCCCACTGTTCCTCAGATGTTCTTGTTAACTGCTGGAAATAGCCTACTTTGTTTGTCACCATGAAAGGTTTTCCTCCTTTCCCGCTCCCTGCTGCTGGTGATGGCTCATCTTAAGTGATCACTCTTTTTACAGTAAAAAGAAAAGGAGTACTTGTGGCACCTTAGAGACTAACAAATTTATTAGAGCATAAGCTTTCGTGAGCTACAGCTCACTTCATCGGATGCATTTGGTGGAAAAAACAGAGGAGAGATTTACATACACACACACAGAGAACATGAAACAATGGGTTTATCATACACACTGTAAGGAGAGTGATCACTTAAGATAAGCCATCACCCACAGCAGGGGGGGGAAAGGAGGAAAACCTTCCATGGTGACAAGCAGGTAGGCTAATTCCAGCAGTTAACAAGAATATCAGAGGAACAGTGGGGGGTGGGGTGGGGGGGAGAAATACCATGGGGAAATAGTTTTACTTTGTGTAATGACTCATCCATTCCCAGTCTCTATTCAAGCCTAAGTTAATTGTATCCAGTTTGCAAATTAATTCCAATTCAGCAGTCTCTCGTTGGAGTCTCTCACAGATCTTGGGAGACAACTGGTTTTTGAATGTTATAATTCTTGACGTCTGATTTGTGTCCATTCCTTCTTTTACGTAGAGACTGTCCAGTTTGGCCAATGTACATGGCAGAGGGGCATTGCTGGCACATGATGGCATATATCACATTGGTAGATGCGCAGGTGAACGAGCCTCTGATAGTGTGGCTGATGTGATTAGGCCCTATGATGGTATCCCCTGAATAGATATGTGGACAGAGTTGGCAACGGGCTTTGTTTGTCCTGTAGTAGGTGACTTCTGGGTACTCTTCTGGCTCTGTCAATCTGATACTGTCACGGCTAACCTGGTGGCAGAACTTTGTGACTTTGTCCTGACCCATAACTATTTCACATTTGGTGACAATGTATACCTTCAAATCAGTGGCACTGCGATGGGTACCCGCATGGCCCCACAGTATGCCAACATTTTTATGGCTGACTTAGAACAACGCTTCCTCAGCTCTCGTCCCCTAATGCCCCTACTCTACTTGCGCTACATTGATGACATCCTCATCATCTGGACCCATGGAAAAGAAGCTCTTGAGGAATTCCACCATGATTTCAACAATTTCCATCCCACCATCAACCTCAGCCTGGACCAGTCCACACAAGAGATCCACTTCCTGGACACTACGGTGCTAATAAGCGATGGTCACATAAACACCACCCTATATCGGAAACCTACTGACCGCTATTCCTACCTACATGCCTCTAGCTTTCATCCAGATCATACCACTCGATCCATTGTCTACAGCCAAGCGCTACGATATAACCGCATTTGCTCCAACCCCTCAGACAGAGACAAACACCTACAAGATCTCTACCATGCATTCCTACAACTACAATACCCACCTGCTGAAGTGAAGAAACAGATTGACAGAGCCAGAAGAGTACCCAGAAGTCACCTACTACAGGACAGGCCCAACAAAGAAAACAACAGAACGCCACTAGCCATCACCTTCAGCCCCCAACTAAAACCTCTCCAACGCATCATCAAGGATCTACAACCTATCCTGAAGGACGAGCCATCGCTCTCTCAGATCTTGGGAGATAGACCAGTCCTTGCTTACAGACAGCCCCCCAATCTGAAGCAAATACTCACCAGCAACCACACACCACACAACAGAACCACTAACCCAGGAACCTATCCTTGCAACAAAGCCCGTTGCCAACTCTGTCCACATATCTATTCAGGGGATACCATCATAGGGCCTAATCACATCAGCCACACTATCAGAGGCTCGTTCACCTGCGCATCTACCAATGTGATATATGCCATCATGTGCCAGCAATGCTCCTCTGCCGTGTACATTGGCCAAACTGGACAGTCTCTACGTAAAAGAATGAATGGACACAAATCAGACGTCAAGAATTATAACATTCAAAAACCAGTTGGAGAACACTTCAATCTCTCTGGTCACTCGATCACAGAGCTAAGAGTGGCTATACTTCAACAAAAAAGCTTCAAAAACAGACTCCAACGAGAGACTGCTGAATTGGAATTAATTTGCAAACTGGATACAATTAACTTAGGCTTGAATAGAGACTGGGAATGGATGAGTCATTACACAAAGTAAAACTATTTCCCCATGGTATTTCTCCCCCCCACCCCACCCCCCACTGTTCCTCTGATATTTTTGTTAACTGCTGGAATTAGCCTACCTGCTTGTCACCATGGAAGGTTTTCCTCCTTTCCCCCCCCTGCTGTGGGTGATGGCTTATCTTAAGTGATCACTCTCCTTACAGTGTGTATGATAAACCCATTGTTTCATGTTCTCTGTGTGTGTGTATATAAATCTCTCCTCTGTTTTTTCCACCAAATGCATCCGATGAAGTGAGCTGTAGCTCACGAAAGCTTATGCTCTAATAAATTTGTTAGTCTCTAAGGTGCCACAAGTACTCCTTTTCTTTTTGCGAATACAGACTAACACGGCTGCTACTCTGAAACCTCTTTTTACAGTGTGTATGATAAAACCCATTGTTTCATGTTCTCCGTGTGTGTATATAAATCTCCCCACTGTATTTTCCACCAAATGCATCCGATGAAGTGAGCTGTAGCTCACGAAAGCTTATGCTCAAATAAATGGGTTAGTCTCTAAGGTGCCACAAGTACTCCTTTTCTACTTGCAATAGAGTCTGACAAATGAAATCCCTGCTGCTCACAGTACAAGGACTTGGAGAATCAAAGTCCAACAGTGCCAATATATGAGGCAATATATTCTGAAAATTCCAGTTACTGGTAGGTAATCTTCATAATTTTAAAAAGTGGGTCATGGTTGAAGATAATTTGTCAACTAATACTTGCTCTTCTCTGGCAAAATAGTGCATTACAAATGCTGTCCATTACAAATGCTGCTCTCATTTTCCTGCTTTCTTCTCTTTCAGAAGCTACATGTAGCTCCTTTACATTCAACCCCACTTATATTGAATCTATTTCCCTATGTTAAGTATCCTCACACCTTCTTGTCAACTGTCTAAATGGGCCATCTTGATTATCACTACAAAAGTTTTTTCTCCTGCTGATAATAGCTCATCCTAATTAATTAGCCTCTTAGAGTTTGTATGGCAACTTCCACCTTCTCTGTATGTGTATGTGTGTGTGTGTGTGTGTGTGTGTGTGTGTGTGTGTGTATATATATATATATATATATATATATATATATATATGTTTCATTCTATGCATCGAATGAAGTGGGCTGTAGCCCACGAAAGCTTATGCTCTAATAAATTTGTTAGTCGCTAAGGTGCCACAAATACTCCTCTTCTTTTTGCGGTTACAGACTAACAGGACTGCTACTCTGAAACCCCCCTTAAAACTCCTTAGATACTTGAGAGGAGATTGCTTCCACTTTATGGGAGATTAGGGAGATTATTTTGTTTTGGAAACCTGATTTGTTTTCCTTTCCCAGCTGGTCATGAATTTCTAAATAGATTTTTATCTTGGTTTTGCATCTCATAAGTATGTGTTAGTTTTGGTTTCATTGTTGCTGTAAAGTAATCACAAAACACATTAAGAAAATTATGACTCTATTGTATTACAGTTGCCCAAGCCTTACCATATATGTAATTGACAAAAGTTATTAAAATCAGGTCATGCTATCTTCTTTTACAAAGAGCCATCTGTTGTGCATTTCTCTAAGTCCAAATTTTTTTTGAAGTACCATGAATGCAGCATAACAACACCAATAACTCATAAGACAATAATATAGTTACTAATCTCCAAAGACATTTTTAAGGGATGGATTTACTTATGGCAGGTGCCAATGAACGTGGATGGAATTCCAAGCTGTGTTTTGTAACTAACGTGTGGTGACTGCCATGAATCTGATAAATCTAATTTATTAAATGCACATTCAAATACTCCAATGATGAGTGCTTTAGAAATACTTATAATAGTAACAGCTCAATTGAAATGCCTCAGATTCATGGCGTTTAAAGCCAGAAGGGACCATTAGATCATCTAGTCTGAATTCCTGTGTATCACAGGCCAACATTAATTTTCACCAAGATACCAATGTATTAAACCCAAAGACTTTAGTTAGACAAAAGCATTTCAGTCCTCAAAACTGTTGACCACAGGGAGAGAACCGAAGTACACTAATGCCTGAGGCCCCTCTAATGGCAGGGAATTGATCGGTGAGATATGTGCAGATGATCCTAGCAGACTAACCATGCCCCCTGCTGCAGAGGAAGGCAAAAAACCCTCAAGGTTCCAGACAAACTAGGGGAAAATTCCTTCCCAACCTCAAATCTGGTGATCAGTTTGACCCTGAGAATGAGAGCAAGAAACACCAGCCGGTTTTGACTTAATACAAAGATGAAGGGTGATTATGCATATATGGCAATTTCCTCTTAGGAGACAATAGCCTCAGACTTGGGCAATGAAATCCATTGATACGCTTGAAGGCCTTACTGCATTCGTCATAGTTGAATCTTCATCACCACTTTGTCGTTAGTGAGTTACTTTCTTGTCTTTTCTACAGATCTTTACAATCTTGACTGTCCATAAAGTAAACTGTAACATACTGTATGTTGCACCCTACATTTTGTTGTTTCATTTTGAACTTCTTGTATTTGGTTTCACTCGTATTTTCAAAGGAACTCATTGTTTCACTATAATATTTATGTCATTATCGTTGAAACCCATTGGAAAAGGGATACATGTGCATTTGAACTGGCAGAACATGGAATGATTGGCACTGGAAATAAGAGCTTATTATGTCATATCTTGAATATATTTACTGATAAATCTGATCTTTCAAATTCCATCCAAAACTATACAAGAGAACTCAAGAGCATCATATCTCTGCTATTTATCAACAGGAAGTTCCACTAAATCTCTCAATGTATACACTTTTTAAGAATTAAAAATTCCAAACAATATGGATGCTTAATCCTTGGAAGAGTTGTTTGGGGCTTGTCTGCTCTTAAAACACTGCACAGGCCAGCTGTAATGCTTCAGTGAACACACCACCTATGCCAATGGAAAGAGCTTCTCCCATCAGCATAAGAAGTCACTTCCCCAAGAGGCAGTCGCTAGCTCAATGGGATAATTCTCCCATTGACCTAGCGCTGTCTACACCAGATGTTAAGTGGGTTTAATTGCATAGCTCAAGGGTGTGGATTTTTCACACCCCTGAGCAATGTAGTTATACCAACCTAATTTCCTAGTGTAGACCAGGCCTGAGTTAGTGAAAACCTGATTTACATATTTTTGTGGATCCAAGCCTCAGTTGAAGGGAAATGCATACAGGTATTTATTATTTTGTATAGGTTTTGTGATTTTCCTATGAGTAAAGTGTGGTTTTTTTAGAAATTCGTCTGCAAAGTCCATGTGTTTCTTGCTTCAACAATCGTGTGTCCCTCATGGTTAAACTATACACTGGAGTGCCCTTGAAGGTGGAGCTCGGGGCAGGGTGTGTTTAAGATACTGGGGAGATTTGGGGGTTCAGCACTCATCCTGGGGCCCAGGGCAACTGGCCCATGGGAGACCCATTCCCTAGCAGTGGTACAAGACGGACGGTCTGTGCGTTGGAAGGGTGCCTGAGAGGCCAGACCTAGAGTCTGTGACTGGAGCCTGCATGAACCCAGGGGAGCTAAGAAGCATATGGATTCAGTGTGTGGATGCAAACACAGCTGCCTGGTGAGGATCCATAAGGGGGAGCTTAACTGGGACTGTGACAATTTACAAATAATAATTAAGGCTATGTTTTAGTCACGGGTATTTTTAGCAAAAGTCATGGACAGGTCATGGGCAGTAAACAAAAATTCATGGACCATGTCCTGGCAATGACTATTACTATATATCCCTGACTAAAACTTTTTTGGGGTGGCAGCTCATGGGGGTGACCCTGGGGGTGTTGCGGGTACTTGGGGTGGGCACGGCCTGGGGGGCACCACAGGTGCTTGGGGGGATGGTGGTGTGGCCTGGGGGTCACTGCGGGTACTTGGAGGGTGGGAGGGTTGATGGGCTGGGGCAGGTCATTAGAAGGAATCTGCTTTGGTTCATAAACTGTTTGCACAAAGAGGAAGGGACCATAGACGCTGACTCCGTGGGTACTGCGGCGCTGGAGCACCCCCGGGGAAAAATTAGTGAGTGCTCCATAGCCACCGGCAGCTTAACTCCCCCCACTCCCACCTCCTCCTCACCTCCTCCTCCCCCAAGCACGCTGTGTCCCCACTCCTCCCCCTCCCAGCGTTTCCCGCCTGCCACCTAACAGCAGTTTGGTGATGCTTAGGACTTTCTGGGAAGGAGGGGGAGGAGTGGGGATGTGGCGTGCTTGGGGGAGGAGGTGGTAAAGAGGCAGGGCAGGGACTTTCAGGAAGGGGGTGGAATTGGGGCGGGGCGAGGATGGTGCAGGGGTGGGGCCACGGGAGTGGGGGGCTAGAGCATCCACAGGACAGAGGGCAAGTCGGCGCCTATGGAAGGGACTACATTCCAGTATTATACCCAGTTACAGGCACAAGGGAGAATTTTGTGACAACATCCCCCAGTCATGGAAGTTAAAAAACTAGGATCTTATCACAAAATAGTCTGTGCCCTGACTGTTAAATTAAAAGTATATGGAAAAGTTCATGGGGGATCAAAACTAAAAGAAACAGCACATGGGCAGGGGGAGAGATGTGCAGAGAAATAAGGGCAGGTTAGAGAAGAAAAGTTGGCAGGTTAAGCTGCTGTATCCCTGTCTCCGTTTCCACTGTAAAGCCACCCTTTCATCAGAGATTGGCATACCCTAATCATTTTTAATTCACTTTCTGTTATAAAAATATAATTATTAGTTTTTACATCAGTTGAGAGTAAGTTGAAAGTGGTTTTTGGACCATAAACTATTGCTAAAAAGACAATTGGACTTTCGGGAGAAAGGAGAAGGGGTTCAAATAAAATTTCCATTAACCATTTTGAGTTGAAATTAGTAAGAATGTGTTTATTTTACTCTATTAGAGTAAGGGTTTCTCTTCCCTGGCCGATGACATGGTGCCTTGGCATATCTAGCCCAAACCTGCATTGCTTTTTTTCCCCATCATATGAAGCTGTATTTCTAATTAGCTCCCCTCTACTGCACCTGGGTCTGTTTTGGGATTATTGTTTCCTGAGTATTTTTCACGCACTAAATATTTGTGGTTTGGATTATTTTTCCTCTGGATGGATTAGCTGCTTCTTCCCCAGAGACTCTTGCTGTGTGCACTTCTTTAATTTTTATTTTTATTTTGGCATGGGGATGTATTTGTCTTCAAATGACTTGTTATTGTTTGCTTGTTTTGGTATGTTTTAAATGCTTTTTAAACAATTACAGTATGCTAAAGCTGTTAAAATGTAAAGTAAATTTTTTCTTATAGATTAGAGATGGCACAGTTGTCACCCAACCATTTGAGACATGAGGGGAGGGCCAGGAAGAATGGTCTGTCCTTCTCAGGGAAGGAACTATCTGGGTAATTTTTGGCAAATCACTTACTCTCCAGTTCCTCAATTTCTTCATCTTTAAATTGAATTTAATTTGTACTACCAAATTGGGATGTTGAGACTAAATTAATTAATGTTTGTAAAGTATTCTGAACATCTCAGATAGGAGGTTACTTAGAATGCACCACTTTATTATGTTAGTCCCATAGCCTGCTTCTGCTAAATAACTCTATTGGGAACATCTTGGAGAATGTAGATTCTTCTTTAGAATGCAGAAGAACAAATAATATTCTATCGCCTCTTGATTTAAAACCAAAGGCAAACTGACCCACTTAAAAAAATTATGGCATACTTCAGTAGATTAGTTTCTCTAGATAAAACTAAAAATAGGGCTTATTAATGGACAGTTAATTGGTTCTATGAGTTGAAGAGATAGCAACTTAAAAGGCAGCTTGAGCATGCACAGAAGATTAACTAAAAGAATTGAAACTGTTCGTAGTGGCAGGAAAGGGAGTTCACTGAAAGCTCTCTGAACATTATTAAAATTTCATCTTCAAAGCAGTTTGTGCAGGTCCCATTTTTACTTGAGTGGAAATTACACAGCTCAGCCCCCACATACCACTTAGAAAAGGGCAAACATCCAAGCCATTAATGGGACCTTTTGTGTAACAACAACAGTCGGTGTTCAGTAGTAACTTCTACAAGCACTTAAGCCTGGACAAAATCACTGCAACAGGCAATGCAATTTCTGAGAGAGCATAATTTAAGGAGACAAATTATTCTCTGCATCAAAAGGCTCAGAGCCAATTACTGCCCTGTGATAATCATTCCTGACTCCTGTTGACTTCAACAACAGACTTGCGCACATGTGAGGACCAGATTTTGTCCTAAATTTTGTTCCCTACTCAGTAGTTGAGGGAAAAGTGGTAAGAATGCCTGTATTTGAGCAGATTCCTTTTTCTGAGCATTATATAAGTAATTTATCCCAACTGCTATAGTGTACACCCTTGATGGCAGTCTCAGTAAAGAGGGCAAGAACTGACTAATAGGCACAGAGAATGAACTGCCTTCTCAGAACTACAGGTGTTTTGTCCATGGTCCTCAAGCCTAGCAGTGGAGAATTGTTTCCAATGCTTTATCTAGTCCAGTGTAAATGACTCAAGCCCTGGGGCTTTGTCCCCACACCTGCTTCTTGTGGAAAATCCTTGCACAGTTTCAAAAGAGACTGAGGAGCCATGAGGTCTGGAAGATAAGGCTCCATGCTGGTTCCTCCCTCATAATTGCAACAATGCAAATTATATCTTCCGGCTGCAACCTTTGATACTAAATGAATAGACCACTGAATTTGGGCAACACCTGGTTTGAGGCATCTGCCTCTTTTCTTTGTCTGAAGAAAACCTGTTATTAATCCCCTGACATGCCTGGTTTAAACACCCTTTAGGACATGTCTACACTACTGAGTTAAGTTGACTTAAATTACATCAATGATCAGAAACCACTGTATTTACAGCGGAGCACACAGTTGGTGCTCTAGCACCTACAGAGAGAGCAGTGTACCATGGGTAGCAATCTCACTGTGCAAATCACCACCTTCTCCTGCTTGGAGTTCTGGGAATGGATTTCAGTGCATCATGGGGTGGGATCACATTCCATAATTTCAAAGGCTTCTGACTGCGTTTTGTGCTGTTTTTCAACTGGTCCTGTAAACTTTGCGCCCACCATCTCTCCCTGAAAGCTTGGATCCTGCACTGCTCTCCAGTCTTGTGACGAGTGTTATGAACACAATGCAGGTGATCCTGCAGTATTTCATGAGCTGCAAATCTGAACATGAATCCATGGCGCCTACTCTGCTGTGTGTCATGGAAAGAAACAATTCAGGATTGATGTTGGCATTCACGGAGCAGCTGCACGTGGTGGACTGTCACTGTTGGGCTCGGGAAACAAGCACTATTCGTGGAATCAGATTGTGATGCAGGTATAGGATGATGAGCAGTGGCTGCAGAACTTTTGTATGTGCAAAGCCACTTTCCTTGAACCATGTGCAGTGCTCACGCCTGCCCTGCAGCACAAGGACACCAAAATGAAAGCTGCTCTAATGATAGAAAAGCGAGTGGCAATTGCTATGTGGAAACTGGCAACTCCAAACTGTTACCAGTCAGTCATGAATCAGTTTGTAGTTGGGAAGTCCACCTTGGGGTTGCAGTGATGCAAGTGTGCAGGGCCATTAATCGCCTTCTGCTATGAAGGACTGTGACTCTGGGCAATGTGTGGAAAATAGTAGATGGCTTGTGGCAATGGGATTCCCTAACTGTGGTGGGACTACAGCAGGTGCACACATCCCAATTTTGGTCCCAGACCATCTTGCAACGGAGTACATCAATAGAAAGGGTTACTTCCCTATGGTATTGCAGGTGCTGGTTGATTACCAGGGTCATTTCACTGACATCAATGCAGGGTGGTCAGGGAAGGTGCATGACACATGGATCTTCAGGAACCCTGGCCTGTATAGAAAGCTGCATGCAGGGGCTTTCTTTCCACACCAGAAAATTCCAGTAGGGGATGTGGAAATGCCCACATTGATCCTGGGTGACACAGCCTATCCCTTACTCCCATGAAGGAGTCCTATGAAGCCATACACTGGAAACTTGGACAGCAGTAAGAATCGCTGCAACAACAGGCTCAGCAGGCACAGAATGACCATCAAATGTGTGTTTGGCAGATTACATGGTTGTTGGTGCTGCCTTTTTCACAGGTTAGACCTCAGTGAGGAAAATATTCCCATGATCATAGCAGCCTGCTGTGCACTGCATAACATTTGTGAAGCCAAGGGGGAAAAGTTTCCCCAGGGATGGAGTATTGAGGTGGATTGCCTGGCAGTTGATTATGAGCAGCCAGACACCAAGGCTATTAGAGGAGCTCAACAAGGGGCTATTTGAATCAGGGAGGTTTTGAAGCAGCATTTTGATAATGAGCCACAGTAATGTGTCTTTCTATAATGAATTGAGCCAGGCATTGTTTACTTGCCACCTTGAATAACCCCTGTAATGATTCCTGCCTGAGCACTAATTGTAGTCTGCAAATGTGGCTGTTGCTACTGTATTTGAATTTCTGTTACAACCACGCTGTGTAGGTCACAAATAAAGAATCACTGTTTTTGTTAGACTCAATTTTTGTTGAACAGCAGTACACAGATTAACATTTCTTACAAGGGACATGACAGTGAGCTGCACTTGCTGATGGGAGGCTCTCACAGCCGCATGTAAGTCCAGTTGTCATTATGGAAAATGTTCCTACAGGTGGAGTGCAAGGGTACTGCAACAGGCCTGGAGAGTGAGAGGAATGTGTGTGGGGAGTTTGGGGAGGGCAAGGAATGCAGTTCTGTATGTGCTGTAGGGGGAGGGAGCATGCATGTGTTCTGCCTGCAGTGCAATCAGGGACCTCAGCATCTTTGTTTCATCCAGGGGAAGAAGTCTCAAACAGAGGTCTAACCCTTTCCAGGGATGAGTCTGTTACTACACCCAGGCCAATTGACATGTATGAAATGGGGCCCTTGGTGATGAAGTCAGCCGTGGCACTGACCATGTTTCTTGCCTCCCATTTCTACCATCTAATTGATACTTAGATCAGAGAAACTATAAAAATGTCCTGTGAGGCCCAAAATTGAGATCTGAGCTGACAGCCAGTAAGAAGAGGCAAGGGCTCATTTGTCTCCAGATCAGACCCCAGGAAACACGCTGCCTCTCCCCTGGAACTGTTTTAAAGGTTAAGAATCTTGGTCTCCCTCTCTCCTCTGTCCCCAGTGGAGACACACACAACTTACTGCAGCCCCAGGACTACATCAGAAGAGGTGAGAGAGAAGGTTAGGGTAGGCTGTTCGGGGGGAGCAGATAGTTCATTTACAAGTTTCTCACCTTCAGTTCAGCTTTGAAGCTCTCAGCTGTGGTACAGATACCCTTCTCCCTATGCTTTGTGTACTCGGCATCCTTTCCCAGGTTAGGTCAGCTTGGTGCACAGCCAGTTTGTCAACTGCTGCTGAGGTGTAAACTGGGCTCAGATTATGGTCTTTAGGAACAGATCCTATTCTAATTGAGTTACTTACAGGCAGTATTCCTACTGCATCTCTTCTTTATATTCCATTGGGTGCCAGTGTAAATTCTGTTCCTTTATTTTTACACTCTCTTGAAATAAGTCCATTCTTTTATTAATATTATTATTTAATGTGGCATGGTCCTTACCTCAGGATGTTTACAATCTTTTTCAAACACAGAATTTGCAGTTCAGATATGTGTAGATATATTACAATAACAATGCCTGGTTATTGTGCAAACTTAAAACACAAGGGACGTCAAGGTGAGAGTTCTGAAAGGTTTCCCAGAAAAAGTGTGTTTCGAGGAGGAATTTAAATTAAGTGAGGTAGTTTTAACATTGAGAGAGGTAGTGTGGTCCAGTGACTAGGACATTGGCCTGGGACTCATTCCGGTTCTGCCATTAACTGTCTATATGACTTTGGACAGGTCATTTACTCTGTCTTTGTCTTTTCTCTCCCCCCCACCACCACTTTTCTGTCTTCTCTATTTAGATTGTAAACGCTTCAAGCCACAGATTGTCTCTCACAAAGTGTTTGTACAGTGCCTAGCACTTGCTTGCAGTCTCCAGCTGTGACAGTAATACATATACTGTTTTTTCAAGTAATAATAGCACTTTCGTAGCACTTTTCATCTTCATAGCCCTTTATAGTGTAACTGCAGCACAGCCAATTCACTTAGGCAACCATAAGATTTAGACACTTATCTTTTCTTAATGAAATCTTAAATTCTGAAGAATAAGATGGCGCACACACACACACACATTTGGCCCCTATCCTCCACTACACAACTGAAAAGACCCACAGCCTTTTCCCATTTTATGCTCAGTTGTGTCCCTTGCAACTGGAGGCAAGGATGATGATAAAGTGGAATGCTCAGAGTGGAGGCTGACTGCCAGTTCTTGCAAAAATCCTCCTACTTCGAAGATCATAGGGCTATTTCCTGACTTGGAGGACATTTGCACTTCTCCCAGGCTCCCTGCAGCACCAACAGCCATTGGCCAACATCTGCCAACCATGTTCATATGACCTTTTCCGTTGTGCAAATGTCAGTGGAGACTGCTGCTCTCTATTTTGCAATGTAAGTTTGGGTAGGTTCACGTGTGCGATGTAGAGCAGCTGTTCCTCCAACTTCTCCATGCTCCAGCAACCATGCCCCCTCAATGCATAGTAGATCTTCAGTGGAAGTGCTGCAGAGTGGCTTGGGACATGGTACCATGTCCAATGCTGCCTTTCCCTTTCACACCCTCTTCCTGCACCATTTTCAGTTTTGTTCTTCTCTGCCATGTGCATAAAGGAAGCATATTGCATTAATTCCTCACTCCACTCTCTAATTTGAGTCTTTATTACCTGTTATGAAATTTTAATGAATATTGTTCTCTGCTATAATTCTGCCAGTGAACTAACACATGCAGAAAAGAGCTCGATGTTGGCATAATAATAAAACATGCTTAGTGAAGGCGGAGGAATGTAGGGATTTTCCATTAGAGAATATCATTTGAAATTGCCTGTACTGAGCTTTCAGTATTAAGCAGTCATACTCAATAACACTATTCACTGTCTTCTACACCAGTTCCATCCCCAAGCACTCTTTATTTAAACATGATAGCTTATGATACAAGTGTCACCAGTCATTGAAAACTGCATTAACATGCCTCGTTGGTCTCCAATACGTTTTGAAGTCAGGTGAAGTCTTTACATGTTGACTATTTTGGCAGGCTACATTGTTCTACAATTTATCAGTTGATAACTTTTGCTGCCTCAGAGTCATTGTGTTTTCCCAAGTGAAGAACCTCTGGCTATGCTCTGGAAATATATGCGTTCCACAGAAATGAAAAGTTATTAAATCAGTACTGCAGGGGAATGCAGAGGAATGATCTGTTTGTAATTCTGGGGGAAACAGTTTAGAACACTGTTTCTAAAGCTTAACAAAATTACTTAAAATCTTTCAGAGAAAGAACCAACCTTTTTCATCTGGTCTCCAATGATTTTGTTTATCTTTCAGATCGAGTTGCTGCAAAACACTGATAATGCACAAATTCCGTGAAGCGTTAAATCTCTGTCTACCAGTGGCTTGCAGAAATTAATCAAATTACCTTTTAAAGTTAATGCAGTCGGTGAGAAGAGTTTAATGATATTCAAAACCTTCATGGTAATAATTACAGTTGAAGAGGGTCAGTCAGTTGAGAATTAATGCAAAAAGTGCACAGAATGATAATTTGAATTAATGTATCAGACCTTGCATAAAGCATTGGGAAAGGGAGCCATGAAAATAAAATTCATTCACTTCCATCTGATGGGATGAAATAAACTAAAATTTGTTAGGATTTGAACTAAAGGATGAATTTGAGGTTTGAGCTCTAGTAGATAGACGGGAGGAACTAGAATGCAGAGAAAAGAAGATGGAGAAAAGAAGAGACAAAAGATGGAGAGGGTGGTTATTCATGAATGTCCCTCACTGTTTAAACCCATCTGTATCTTGAAAGTGACATGAAAGTGAACAGCTTTGTTCTAGCCTCTGCCACCCACAAGTTTCGTCTTGCCCAAATGTTCTTTCTCTTTATTTGTTTTTCACTAATATAGCAGCTTGTGTACATTTTCCAGAATTTTAAAGAAGGGGGAAAGATGAATCCCTGTATTTTAATGTATATTTCTCAGTTCCCTTGCTTACTGAACAATAGAGCAACTGTAAAATATTTCAGGTGGCAGAAGTTCAGGGAACCCTCACATCTTGCCCTTCCTTTTTCTTTTTCACAAAAACAGTTAAAGGAAAGTTCTGTACATCAGGTAAGCTTGTACTGAGTTGACAGTTGTAAATATGTTCTGTGGCCTCCTGAGCCTGTATTTGTTCCAGTGATTACAAACTGAAAAGGCTGTTGGCCAAGATCTTTAAAAGTGAAACACCATTAAGTGGCCTCACTTTCAGAGGGTGGGTGCTTAGCACTTTCTGATAAGCAGGCCCTATAGCTGTTTCAGCTTAAGCACGCCAAACTGAGGCACTATTCACTTTTGAAAATCTTAGCCTACAGCAATATCCTCATCTGCCTAAAGAAATCATAATCAACGGCACACATTTGTTTCTCAAAAAGAAAAGGAGTACTTGTGGCACCTTAGAGACTAACAAATTTATTAGAGCACAAGCTTTCGTGAGCTACAGCTCACTTCATCGGATGCATTTGGTGGAAAAAAAAATTTTTAGTCTCTAAGGTGCCACAAGTACTCCTTTTCTTTTTGCAAATACAGACTAACATGGCTGCTACTCTGAAACCATTTATTTCTCAGTTTTCATTTTGTCTCATGTATGTGACTAAAATATTCCTATTTTTGTTCCATTCTTCTGAGAATAACTTTTCAGTTGCTGTCTTTTACACACAATTAAATCAGTTCAGACATCATATTGTAAATGTTCATAAAAATTGAGACAATGTTTCTTTTATGGTTAATTGCATATTGAACTTTGCATGTGCCATTTTCACATTGCAAGTTTCAGTGCAGATTAGCAGTTCAGATTCTTATTCTGCATGAGTGAAGGGATTATCAGATATACCAAATGAACCCCCTATAGAAAGTCTGTTTACATAGCACAGTGATTATGCAATCGGACCATGAGGATATGAATTATAAATATATCCTCTGCTGTTTTATATCAGTGGTACTCTGGGTGTTACAGATGAAGTACCAGCAAATTTAACGTCAAATGGACTTCCAGAGACACAATATAATCATGTTCAGTTGGTTCATTGCAATCTTTGTTATTGTGTAACTTGTGATGATACTACATCATTGAGATGCAATGTCATGACCTGAGGATGCATTATCATCATCCTGCCTCCACCAGTGGGCCTCCCTGAACTGTTTCCCCCCTGCTACTGCAGCTGCTGGGTGGGAAGGGACATTCCAATTTTACTTGCGGGGGGAACCCCCAAAACTTGCTACATCTCTTCATTGGTTCTCGTGGTGCAGGCATGTGTGCTTTGTGTTGTTCATACTGCCTTATAAAACAAATGGAGTACAAATTGGATGTATACCCTCCAATATCCTCGTGTATTGGCACAAAGAGATTTGTATCTACAGAATCACAGGTTGAATATGACTGATTTAGAAGAGCTGATGTGACATGCTGCACTTTAGAAACAAACCTCACTCTTCCCAGGATTTGTAAATACAAGACCTTGTAATAACACACGAAGGACACCTAGAGTCCCACATAGTTAAAGGCTTATATCCAGATAAGTTAGAAACCCATTTATTGCAACCCTTGCTTTCAGTTACACTAGAATAAAATTTGGCACTCATTTAGCTTTGATGCAAATATTTTTGTTTGCAAGTTTATTGTTACAGAATTTTAGGCTAATTGGTTTGGCTGTGTTTGATTTATAAATCTAGCAAAAATGTGTTGAATTCCTGTGGCGTGAAGGCTTTTTCTGAATAGCTGAAAAGTAAAAATGGTATCAATATAAAATGTTGAAGTTCATCTCTTTGTGATTTTGGCATTTTCAAAAGAAGAAATATGTGAACACCCTAGGAAATACTGTGACTACTAAGTATATTCACGCTGTCTATGTGTGTGGATACTTTTTTTTTAAAACTAAGTTTCAATTTTCATGTGACATATAAGAGTAGAGTTTAACTCTCACTTCTGTATTTATTTCAATTGCAGGCTGTGGTGATATTGAGCATGTAACACTTTTCATGGTGGATCAAGTATATAGAATCCAATGATTCACCCGTTTGGCTGGTGAAACATTTTCTTTCAAAACTTTTGTTTTATGTATATACAGAAAATTGGGTTTTTCTATGGAAAATTTTGACTTTCTGGTCAAATGAATTTTTTGTGAAAAGTGTCTGCATAAAATTTACAAATTTCGTTGAAAACCCAAACATCCAAAAAAATTAAATGCTTTAGCTAACAGGAAAAATTTTGATTGAGAAATGCCACCATAGTGCTTCATGGACGTAATAGTTCAGAACACTCATGCCCTCATTCTCCTCTGTGGTCTAGGCTTCCCATCCACGCTAATTTCCCAGGGTGCATCATGACCATGTAGCTCCAACTGCAGCAGTTCAGCAAGGGGACAGGCACTGTGCATCATGGGAGATGCAGTCTGGCCAGGGAACCTGGCCCATAAAAGGTAGTGGGAGCAGAGACATTCAAACTTCTACAAGGCACCACAGTGGCATTTCTTAACCAATATTTTTCAGTTTTTGACCCACAAAAAATCAGTTTTTGATCTTTCACCAAAAAGTCAACATTTTTAATGGAAAAACTTTTTTTTATGACTAATTCTACCCAACAACGTCAGTAGAAGTAACTCATATGGAGGAATCCTGGTACCTGGGTTTAGTTGATAGACTTCAACATAGTTCTTAGAAAACATTCGTCCTTACCACAAAACCAAAGAGCTTTAAATTAAGTGTTAACATTATTTGGTGAATGTTTTCAATAAACTCCATTTCATTCTTCACAATTTCTGATATTAATGTGTTTCATAGAATATCAGGGTTGGAAGGGACCTCAGGAGGTCATCTAGTCCAACCCCCTACTCAAAGCAGGACCAATAATTCCCAACTGAAGCATCCCAGCCAGGGCTTTGATCTTAAAAAGTCTAAGGAAGGAGATTCCACCACCGCCCTAGGTAATGCATTCCAGTGTTTCATCACCTTCCTAGTGAAAAAGTTTTTCCTAATTCCAACCTAAACCTCCCCCACTGCAACTTGAGACCATTACTCCTCATTCTGTCATCTGCTACCATCCTCTTTGGAACCCCCTTTCAGGTAGTTGAAAGCAGCTATCAAATCCCCCCTCATTCTTCTCTTCCGCAGACTAAACAATCCCAGTTCCCTCAGCCTCTCCTCATAAATCATGTGTTCCAGTCCCCTAATCATTTTTGTTGCACTTCGCTGGACACTTTCCAATTTTTCCACATCCTTCTTGTAGTGTGGGGCCCAAAGCTACAAGAAGGTTTTAAAGTTAGCCTTGCAAATATGTTAGGGAAACATCATCCCAGGCTCAAATTCTATTTGGCAGCACTTTACACTGCTGATTGGGGAAAAAACCTAATTATACTTTACTTGAGTATCAAAAAAGTTACTTGCTTGAGCAAATAGTGAGAAAAGTTTTGAAGGACCGCATTAAGGTATTAACTAATGACATAGGGTGGTATTTTCAAAAGCATCTAAGTGTCTTAGGAGCACAAATTCGATTAACTGCCAATGGGACTTACGCTCCCAAATCAAATAGATGCTTTTGAAAATCCCATCTATTCAGCCTTAGGACACTGGTTAATCCTGAAGTATTACACACCATAAGGACTGGCCACTTCCCAAGGTCTATAAGGCCATTTTGGGAGTCTTGCCCAGAGTGAAGTGGAGCTGGCTGCCTCTCCCTCATATTTTATTCCAACCCCATCTCTCAGGTAAGGATACATGTACATGAAGAGGGCAAGTACGGGGTGGAGAGAATCCAGAGTCCAGAACAGTTGCATACCTACAGGTCAGCTGTACGCTCAAAAGAAGTGGTCAAGAAGTGCTAGGATCATTGCCCATTCCAAGTGGGCAAAGAGTCTTCTTCTGATAGTTGAGATGGGAATGTCGGGGTGGGAGGGGGAACATACTTGTCCTGGGGAACCTTAGGAATAACACCATTTTTCTGTGGGACTTCAGTGAATTTGTATGTAAAATGAGTGATCTGTTGTGCCTTATAGAGTAATGGGTATAGTTGTAAACTAAGCTCCATAGTTCAGCTGCACTGGAAAACTCTGCTCAAAGGGAAATCTAAGACTAAAATAGCAAGGTTATAAAGTTCTGAATTCAGATACTTTGGGAGAGCCCCGAAGGGAAATTTGAACAGTGCCTGCAGACACTATGCAGGTATAGTCAAGCCTATTAGTCTCTTGCTTTCATGATCAAATTTTATATAGCCATGACAGCAGACTTTCTTTGTACATTCTGCTTTCCAGTGCAAGTCAACATGGTTCAGAGCTGGGTGTATAATAAAGGCAAAGCACGAGAGTCTCATATTTTTCCATTTTGAGTTTGTATTTGTTACCTTCCCTACTCTCCCCAGTACTGTTTGCAGCCCACATGCTGACACAGTCTCTCTCTTTCTGTGTTCTGTTTTCTCAATCCTGGAAAGCCTTCTGTTATTTCTATACATTCAACTTAGAGTAGAGTTTTGATGACATAGGAGATATAGGATATTTTTGCCTGCTGGCATCAATTATCCTTAAAAAAGAAATACAAAACACAAAAGATAATACAGCAGGGCACAGATTATCCAGTAAATTCTTGGAATATATTGGAGACAACTTTTTATTTCATAAGGTGTAGAAGGTGACTGGGGGAGAAGCTATTCTTGATTAGATTCTGACAAACAGGGAGCAACTGGTTGAGAATTTGAAGGTGGAAAGCAGCTTGGGTGAAAGAGATAATAAAATAATCAAGTTCATGATTATAAGGAATGCTAAGAGAGAAAATGTAATAATAAAGGCAATGGACTTCAAGAAGGAAGACTTTAGCAAACTCATAAAAATGGTAGGTAAGATTCCGTGGAAAGCAAGTCTAAGGGGAAAAAAGAATTCAAGAGAGTTGGCAGTGTTTTAGAGAGGCATTATAAAGGGCCCAAACGTAAACTATACCAAAGTATTATAAGAGGCCACCCTGGCTTATCCAGGAGATATTCAACAACCTGAAACTCAAAAAAGAGTCGTACAAAAAGTGGAAACTAGGTCAAATTACAAAAAATTAATATGAAAAAAACTAACACAACATACAACACAATATTAGAATGGCCAAGGCAAAAAATGAGATTAAACTATGGCTATAAAGGATAACAAGAAAATATGTTACAAATATATGAGAAGCAAGAGGAAGACCAAGGTCAAGATAGGCCAGTAATCAGTGAGAATAACAGAAAATGCAGCAATAGCCAAAATATCAATAAACGCCCTTTTTTGTTTCAGTTTTCACCAAAATCAGCAGTGATTGGTTAACTAACATAGTTAGCATCAGTGAAATTGGGTAAGATCTGAGGCTAAAATAGGGAAATAAGTTTAGAATTAGACAAGTTAGATGTCTTCATGTAAGCAGGGTCTGATGAAATACATCCTAGAATACTGAAGGGACTGGCTGAAGAGATCTCTGAGCCATTAGTGATTATCTTTGAGGACATGTAGAAGATGAGATAGATATTCAAGGACTGGAAAAGGGAAAATATAGTACCTATCTATAAAAAGGGGGAATAAGGACAACCTACGGACTTATAGGCCAATGAGCTTAACTTCAGTACCTGGAAAAATAATGGAGCAAATAATTGAACAATCAATTGGTAAGCACTTAGAAGAAAATAAGGTCATAAGTAACAGTTAACATGGATTTGTCAAGAATAAATCATATCAAACTAACCTAATATCCTTCTTTGATAGGGTAACAAGTCTTGTGGATGGGGGAAACAGTAGATGTGACGCATCTCAACTTTAGTGAGTCTTTTGATATTGTCTCACATAACCTTCTTGTAAACAAACTAGAGAAATATATCCTAGATGAACCTACTATATGGTGGGTGCACAACTGGTTGGAAAAACATATCCAGAGAAAAAGTTATCTATATATAGCCATGGTTCACAATCAAGCTGGAAGGGCATATAGAGTGGGGTCCTGCAGGGATCTGTCCTGGGTCCAGTTGCATTCAATATCTTCATAAATTATTTGGATAATGGCATAGAAAGTACACTTATAAAATCTGTGGATGATACCAAGCTGGGAGGGATTGCAAGCACTTTGGAGGACAGGATTAGAATTCAAAATGATCTTGACAAACCAGAGAAATGGTCTGATATAAATAGGGTGAAATTCAATAAGAACAAATGCAAAGTGCTACTGTTAGGAAGGAATAATCAAGTGCACAATTACAAAAAGGAAAATAACTGCTTAGGAAGAAGTACCATAGAAAAAGATCTGGGGGTTATAGTGGATCACAAACTAAATGAGAGTCAAAAAAGTAATACTGTTGCAAAAAAAAAAAAGCAAACTTCATTCTGGGAATGAATGAACTGCTGTGTGAAGAGTGGCCCTTTGAACTCTCCAGCCACACCCAACAGCCTTACACCGGGGCACATTCCATCTCCCATACGCCAGTGTTAGGGTTTGTCTGCACATGGAGTATGTAAACAGCTATTCCTGAATAACTCCCTGTGTGGACAAGCCCTTATACTGTTGTTACTCCATTGGCTTCAGTGAGGTTATATCTGATTTGCACTGCTGTGAGAGTAGAATCGGGTCTATAAAACAGGGATAATGCCATCATCCTTATCTGTGCACTCCTTTGAACCCCTTCCCTGTTGTTTCATAGATTCATAGATGTTAAGATCAGAAGGGACCATTATAATCATCTAGTCTGACCTCCTGCACAATGCAGGTCACAGAATCTCACCCACCCAAATTGTACCTGTCTCCCAAGTATTTAACATTCCTTTACCTCTCTTTCACCCTTCCAAGCCTGATGGTAGGAATCTGTTGATTAGATTATAGGCTTTTGTTTATTTGTACATGTTATTAGGTTGGAACACAATGACCCTGACTGCACTAGGAAAAAAGATGTGCTTTGACCATAGGTGCTGACTCCGTGGGTGCTCCAGGGCCGGAGCACCCACGGGGAAAAATTGGTGGGTGCTCTGCATCCACTGGCAGCTCCCCACCCCAGCTCACCTCTGCCTCCTCCCCTGAGCGCGCCGTCCCTGCTTCTCCTCCCAGCGCTTGCTGCCGTGAAACAAGTTGTGGGAGGGAGCAGGAATGTGGTGCGCTCAGGGGAGGAGATGGGGAAGAGGCGGAGCCGGGGAAGTTTTTGGGGAAGGAGTCCAATAGGGGCAGGGAGGGGGCAGAGTTGGGGCAGGGACTTTGCGGAAGGGGTTGGAATGGGGGTGGGGTAGGGGTGGAGTCGGGGCGGGGGCGGGGGGGGCGCGAGCACCCACCGAGGCCAGAAGAAGTTGGCGCCTGTGGCTTTGACAATGTGATAGTTAACATATTGTAAAATCCTAGTATAGACAGGGAAAGTTGTATTTCTACCTCAGTTTAGCTGATCAAGGTGAGCCAAGATTCAGTCCTGGTTCAGGACCTGAAACGTTGCTATTCCCGCCTGTAGCTTCTTGGAAATGGGGCAGGAGTGGTTAACTATCCCATGCTGTGGAGAAGTCGAGTAGGAAAAGTATAGATGTAATTTTCTTGTCTATAGACAAAGATTATCCATTAGAACAGCAACTGCTGCATCTATACCATGCTCTGTCCTGAAGCCTTCCAGAGGACCCAGAATACTGACAACTGACAGGTAGCACTAGAAACTCCTTTTTTTTAAAAAAAAAAATCTTGATTAGCTTGCTTCAGAAAAGCAAGTTAGACAGTGGATTGTAGTTTTGAAGGTCTCAGATGTGAAACAAGGTTTTTTTTGTAACTAGAGAGCTTATTACATGGTTGGACAATTGCATTTCACCAAGGTGTGATGAGGATTAATTAGTTTTACAAAACATTGAAGATATAAAATACTCTACAAACTATGAGGATTATATAGAACAAAGTTATCATGATAAAATACCAGACAATTTGAGCACATAACACATCAATAAACAGCTCGCTGGTGTCACTGATAGTTGTAGAAAATGGTGACATATTTTGGAAAGCATTAAAATTAAGTCAAGAATATGGGCTCAAATGTGCACATATTATTGAAAAAAGAAAAGGAGTACTTGTGGCACCTTAGAGACTAACAAATTTATTTGAGCATAAGCTTTCGTGAGCTACAGCTCACTTCATCAGATGCATTTGGTGGAAAATACAGAGGGGAGATTTATATACACATACAGAGAACATGAAACAATGGGTTTTATCATACACACTGTAAGGAGAGTGATCACTTAAGATGAGCCATCACCAGCAGCAGGGGGGGGAAAGGAGGAAAACCTTTCATGGTGACAAGCAAGGTAGGCTATTTCCAGCAGTTAACAAGAACATCTGAGGAACAGTGGGGGGTGGGGTGGGGGGAGAAATAACATGGGGAAATGGTTTTACTTTGTGTAATGACTCATCCATTCCCAGTCTCTATTCAAGCCTAAGTTAATTGTATCCAGTTTGCAAATTAATTCCAATTCAGCAGTCTCTCGTTGGAGTCTGTTTTTGAAGTTTTTTTGTTAAAGGATAGCCACGCTCAGGTCTGTAATCGAGTGACTGGAGAGATTGAAGTGTTCTCTGACTGTTTTTTAACTGTTATAATTCTTGAGGTCTGATTTGTGTCCATTTATTCTTTTACATAGAGACTGTCCAGTTTGACCAATGTACATGGCAGAGGGGCATTGCTGGCACATGATGGCATATATCACATTGGTAGATGCGCAGGTGAATGAGCCTCTGATAGTGTGGCTGATGTTCTTAGGCCCTCTGATGGTGTCCCCTGAATAGATATGTGGACAGAGTTGGCAACGGGCTTTGTTGCAAGGATAGGTTCCTGGGTTAGTAGTTCTGTTGTGTGGTGTGTGGTTGCTGGTGAGTATTTGCTTCAGGTTGGGGGACTGTCTATAAGCAAGGACTGGCCTGTCTCCCAAGATCTGTGAGAGTGATGGGTCGTCCTTCAGGATAGGTTGTAGATCCTTGATGATGCGTTGGAGAGGTTTTAGTTGGGGGCTGAAGGTGATGGCTAGTGGCGTTCTTTTATTTTCTTTGTTGGGCCTGTCCTGTAGTAGGTGACTTCTGGGTACTCTTCTGGTTCTGTCAATCTGTTTCTTCACTTCAGCAGGTGGGTATTGTAGTTGTAGGAATGCATGATAGAGATCTGGTAGGTGTTTGTCTCTGTCTGAGGGGTTGGAGCAAATGCGGTTATATTGTAGAGCTTGGCTGTAGACAATGGATCGTGTGGAATGATCTGGATGAAAGCTAGAGGCATGTAGGTAGAAATAGCGGTCAGTAGGTTTCTGATATAGGGTGGTGTTTATGTGACTCCTCCTGAAGGTCAAAACTGCAGACTGGACTTCTACATAGAGTGCTTCCGCCGACGTGCACAGGCTGAAATTGTGGAAAAGCAGCATCACTTGCCCCATAACCTCAGCCATGCAGAACACAGTGCCATCCAAAGCCTCAGAAACAACTCTGACATCATAATCAAAAAGGCTGGCAAAGGAGGTGCTGTCGTCATCATGAATAGGTCGGAATATAAACAAGAGGCTACTAGGCAGCTCTCCAACACCACTTTCGACAAGCCATTACCCTCTGATCCCACTGAGAGTTACCAAAGAAACGACAGCATTTGCTCAAGAAACTCCCTGAAAAAGCACAAGAACAAATCAGCACAGACACACCCCTAGACCCCCAACCTGGGGTATTCTATCTGCTACCCAAGATCCATAAACCTGGAAATCCTGGATGTCCTGTCATCTCAGGCATTGGCACCCTGACAGCAGGGTTGTCTGGCTATGTAGACTCCCTCCTCAGGCCGTACGTTACCAGCACTCCCAGGTATCTTCGAGACACCACTGACTTCCTGAGGAAACTACAATCCATTGGTGATCTTCCTAAAACCACCATCCTGGCCACTATGGATATAGAAACCCTCTACACCAACATTCCACACAAAGATGGACTACAAGCCGTCAGGAACAGTATCCCCGATAATGTCACGGCTAACCTGGTGGCTGAACTTTGTGACTTTGTCCTCAGCCATAACTATTTCACATTTGGGGACAATGTATACCTTCAAATCAGCGCACTGCCATGTGTACCCGCATGGCCTCACAGTATGGCAACATTTTTATGGCTGACATAGAACAACGCTTCCTCAGCTCTCGTCCCCTAATGCCCCTACTCTACTTGCGCTACATTGATGACATCTTCATCATCTGGATCCATGGAAAAGAAGTCCTTGAGGAATTCCACCATGATTTCAACAATTTCCATCCCACCATCAACCTCAGCCTGGACAAGTCCACACAAGAGATCCACTTCCTGGACACTACGGTGCTAATACGCGATGGTCACGTAAACACCACCCTATATTGGAAACCTACTGACCGCTATTCCTACCTACATGCCTCTAGCTTTCATCCAGATCATACCACACGATCCATTGTCTACAGCCAAGCTCTGCGATATAAACGTATTTGCTCCAACCCCTCAGACAGAGACAAACACCTACAAGATCTCTATCATGCATTCCTACAACTACAATACCCACCTGCTGAAGTGAAGAAACAGATTGACAGAGCCAGAAGAGTACCCAGAAGTCACCTACTACAGGACAGGCCCAACAAAGAAAATAACAGAACGCCACTAGCTATCACCTTCAGCCCCCAACTAAAACCTCTCCAACGCATCATCAAGGATCTACAACCTATCCTGAAGGACGACCCATCACTCTCACAGATCTTGGGAGATAGGCCAGTCCTTGCTTGCAGACAGCCCCTCAATGTGAAGCAAATACTCACCAGCAACCACACACCACACAACAGAACCACTAACCCAGGAACCTATCCTTGCAACAAAGCCCGTTGCCAACTCTGTCCACATTTCTATTCAGGGGACACCATCATAGGGACGAATCACATCAGCCACACTATCAGAGGCTCGTTCACCTGCGCATCTACCAATGTGATATATGCCATCATGTGCCAGCAATGCCCCTCTGCCATGTACATTGGTCAAACTGGACAGTCTCTACGTAAAAGAATAAATGGACACAAATCAGACCTCAAGAATTATAACATTCAAAAACCAGTCAGAGAACACTTCAATCTCTCCAGTCACTCGATTACAGACCTGAGGGTGGCTATCCTTGAACAAAAAAACTTCAAAAACAGACTCCAACGAGAGACTGCTGAATTGGAATTAATTTGCGAACTGGATACAATTAACTTAGGCTTGAATAGAGACTGGGAATGGATGAGTCATTACACAAAGTAAAACTATTTCCCCATGTTATTTCTCCCCTCCTCCCCACCCCGCACTGTTCCTCAGATGTTCTTGTTAACTGCTGGAAATAGCCTACCTTGCTTGTCACCATGAAAGGTTTTCCTCCTTTCCCCCCCCTGCTGCTGGTGATGGCTCATGTTAAGTGATCATTCTCCTTACAGTGTGTATGATAAACCCATTGTTTCATGTTCTCTGTGTGTGTATATAAATCTCCCCTCTGTATTTTCCACCAAATGCATCCGATGAAGTGAGCTGTAGCTCACGAAAGCTTATGCTCTAATAAATTTTTGTCTCTAAGGTGCCACAAGTACTCCTTTTCCTTTTGCGAATACAGACTAACACGGCTGCTACTCTGAAACATATTATTGAGTAAATCAAAAGAAATTTAGGTTTGTTTTGGGTATTCTACAAAAATCAGCATCATAAATAGTGCACACTTGCATAATATTGAGCATTTATCTTCATAAATTCGTATTGAAAATCATGGAATAGCTAATTCACAGCAGTCAATTTTTAATTTATGTGTAGTGTACAATTTATTGCTTTGGAGACTGAAGCGTGTTTTAAAACCACATAATGGGCACTGTACTGGCAGCAGCTTTGCAGGCTTCCCCACCCTCACCTGCTAATGTGACTGAGCCCGCAGCAGAAAGCACCAGTCCTTTTGGCGAGCAGATAATTTAGTATCAGTTCAATCCTTGGCTTCTCTGCTGAGACTGCCAACAGAGGTGCCAGTTAACTTCAATTTGAGATGAAGAATGTGTTATTAGATGTAGACTAGATATATAATGAAGCTTATATGACCATAAATTCTCAAATTAAGTGGGTACCTATAATGCTTGCTAACACAACACAGTATAATTTATTGCAAATAATGAAAAAAATACTAATTTCTGTTCTTGAAAAATATGGATTTTCAGCCATGTTCAGAAGTGGACTCTGAATTCTATGGTTGTCTCTGGTGGAGCAGAGGTGAATGTCATAGTGTCTGAAAGGAGAAACACTGCTTCTGTACATCACTGAGCCACTTCCCACCATTTACAGTGCTGATATCCTGAAAGGGGGGACGGGGCTGCGCGCTCTGGTGGATCAAAGCAAGTTCGATATAACATGGTTTCACCTATAACGCTGTAAGATTTTTTGGCTCCCGAGGACAGCGTTATATCAGGGTAGAGGTGTATTTATTATTAGCAGTGTCATAGCACTAAGGAGTTTCAATCATGGATCAAGACCCCCTTGTGCTGTACAAATACAGAACAAAAGACAATCCCTGCCCCAAAGATATTACAATCTAAGAGTAAGACAAATGACAGCAGAAGGATACAGACAGAGTTGACTGGGAAGTACAAGGAAACAATGAGACAGTATTGGTCAGAATGATAGGTAGTGGTCTCAGCACACCAGACAGCCTAACCGTTATAAAGTGTTTTGTAGGCATCACAGAGAAGGAGAGTTAAGAAGGAATTTGAAAGAGGAGGATGAATTAGTTTTGTGGATGTTTATGGGGAACGCCTCCCAAGAGTTAGAGGCAGCTTGGGAGAAAGTAGCAAGGTGCTTATTGGAAAATTTAACAAGTGAATGATGGAGGCTGACATCAAGGGCAGATTGGAGGCACAAGCTGAGGTTTCAATCCTGAATGAGAGATGGTAGGTAGGGTAGGCATAGGCCTTGAAAGTAGAGACAGGTAGTTTAAGTTTGATAAGATAGAGAAGAGGGAACCAGTGAAGGAATGAAAAGAGAGGGGTGACATGGTCAAAGCAACAATCTATGGAAATGATCTTTGCAGCAGCAAAGATGGTTATCAGTGTGGGAAGGTTGCATTTGTCAAAGCCAGGAAACAGGACGTTGCAGTAATCAAGATGTGAGATGATGAGAGCCTGGTCAAGAATTTTAGCTATGTGACTGGCTAGGAAACACCATATCTTAGAGATGTTATGCAGAAAGAATCTGCAAAACTTATGGTACATCCACACTGCAAAACTGGGGGGCAGGGGGGAACTAATCAGTACTTTTCATGAAAAATCTCCTATAAATCATATATTTTGTCACTAAAATAATGGATATGACAAACAAACATACAATCTTATAATTATTGTGTTTTTGTGTGCGTGTCTGTCTTGCTCTGTTCCTCCCTGTCTTGTCTTCTGTTCTGTCCACTCTCTCTCTGAGTTTTATATAGCTTCTTTTACCATAGTATCTAAGGCCCTGATTCAGGAAAACATCATTATTCAAGACATCACTTAAGTATTATTCTAAGTGCTGTTCCGAGTAGGGATGGACTTAAACACATGTGTATAAGCGCACTACTTAAGGATATGTCTTCGCAGAGATAAAACAATCGTAGCGGGCCCGGGTCAGCTGACTTAGGTTCACAGGGCTTGGGCTATGGAATTGAAAAGTCACTGTAGATGTTCAGGTTTCAGAGTAGCAGCCGTGTTAGTCTGTATTCGCAAAAAGAAAAGGAGTACTTGTGGCACCTTAGAGACTAACAAATTCATGTGAGCTGTAGCTCACGAAAGCTTATGCTCTAATAAATTTGTTAGTCTCTAAGGTGCCACAAGTACTCCTTTTCTTTTTTGTAGATGTTCAGGCTCTGGGTGGAGCCTGAGCTCTGGGACCCTGCAATTTTTAGCCCTGCAGCCCAAGCCCTGTGAGCCCGAATTAGCTGACCGAGGTCAGCCACAGCCATGCCCTGGGTCTTTTATCCCTGTATAGATGCACCCCCAGTGACAAATCAAATATGGTATCCATACTGCTTCTGCATGGAATTCCAAATGCCCAAAAGCTCAAACTTTTAGGCTAGAATCTCCATTTTGCAGGCTGATTTGTAAATAATATCCAAGCCCTGAAAAATTCACTTTTTATGCATATGTTGCATTTATTTAAATCTATGTTCATTTGAATGTGCAATCATTGAAATAAATTGTTTATTTAACTGCATGGCACCCCAAATATATACACACAAATGCACAAGTGCGGGCATTGCCTGGGTATCATAACTAATCGCTCATAAGCCACCTGGCAAATCCATCTCCCACTTGAATGCAGGAAGCCACATTCTTCAATATAACTTTCCCATCTCTTTCATACAAATAGATTAAATAATTTCTTACTGTCTCGGTTCAAATTCAGGCATCTCTTCTGCCAGGAGAATGTTGATACAATTTATACTGTTGAATGATGTTTTGATTTCTTATTTTTTCTAGCTGAGATCTTGTCATATGATTCATGTCAATAAATCATGTGTTAAACATCATGTTATATTTTTACATTTCATTGACTGTTTCAGAGCATTAGCTATACCTATTCCCCATCCTCAGCACTGATTTAAAAGTAGTAGTTCTCACAAAATAAACATGGCAAGAAAATAAAATTGCCTCTGTTTATACCAAAAGAAGACAGTGTAAGGAAGGAATCAGTAGAAAACTGTCTTTTTCAAATACCACATACCCGCATTTATGTGTTTTTGTAAAAAACTCATGTTTAGCCAAGTTGTGTGAAATAGACTGTTTCCCTAGTAAGAAACCCCAAAATCAGGCAACACAACCTCTGACCCAAATTAAAATACCAGCACAAAAGCTAATCCAACTTTCCAGGGAAATATGATGTAGTCATATCAAACAATTTAATGTTGCCATGCCAAACTCTACATATAGGCTGGTTAACCTGGAATCTGCCTGGTGTTTGGTTTATTGCACAAAACTGATTTATTGCACAAAATACTGGCTAATTTCCTACTAACAGTGTTACAATGGACTGTAAATAGTATTGTGTTACTTCTGGTCTATATATTTTGTTTGTATAACATTATGTATGTTCTGTCTACGAGGTTAGATAATTTACCTGGGATCATAGGAATTGCCATACTAGATAAGACCAGTGGTCCATCTACTCCAGTGGCCTGTCTCAACAGTGGTTGTTGCACATGCTTCAGAGGAAGGTGCAAACATTTCCATAATGGATAGTTATAGTGTTATCTTCCCCTAAGGGAAGTTTTTTCATTAATCACATATGCTTAGTGGTTGGACTGATAATTGAAGCATAAGGGTTTTTACAGCTTATTAAAATTCTATATAATATAGAAGTGGATTTTCCTAAATATCATTAGGTATGTTCTCTGTGCCTTCTTTTACTTTTAAATGGTTAAGGAAAAATCAATCTAAATAACTTACCAACAGGCAAGTTGGTCACCAATTGACCAGTCTGAAAAATCAAAACTTTTCTTGCCATTTACAGATCATGAAGGTTTGGGTTTTTGTGTGGAATGTTAATTTCTGTGAACAACCACATAGGGAAGAAAGACAGTTTTGTGTTTAAAGACATTAGAAGGGAACTCAGAACATTGGGGGTCAATTCCTGGATCTGCAACACATTTCCTGTGTGATCTTGAGCAAATCACTTAATCTTTCTGTACCTCAGTTTCTCGTCCATAAAAGCAGAATAATACTTCCCTACCTCATAAGGATGTTGTGAGGCACTTGGATACTACAGTGATAGGAGCTATATTAGTCCTTAAAATGATGGATGTGAATTTGATAACGATTTTAACCTTTTATATGGAAGACTAAGAGCCTGATTCTCCACTTTTTTATGCTGGTGTAACTGCACTGAAGTCAATGAAGTTTCACCCTTGCAGTAGAGTGTAGAATCAGGCCTATGGTTTTAGGGCTCTTATTGTCTTATATGCATTGTCTAAGATCAAATGCTGCAATTATCAGTGAAGACCCTCTGGGGCTGATTCTGATCTCACTCAACACCAGTTTTTACACATAAGAACAGCCATACAAGGTCAGACCAAAGGTCCATATAGCCCAATATCTTGTTTTCCAACCGTGTCCAAAGACAGATGCATGAGAAGGAAGGAACAGAACAGGGCAATTAGCACATCCATCCCCGGTCATCCAAACCCAGCTTCTGGCAGTTAGAGGTTCAGGAACACCCAGAGCATGAGGTTGTGTCCCTGACCATTTTGGCTTACAGCCGTTGCTGGACCTATCCCCCATGGCCTTATCTAATTCTTTTTTGGACCCAGTTGTTCTTTCAACAGCTGTAACTCCATTGGCTTCAATGGAGAGACTCCTATTTACATGAATGCAACTGAGGAACATCGGGCCATCCATGTCCAGAGAGTAACATTCCACTTCCTCTTTTGCCAGTATACCTGCCTCATTCTTCATAGGTCTATCCGCAGGGCATCAAGAGAGTTCAGAACCAGTCCATGTTGTTCATCATAGTTCCCTTTTCCAAGCTTTGATACAATTATGTTTTTCTGTTGTGTGTAATATACATCTGTCAGCTCTCACATTTATGACTGAAAGGCACAATTGGAATCTTTAACCCAGCAGTAAGTACACAAAGAATTCTGTTTTAAGGTTACCTCTACATTTAGTCATAGTGCCCAATTACACAATTGTGTCATTCATAATTAACTGCTAGCATATCTATTGGAAAAAAGTTGGTGACAGGTATCTTCTGAAGAATTGTTAATAGATATAGGCAGTCAATGAAAATTATCCTCCCTGTTTAGGATTGTCAATTTTTTTTAAGAGTGTCAAGTTAATTTTAGTTAGTTAGTTAGTTAGTTTAGAGGGCCCATGAATAAAGCTTTGTTTTGAGTAAATCTGAAAAGCTCACAGGACACAGCAGCTTGTTTACATATATACCTAGATGAAAAGTGGAATACCTTTTTATGTAGTTAACCTTTTTAATAACTTAGATGCACATTGAATAGATTTTCAGAATATTTGGTGTGTATGTTTATGCTCTTCTTTTCATAACATTTTAGCAATGTTAGCTTCTAATGGATAGGATTCCTACTTTCTTTTTGTACTTTTTCATAGATTCATGAATTTATAGATTCAAAACTCAGGGGGGACCATTGTGATCATCTAGTCTGACTCCCTATATAACACAGGTCATAAAACGTCCCCAAAATAATTCCCAGAGCATATCTTTTAGAAAAATATTGAATCTTGATTTAAAAATGGCCAGTGATGGAGAATCCACCAGGAGCCTTGATAAATTGTTCCAATGGCTAATTATCATCACCTTTAAAAATGTACACTCTATTTCCAGTCTGAATTTGTCTAGCTTCAGCTTCTAGCCAGTGGATTGTGTTATATCTTTGCTGGATGGAAGAGCCCATTATCAAATATTTGTTTCCAAGTAGGTACTTATCAACTGTAATCAAGTCACCCCTCAATCTTCTCTTTTTTAGCTAAATAGATTTGCTTGTGGAGGCTATCACTAGAAGGTACGTTTTCTAATCCTTTAATCATTCTCATGTCTCTTTTCTGAACCTTCCCCAATTTATTAACATCTATTTTGAATTTTGGACTCCGGAACTAGACACAGTATCCCAGGAACAGTTGCATCAATGCCAAATACAGAAGTAAAATAACTATCTACTCTTACTTGAGATTCCCTTGTTTATGCATCCAAGGATCACATTAGCCCTGTTGGCCACAGCAATATACTGGGAGTTTATATTCACCTGATTATTTACCATGACGCCCAGATTTTTCAGAGTTGTTGCTTCCCAAGATAGAGTCCCCCATCCTGCAAGTATGGCCTGCATTCTTTGTTCCTTGATATATACCTTTACATTTAGTCTATTTAAAACAAATATTGTTTGCTTGTGCCCAGCTCACAAAGTGATCTAGATTGTTCTGTATCAATGACCTGACTCTTTATTTATTATTTACCACTACCCCAATTTTTGTGCCATCTGCAAACTTTATCAGTGATAATTTTATGTTTTCTTTCAGGTCATTAATAAAAATAATTAAATAGTGTTGGGCCAAGAGCCCAACATATGGGACCCCACTAAAAACATACTCACTCAATGATGATTCCCCATTTATGAATACATTTTGAGATCTATCAGTTAGTCATCTTTTAATCCAATTAATGTGTGCCCTATTAATTTTGTATCATTCTGTTTTCTTAATCAAAATGTTGTGCAGTAACAAGTCAAACACCTTACAAAATTGTAAGTATATTAGATTAATACTATTACCTTTATCAACCATAAATCTCATAAAAATCAAGTTAATTTGACAGGTTCTCCTTTCCATAAAACCATGTTGATTGGCATTAATTATATTACCCTTCTTTAGATCTTTATTAATTAAGTCCTGTATCAGCCCCTCCATTGTCTTGTCTGAGATCGGTGTCAGATTGACAGGCCTGTAATTACCTGGTCCTCCCATTGACCTTATAAATATTGGCACAGCCTTAGCTTTCATCCAGTCTTCTGGAACTTTCCCAGTGTTCCAAGACTTACTGAAAATCAGCATTAATGGTCCAGCAAGCTCCTGATCCACCTCTTTAAAAACTCTTGGATGGAAGTTATCTGGCCCTGCTGATTTTAAAATGTCTGACTTAAATAGGTGATGTTTAACATCCTCCTGAGATACTAGTGGAATGAAAAAAGTGTTATTGTTATATGATATGACTACATCATCTTTTTTTACCCACATACAAAACAGAAATGTTTATTGAACACTTCTTTTTCTGTATTATTATTCATAGTTCTATCATTTGTGTCTAGAATGGACCAGTTATTAGAATTCTTATATTCACCTAATATACTTTAAAAACGCCTTATTGTCCTTAAGTCTGCTGGCCATAGATTTCTCCTTGTGACCCTTTGCTTCCCTTATAAATTTTCTACAATTCCTAGCTTCTGATTTATATCCATTACTATCAACTTCCTCTTTCTTTAAGTTTTGTGTGTGTGTGTGTGTGCGCGCGCGCTGCCTTCAATTCCCCTTTAAGCCAGATCATTTGTTTAGCCAATATGACCTTGTTCCTCAGTTGTGTGATTGTGGCTTTTTGAACATTTGGTAAAGTGTTTTTAAACAATTCCCAGTTATCAGTCACATTTTTCTGATTAAATTCTTCCTCCCAACTGATTTGGCTTATAATTGTTTTCAACTTTGTGGAAACTGGCCCTTTTTGAGCACTGAGTGTGTGTGTTTATGTATGTATGTATATATATGATTACTGGTCTGGACTTTATTTTGTTCGCACATTATAATTGTGATCAAGTCATGATCTCTTGTATCTAAGCCACATTCATTTTTAGTTCTATGATCAGTTTCTCATTATCGTCAAGATGAGATCTAGTATAGAATTCCCGCATGTTGAAAGCAACTCTTTTAGAGTTAGGAAATTGTCATATATAATGTTTAGAAATTCCAAGGATGCTTTAGTGCTGGCAGCATGACATCTCCAGCATATGTCACTCAGATTGTCGTTCCCTGTGATCATATTATAGATAGTTGTGTAAAGAGCCAATCATCCTGTTCCCTACTGTGATTTGGTGGTCTGTAGCAGACAGCAACTAATACCCCATCTTGTGCACTATCTGTTTGCAAAAACATTCAAGATCACTTTCTTTCAAATTATCAGTGACTCAGAAACAGGTAATGCCATTTTTGCCTTCTAAAAAGATAGAGCATAGTTTTCTGAAATGCAATGAAATACTGTGAATCTCTGACCATAAGGTAGAGCAACCAGTAGTTTTGAGAGTTACAATTATCCAAAACGTAAAATTTTGTACTGGAACCTAGAGCAATTCTCACTATGCCAAGGAAAATTATTTCATGCTACTTTCAGCAGGTCATATTTTGGTAATGTAATGTTTCAGTGGCAGATTGCTCCAAATTCCTAACAAAATGATAGGGAATCTAAGAATTGTAAAGTCTTTTATCTGGTGGGGAGGGGAGTGATAGCAAGAATCTAAACGATATTGTCTTTAAGAACATAAGAATGGCCATACTGGGTCAGACCAAAGGTCCATCCAGCCCAGTATCCTGTCTAGCGACAGTGGCCAATGCCAGGTGCCCCAAAGGGAGTGATCCTAACAGGTAATGATCAAGTGATCTCTCTCCTGCCATCCATCTCCACCCTCTGACAAACAGAGGCTAGGGAAAACTATCCACAATGACTCCAAGATCTTTCTCCTGATTAGTTGTCACTCAATTAGCTCCCATTGTATTGAATGTATAGTTGGGGTTATTTTTTCCAATATGCATTGCTTTACATTTATCCTCATTAAATTTCATTTGCCATTTTGTTGCCCAGTCACTTAGCCCTGGTCTACACTAGGCGTTGAGGTCGAATTTAGCAGCGTTAAATCAATGTAACCCTGCACCCATCCACATGACGAAGCCCTTTTTTTCCCCCTGACTTAAAGGGCTCTTAAAATCGATTTCCTTACTCCACCCCCGACAAGGGGATTAGCGCTGAAATCGGTTTTGCTGGGTCGAATTTGGGGTACTGTGGACGCAATTAGATGGTATTGGCCTCCGGGAGCTATCCCAGAGTGCTCCATTGTGACCGCTCCGGACAGCACTCTCAACTCAGATGCACTGACCAGGTAGACAGGAAAAGGCCCGCAAACTTTTGAATTTCAATTTCCTGTTTGGCCAGTGTGGCAAGCTGCAGGTGACCATGCAGAGCTCATCAGCAGAGGTGACCATGATGGAGCCCCAGAATCGCAAAAGAGCTCCAGCATGGACCGAACGGGAGGTACGGGATCTGATCGCTGTATGGGGAGAGGAATTGGTGCTATCAGAACTATGTTCCAGTTTTCAAAATGCCAAAATATTTGTGAAAATCTCCATGGGCATGAAGGAGTGAGGCCATAACAGGGACCCAAAGCAGTGCCACATGAAACTTGAGGAGCTGAGGAAGCCTACCAGAAAACCAGAGAGGCGAATGGCCGCTCCAGGTCAGAGCCCCAAACATGCCGCTTCTATGATGAGCTGCATGCCATTTTAGGGGATTCAGCCACCACTACCCCAGCTGTGTTGTTTGACTCCTTCAGTGGAGATGGAGGCAACATGGAAGCCGGTTTTGGGGAAGAGGAAGGCGATGATGATGAGGTTGTAGATAGCTCACAGCAAACAAGCAGAGAAACCGGTTTTCCCGACAGCCAGGAACTGTTTCTCACCCTGGACCTGGAGCCACTACCCCCCGAACCCACCCAAGGCTGCCTCCCGGACCCACCGGACAGAGAAGGGACCTCTACCCTTCATAGAAGGGATCACTACCCTTCATAGCAGCAAATCTTTGATTGTGTTGGCTACTTGCATCACAGCAGCCCCCACAATAGATTTGCCCACTCCAAATTGATTCCCGACTGACGGGTAGCTGTCTGGCATTGCAAGCTTCCAGAGGGCTATCACCACTCACTTGTTAACTGTGAGGGCTGCTTTCATCTTGGTATTCTTACGCTTTAGGGCAGGGGAAAGCAAGTCACAAAGTTCCATGAAAGCGCCCTTATGCATGCAAAAGTTTCGCAGCCACTGGGAATCGTCCCAGACCTGCAACACTATGCGGTCCCACCCATCTGTGCTTGTTTCCTGGGCCCAGAATTGGCGTTCCACCGCATGAACCTGCCCCATTAGCACCATGATGCCCACATTGCCAGGGCACATGCTTTGAGAGAAGTCTGTGTCCATGTCCTCATCACTCTCGTAACTGCGCTGACATTGCCTACTCGCCCGGTTTCGCTTTGCCAGGTTCTGGTGCTGCATATACTGCTGGATAATGCTTGTGGTGTTTAATGTGCTCCTAATTGCCAAAGTGATCTGAGCGGGCTCCATGCTTGCCGTCGTATGGCATCTGCACAGAAAAAAGGTGCGGAACGATTGTCTGCTGTTGCCCTGACGGAGGGAGGAGTGACTGATGACATGGCTTACAGGGTTGGCTTACAGGGAATTAAAATCAACAAAGGGAGTGGCTTTGCGAGAAACTGAATGGCCGCCTCAAGGATAGAACTCAAAACCTCAAGGATAGAACTCAAAACTGGGTTTAGCAGGCCGTTGATTTCACGGAGGGAGAGAGGAGAAAATGAATACAAAACAACTCTGGTCTATTTCTTGTTTTGAGCCACTTCATCTATCTTTAGCAGACTGCGCAGTACAACAGCTAGCCATCGTCACCTCCTGCGTGCTCGGCAGAAGATGGTGCAGTATGACTGCTGGCCATCATCTTCTGCTGGCTGCAGATTAAAAGACAGTGCACTGCTGGTAGGACTCAATCGCCATGAGACGAAACAAGGGAAATGACCTGGCTGAATCACTCCCATGTTTGCCCAGGCGCCCGGTTAAAAGAGCACCCAGGACTACGTCGACAACGGCTACCAGTCATACTGCACTGTCTGCTGCCAAAAGGCAATAAACTGCTGCTGTGTAGCAATGCAGTACCACGTCCGCCAGCACCCAGGAGACATATGGTGACTGTTAGCTCAGCAGGCTCCATGCTTGCCGTGGTATGGCATCTGCACAGGTAACTCAAGAAAAAAGTCGCAAAACAATTGTCTGCCCTTGCTTTTACGGAGGGAGGGAGGGAACGGGGGCCTGACGATATGTACCCACAACCACCTGCGACAATGTTTTAGCCCCATCAGGCACTGGGATTTCTACTCAGAATTCAAATGGGTGGTGGAGACTGCGGGAATTGTGGGATAGCTACCCACAGTGCAAAGCTCCGGAAGTTGACGGTTGCCTCGGTACTGTGGACACAGTCCGCCGACTACATGCCCTTAGAGCATTTGTGTGGGGACACACACACTAAACTGTATAAAAACGCTTTCTACAAAACCGACTTCTATAAATTCAACCTAATTTTGTAGTGTAGACATACCCTTAGTTTTGTGAGATCTTTTTGAAGTTCTTCACAGTCTGCTTTGGTCTTAACTATATTGAGCAGTTTAGTATCATCTGCAAACTTTGCCACCTCACTGTTTACCCCTTTCTCCAGATCGTTTATGAATAGGTTGAATAGGACTGGTTCTAGGACTGACCCTTCGGGAACACCACTAGTTACCCTTCTCCATTCTGAAAATTTACCATTTATTCCTACCCTTTGTTCCCTGTCTTTTAACTAGTTCTCAATCCATGAAAGGCTCTTCCCTCTTATCCCATGACAACTTAATTTACATAAGAGCCTTTGGTGAGGGACCTTGTCAAAGGCTTTCTGGAAATCTAAGTACACTATGTCCACTGGATCCCCCTTGTCCACATGCTTGTTGACCCCCTCAAAGAACTCTAATAGATTAGTAAGACACAATCTCCCATTACAGAAACCATGTTGACTTTTGCCTAACAATTTATGTTCTTCTATGTGTCTGACAATTTTATTCTTTACTATTGTTTTAACTAATTTGCCCGGTACTGACATTAGACTTACCGGTCTGTAATTGCCGGGATCACCTCTAGAGCCTTTCTTAAATATTGGTGTTACATTAGCTATCTTCTAGTCATTGGGTACAGTAGCTGATTTAAAGGACAGGTTACAAACCATAGTTAATAGTTCCGCAATTTCGCATTTGAGTTCTTTCAGAACTCTTGGGTGAATGCCATCTGGTCCCGGTGACTTGTTACTGTTAAGTTTCTCAATTAATTCCAAAACCTCTTTTAGTGACGCTTCAATCTGTGACAATTCCTCAGATTTGTCACCTACAAAAGACAGCTTAGGTTTGGGAATCTCCCTAACATCCTCAGCCGTGAAGGTTGAAGCAAAGAATTCATTTAGTTTCTCTGTAATGACTTTATCGTCTTTAAGTGCTCCTTTTGTATCTCAATCGTCCGGGGCCCCACTGGTTGTTTAGCAGGTTTCCTGCTTCTGATGTACTTAAAAAACATTTTGTTATTACCTTTTGAATTTTTGGCTAGCTGTTCTTCAAACTCCTTTTTGGCTTTTCTTATTACATTTTTACACTTAATTTGGCAGTGTTTATGCTCCTTTCTATTTACCTCACTAGGATTTGATTGCCACTTTTTAAAAGATGTTTTTTTATCTCTCACTGCTTCTTTTACATGGTTGTTAAGCCACAGTGCCTCTTTTTTAGTTCTTTTACTTTGTTTTTCAATTTGGGGTATACATTTAAGTTGAGCCTCTATTATGGTGTCTTTGAAAAATGTCCATGCAGCTTGCAGGGATTTCACTCTAGTACCTTTTAATTTCTGTTTAACTAACCTCCTCATTTTTGCATAGTTCCCCTTTCTGAAATTAAATGCCACAGTGTTGTGCTGTTGAGGTGTTCTTCCCACCACAGGAATGTTAAATGTTATTATATTATGGTCACTATTTCCAAGCGGTCCTGTTATAGTTACCTCTTGGACCACATCCTGTGCTCCACTCAGGATTAGGTCAAGAGTTGCCTCTCCCCTTGTGGGTTCCTGTACCAGCTACTCCAAGAAGCAGTCATTTAAAGTATCGAGAAATTTTGTCTCTGCATTTCATCCTGAGGTGACATGTACCCAGTCAATATGGGGATAATTGAAATCCCCCATTATTATTGAGTTCTTTATTTTGATAGCCTCTCTAATCTCCCTTAGCATTTCATCATCACTATCACTGTCCGTCAGGTGGTTGATAATAGATCCCTACTGTTATAGTCTTATTACAGCATGGAATTACTATCCATAGAGATTCTATGGAACATGTGGATTCATTTAAGATTTTTATTTCATTTGATTCTACATTTCCTTCCACATGTAGTGCCACTCACCCCCCTCCCCTGCCCCCGCACGACCTGTTCTGTCCTCCTGATATATTTTGTACCACGGAATGATTGTGTCCCACTGATTGTCCTCACTCCACCACGTTTCTGTGATGCCTATTATATCAATATCCTCCTTTAACACATGGCACTCTAGTTCACCCATCTTATTATTCAGACTTCTAGCATTTGTGTACAAGCCCTTTAAAAACTTGTCACTGTTTATTTGTCTGCCCTTTTCTGATGTGTCAGATTCTTTATGTGAATGTTTCTAGCCTGATCTGTCCAATACTTTATCCTCTTCCACCCTCTTTCCTAACTAAAACCTAGAAAATCTCTGTCAATAGATTTCAGAGTAGCAGCCGTGTTAGTCTGTATCTGCCAAAAGAAAAGGAGGACTTGTGGCACCTTAGAGACTAACAAATTTATTTGAGCATAAGCTTTCGTGAGCTACAACTTCATCCGATTCTCCTCTAAGAGAAGTTTCTGTCCGATCCTCGTGTGCCTCTGCAGCAATCGGCTTTCCCCCCATCTCTTAGTTTAAAAGCTGCTCTGCAACCTTTTTAATGTTAAGTGCCAGCAGTCTGGATCCACTATGGTTTAGGTGGAGGTTCCCCGTATCCCAAAAGTTTCCCCAGTTCCTAATAAATCTAAACCCGTCCTATCTACACCATTGTTTCATCCATGCATTGAGACTCTGAACTCTGCCTGCCTACCTGGCCCTGAGCATGGAACTGGAAGCATTTCTGAGAATGCTACCATAGAGGTCATGGACTTCAGTCTCTTTCCTAGCAGCCTAAATTTGGCCTCCAGGACGTCTCTCCTACCCTTCCCTATGTCATTGGTACAAAATATACTACGACCACCGGTTCCTCCCCAGCACTACACATAAGTCTATCTAGATGCCTTGAGAGATCCGCAACCTTTGCACCAGGCAGGCAAGTCACTGTACGGTTCTCCCGGTTATCACAAACCTGGCTATCTATGTTTCTAATGATTGAATCTCCCATTATTAACACCTGCCTTTTCCTAATGACTGAAGTTCCCTCCCCCAGAGAGGTAACCTCAGTATGAGAGGATACCCCAACATCATCTGGAAGGAGGGTCCCAACTATGGGAAAGTTTCCCTCTGCTCCCATTGACTGCTTTCCTTCTCTGGGCCTTTCATCCTCCTTAACAGCGCAGGGGCTGTCTGACCGGAGATGGGACAAATCTACAGTGTCCCAGAAAGCCTCATCAACATACCTCTCTGCCTCCCTTAGCTCCTCCAGTTCCGCCACCCTAGCCTCCAAAGACCGTACACGGTCTCTGAGAGCCAGGAGCTCCTTACACCGAATGCACACATACGCCACCCACCCACAGGGCAGGTAATCATACATGCTACACTGCGTGCAATAAACAGGATAGACCCCACTCTGCTGCTGGGCTTCTGCCTACATTCTCTTCTACAGCTACCTAGGTTAATGATAGGATTTTTGTTTAAATCAAGAAATTTTGATTATATTTTAGTTTAAAGGTTTCAAAGAATGCAAGTGTACCTCACCTCCTTTCCACTCCCCTTCCAAACTCCCTCTCGAAACTCCGTTAGCAGTCCCTATTTGCAAAACTCTTAGTGGTCCCTGTTTAATGGAAGTAAAGTCATCCCCCAAACACACATATTTTAAAGGGCAAGTAATTGCCTGTTTTGTCAAATATGTCATGTGTTTGGTCCTCAACAAACAGTTCTGGGAGAGAAGGGAAGATTTCTAAGCAGGCTGAGAGATCTTTAGTGGGCAAAGGGGATAGGAAAATTGAGGGATATGATTTTCAGGGCAGATTGAAAGAGGGGAAGATTTGTGTAAAAATAAACAAAACTGAGTAGAATTATTATAGAGTAGTATTACGTTTCTTTAAAAACACTCAGTAATGTTACAAATAATGAAGTAAACAGCTTAAAGCCACATTGTGGTATCCTTACTCACAGTGGGTAGAAGCTTATTCCATGAGTGATCCTATTGACCTCAATGGGAGTAATCATGGAGTAAGATCTATTCAATGTGAGTAACAGTATCTCAATTATAAAATCATAGAATCAAAGAATATTAGGGTTGGAAGAGACCTCAGGAGGTCATTTAGTCCAATCCCCTGCTCAAAGCAGGACCAACACTAACTAAATCATCCCAGCCAGGGCTTTGTCCAAGCCTGACCTTAAAAACCTCTAAGGATGGAGATTTCGTCACCTCCCTAGATAACCCATTCCAGTGCTTCACCACCCTCCTAATGAAATAGTGTTTCCTAATATCCAACCTAGACCTCCCCCACTGAAACTTGAGACCTTTGCTTCTTGTTCTATCATCTGCCACCACTGAGAACAGCCTAGCTCCATCCTCTTTGGAACCCCCTTTCAGGTAGTTGAACGCTGCTATCAAATCCCCCCTCACTCTTCTCTTCTCCAGACTAAATAACCCCAGTTCCCTCAGCCTCTCCTTGTAAGTCATATGGCCCAGCCCCCTAATCATTTTCATTGCTCTCTGCTGAACTCTCTCCAATTTGTCCACATCCCTTCTGTAATAGGGGGACCAAAACTGGACACAATACTCCAGGTGTGGCCTCACCAGTGTGGAACAGAGGGGAATAGTTACTTCCCTTGGTCTGCTGGCAATGCTCCTACCAATACAGCCCAATATGCCGTTCGCCTTCTTGGCAACAAGGGCACACTGCTGACTCGTATCCAGTTTCTTGCCCACTGTAATCCCCAGGTCCTTTTCTGCAGAACTGCTGCTTAGCCACTCGGTCCCCATCCTATCGCGGTGCATGGGATTCTTCCTTCATAAGTGCCGGACTCTGCACTTGTCCTTGTTGAACCTCATCAGATTTTTTTGGCCCAATCCTCCAATATGTCTAGGTCACTCTGGATCCTATCCCTACCCTACAGCGTATCTACCTCTCCCCACAGTGTAGTGTCATCTGTGAACTTGCTGAGGGTGCAATTCATCCCATCATCCAGATCACTAATAAAGATGTTGAACAAAATTGGCCCCAGGACCGACTCCGGGGCACTCTGCTTGATACTGGCTGCCAACTAGACATCAAGCGATTGATCACTACCCGTTGAGCCCGACAATCTAGCCAGCTTTCTGTCCACCTTATAGTCCATTCATCCAATCCATACTTCTTTAACTTGCTGGCAAGAATACTGAGGGAGACTGTGTCAAAAGCTTTGCTAAAGTTAAGATATATCATATCCACCCATTAGTGTTGAGTGAGTTTATGTAAAAAATCCTAGAGACACGCCTCAATGGCCAGATCTGTAGAATCTGAGTTGGAATCCCAACAAAACTTACTGTAGATTTCCAGTGGCCCTAATCACGGTCCAGCCAAATGTAATTGAATGTGTAGATTTGTTTTTTCACCATGGTTACAACAAAATCAAGTATTAAAACTTTAATCTGAAAACGCATTACAAAAAGGTAGTTAATGTGCATATCATGTATGTTTTAAAAATAATTTACATTTTGAAATAATCACAGAAGTACACAAACTAAGTTTCTTATAATGGGAATTTTCCAGTAACTTCAATGGGAGCAGTGCTGGGCCTTTAGTATTGTGACATGACTTTTAAATAACAGCATCAATGGTTGGCCAAAGATCAGTAGCAAAATCATTAAAGTATTGACATTAAAGTAGTTTAAAATGTTGACTGACTTAAGTCAGTGGGAATTTTGCCTGAATGGGGACTTAAGGATTTGGCCTCATTTTAGTAGACACATCCAGCTAATATGCTTTATCCAGTGTAGAATGTTCTTTCAAATGAGTCCAAACTCCCTGGATAAAACATATTAGCTGGATGTTTCTTCTAAAAACAAGCCAAATCCTTAAGTCCTAATTCAGGCAGAACTCCCACTAACTTCAATAAATCAGCATTCTTTTTTAACTTTTTAAATGCCAACTTTTCTAGGTGCTGTGATTGAGTAGTGCAGCCCTATTTAGCAAAACTCAGCACATGCATAACTTTAAATACGTGCTAAATAGGATGGACTTAAACACATGCTTAAATGTTTTTCTGAATTGTAGCCCTAATGATTTTGCTGCTGATCATGCATCAAGTCTCAGTGTCCTTACAGACGTTAAACTCCCATACAAGTGAATGAGGGAGGAGATGAAGTCAGTGGGAAATCTGAGTAAAGCCTTCATGATCAGCAGTGCAAAAGTTTAAAATGTTAACATTGTCACCTTATTGTGATAATTTAGGTGGTGACATCACAGTTGTGTTACTGTTTTGGTTTGCAGACTCAGCAGAAAATACAGCATCGGTCCACATGCAGAATATTAATAGGTTTCAGTGTAGTAGTGCAACTGGAAGGACTAGAAATGTAATTTGTTAAAAATTAAAGTTTAAATTCTGCAGAATGCATTGGAATCATCAAGTATCTGCATGAAGATCCTAAATCTGAACTGGAGAATAGTACTTGCAGAGATCAGAGCCACAGTCAACATTGTTAGTTCATACAGGCTCTATCTTGATATTAATATACTTTCGATCACAGTGGAGTGTTATTTTTTATTGGACTATGTCACACCTCACTGGGCTGCTGATGGAAGAGATATGGCTTTGTGCACCTGAATGTTTTCTCTATCACAGTGCAGTCATGGTTTCTTTCTTTCAGAATAATTTTCTCCTTTTTGGGAAGATGACTGAGTTGTCCCATGGTATGAAAACTTTTGAATGAAGACTATAACAGGGTTCAAAAAAGAACTAGATAAATTCATGGAAGATAGGTTCATCACACAGGGATGGTGTCCCTAGTCTCTGTTTGTCAAAAGCTGGGAATGGGCAACAAGGGATGGATCACTTGGTGGTTACCTGTTCTGTTCATGCCCACTGTCAGAAGACAGGATATTGAGCTAGTTGGTCTGACTCAGTATGGCTGTTCTTATGTAAACATTACAAAACAATATTTAAGTGTATTTTCAGTGTGAGCTTTATATTTTCTTCAAGAGTCTTGCTGCAGTCAACCAAGAATTTTATTAGCAATATGGATTTTAATTTACTTCACTGCATCAAGATAGGGTATGTGTATTGTGACAGGATCAGGCCAGATGACTACAGGAGAGTGTTAAAAGGCAGATATATTAGTCCCAGATTAAGCAGGTCCACTTTCCCTGGATAAGGTAACAGGGGCAGTTCCAGAACAAGAAGGAACTTGCTGGAACAAATTCAGGCAGGCAGGCTAATTAGGACACCTGAAGCCAATTAAGAAGCTGCTAGAATCAATTAGGGCAGGCTGGCTAATCAGGGCACCTGAGTTTAAAAAGGACCTCACTTCAGTTTATGGTGTGTGTGCGCGAGGAGCTGGGAGCAAGAGGCACTAGGAGTTGAGAGTGAGAAGGGGTACTGCTGGAGGACTGAGGAGTACAAGCATTATCAGATACCAGGAGGAAGGTCCTGTGGTGAGGATAAAGAAGCTGTTGGGAGGAGGCCAGGGGGAAGTAGCCCAGGGAGTTGCAGCTGTCATGCAGCTGTTCCAGGAGGCACTCTAGACAGTTGCAGTCCACAGGGCCCTGGGCTGGAACCTGGAGTAGAGGGTGGGCCCAGATTCCCCCCAAACCTCCCAACTCCTGATCAGACACAGGAGGAATTGACCTGGACTGTGGGTTCCACCAGAGGGGAAGATCTTTGGGCTTTTTCCTGACCCACATGGTGGATCGGCAGAGGCTGCTGGGATTGTTCTCCTTCCTTTTTCCCATGCTGGCCAGTGATGAGGTTAGCTGAGTGAGTGGCAGGTTTGAGCCACTTGCAAAAGTGGCCAAACTGAGGGCTGCCGTGAATCTCTGAGGCAAGCAAATCCACCAAGAAGCACAGGACCCACCAAGACAGAGGAGGAACTTTGTCACAGTATATAGTTTTCCAACAAAATGTAGAAAACCAATTGGTTAACTAGTGTTTTTAATATCAATGGGAGTCCAATGGAATCCAAATTGCACAGATGACAGAGGTTGTTCCCATAAAATTGTCAGCACTGTGCAATCTATTTCATTCCTAATAATTCAGGCTTTTCAACAGTGTTCCACCACTTTAGTTTGCTGAGGTGAAGGTCGTGTTGACCCAGGCTGGTGCTTCAAGTATAGGCAAACCAGACTCTCAGGAGTCCCTGGCAGGTACAAAAATTGAGGCATTTACTTGCATCTTAATTTTAGATAACAATAAAACATTCTGTTGACTGAAGGAATATCCATCATCTAACTACCACATCAAATAAGTGTGACAGAGCCTTGATTACTTCCAGGAGAGCTCTAAAATGGGTGTATGAGAGTATTCAAGAAAAAAGGATTAATTCACTGTACTATAACATTCACAGAATTTTCATAAAAAGAAAGCTTTGTCCAAACCCCAACATTTAATACTTCCTTAGGGCAACTACCCTGATTCCAACCTCTCGCAGGGCAATACATGCTTAAGCACATTTGTCACACGTGATTGTAGATGGGATGGTGATCACACAGGTCATAATTATCTTTAAACTGTGCTTAAGCACAGGAGTTAAACTCAATTGTTTGTTCTGTGTAGACTGGACCGTATTCTGGAAAGACAGGGTTCTCATCCCTCTCACATATTACATGTGCAGTCAGAAATAGAGAGAGACTAATGCTTTCCAACTAAGACTTTAAAGGAAAACCATGATCTCTACAGAGCTGGACAAGAGGAGGCAGCAGCAGCAATTGATTAAGCCTAAAATAATCCATTTTAGTTGAGAGGAAAAAGGGACCTGGGATTACCAGTGATTCAGTGAAGAGTTGTTACATCCTTGGTCTCCTAAGGCTAAATCCTTAAAGTTACTTTTATGCACCTCCTGACATTTGCAGACCTAGCCCTCTCCTTTTCTGTATTCAAGAGAAACTCAGTAACTTGGTAACAATTGAATTTTATACCAGTATATTTGCAACATGTTATAAAAATGGATTTCTTCTTCAGAAATAGGAATCTTTCCAACTCCCAGCCTGACTTTTTACACTTCATAAAAGACTCTGTAATACCAGGGAGTCTCAAAATTCCCCATCAGACAGTGAATCAGTGGCAGCAGAATCCTTTTGGAAGTGATTTTTTTTGAAGTTATGGGCATCCTAAGAAGACCCCTTTTAAGAGCCATGGGGATAACATTCATCCAGCTGAGGGAACCTCCAAAAACCTAAGTTTGGTTTCTAATTCAGAGGTGTTCATCCGAATTCATGTCTATTGAAAATAAAGCTATCTTTCTAGCTTAATATATTTTTTTGTGGTGAGCTCAACTATCGAACTAAAAAGCTGAATACTCTAATTCACAGCATTCAAAGTTTACTAACATAACTCAGATTGTAAGGCAGGTAACAATGCCACTCTGTGAAGACTTTCAATTTAGAGATAAAATAGAAGAAGACTTTATTCTGTATTAATATAGTTCACATCAATGATAGTGCAACTCTTCCTTTGGTGCCAATGGCCAACTGCAAACAGCAGAAGGGGGGGGGGAATTACAGCATAAAAAGTAAAAACTTTCTATTGAAGTGTAGATTTAACAAAAATATTATTATGTATTGCACATATATATCATATATAGTTTCATAACTTATTACATTATTTTTTTCTTTCCATTCCCTCCCTTCCCCCGAATGATATAAATGCAAATTAATTTAACTGGCAACATTTGTGTGGATCTGATTGATATACTTGAGAAAAGTGAGATGTGTTAGTATACAGCTATTCAAATAAAATATACAGTTAATTAAGCGCATTCACTTCCATGCACTCTATTTAGGAGTAAATCCAGACTGAGGTCTGTTTTGTTGTGGTTAAGTTAGCAATAAAGGCAAACCCTAAGGAGGGGATAAGTTTGGACACTAAACCTCTGTGTAACTCAAAATGTTTGTTTGGTTTCCAAGTAATTTTATTTTAAAAATTACTAAAAATATTTAGTTAGAGAAACAAGGAATGGTAGACTAGCTCTTGCTAATTGTTTCTTACTGCCAAATCAGGGAACACCAAATCAAAAGATGGAACTATTGATACAAACTATTCATGAGACATGCAGGAATTGTTTCAGAGGGGTAGCCGTGTTAGTCTGTATCAGCAAAAACAACGAGGAGTCCTTGTGGCACCTTAGAGACTAACAAATTTATTTGGGCATAAGCTTTTGTGGGTTATAACCCACTTCATCAGATGCATGGAGTGAAAAAAAGTAGGCAGGTATAAATATACAGCACGTGAAAAAATGGGAGTAGCCTTACCCTGGGGGGTCAGTGCTAATGAAGCCCATTCAATTAGGGTGGATGTGGCCCATTCCCAACAGTTGACAAAAAGGGGTGAATATCAACAGAGGGAAAATTACTTTTTGTAGTGCTAACAAGGCCAATTCAATCATGGTGGATGTGGCCCATTCCTGTGACTCCCCCTATTTATTCAGGGAATCTTTTAGAGACCTTAGGGGATGCCATGATCAAGACCAAGCAAAATAATAATTATTATCCAGGGCTTTTTCTTCTTAAAGAAAGAAAAAAATATTAAACACAAATGATATAGTTGGTACTTCTGTTACAATCTCTTCTATATGTCTCTCTGTGGAGGGCTTCTAATATAGGTTGCATCTTTAAGAGTGGACTCAATCCAAGGCAATCTTTGTTTGGGAAGTTAAGAAGAAAGTATATTGTTTCCCAAAATTATTGTGTATTCAGTTTCAGTATCTTATTAGATACTTGAAAATTGTTTATGATTGGGCAAAATAATTTTGTTTAATGGCAGGTGAATCCTATTGATTATTAATAAATAACCATACAGTTTATAATTGGGCAAAGTATGACAATCTTAACTAAATCTATGAAACTGAAGAAAATATTCAAATTGGTTACGTAGAAGAAGTCATTTAGGGAGCTGTCTTGAGACAGGCTAATTACAAATATTAAGAATCTTTTTTCCAATTAAATCCCACTAATTTCTTGGTTTACCAATGTTTAGCCCCTGCCTCTTCTCCAGGAAAACCTGGTCTAGCCACCTTGTAATTAACAGGAGAAATTGTTTGTATTTCAAGTTACAACAAATTTCGAAATCTCAGTAAAATCATCATAAGGGTTTTGAATCTAATTCCTTGGCAGCATCTTAATTAACTTTCCTCTCAGCAATCCATGTTGAAGTCTTGGGGATGGTATCCTCTTGTTGGTTTCTTCTAGAGTCTTCTCTTTTTCCTTAGCTGTCTGTGGCAGCTTGCTTGTAGAGATGGACAGAATGAGTTGTGGTATGCTTGCTGTTTGCGCAGGCTAGCAAAAGTTGTGTGTAAGATGAGTTTTTATACCCTTTTCATTCCCATTTCCATGAAATTAGGGAAGTACACTTCTTTCAGGCTTGTTCAGATTCAGAGTTGGTTGCTGTCATCCTTTCATTTGTTTCATGCCTTCGGGGTTGGTTTAGGTAATACCTTCAGCAAATGAATATGCAATCTGCCTAATGAATATGCAACACTTCTTAAATTGTCTTTGTTCTTATGGCAGAAAAGCATCAGATAACTTTGAAATTTAGTTTGAACTCTTTCTTTTTTATTCAGTCAATTTTCTGAGATATTCTCTCAGTTTTATTAGAATTTGATAGGCCATGAAATTCTCTTTTTGAAAAATCCAAACACTCCTGTTTTTCATATTAAAGTTTTAGTTCTCAATACAGTCTTTGAAAATTAAATAACGATTATAAAGTCCTTTAGCTTAAATAATTAAAAAGTTGATGATTCTTATAACAATTTTTTGGAGAGCTGATCCTTGTCTTCCAGAGTTGGATGAAGGTTTGTTTGTGCACTGCTAGTAATTAATTCCCCATTAGTATAAATATTCTATACTTAAATGGCTTCTTACATTGCTAAATAGTTTAGCAAGGTCATTAGACCATGCTGGAATCATTTTACCATTTACATAGCAATGATATCAGGAGCTATCTTAGGAGCTTTGCAGTTAGCTAACATATTTGCAAGACTGCGCTTCACAAAGGTGTTTATTTCTTAAATGTTGAAATGGCAAACAAAAGTTTTAAACACTTCCATCTACACATGATTTTCTCTAAAGATTTTAAGAACACAAGCAGATTTTCTTGCAAGAAGGTGGTAATTGGTAGAGCCCACTTTACCCAAATGTATTGCTCAGAGAACACATCCTACATTCCTTTCACAGTCAAGCCTCTTCATAAACCTGGTTTCAGAGTGGTAGCCATGTTAGTCTGTATCAGCAAAAAGAACGAGGAGTACTTGTGGCACCTTAGAGACTAACATTTTTATTTGAGCATAAGCTCTTGTTGGCTAAAGCCCACTTCATCAGATGCATGCAGTGGAAGATACAGTAGGAAGATTTTCTATATATAAAAATATATTTAAGATATATAAAATATTCCTACTGTATCTTCCACTGCATGCATATACATATATATATACAGAGAACATGAAAAAATGGGGGTTGCCACACCAACTCTAACAAGAGTAATTGATTAAAGTGGGCTATTATCAGCAGGAGAAAAAAAACTTTTGTAGTGATAATCAGGATGGCCCATTTCAAATAGTTGACAAGAAGGTGTGAGTAACAGTAGGGGGAAAATTAGCATGGGGAAATAGTTTTTAGTTTGTGTAATGACTCATCCACTCCCAGTCTTTCTTCAAGCCTAATTTAATGGTGTCCAGTTTGCAAATTAATTCCAGTTCTTCAGTTTCTCATTGGAGTCTGATAGTGTGGCGATGTGATTAGGTTCTATGATGGTGTCCCTTGAATAGATATGTGGATAAAGTTGGCAACGGGCTTTGTTGCAAGGATAAGTTCCTGGGTTAGTGTTTTTGTTGTGGTATGTGGTTGCTGGTGAGTATTTGCTTCAGGTTGGGGGGCTATTTATGTACATTGGGATGTCCCGGGAATCCTCCGTAGAGATTTCAGTGAAACCTTCTTGGAGGTACTCTGCAATCCTCTGCTGAAGGTTTCTGGGTAGGCTACCTTGTTTCTTCTACCGTGGTAGGATACTTTCCTATGCCACTCAGTGATTACTTCAGCAGGCACCATTGCAGTACACAAGCTAGCAGCTTATGGGCCCTGGTGGCAGCTCTGCTCTCTCTGCCTCTTACCCTCAGGAGTGAGATGTCAGCTAAAATCACCACCGCCCGTGGAAAATGGTGTCAGTATTCAGTTCCATTGCCCTATACCAGCAGTTCTCAAACTGTGGGTTGGGACCCCAAAGTGGGTCACAACCCCGTTTTAATAGAGGCTTAGATTTGCTGGGGCCTGAGGCTGAAGCCCAAGCCCCTTGACCCAGGGCCAAAGTTGAAACCCAAGGGCTTCAGCCCTGGGCATTGGGGCTCAGATTACAGGCCCTCTGCCTCGGACTGAAGCCCAAGGACTTCGACTTTTGCCCCTTCCCACCAAGGGGGCGGGGCTTGAGCAGGCTCAGGCTTCAGTCCCCCCTCGTGAGGTCATGTAGTAGTTTTTGTTGTCAGAAGGAGAATCATAGAATATCAGGGTTGGAAGGGACCTCAGGAGATCATCTAGTCCAACCCCCTTGCTCAAAGCAGGACCAATCTCCAATTTTTGCCCCAGATCCCTAAATGGTCCCCTCAAAGATTGAACTCGCAACCCTGGGTTTAGCAGGCCAATGCTCAAACCACTGAGCTACCCCTCCCCCCATTGCGGTGCAATGAAGTTTGAGAACCCCTGCCCTATACAAATATACTCATGTCTGTAAGCTATTGCCTTTTCATTTCCCCAACCTCCCCTCAACCCCCAAGGGCCATACTCACCATGGCTGATACTCTGACTAGCGCCATGCACAAACGATCCCAAGCAGAAGTGAGGATGCAGTGCTTACAATTTTGGGGGATCAAGGGGATTGAGTTCAGTATCCTAAGTTTTGATTTCTATTGTGAATAGAATTTACATAGAATTGTGTGTTATATATGCAGCTGCTGCCATTACCCCTTCAGGGTCTCCCCATCCACACCTATAGAATGCCTCAGCCAGACATGGAGGAGAAAGCCATGGAGAGTGTGTGTGTGTACCTGAAATGGAAATGTGTGTTGTTTCCCCTTCATAATTTGTTGCCTTAATTTATTAACTTTTAAATGTTTTTTAAATGCCTGGTTCATGTTACAGAATAAAATTCTATTTTTGGAACAAAATTCATCTTTATTAGTTCATAACATATGTTGCCTAGTGCCGAGCAGATTTCCTATTACTTCATTTTCTCACAGAACCCATAACATCAGTCAGAGACTATGTTAGTGGGTGCATTGACAGCATTATATTCCTACAGACATGGCAATCACTACAAGATTCATACTGGCCCACAAAAGAGCAAGGCTGGGTAGAACACATTATGGCAACACATACTGCTCTGGCTCACCGTTAAAACAGTCATTTGAAGTCTCCCTGAGCTATAAAGCTCCACGTTGAGCTCTTTTTATAGCCCTGGTATCTGGCTATTCAGATTCAGCAGACAGGTGCTCTACCTCCATCCCAGCAGAAACTTTCCCCCTTTGCTTCACAGATATTATGAAGGACACAGCAGGCAGCTATAACCATTGGGATTTTTTTTTCACTGAGGTCCAATCTTCTGAATAAACACCACCAGCATCCCTTCAAACAACCAAAGACACATTCACAATCATTCTGCACCTGCTGAGCCTGTAACTGAAGCAATCATTGATGCTGTCAAGGTGTCCAGTGTCCAGCTTCATGAGCCAGGGGTAGGCTGGCTCACTCAGGACCACTATTGGCATTTCAACATTCCCAATGGTAATCTGATGGTTAGGAAAGAAAGTCCCCACTTGCAGCTTTCTGAACAGTCCTGTATTCTTAAAGATGTGTTTGTCATGCACCTTCTCTGATGAGCCTACTTTGGTGTCAGTGAAGCATCCCCAGTGATCCATCAGCACTTGCATTACCATAGAAAAGTATTCCTTTCTGTTGATGTACTCTGTGGCAAGGTGATCTGGTGCTAAAATAGGGATATGCGTGCCATCTATTGCCCTACAGCAGTTCGGAAACTATTGCTGAAAAACCATCCACTATATCCTGCACATTGCCCAGAGTCATAATCCTGCGTAGCAGGAGGTGATTAATGGCTCTGCACACTTGCATGGCAACAGCCCTTCCGGTGGATTTCCTGACTCCAAATTGATTCCCGACTGACCGGTAGCAATCAGGCATTGCAAGTTTTAGCAGTGCGATCAAACTCGCTTCTCCACTGTCAGTATAGCTCTCATTTTGGTGTGTCTGCACTGGAGGGCTGGTGTGGGTTCAGCACATGGATCCAGGAATGTGGCCTTGTGCATCTGAAAGTTCTGCAATAGCTGTTCGTCATCTCAAACCTTCATGATGATGTGATACAACCAGACAGTGCGTGTTTCTCAGGCCCAGAAGGGTGCTCCACCATCTCAAGCTCCACCTTGAATTGTTTTTCTATGTGCCACAGCAATCTAGCCTCCAAGGAATCATGGAGGCTCCTCTTGTAGCTCTGCAATTACTAAAGGATCAGACGCCTCATGCTTGCAATATTCATGACAATAATGCAGAGCTGTGCAGGCTCAATGGTTCTACCAGAAGTGGCAGACAGAAAGGGTCCAACTGCTTAGTTACATTTCCCCTATTTTGTATCTTTGCTGTCTTTAATGTCCCCTGGGGTGGAGTGGTAACAGTAGTGCACAGACATCTTATGCCACATGGAATGTTGAGTGGGGCAGAGGGAGGCCCCGGTTTTGAGTTTTCTCTGGGCTGTAGAGGGAGGCAAATATGGGATTGTTGAAACTGCATGTTTACCAGAGTCTGCAGCATCTCTGTTTGCTCTCTGGGAAATGCAATTATCTCTTGCTGTACGTTCCTCTTCTTTTCCTGTGCCTTTCTCCTGTCCACTCTGTCCTTCTCCATGCTGTTTGCAAGGATGATCCTCCAGACCCTGGTATTGTTCTCTGATGCAGCTTTGGCTTGCAGAAGGGATGTGTGGATCTACAGGGATTTTAGAAAGGTGTGAAATATTATGGAATTCAGATGAAATGATGGAATGGAGAACACTGCATTATGGGAAGTCGACCCAATGCTCCCAGTCACCCCGGCACAACTCATTTTGGCCCCATCAGGCATTGCAAAAACTTCCCAAAAAATGCGCTGGATATCTACCCACTGCACTGCACTCTTGATCAATACCAGAGATTTACCTGGATACATAGTGTTAGTATTTTGAATTAGGAACAGTGCAGGCTTTCACATATGCACATTGCAGAGGCTAACTAGTATGGATGGATGAACTGTCTGAATAGAAGAACCTGAGATATCTTGCACTAAGATTTCCCATGTTAGATTCTTTTTGAATGTTACTCATTTTACTTTTTAATATGAATGAGCTAGCTTTTTAGAATTCATTCTGCATAATATGACTCATGTACCTAGAAAACAGAAACAGATGCATACTTATACTTTAGCAGACCCAAAATGGATTCCCTTTAATATTACAATTGTATTATTGATGTAAAGTATGTTTTAATAAGTCTAGTCTTCTCCATTTCAGGTAACCACTTTTCTAATGTATTTAAAATAAATTTGATTGAAATTCGTCCTTTAGACTAAAAGCTGGGTTACAGTACCCAGTTATGAAAGCATATCTATTTTTACTGTAACCCAGTGGTTCTCAAATTAATAGTCTGTTGCTCATTGGTGGTCCAGACAGCATTTCCGGGCAGTCCACAAAGCTGTATCTGTCAAAATTAAAAAACCTTGTCAGTCTTCAACATCTGTGCACTTTCAAGCAGTGATTCTTCTTGCTAGTTGTAGCCCAATCTTATTAGTCTTTTAGGCTTTCCAGATACATTACTGGATTTCGCAGTCTGCAGCTGCTTTGTGTGCTTCATTGGTGTAAATTAAATTGTGATTTGCCAAGGGCATCAAATTTGAAGGCTAGCATATAGGAAGACAGAAAAAAAATGCAAAATGATCTGGAGGCATTAGAGTGGGGACTACTGGCAAGGAGGAAAGATTCAATGCTAATAAACATAAAGCTTTTCAATTAGGGAGGGAAAATAAACAGCAAAGATACAAAATAGGGAAAATGTAACTAAGCAGTTGGACCCTTTTTTTATTTCCTTTCTTTTCATTTAATTTTTTTCCTGTATACTGTCTATTACTTTTCCCCTATGTTCAGATGCTATAGTTACTACATTAATGGTGTTGAATCATTATTGAGAGGATAGGAAACACCATATTAGATCGAACTAGTGGTCCATCTAGTCCAGTATTCTGTCCCAGAGATTCTTCCTAGCCCTGTCAAGCTTATGACATAAAGAGCCACACCTCTTCTGAAAATGGTTTGTCCTGTGTAATGTACCTGTAAATATTCTTATCTGTGTAAATGGCTAATCCTTTTATTAATCCTATTATGCTCTTGGCACCAATGTCTAGTAGCAATGAGTTCCAGAGATTACTTATACATTTTTAAAGTATTTCCTTGTATCAGTTTTAAATTTGCTGCCATTCAAATTAATGAAATGTTTCCTTGTTCTAGTATTATAGATGGGTGTAAATAGGAGCACCTGATTTAAGTGCTCTATACAATCTATTATTTATCTCTCTGTACATATACCATTTTATGAATTTACTCTTTAAACAGTCCCAGTCTTTTCAGTCTCTTCTGATACGGATTTCTGTCGATACCTCTTAACATTTTCATTACCCATTCTGAACCCCTTCTATTGGTGCGAAATCTTTTTTGGGATAGCTTGACCAGAACTGAGCACACTGTTCCAGATGAGGGTGAACTATTCATTTATATAAGGATATTATCATTTCAGTATTTTCTATCCCATTCCTTATACAGCCTACCATTTTGTTTATTTTTTCGACCACTGCTTTGCACTGACTAGAGGTTTTCATTAAGAGTTCACAGTGACATCCAGCTGTTTTCCCTTTGTGGTTACAAGCAATTTAGAACCTAGTAATGTGAAGTAATTGTTCAAATGATTCCTTTGTATGTACATTACCTTGTATTTGTCAATGCTGCCCATCTACTTAACTTTGTTAGGGGCTTTGAAGTTCCTCACAGTCTTCTCAAGTCTTGAATATCCTAAATGATTGTGTCATCTACAATTTTTGCCATCTCACTGTTCATTCTTTTCCAAATCATGAATAAATATGTTCAACACTACTAGTCTTGGTTTGGAACCTTGGGGATCTATGTGATAACCTTTTGCCTTGCTGAAAATTGACCATTTATTTTACCTCTCACCCATATTAAATGTATTTAGCCTCTTGTGCAGAACTTTGTCAAAGTCTTTTTGAAAGTCGACCTAAATTGTGTCAGCTTGTTCTCTTTGCATCCACTATCTTGTTCAGATGATTAAGAAGGGAGTTGTCCATCTGGTGCCCCATATCTTAATAAGTGTTCCACATTATAAAAAGTTAAAGAATCACTGCTGCAAACAGTCATTTGCATTCTGTCCCTATCATCTGATGAAGGGCAGGAGAGGAAACTTTCCCAGCTGTAAGGTTTGACAGTTTGCAACTTTTGCCTTTTTTTCTTATCTGTCAGTTTTGCAAGCCTGGCTTTCCATCACTTCACCTAATATTCATCTACATTATATACCACAGAGGCAGGGCAGCTTTTAAACTTAATTGATAATGTAGGAGGGCAGGAGGCATTAGAACAGCAGCTATCAAAACACAAGGGACTGCCTTGAGAGAGAACCTCTGAGAAAGGAGGATCCCAAGTTTACATGTTCTGTTTCTTTGATATTCTTCATGAAAGGAAAAATATATTGTAGCACATTCTGAGCACTGAAGACTATAACAAATTAAAGAGGGGAAAATACAGTGGTTTTTGCTCTTATAATAGTAAAATATTGTATTCATTCCCATCAGGTAGTATCTGGGTGACCTTCAAAATAATATTTATCAGTTTATCCTTTAAAGGGAAGAACCTTTCTTCTCTCTTCCCTCCCCCCCCCCCCCGCATCCTGATAGTTGACTACTCTCAATAGAGCATTGTCAGGGAGACATTTGACTAGACAACTATTTAGAAAACATCCACCTAGATCAATGAATCTTGCAACTCTCTTAAAATTGACAAGACTCTGGCCTAGCCTGAGTTCTAGTGTGAACTCCATAAGAAGTATGGAACTCCACAGAGAACTCCTTGCCTCCTAACCCCAATGAGTTTGAACCTGAATTTTGTCAGTCAGTTTCCTCTCAGAGCATAGCCTTGTGGTGAAAGGGGGCTGAAGAAAGAGGTTCTGAGATAGCAGAGCTTTGACTTATTTAGGGCTTTCACTGTTCTGTGCCCAATGCATCCCTGGTATATCAAAAATAATATCAATGGAATTATAGCAGGGGTTCATTTAGCACACACTGTTTTATTACCCAAGGCTTATAGGAAAGTTGTTAAAATAATAATCCTCAGTAAATAGGAAAAGTAATTACGAGTGTTCAAAAACATATCTAACTCTCATAATATACATTCTGGAGGAAAAAGCTAAGTTAGCATCAACTTTTATTCCATCAAAAACATGATTATAGGAAAATATGCTGGACAGCATTTGTATTAATACATTCATTAATGTCACTAACCATAATATAAATATTATAATAATCCCATTTTGGTGTTAGTGCCCGTGTATTACCATCCTGGAACAAAATTGTGTGGAGGAGGACATGGTAATACAAAAAATTCCACAGCTGAGTGAAAGATGAGGATTGGCACATTGTCTCCCAATCCAGCAGCCCATCGGGTATATGGAGCAGGCAGGTATGTGGGCAGCAAAAGTAGTGGCGGCACTTACTTGATGCCCTAGTCCTGCATTCCCCAACCAGTGTTATGGACAGACTCTTCCTCTGCATGCTCCTTCTCTTCCCCCATTTCCAGATTGGCCAATCTAATCGTAATGCTGATGGCATTGTCTGGCTGTGGTTTACACTATGAGTTTAGGTCGAATTTAACAGTGTTAGATCGATTTAACCATGCACCCTTCCACACAACGAAGCCATTTTTGTCAACTTATTGGGCTCTTAAAATCGATTTCTGTACTCCTCCCTGATGAGGGGATTAGCACTGAAATCGATATCGCTGGGTCGAATTTGGGGTAGTGTGAGGCAATTCGACGGTATTGGCCTCCGGGAGCTATCCCAGACTGCTCCATTGTGACCGCTCTGGACAGCACTCTCAACTTGGTTGCACTGGCCAGGTAGACAGGAAAAGCCCCGCAAACTTTTGAATTTCATTTCCTGTTTGGCCACCATGGCAAGCTGATCAGCACAAGTGACCCTGCAGATCTCATCAGCAGAGGTGACCATGGAGTCCTAGAATCGCAAAACAGCTCCAGCATGGACTGAACAGGTGGTACGGGATCTGATCGCTGTATGGGGAGATGAATCCATGCTGTCAGAACTCAGTTCCAAAAGACGAAATGCCAAAATATTTGCAAAAATCTCCAATGGCATGAAGGTCAGAGGCTATAACAGGGACCTCCAGCAGTGCCACATAAAACTTCAGGAGCTCAGGCAAGCCTACCAAAAAACCAAAGAGGCAAACGCCCGCTCAGGGTCAGAGCCCCAGACATGCCGCTTCTATGATGAGCTGCATGCAATTGTAGGGGGTGCCCCTACAACTACCCCACACCTGTACGTGGACTCCTGCAAGGGTGTCTCATGCAACTGGGATTAGGATTTTGGGGACGAGGAAGATGATAGCGCACACCAGCCAAGTGGAGAAACCGTTCTCCCCGACAGCCAGGAACTGTTTATCACCCTGGAGGCAATACCCTCCCAACCCTGGCTCCCAGACCTTGAAGGCGGAAAAGGCACCTCGGGTGAGTGTACCTTTGTATATATAATACACGGTTTAAAAGCAAGCGTGTGTAATGATTAATTTGCCCTGAAGACTTGGGATGCATTTGCAGCCAGTACAGCTACTGGAAAACTCTGTTAACGTGTCTGGGGATAGAGCAGAAATCCTCCAGGGACATATCAATGAAGCTCTCCTTAAGGTACTCCCAAAGCCTTTGCAAAAGGTTTCTGGGGAGGGCAGCCTTATTGCGTCCTCCATGGTAGGACACTTTACCATGCCAGGCCAATAGCACGTAGTCTGGAATCATTGCATAAGAAAGTATGGCAGTGTGTGGTCCCAGTGTTTGCTGGCATTCAAGTAACATCCATTCTTTATCTCTCTGTGTTATCCTCAGGAGAGTGATATCATTCATGGTCACCTGGTTAAAATAGGGGAATTTTGATAAGGGGACATTCAGAGGTGGCCATTCCTGCTGGGCTCTTTGCCTGTGGCTGAAAAGAAATCATCCCTGCTTTTAGCCACGCGGTGTGGGGAGGGGTGAAGTGATCATCCCAGAGAATGGGGGGTGGAAGGGGAGTTAGTTGAGTTTGTGCTGCATGTTAACCCGAAAACATCAGCCCCTCCTTTTAAATGGCCAATGTGTCTTTTTCTATTTTACTCCCTTTTTTCCCTCCTGCAGCTGCAAATGTTTCAATGCTGCCACTATCATCGCTGTCCCAGAGGCTAGCGCAGATAAGATGAAAAAAACCGCACTCGTGATGAAATGTTCAGTCCTCCCGCACTGAAAGAGCCCAGCAGACAATGTCAGAGTTCAGGAAAGCATAAAATGAATGCAAGGACAGATGGCTGGAGCAACAGGAGAGGTGGTGGCAGCATGATGAGAGGAGGCAGGATGCAATGCTGAGGCTACTGGAGGATCAAACTGATAAGCTTCAGTGTATGGCAGAGGTGCAGGAAAGGCACAGATCCCACTGCAGCCCCTGTGTGATCAACCGCCCTCCTCCCCAAGTTCCATAGCCTCCTCACCCAGACGCCCAAGAACGTGGGGGAAAGAGGGGCGGGGCGGCTCCAGGCACCCAACCACTCCACTCCAGAGGACTGTCCAAGTAACAGAAGGCTGGCATTCAATGAGTTTTGAAGTGCAGTGTGGCCTTGTCCTTCCTCCTTCCGCACCCCACCCGAGCTACCTTGGCAGTTATCCCCCTATTTGTGTGATGGATTAATAAAGAATGCATGAATTTGAAACAACAATGACTATATTGCCTCTGCAAGTGGTGATCAAAGGTGGGAGGGGAGGGTGGTTGGCTTACAGGGAAGTAGAGTAAACCAAGGGGGCGGGTTTTCATCAAGGAGAAACAAACGGAACTGTCACACCTTAGCCTGGTCAGCCATGAAACTGGTTTTCAAAGCTTCTCTGATGCGCAGCGTGCCCTACTGTGCTCTTCTAATCACCCTGGTGTCTGGCTGCACGTAATCAGTGGCCAGGCAATTTGCCTCAACTTCCCACCCCGCCATAAACGTCTTCCCCCTTATTCTCATAAATGTTGTGGAGCACACAGCAAGCAGTAATAACAATGGGAATATTGGTTTCGCTGAGGTCTAACCGAGTCAGTAAACTGTGCCAGCGTGCTTTTAAACATCCAAATGCACATTCTACCACCATTCTGCACTTGCTCAGCCTATAGTTGAACAGGTCCTGACTACTGTCGAGGGTGCCTGTGTATGGCTTCATAAGCCATGGCATTAAGGGGTAGGCTGGGTCCCCAAGGATAACTACAGGCATTTCAACATCCCCAACAGTTATTTTGTGGTTTGGAAAGTAAGTCCCTTGCTGCAGCGGTTCATACAGACCAGAGTTCTTGAACACACAAGTGTCATGTTCCTTTCCTGGCCATCCTACCTTGATGTTGGTGAAACGTCCCTTGTGATCCACCAGAGCTTGCAGCACTATTGAAAAGTACCCCTTACGGTTTATGTACTCGCTGCCTTGGTGCATCCCTATCCCAAGATATGGATATGCATTCCATCTATAGCCCCACCACAGTTAGGGAATCCCATTGCAGCAAAGCCATCCACTATGACCTGCACATTTCCCAGAGTCACTACCCTTCATAACAGCAGCTCAGTGATTGCGTTGGCTACTTGGATCACAGCAGCCCCCACAGTAGATTTGCCCACTCCAAATTGATTCCCGACTGACCGGTAGCTGTCTGGCGTTGCAAGCTTCCAGAGGGCTATCACCACTCACTTGTTAACTGTGAGGGCTGCTTTCATCTTGGTATTCTTGCGCTTTAGGGCAGGGGAAAGCAAGTCACAAAGTTCCATGAAAGTGCCCTTACGTATGCGAAAGTTTCACAGTCGCTGGAAATCATCCCAGATCTGCAACACTATGCGGTCCCACCAATCTGTGCTTGTTTCCCCAGGCCCAGAATCAGCATTCCACAGCATGAACCTGCCCCATTGCCACCAGGGTGGCCAAATTGCCGGGGCCCATTCTTTGAGAGAAGTCTGTGTCCTCATCACTCTTGTCACCGTGCTGCCATCACCTCCTCGCCTGCTTTTGCAGGTTCTGCATATACTGCATGATGATGTGCGAGGTGTTTACAATGCTCATAACTGCCACGGTGATCTGAGCGGGCTCCATGCTTGCCACGGTATGGCGTCTGCAGGAGAGCAGAGTTGCAGGGGAAGCGGTGGTTGGATGACCAGTTTTGCAGACCTACTGCACCGTCTGCTGCCAGGACACAACAGCTGAGTGGGCTGCACGCTTGCCGTGGTATGGCAAGACAAGAGCAGCCAAGCTGAGTTGCGGTGGATGACAACAGTCATATAGAGGACCTACGAGACTACCAAGAGAGCAGAGTGGCAGTGGAAGCGGCCATTCGATGACAATGGTTTTCAGCCCTACTGCACGTGTGCTGAAAGCAGTATAGCACCCGCACGGAAAAAAGGCACGAAATGATTGTCTGCCATTGCTTTTGCGGAGGGAGGGGCAACTGACGACACATACCCAAAACCACCCGCAACAATGTTTTTGCCCATTAAGCATTGGGAGCTCAACCCAGAATTTTAATGGGTTTAATGGGCGGCGGAGACTGCGGGAACTGTGAGATAGCTACCCATAGTGCAACACTCCGAAAGTCGACGCTAGCCGCAGTACTGTGGACGCACTCCACTGATTTAATGCGCTCAGTGGGGCCCACACAATCGACTTTATAAAATCGCTTTCTAAAAATTTGACTTCTATACATTTAACCTAATTTCGTAGTGTAGACAAGATGCAAGATCACAGAGCACACAACAGGAATAAGGCTGGTCCAATCATTGTATTTCTACTGCTTTTACTGCAGTTTTCCCAATATTCCGGAAGAGCTGTCTGCTACTTAGTATGGCTCTTTCCTCCTTGCGTACATGTCCGTGGCTCCACTTCCTTTTTTATATACATAAGAAAGGCAGCCACAAACTGGGTCTGTGAGGGATTTGTATAGCTTTTTAACCCTTTGCACAGCCCTGCCACCACAATTTGTCCCTTGGGTATATTCGCCGATGCACAACACAGAGAGCAGAGACCAAAGTTAGTAGGTAGTCATTTTGTTCTTGACTCTTGATCAGACTCCCTAAAAGTGCATCCATTGGATGATATGAATGTTGTTGATATTGTTGTTTTGTGAGGTTCTTTACTATAGAATATGTAAGCAGTCTACAGTTTCTTTGCACAGTGCCATCCTTAATAATCTATTATGGCTAAAATGGGTTGCAGTAAAAAACAGACCTTTTTTTTGCCTCCTGCCAATTAAAATGGATTGATTAGAAGGATGTGTGATACTCTGATGCTGAATGCTCTTAATGAGCTACTTTAATTGATGTGTGTAACCGCATTTGCTCCAACCCCTCAGACAGAGACAAACACCTACAAGATCTCTATCATGCATTCCTACAACTACACTACCCACCTGCTGAAGTGAAGAAACAGATTGACAGAGCCAGAAGAGTACCCAGAAGTCACCTACTACAGGACAGGCCCAACAAAGAAAACAACAGAACGCCACTAGCCATCACCTTCAGCCCCCAACTAAAACCTCTCCAACGCATCATCAAGGATCTACAACCTATCCTGAAGGACGAGCCATCACTCTCACAGATCTTGGGAGACAGACCAGTCTTTGCTTACAGACAGCCCCCCAATCTGAAGCAAATACTCACCAGCAACCACACACCACACAACAGAACCACTAACCCAGGAACCTATCCTTGCAACAAAGCCCGTTGCCAACTCTGTCCACATATCTATTCAGGGGATACCATCATAGGGCCTAATCACATCAGCCACACTATCAGAGGCTCGTTCACCTGCGCATCTACCAATGTGATATATGCCATCATGTGCCAGCAATGCCCCTCTGCCATGTACATTGGCCAAACTGGACAGTCTCTACGTAAAAGAATGAATGGACATAAATCAGACGTAAAGAATTATAACATTCAAAAACCAGTTGGAGAACACTTCAATCTCTCTGGTCACTCGATCACAGATCTTAGAGTGGCTATACTTCAACAAAAAAGCTTCAAAAACAGACTCCAACGAGAGACTGCTGAATTGGAATTAATTTGCAAACTGGATACAATTAACTTAGGCTTGAATAGAGACTGGGAATGAATGAGTCATTACACAAAGTAAAACTATTTCCCCATGGTATTTCTCCCTCCCACCCCACCCCCCACTGTTCCTCGGATATTCTTGTTAACTGCTGGAATTAGCCTACCTTGCTTGTCACCATGAAAGGTTTTCCTCCTTTCCCCCCCTGCTGCTGGTGATGGCTTATCTTAAGTGATCACTCTCCTTACAGTGTGTATGATAAACCCATTGTTTCATTTTCTCTGTGTGTGTGTATATAAATCTCTCCTCTGTTTTTTCCACCAAATGCATCCGATGAAGTGAGCTGTAGCTCACGAAAGCTTATGCTCTAATAAATTTGTTAGTCTCTAAGGTGCCACCGGTACTCCTTTTCTTTTTGCGAATACAGACTAACACGGCTGCTACTCTGAAACCTCTTCCCTTTTAGACTCTTTGCAACTAAGCATTCTCAGCATTTTTACTTACTAATGCAAATCCATCCTTTCTTGAAGATTATTTGTAATGCTAACCCATTGCATACTTACAGATGTTAGAAATCCATGGTTACTTATATAAAAGATTTAATTAACTATGACCTAAAGTATATGACCTTCTTCAGTAACCAGAAAGGGAAGGGTCAGAATGAGATGGAGGTAATTGAAGGGTCATTAATGTCAAATGATAGTTTCTTAAGCAAGGGTTTAACCACTGATTAGTTAAGGCCAATCAGTATCTTGCCTTCTCAGAAGGTAGGGTATTAACAATCTCCATCAATAATTGACCTAAAATCTCCTTAATGGGTCTCAGAAGCCATAAAGGAGCATGCATCTATCTCCCTTAATGTTTTCTTGGCCTCTGTATAAGAAACTAGGTGAAACTTCCTTGATGAAGATGGTACATGGGTCTCCTGTTTTTATACTATTTCTATGATTTTATAAAAAGAAAAGGAGTACTTGTGGCACCTTAGAGACTAACAAATTTATTAGAGCATAAGCTTTCGTGAGCTACAGCTCACTTCATCGGATGCTGTAGCTCACGAAAGCTTATGCTCTAATAAATTTGTTAGTCTCTAAGGTGCCACAAGTACTCCTTTTCTTTTTGCGAATACAGACTAACACAGCTGCTACTCTGAAACCTATGATTTTATACTATTTCTATGATTCTACAAATCCAATGTATCTTATCCAAGGCATCTGGATCTCTGTGTAGATCCCACATTCTGCCATTTTGCACACACAGCTGCAGCCCAGCTGGAGTGGAGCAGTGACTCACTTTCTGTACTCTCAGGCATTCTCCTTAATGGAAGTAGCCAGAGAAATATATTTCTTAACCTTTAAATTTATCAACTCTGTATTAAAAGAACCAGAGCTTAAAATTTTACACCGATTTAACACCTAGTTAAACACCACTTAACAACTTGGCAGTAGCTAAATTCATCTTTATTAAGATTTGCTCACTTTATGCCAAGTTAAGCAGCAGTCATTGCCATTCATTATCATCAGGCTTAGATCTTGAGAAGGCCCCATTAAAGAGGCTGTCCTGATTCAGTGTCTTCCAATGAAGTAGAGAATATGGTAATATTTATCTTTTATAACTCGCCTTTCATCCTGAAGCACTTTAGAAATGTTATCATTCTTTAGTACTATGGTGATAAGCCTCTTAGCAATACTTAGATTAGATAGAGACAGCATCACTGAACTGCAGCAGCCATTGGGTTGGAAGGCAATGATCAGCTGGTGCATGGAATGATGTGCCATGTTCAGGAGAAGGGGAAATTTTGTACAAAACACCAAGGCAAACCCTTGTTCTCACAGATGACGCATGAGCTCTTTAATATCCACAGAGAACTGATGGGGAGTTCAGCTTATTAGGTCTTATCTGAAAAATCTACACATTAAACTGCACTGAACTCCACCTACCTTGAGGATTAAAGGCTCAGCCAACCTGCCTAGATTTGAACAGGTTCTTCCTGCTGGGGGAAATACAGTAGTTCTAACCTCATGTTTAGACATCATCCCTTCCAACACAGTCTGAGAGCTTCATTGCCTCTGTATACCTTCTCCATCATTTGCTGTGTAAATGTATTTGTCACGTGATCTTGAATCCTTGTCAGAAAATATATATCCTGAGACTTTCCCCATTTAACAAGCTCTTTGGGAGATTGTACAGTCTTGGGTATAGGGAAGAATGTTTATTCTCCCCCGTGCAGTGCTATCTCCTGCTTCCCAAGTCACCAGAGCACCTAATGTCTACTACTTAGACAGGTGACATCATTTTGAAAAGTGGCTAAGTTTTTGGGTGCCCAACATGTGACACCTTGGGACATGTTTTCAGAGGTGCTGAGCACTGCAGCTCCTAATGACTTCATTTGGAATTGTGGATGAGCAGCCCTCCTGAAAGCGCTGAGCGTGAATCACAGTATACTGTATATCAACACTTTTGCTATAGAGTAGGCTTCTTCTGTCTGTCTGGTGAGTGCACATACCCAGGGGTTCTTGTATCCCCATGACATGGGTTTGTGGTGTGAGCAGAACTCTAGGAGTTTAAGAAGTTCTGCATGGTGAACTAACAGTCCCCCCATCCTTTTTTAACACATTTTCCATGTTCATCAGGCTTGTGAGCCTAGGGCAAGATTAATTAAAATCAGTGGAGCAAAGCAAATTAAGCACTTAAAAGTGCTCTTTGGGGGCTATCAAAACTTGAATAAATCAAAATAAATATTCAAATATGTGGATGTGGGGCTTCTTATGTGACTTTTATCACTGAGTCCATTCATTCCCTGCCCCCCCCCCACTTATCTGCTCTTCTCAAGGCCCAGTAGATGCTCATCCTTCAAAGTGTTTCTCATTGAGGCACCTCTGTGCATTCCAGGACTCTAGTCACATACGCCAAAAATAGAATCATATTCAGAACACAGGACCTAGTCTTGCAACCCTTAGTCACAATATTAGTTCTGTTCAAGGCACTGAAACTATTCACCTGGGTAAACTTTGCAGCACTGGGCTCATAATTCCAATAAGTGATCATGGTCTGAACATTTGTATTTTGTTGCACAGGTTTCACTACTTTGCATTTTCCACCAGAACAAGCATGATGTTCTCTTGTGTGGAGAAAGTCTGAAACTCATGAGTTCTGAGAGATGTGACAGGGAGTACAAACCCTGCACCAGGCAAGAGGGGGTTAAAGTGCAGCTTTGGGTTCAGGCAGACCCTGCCTCTGTCCCTACCCCACTGCAACTACAAGACATGCCAGTATTGAGGAGGAGCCTTAAACTAGGAGCAACTCACTTCAAAAGTCCCTGCCTGGGGAGGTGGACAGGCTTCTGAGTCTGAGCTCTCAGAAAGGAGCACAGCAGATAGCCAAGCTACCTTTGACTTACAAAGCATTAGTAGAAATGGCTGGAGATCCTGATAGGACAGAGAAGTTGGCACTGCTCTTTATTGCTGTTAATTTATTTTCCTTTCCTTTGTTGCCTTAAGAAATGAAACTGGGGACCTGACCCCAGGGAAAACCGCATGCCATTCCCCCCTTTCATAAATATAAAGGGAAGGGTAACCACCTTTCTGTAAACAGTGCTATAAAATCCCTCCTGGCCAGAGGCAAAATCCTTTCACCTGTAAAGGGTTAAGAAGCTAAGGTAACCCCGCTGGCACCTGACCCAAAAGGCTAATGAGGGGACAAGATTCTTTCAAATCTGGAGGGGAGGGAACAAAGGGTTTGGTCTGTCAGTGTGATGCTTTTGCCGGGAACAGATCAGGAATGCAAGCCTTACAACTCCTGTAAAGTTAGTAAGTAATCTATCTAGAAATGCATTAGATTCCCTTTTGTTTAATGGTTGGTAAAATAAGCTGTGCTGGATGGAATGTATATTCCTGTTTTTGTGTCTTTTTGTAACTTAAGGTTTTGCCTAGAGGGATTCTCTGTGTTTTGAATCTGATTATCCTGTAAGGTATTTACCATCCTGATTTTACAGAGGTGATTCTTTTACCTTTTCTTTAATTAAAATTCTTCTTTTAAGAACCTGATTGATTTTTCATTGTTCTTAAGATCCAAAGGTTTGGGTCTGTGTTCACCTATACAAATTGGTGAGGATTCTTATCAAGCTCTCCCCAGGAAAAGGGGTGTAGGGCTTGGGGGGATATTTTGGGGGAAGACGTCTCCAAGTGGGCTCTTTCCCTGTTCTTTGTTTAAACGCTTGGTGGTGGCAGCATACGGTTCAAGGACAAGGCAAAGTTTGTACCTTGGGGAAGTTTTTAACCTAAGCTGCTAAGAATAAGTTTAGGGGGTCTTTCATGCAGGTCCCCACATCTGTACCCTAGAATTCGGAGTGGGGAAGGAATCTTGACACCCCCCTCCTGCTGAGAATATGAGCCCCCTGGGGAGAAGGTGGGCTGACATAAGAAGTAGCCCAGGGGAAGAAACAAGAGGTCTGACCAGACAGACCTTAACCATTTGCTACAAGGTTCCCTGGCCTGGAACCCAGGGCATAGGGAGGAACTGGGTTCTCCTGCAGCCTCACTGGGGGCATTAGCAAGAAGACCCCCAAAACAAGGGGTCAGATGGACTCTAAGGCCTCGGCCAGAGCTGTCAAGCTGGTGCCAGGTCCTGGGACTAGTGGGTGAAAACCTTGGCTTACTCTGAAAGGGGTGAAGGCTGAGTCACAAGGCAAAAAGGAACCATCAACAGACCTGGTCAGTAGGACTACAGACAAAAAACCTGCAATGCCACTCCTACCCACAAGGCAGTGCACCAGCTGGTGAGTCACTTTGCCACAAGGGACGGGCTAGACATCCAGTGATATAACTAGACTGTGTTGGGAATTAGGAAACTGGCTGTAGTAACCACCAGCGAAAATAGTTGCTGTCTACTTAGGCTGTGCTCAGAATGCATACTGGGTGCTGCTGGAGACATAGTTGCAGACATATGAAACCTTTTTAGCACAGATTGTTGAACATCTCACTTTTTTTAAAAAAGGAATCTGGAAAACCTCCAAATTATACATCTGCCCTGTCTAAATTGCACAAGACAGGAAGAACTGTCTGATTCTCCAGAGCTCTGGCTGTTCTGTTAGCAAATAAATCTGCACTATCTGGCACACAGGTGTTTCACACACAGCTGAAAGTGAGTCACTGTGCTTTTCTCACCATCCTATAGCATTGGTGCTGAGAAGTGCTGATGCACTGTTTCCTCCAGCACCAATCATTCTTATTGTTTCTGTGCATACCATACAACCTTTCAACACACTTTTTCGGCTACCAAAATAGATGGGGTATTTCAAACCTAAAATTTACTCTAGAAATTGAACATATAAATTACCTCTTTATTTATGTGATGAGAACAATGGTGATGTACACTGCATTAATGAGAACCAGTATGCCTAGAAATAAGACCAAATTTTTTTTTCAGCCCTAGTCAGTGAACGTATATAGTGACTCTTCCCAGGGAGTTGTGGGTTCTTCATGGGAACTGTTAAGTTTGTTAATTGTTGACTGTGGGAGATTAATACGTACTAGACTAGTTTCAGGAGTCCATAATAATCATTGTTCTTCAATGGACTGGGATCAGGCCCGTGAAGTCAATGGAAAGACTCCCGTAGAATTCAGTGGGCTTTAAATCTGGCTTCAGTTGGCTGACTTAGAAAATGCCTATTCAGAGGTAGAAGGCATGGCTACTGCTTTAAACATTTCTTGCTAGGCAAATGACTGACTTGGAGAGCAAGGTGGAAATTTGCAGTCTTAGAGTGGCTGGAATACCAAAGAATTCTGAATATGGGTCTTCAGAGGCCTTTTTCCTCTAATTACCTTAAAAAAAATTTACTGGGGAGTTGCTATTGGAGAATATCCTCCAGTTAACTGCCCAGAGACCCCTACCTTGGAGAAAAAACTTTCTACCTCTCCCAGGATTCCGTTATTGCTTGTGAAACATTAAATTAGGAACAAGATCAGGAATTCAGCCAGATCCCTTGGTACCTTATTACTTTCAGAGAAAGCCAATTAGGATTTATCCAGATTCTCTCTCTACATTGGTGTCTAACAGATGATCATTTCTTATTCCTAAACAGCAGCTTCATGCTTTGGGCCTGAGGTTTGCCCTTTTATACTTTGCTAAGATTCAGTTGGACTGGAAAGTAAGTTGTCACAACTCTGACTGAACTCCCCCTGCCAGACACCCACCAGGCTGCTGAGTCCATGTGTTTTAAGATGCCCTGGGCCTGAGTACACTTCAGGCACAATCTCTTTAGCCTTTACACTTCCCCTGGGCATAGAGGTCTTGTCAGGCACCCCTTCTCAGAAGTGCAATCCCATGGTCCAGCTGCCTTAGGCTTTAAGATCAGTGCTGAACTCCCACCCACTGCAAGCCCCCCCCCCCCCCCAACAGATACTCTGGTTTACAGTTTAACCCTTCAGGGACACATGATAGTTGAAGCCAATAAACCACAGACTTTGCAGATGGATTTCTAAACCAATCGCTCTTTACTCTTTGCACAACAGATACATAAATCCATGCAAAATAAGAAACACCTGCTCATGATTCCCTATCTCAGTTTCCTCACCATTCTTGAGTGTTCTTTGGAACTTAGTTCGTGTCCTTGCAGGGTTCCTGGACTTCACTTCTCCATTGCAGTCTTCTCTTCCTACTCATCGGGCTGAGAGACAACTGGTCTGAATAGACCTTATTCTCTATAACTTCTAGCCCCTCTACCATGTAACCCGCCGGGTCAGTCTCAAATTCCTGATCAGGTGATCAAGATCACCCATCAGGTGGTCTGATGCTTGGTTATCAGCCACCTGATAACCAAACTTGAAATAACTAGCTTTACCTAGGTTGCAGCCGCCTCATTGTTCTGCTAGGATAGGGTTCATTCAGTTGTTGATGGCCTTTAATGTTTCATTCAAATGTAAACTGCCAGGCACCATTTCCTGTCCATTTAACATAAGACATGATACAAGATTACAACAAAAGACAGCCATAAGTTATAAATGTACATAGTTCCTAAAAGGAAACTGAAATTCAGATTCCCCAAACCATCGCATCTGAAGAAGTGGGTATTCACCCATGAAAGCTTATGCTCCAATACGTCTGTTAGTCTGTAAGGTGCCACAGGACTCTTTGCCGCTTTTACAAACCATCACAGACATTGATATTTTTCTTTCCATGAAGGAAGCTTCAGTTTTCCTAGTTAACAGAAGCTAGTCAAACATTACCTAAAAGAAAAGAAAAGTCCACTAGCATTTGCTTAAATGCAACTAATTCACTTCAGCCTTGTTTGCATCCATCTTGTGTTTTCTTTCCACAAACATTTGACTGATGGAGTTTGATTGGCATGAAGCACACAGAAAGAGAATTTATTATTAATTATTTGCATTACAGTAGTGCTCAGAGACCCCAACTGTGACCCCCAGTGTGTTGGGCTTTACACAAACAATGGTAAGAGACAGTCCCTGCCCTGAAGAGTTTAAAATTAAGACCGAATGGGCAACATGTTGAAGAAAGGAATCATTATTATTCCCATTTTAGATATGGCCAGCTGAGACACAGAGATATTAAGGCACCCAACAAAGTACTTCAGTATATGCTTAATTTTAAGCCTGTAAGCATGCCCATTGAAGTACTTTGCTGGATTAGCACCTGTGTGACTTTGCCCAATGTCACACAAGAAGTTTATGGAAAGGTCGGGAATTGTATCCAGGTATCCAAGACTCAGACCAGTGCCTTAATCACAGCCAATTCTTCCCCTTTATTATCTTCTCAAAGTGGAATGTACTTGCAGAAGTACATATTTAAAATGTGTCATCTGAGTGTTTGTGCCAGAAGTATTTTCACACTCATCCAGTCAAGGATAAACATAATCCTATATGATTTATCTGACCAATCACAGTTAACTGGCAAAGCTCAGATAATTATGTTTTGAGTAGGGAATAGTCAAAAAGGACTAATTTGTAATCAATCCAGGGCTTTTTAAAAAAAGTCAAAGTATAGATGAATACATCTGAGCAAATCATGTGGATATTGTGAGAGAAGAAAACTTGGTGAAATGCTTCACATAAAAATAGTTGAAATTCTTCAGATAAATTATTCATTGCAAATTATTTGCTCATCTCGAATAGACCCCAATCCAGCAAAGCAGATAAGCACATATTTAACTGTGAGCACTTGAATAGTCCCATTGAATTCAACAGAGTTGTGAGATAACTGTTACAAAAGGTAAGGGTACTAGACCAGTTTAAGCAAAATGTGGTTTAAGAAAACCTCTGGCATCCTTTAAGTTGGTTATAGTAGATTAAAAATGCATATAGATGCATACATAATGAAACTGGAAGATTGTTTAATGTTGTATATAAAAGTAGTGTCATCAATAATTTTTATCCACACAGCTATCCATACCAGTAAGAGTGCACCCAGCTCTGGGCATTGATTTGCTAGAGGCCACTGCACAATGCTGAAATCCTTGTGCTCACAGACTCTCCCAGGGGGGATGTAGGTTGTAGCCAGCAGTTCATATGTAGGGCTGATGTAGAACACGCTTATAGAACTGATATCTATATTCATAAATTGGGATGGAGTTGTAATTCAGAAATACCCAAATAAAATAATAACTGCTGGTGGACAGTTGTGACAAAAAAGGTTTTTTTTGTTGGGATCTATCTGGGTTACTCTCTTCCCTACTGCTTTTTTTTCTGTTGGCAAATGGTTCTGTGACGGAACACCACCATCCCTGCACAATTGTTAAACTGAGAATTTGTTATCTATTATATGCTCTGAGGAGCAGGATTTTCACTGCTAGCAAGTCTGATCTATTTAGAAATGCTGTATTGGATATGCCCAGTATACCTGATTATTAAACACTTGGCCTGTACAAAGAATTGACTTGTTACTAAAAAATAAATAAAAATCAGTTTGAAAAGTATTTTCAAAAAGCTGTGTGACACACTGATGTTCTTTGTGACACAGTACGTCTCCCCTGATCTCAGCATAAATGAAACTCTAGCTACACCACTGTTTGGTTTCCTTGGTTACCAGTGACTTCTGGTGTTAAAGTGTCTTCTTGCTTTTGGGCTGCATTGACAAAGGTTACAAGTTATGGTTGTGCTTTTGCTTGAATAAAAGCAGTGTATTTCTGTTTATTTACATAAAATACTAGCTCACTTTGTATGTCATTGTATTAGTTAAAACAATTTACAAATATAATTTTTTTTAAAACAACATTGTTTGAATTTTAGGTACTGAGGACACATTATTTCTTATATTTTTCACATTTGAAATTTGATGGAATACCTTCCTTTATAATCTTTGTAATTCTGAAAAAAGGCCACTGGATACACAGAATACATAACAAAAGTTGTACTTTATAGGTGGCCAAAAGATACTTACTAAGTTCATTCAGCTTATCCTCCCGTATCATCGAATGCCAGGGAGCTGATCTTTCTCACATAGAAATCAGCAGCAAAACTACTACTGAGTCCAGTTAGAGACAGCTTTGTCTCTATGGGTCCAAGTTAAAGAAAAGTGACAAGAATATGAAAGGTTACAGCACCCCAGCAATTAAGTGATATTCTCTGATAGGTGTTCCTACCGCATTATCTAATTCAGCCATTTGCATCTGCAGCTACAACATAATTATTATAAAATATCATTGAATGTGTTAATATCTTAACTTAAATCAACAATTCATTACATCCTTTCACAAGAAAATGCCAGCATTATAAATCATCAAAGTTAGGAAAAGGACACAACTGGGATAAAAATAATTAAATCCAACAAGTTTAGTTAATTTTATTATTAATAACATTTTAGATCATTGTAGCTGTAATTTTTTAAAAATCTTTCTTACTTCTCACCATTTGCAGAGTGTTATTAACATTGCCTTTCATTTGGACCATTTGGACAATGAAAACAGATTAGACCCAACATTTCGCTTTGATAAGTTTTCTAAAGTATAGGAAACACTGTACTCTTGATCTGACTGTGCGATAATGATCATTTAATGAATTATTGTTAATGTTTTTAGCCTTAAATGAAGAGCCATTGCCCCGAAGTTAGTAAGCTTTTCCACATCATACAGGGGCTTTATCAATGCATTATTCTGGATTGCTCCTTTTTGCTTTACAAATAATGGGCCAGATTCATGCAGTTGCTACAGCAAAGTGTAAATTGCACCTGCTGTTCCCACTAATTCTCCTGCATGCCATAGAAATCTTGCTATGAGGGAGGTCAGGCCATGCTACTGCAATTCAGAGTTTCCTACCTACCAGTGGAGTGCAGCTTTGTTTCCTGCCCTGGCCTCCATCATGTAAGTTGCTAAGAGGATATACAGCATACCTGGCCACAACTTCTTCAGAGCACACACCACCTGCATTCTGTAGCCAGCTTCCACAGTTGCCATCTCCTCTGCCAGTGTGCTTTACACAGTAGGACTTGGCAGCTGGGTTTATGCCAGGCCCATAGGAGCTGAACCTGCCTCAAGGTTCAGAGTTTGGTTTAGCTGGATTCCGTGGGGGTGAGTATACTTGTCTGCATTTCTTATTCTAATATTTCCACATCATGGATTTTAAGAATGTTAATCTTTGACTGCAGAATCTCTTCAGGAATATTATAAGAAGACCAAGATAATAACGCTATCACAGTGCATTTTCTCCTTTCAGTTATGCATATTCTTATCAGCCTCACATTTTAATTCAATAGAAATGCATTTAGTTAGTATAAATGCAGTTTTATCACTTTTCTCACCTATCCATGTAGCTAAACTTATTTCCTGTTTCAATATGGGGGAAAAAAGGCTTAAGAGGTAAAAAAAAAAAAATCATAATCAGAGAAATGAGATGAAAAAATATTTTGGCTCATCTAGTCCCTCTCCCTACCATTGCATGATTGTTGAGGTATCAAGATTACTTTATTCCTCCAGATAAATTTTTGTGGCTCCGCACATCTTTAAAAGCAGTGCTGTTTAGAAGTTGGAAAATGTATACAATGGCCCAAGTTCTGCACTGCCTGAAGTCAATGGGACTGAATGTTTAGACTGTACAGAATTTGGCTCAATGTTGAATGTCCCAAACCTGCAATCTTTTGTGCATGTGTGTACTATTGTGTCTATGTGGGGTGCAGCAGAAATCAGTTGGGTCTGCTGTGCTCACAAGGAGGGCCATGGGAGTCACTGGGGCTATGCATGGTTGTAGCAGTCCACCCACTTGCAGGAAGTTGCAGGACTGGAGCCTAATCATGTACAAAGAAAAGGAGTACTTGTGGCACCTTAGAGACTAACAAATTTATTTGAGCATAAGCTTTCGTGAGCAACAGCTCACTTCATCGGAATATTTCCAACACACCTCTGAACAACATACTAACCCACAGAGACCTTCCTACCAAGACTACAAAAAGAAGGATTCTGGGTGGACTCCTCCTGAAGGTCGAAACAACAGACTGGACTTCTACATAGAGTGCTTCCGCCGATGTGCACGGGCTGAAATTGTGGAAAAGCAGCATCACTTGCCCCATAACCTCAGCTGTGCAGAACACAATGCCATCCACAGCCTCAGAAACAACTCTGACATCATAATCAAAAAGGCTGACAAAGGAGGTGCTGTCGTCATCACAAATAGATCTGAATATGAACAAGAGGCTGCGAGACAGCTCTCCAACACCACTTTCGACAAGCCATTACCCTCTGATCCCACTGAGGGTTACCAAAAGAAACTACACCATTTGCTCAAGAAACTCCCTGAAAAAGCACAAGAACAAATCCGCACAGACACACCCCTGGAACCCCGACCTGGGGTATTCTATCTGCTACCCAAGAACCATAAACCTGGAAATCCTGGACGCCCCATCATCTCAGGCATTGGCATCCTGACAGCAGGATTGTCTGGCTATGTAGACTCTTTCCTCAGGCCCTATGCTACCAGCACTCCCAGCTATCTTCGAGACACCACTGACTTCCTGAGGAAACTACAGTCCATTGGTGATCTTCCTAAAAACACCATCCTGACCACTATGGATGTAGAAGCCCTCTACACCAACATTCCACACAAAGATGGGCTACAAGCAGTCAGGAACAGTATCCCCGATAATGTCACAGCAAACCTGGTGGCTGAACTTTGTGACTTTGTCCTCACCCATAACTATTTCACGTTTGGGGACAATGTATACCTTCAAATCAGCGCACTGCCATGGGTACCCGCATGGCCTCACAGTATGCCAACATTTTTATGGTGGACTTAGAACAATGCTTCCTCCGCTCTCGTTCCGTAATGCCCCTACTCTACTTGCACTACATTGATGACATCTTCATCATCTGGACCCATGGAAAAGAAGCCCTTGAGGAATTCCACCATGATTTCAACAATTTCCATCCTACCATCAACCTCAGCCTGGACCAGACCACACAAAAGATCCACTTCCTGGACACTACGGTGCTAATAAGTGATGGTCACATAAACACCACCCAATACCAGAAACCTACTGACCGCTATTCCTACCTACATGCCTCCAGCTTTCATCCAGATGACACCACCCAATCCATTGTCTACAGCCAAGTTCTATGATACAACCGCATTTGCTCCAACCCCTCAGACAGAGACAAACACCTACAAGATCTCTATCAAGCATTCTTACAACTACAATACCCACCTGCTGAAGTGAAGAAACAGATTGACATAGCCAGAAGAGTACCCAGAAGTCACCTACTACAGGACAGGCCCAACAAAGAAAATAACAGAACGCCACTAGCCATCACCTTCAGCCCCCAACTAAAACCTCCCAATGCATCATGAAGAATCTACAACCTATCCTGAAGGACAGCCCATCACTCTCACAGATCTTGGGAGACAGGCCTGTCCTTGCTTACAGACAGTCCCCCAACCTGAAGCAAATACTCACCAGCAACCACACACCACACAACAGAACCACTAACCCAGGAATCTATCCTTGCAACAAAGCCCGTTGCCAACTCTGTCCACATATCTATTCAGGGGACACCATCATAGGGCCTAATCACATCAGCCACACTATCAGAGGCTCGTTCACCTGCACATCTACCAATGTGATATATGCCATCATGTGCCAGCAATGCCCCTCTGCCATGTACATTGGTCAAACTGGACAGTCTCTACGTAAAAGAATAAATGGACACAAATCAGACCTCAAGAATTATAACATTCAAAAACCAGTCGGAGAACACTTCAGTCTCTTTGATCACTCGATTACAGACCTACTCTGAGACCTAAAAGTTGCAATTCTTCAACAAAAAAACTTCAAAAACAGACTCCAACGAGGACTGCTGAATTGGAATTAATTTGCAAACTTGATACAATTAATTTAGGCTTGAATAGAGACTGGGAGTGGATGGGTCATTACACAAAGTAAAACTATTTCCCCATGTTTATTCCCCACGCCCCACCCCCAACTGTTCCTCAGACGTTCTTGTCAACTGCTGGAAATGGCCCACCTTGATTATCACTACAAAAGGTTTCTCCCCCCCCCCCCCCCCCGCTCTCCTGCTGGTAATAGCTCACCTTAAGTGATCACTCTCATTACAGTGTGTATGGTAACACCCATTGTTTCATGTTTTCTGTGTATATAAATCATCTCCCCACTGTATTTTCAACTGAATGCATCCGATGAAGTGAGCTGTAGCTCACGAAAGCTTATGCTCAAATAAATGTGTTAGTCTCTAAGGTGCCACAAGTACTCCTTTTCTTTTGTGAATACAGACTAACACAGCTGCTACTTTGAAACCTGTAATCATGTAAAGTAACACACGCCCCTGATATTGAACTCTACATTTCTATTCACATAGATGCAGAGCTGAGTGTCAAATATTATCTATCTGGGAATGAGACTTTCACTGTTTCCTGGACTCATGCTTTTATATGTATATTAGCTGATTTGTATAGTTCCCTCAGAGCAACCTCACATACACTGCACCATGTCCTTGAGTTTGAACTGGTTGAAAACTCTTCCCTCCCCAAATCTGGCTAGTCTGTGATATTCAGAGATTAAATTTAAAAGTGTTTCAGTGTGATGTGTGATGGTTTGGGGAATTTGTACTATTTATGAATTCTGTGAGAAATTATGAATTCTCTGTATTTTTACCAAGATGCAAACTCCATATTGAATATGAGGCCCTGTAATGTGTGGATTATTCTTTTGCTTCCAAGGAGTAGTGATCCAGAGATGACAAGGGAGAGCTATTAAATCAGGAAAGTCCTCTACTCAAATACAAAGATCCTAGACAACAGGCTGGATTCCACCCAGGAGAACTGGTCTGTCAAAGGAGAGGTCACCTGGCAATGCAGTCACCCAGTAGAGTTGTGTGATCACCTGGGGAGGCCGATCCAGAAGTCACCTAACAGCGCTGTGGAATGTTAGGCAGGGACTGCTCTATTCAGAGTTTTAGACCATTTTCACCAGCTCAAAAAGGGGGAAAATGCTACAGGAGCCTGAAGAAGCAGGAGGAACCCTGCCTACATTAACTCAATCCCCCAAGGACCCCCTAGAGAAAGATGAACTAGTATGAGGGGCATTTCATTCGGGATACTTGTTGTTTTCTACAATATCTGTACTTTCTTGTGCTACTAGGTAGAGGGCAATGTTTTTTTAGAATCCTGTGCAAAACCTGTCTCTATGTTATGTGTTACACCTATCTTGTGCCCTTGAAGAGTTAACCTATGGACACCGAATGCCCTTACTGCTGGAGTTCTGGGAGACTATGTGTTTAAGCTATGAGGGAGACTGGGAAAGCAGCACTGGTCCAAATAGCTGGCCAATTAGACTCTAAGATCTCAGCTCTTAGGAGGGGGCACTAGAGACATTCTCTGCACCCTCAATGTGTGCCTAGAGACCCCAGCTGTCAATGACAGGGCCTGGGCAGTCATGCTCAGTGGTTAGAGCAGGTGTCAGCCACCAGATGCCATCTCCAAAGGCCAGAGCCAAAGTCAGGAATCAGAGGCAAGAGCCAGAACCAAGTTACAGGGAGTGAGGCAACACAGGAGCAAAGCAGGGGCAGGACTGTGACCAAGACAGGAGCTATCGCAGCCATGGGCCAATGGTTTGAGTAATTGCTGAGCTGCTGCTGGGTTTAAGAGATGGTCTGCTGACTCTTTGAACCAATCAGTCAGGGTAGCCAGTCAGACAGCCTGCTACAGGCCAGTTGTGCTCGTTTGGTTGCCTGGACACTGGCTCTGCTGCGGGCCCTGATTCCTGACACCAGCCAAAGTAGTGCCTGGGCTCTCGTCAGATTCTGGAGGCTTAAATCATGTGGGATCCCTCACAGCAGACTGGTAATTGTCCAGGAGGGGAAGCCCAACCAGAGCTATGACAGTCAGTCAAAATAACAAATTACAATAGAGTATTGAAAATGGCTTCCTTAAATAGCAAATTGGATTTTATAATTAGTATTTTCTTATTTTAACCTGTGCACTTATTGGTCTGCCTTCCCACAATGCCCACATTCTAATGTTTCCAGGGAAAATGTTTTTGAATGTTTAAAAAATAAAACTGAAGGAAATTTTGAAACATTCATTTGGAACTAAAACATTTCTAATCAAAATATTCAGATTTTTTTTTTTTAGCATAAACAATTCTGCAAAAGTGACATGAATTCACAAACTGTTTTGGTTTTGCTGAATCTGCATTTTTTGTTGAAAAACATTTTGGCTGGAAATTCTCACCCAGATCAGCTACTGATCCCCTCACAATCCACTCTTCCAGGTTCCTGACCTGAAAGCATTTATCTCTCCTCTCCTACCAGGGTCCTTGCCAGGCATCGGAACCAAGCCAATATATATTTATAGACATTTAAACATAATGTTAACCCTGGCTCAGTATACCCATGAGAACAGCTTTGTAGTTTCCCAGAATAGCCGCAGGCAAGAAAAAGAAGAAAAAAATACAGCATTCTTCCATTTTAAGCATTTGCTTAAGTATTTATCAGTTAGGCCCTGATCCTGCAAAGAAAACAGCTGGAAAATAAACACAGCTAATAATTGACTCAAAGAATCATGCTGTACATATTTGATACCAATCATTCCTAACACTTATCCAGCTTTTAATCTTAAAAGCTTTTTCCAAATATTAAACTAATAAAATTAAATCATAGGAGTCTTCTAATCATAATTACATGTTATAACTTTGAAGTACATCAAATTTTAGAAATTAGGGCAAGGAACATGTCTTCCTCTCTGTTTTGTACAGAGTTAAATACACTGTCAGCTTTAAAAAATACTGATAACAGGAGATTCAGGAATTATAATGGTACTGTATATGGAGCCTTTTGCCTCCATGTCAGTAGTTCAAATCCAGTTCGGGTTGGTAATGATTGAAAGCCATTACAATCTAGGTAGTGGCTTATAGGAAACGAGACAATGGTTTTGGTCCAGTTCCTAGTAGACAGTTTCTGCTATTATCGAAACTGGCACCCGTGTTGGCGTTCTCAAGAGAAAGACCTAGGCCTAAACAAATATGGAGAATGAAACACTGTATTGCCCCAATAGATGATCCTTCCAGGCCAAGGTTAAGACCCTTAAATTGGGGCTGTGGGGCAGCTTGCACTGCTACTGCCCAATGTTATATGTTTTGTAGATACAAAACTTTGCTCTTCATTACTGTCAGATGCATGCTTCAGCATTGTGATCCTGATTATGTACTCTTTCTGATGTTGGTGAGCTCTTGCTCACCTCCTACTGAAGTTGCTTGAAAACAGTTGTAACTTTGACTTGGATGTCACTAGAACAGAGCATCTAAACTGTCTCATTCTGCTTTCCAGCATCAAGTATGCATCATCTGATACTTTTCACACCCCATCATATTCAATTAGGCATGCAATATAAAGCTAGAGGTGAAAAGAGCTTTGGTTTAGAAACATGATGATATTTAACAAGAATACCATACGGAATTTGCTGTATAAATAGCTTTGTTCTTCTTTGCCATAATGTGAGCTACTTGTCACCTGATTAAATATAAACTTAATTTTTGACCTTGTAACACTTCACTTAAAACTGTCAAAAATAAATACATTCCTACACAATTATTTTTTTAAATTACTAATTCATCTAATCTGAAATCTTTCTACATACTACTTCACATTCAATTTAATTTGCCTATAAAATAGCATGTCAGTAAAACCTTATTTTTAATCGTGATAACATTTTTAAAAGTTTGAAATGACTGAAGGTGAAAATGTTGTACAAAATTTGTTGGTTTTTTTTTTATAAGTTGGGCAAAATAGTTATTGTTTTAGGACCGCAATGGTGGTTGTGAAAAGAGCAAAATACTGGGAAAAGTAAATCACAAAAAGTATTCATTGGAAAAGAATGGTAATATGTGGCTTAGATATAGATCAGGAAGGCAGACTCTAGAAGATTTTCAAGTAATTTGATGATTATCATGGAGAATAATTTTTATGGACCATATTGTGCCTTTTAGTATTAAGCAGAACTTCTCCCATTGGCTTAAAAATGAACCCCTGATTTGGCCTTATGTAGTTTTTCTTCCTGGCTGAAGTCTCAAAGTCTGTACTGCCTCCCCATCATCCGTGGCCCTTGCTACTGTTTGATATCATGGGTTCTCTTGGGCTCTGTGACTCTGTCCTCTCATGATTCTCGTACCTCTCTTGCTCTTCTTTCAGTGTCTCTTTTAGCAGCTTTTCCTCTTTTCCATTCTCCCTCCCTGATAGAGTCTCTCAGGGCTCCATTGTTGGCTCCCTCCTCTTCTCCCAGTTCATTAAATCCTGTCACTACTACTTCCACAAAACTTCAGCGTCGCTTCCTTTCTGTCCTGAAGGTTATATGGCTTGTCCACACTCTAATCATCTCCAGCCTTGACCTCCTTACAATCTCCTCTTCCCTGTGGTTCTAGATATTAACCTTGTCCTTCTCCAATCTATTTAGAATACTGCCACCTAACTCATCTTCCTAACCTGTTGCTCTGACTGGTACAGCTCACTCTTTGGATCTCCCCACTGCTTTCCTCACTGCACTGCATAACAAGGTCACGCACCTTGCCAGTATCTTCAAGGCTCTACACTTACTCATCCTTAATCTATACCTTTGACCTTGTGCTCTTTTGCATTCCTTCCCAGACTCCTTCATTCCACCATTGATGCCAGCCTCGATGTCCCCTTCGTTTTTGTTTTTTTATTAACCTGGATGCCTTCTTCCATACTGTCTCTAGGTATGCCTCCCCAAACCAATTGACCATATCACCTTCCTTGCCTCACTCAGATCCCTCCTAAATACTTGCTTCTATCATCTTGCCTATGAAAAGTGATAGAGAAAAGGATAAAATGAGGAGAGAGAGAAAAGAATCTTAAGTTAACATTTATCAAGATGTGTATATGCCTTCCTCAATTGCTACATGATATTATTGTCACCCTTACCTTCCTCAGCTTCCCCTTTCCCACCCCTTTGTTATCTGTTCATGACCCTCACTAATTGTCTAGCAGTCTGTATGTCAGATTTAGACTGTAAGTTCTTTGGAGGAGGAAATATGCCTTTACATTTTTGAATGCTCCAAAATAAAGACTAGTGATGTTATATTTCTTACTGCCTGTTACTGAGAATTAGGCTTTGAGGCTAATGAATCACCACTGAGGAGAGACAATTTTCAGGTCACTAGCACAGTATTTAGATTTTGGAAAATGTATAGTTTTCAAGTGATTCTTAGCTCATTTGAAACTGATTTGTGTAATTTTTTCACTTCTCAACTTGTGTACTTGTTAACAAGCTTATCAGTATACAGTAAGTAGTCATCTCAACACTTCTTACCTGCAGAGGCCGCCTGAGGTAAAACTTCAGTGTGCTACCCTCCTCCTCATAGACCTAAGACAGCAGATTCAGCCCAGACGCCTTTTCATCACTACAGCGGGGTAGCTGGGCCAAATGAAATTCTGCTGTCCTTGGCAGTGCCTAGTTTGCCTATAGCTAGAGAACACCATGCTTACCAGCATACTAAACCTAACTTAGACATTTTAAATTCAAGGACAAAACTTCTTCCTAATCAGTTCTTGTTGGGTGGGAGATTGATTTGTCTTCCAAGGCTATATTGGCAGGTGAAAAGGGTTACTCATGCAGTGAAGTAGATGTGCAAATTTCTTTCTAATTCTTCAGTCCAAAAGCAAATTTGGCACCGATGCATAACAATACCTGTAGGTAATTAAACTGAAGTCTGTGAGAGGATCTGTAATTCAGTAAACATTATGTGCTATGAAATGTTTGTGCTGAGGAGAGTTGTGAAAGTAGTAATGTGAATAACTTTAACCCAACATCAGAAGTTGTTCTTATCTAGTACCAGTGTTAAATCCCATAATTAGAAAAAATGCACCATTCCCCTGAAAACATGTTAGTTGATTGTTTCTTTTCATTACAACATGTAATTAAATGTCCACAAGAAACTATTTTTTTAAATGACTGAAAGGTGCACTGTTCACTTAAATGGATTCAGAATCCTCTTAGCTCTTATTATCTGCCTCTGATGTCATTAAGAATAAATTAATCAAATTAGTAATATAATTCATACAACAGGATATGCATTTATAAGTTAAATTCTAATGTCTTTGATTCTGCAATTAAATTCCCAGAGACATTTTTTAAAAAATAAAATTTCATTTTAAACTTAAAGGACTAAATTCACCACTGTTATAAATGGGCAATACACATGTACAAACATACTCATATATATATATAAATACACACACATACATATATTATGTGTAAAATCACAAATTCAGTAATAGAAATGCCTATATATGTACATAAGGTGTCTGAGATATAGTTGCTGTGGAAATCTTTTTTTTTAATGTCTTAACTTTGAGTTTCAAATGGCAACCATAAAGTTGCAGTTAATAACTTACAAAAAGTTATCATGCCTGTTGACAAATTAGAAGTTGCAAAGGGTTGCTCGGGTGAATAATTTTTTCTATGCCGGAAAAAAGAACATCTGTTTATAATCTAAAAAATTGTTGCATTTTCAAAATGTATCCCTTAGTAGAAGGGTAGCATTTATGTAATGACTGTATAATTACATTTTTTTAAGAGATTTCCCTCACTCTGCTCTGTAGGAGATGACATCTGTGCAGCTTATCGTTTTAATTGTATTCTCTGTTTAGATCTTGTTCTTGAAGCTTACCAATGCATCGTTCATAGACAAAAATCCCTTCCTACTTATAATACTTCATTCAATGAAAACAAAACCTGTATTGGTGGAATGTTTTAGACTTTTGAGAATTTAAATGCAAAAGTGCTAGGAAATTCAGCTGTGGTTCCTAATAAACTCTGACTCCCTAGCTGATGCATTGTATTTTGCTTTTAAATATACTGTTTAACTTTATATCATAACAGTTGCATCTGATATGGGTGAATTGATGTTTATATTGTAGTGCTAATTGCTGATAAATCTCAATTACGTGAATTACTTTCAGGATGCGGTATAGAGAAATGAAAGAATCGGAAGTTTGCAAAATTGGAATTCCAATTTTGAAAGACGTTTCCAAATTTCCACCTAATCAAAATGTATATAGTCAGAATTTGTCTATATACTATATGTTCTTTAATAAGTTGTTTTAGGAAATTTTGTAATTGGTGGACTTCATTCAGCTTTCTAACAGGACAAAAAGATCTGAGGACAGATTCTGCACTGACATACACCTTGTATAATTCCAGTGGAACCAAAAAGGTTGCAGAGAGTGTGAGGCAGAACAGAGGCTGGCCCAGTTTTTCATTGTCAGACACTATAAAATAAAACAGTTTTCAAAACATAACATGCGAAGTTTCAGAGTAGCAGCCATGTTAGTCTGTATTCACAAAAAGAAAAGGAGTACTTGTGGCACCTTAGAAACTAACACTAAATAAATAACTAAATAAATCTGTTAGTCTCTAAGGTGCCACAAGTACTCCTTTTCTTTTAACATAGAATGTGTAACAGAACACTAAATTGTATTGTACTGTTCAGCCACAAGGTGGCATTGCGTGTAAAATACCTTATTTAAGCTAACCTCAGCAATATCTGGTAATACGTTGAATGATCTTATAGAGAATATATCTGGTGTGCATCTCTCCGGGAAGGAAGGTCTGTGGCCAGTCCATATCTGGTACAGAAGCCTGACCTGCAACCCACTGTGTACAAGATGTTCATGACATGGTGTCAGAAGTAAACTAGTGCCAGAAGAGAATAAAAGGAGCAAAGCAAGAAACATTGCAAACAGAAGAAAAAAAGCAACAAAGATTGCAGGATCTCATCAAAATTCCACTCTTCAGTGCCTTTAAAATTGACTGAGGATGAGGTGACCATCATCTGAGAAGGGACTTACAATTATCATCTCCCCCTCCCAGAGCTGAAATCACCTGACATAGCCCTGCCGGTTTTCTGAAGTGCATAGGCCAGTTCACGACATTAACAACTTAAAAGGACAAAATGTAAGGCAAGTCTCGAATCTGGGCCTGCAGAGTTGCCAAGCAGCAAACACCTCCATGCCACGACCCAGTGGCAGTAGTAGCTGGCTCATACTCCACTACCCATGACCTGCTGTGGACACAGATCACAGGAAGTCCCACTTCAAGAGGTCTAACAGTCAGTAGCCTCATGGCTCCTGATAGAATCCCTGTCCTATATAAACTCAAGGGGCATTCCAGGCAACAGTGTGAATCTTCTGTAGCTGCCATTACCATTCCTGCTTTCTGTTCTTGAACTCCTGGCTTTGACCTCTACTTGTTTTGGACATCACCTCTTGACCTGGACCCTGAAACCCGACTCAGACTCTGATCCTTGGTATTGACCCTGGCCTGGACCTTGACTACGAACTCCTCCGCTACTCTCAGCCTCAGGTTTGACCCTAGTCAACCATGGATCCTGACTGCCCATGTCAGGATGTTGACACAAAAGCTATACAAAAGTTCAACACGCATGTGATTGAAGGATCAAACAACAACCTTCTCAGCCACAGCATGGCAGCCAGCGGTGAACCTAGTGAGAAGGGTGGAAGAACTTGACAGAGTATTTGATGATACTGGACTTTTGAGAGGAGATCCAATACAAATAAACTTAAGAGACAATGCTGTGTGCAAACACTTCTACCAGGCAGACCTTTGAAGAGACTAGATGCAGATTTATGTGAATTCTGAGGACATCGTTGCCTGGTTGTAGTAGACTATTTTTTCAGGTGTTTAGAAATAATATACTTGAAAGACATAACATGGCACAGTGATATCAAGAAACTGAAGTGCACTTTTGCTCGCTTTGGTATTTAAGAACAATTAGTGAAGACAAGAGACCACAATTCACTGCAGCAGAATTTAAGTCATCCTGAACAAAATATGATTTTGATCATTGCCCACAAGTGAATGGAGAGGCTGAGAGAGCTGTCCAGACAACCAAGGAAGTCCTTCAGCAGGAAGATTCATTCCTCGCTCATCTGAGCTACAGCTCAACACCAACAGTAGCTACTCAATAATTCCATTACAGCATCTGATGGGAAGACAACTTAGAACTACTGTTCCAACTTTGCAAAAGAGTCCATCTCCAAAGTGACCAGACATGAAAAGAGTAGCCAAATTGGATAAAAAGGCAAAAAAAGCTTATGAACACTTTTATAATAGATGTCAATCAGAGAATTGCTGGGTCTAGAACCTGGTTACTGTGTTTGTGCAAACTGGATGGAGAAAAAAGATGGACAATTCCAGTTGATAAAGAAAAATAATTTAGTACCCAGATCATATGTGATCAAGACCGACAGTGGAGAGTTCTGCTGGAACTGTCGATATCTATAGTTTGTTTTTCAGACAGAACAATCTGCAGAGCAAACTCTATACATGGTGAATGCAGAACAAAAAGAAGACTCAAAGATTCCAAACAACCACAGCCAGTCATTGCAACTAATGGACAGACAGATAACCAAGCTGTTATGCATTTGGGTCATGTAATTAGAAAACTGGTATGAATCAGAAACCTTAACAGACTGATCCATACTGAACTTCAAAGATAGTATAAATTTTGTAAAGGGTAGAAATCTTAAAGGGAGAGATGGAATGGAATGCTAAACTGTACTATACTGTTCAGCCACTAGATGGCATTGTGTGTAACATACCTTATTTAAAATGACCTCAGCAGGATCTGGCAGTGTATTAAAATATCTTACAGTGAATACATCTGGTGTGTAAAAACAACGAGGAGTCCTTGTGGCACCTTACAGACTAACAAATTTATTTGGACATAAGCTTTCGTGGGCTAAAACCCACTTCATCAGATGCAGGGAGTGGAAAATACAGTAGGAAGATAGATAGATAGATATAGATATAGATATATACAGAGAACATGAAAAGATGGGGGTTGCCATACCAACTCTAACAAGACAAATCAATTAAGGTGGGCTATTATCAGCAGGAGGAAAAAAAACTTTTGTAGTTATAATCAGGATGGACCATTTCAAACAGTTGACAAGAAGGTGTGAGTAACAGTAGGGGGAAAATTAGCATGGGGAAATAGTTTTTAGTTTGTGTAATGACCCATTCACTCCCAGTCTTTATTCAAGCCTAATTTGATGGTGTCCAGTTTGCAATTTTCAGACAGTTGGCAAGAAAGTATGAGTAACAGTAGGGAGAAATTAGTATTGGGGAAATTAGGTTTAGGTTTTGTAATGACTCTCTGGGTAGAAAGCTATGTGGCCGGTCCATAGCTGATACAGAATCCTGATCTGCTAGTAGCACCCCTGCAACCTACCGTGTGCACAAGGTATACATGACAGACTGAGGCCTTTCTACTAGAAAAGTGCAAATCAAATTTAAAAATCAATCTAGTTTAAACTGATGCAACTCCCTATTATAATCATGTTTAGTGTATGTCTACACTGCAATCAGGGGGTGTGACTTCCAGTAAGTGATAATATTGAAGTACCAGAACATTCTTACAGTTCCCCAAAAACGTGTTGGAATGGAATTCCAGAGTGATCAATCATTACTTGAGTTCTGCTGCAGTCACACCTCCCAACTGCAGGATAGACATACCTTACACTGGTTTAACTCCTCTTGTCAACTGTCTGAAATGGACCATCTTGATTATCACTAGAAATGTTTTTTTCTCCTGCTGATAATAGCTCATCTTAATTAATTAGTCTCCTAGAGTTGATCTGGCAACTTCCTCCTTTTCATATTCTCTGTATGTGTATATATATCCTCTTACTATATGTTCCATTCTATGCATCTGATGAAATGGTCTGTAGCCCACAAAAGCTTATGCTAAAATAGATTTGTTAGTCTCTAAGGTGCCACAAGTACTCCTGTTCTTTTTGCAAATACAAACTAACACGGCTGCTACTCTGAAAACTGGTTTAACTCTTACTTCTAGCCGTTTAGTTTGGGTTGGTAAGCAACTGGCTTAAGATAAATTGATATAAACAAGTCTCAAACTGGTTTAAGTGCATCTACATTAAAGAATTGCATCAATTTAACTACCTCTATTTTGAAATTTCTTCAGCCTTGTCAACATTCAAACTTGCACTGGTTTAATTAATGGTGTATTTTTAAAATAATTTAGCTAAACTGGTGTAAATTTAGTCTGTAGACAAGGTCTTAGCTAAACCATACACTTTTAGTATAACAAGGCCTAAGCCTAATTATGTTTACAGCAACAATAGCTCTTCTGTGTACTGCCTTGGTTTCCCCACACTCAGACAGTAAACACATAGATTTTCATTGTTGCTCTGCAAAGAGGCTGGCCAGCCCTTCCTCAGCAAATCATTAGTAGGCTCTCATGGAATTCTGAACAAGATTCCAACAGCTTGAAACAACACCTCTTTCCCCTCCAAGACCAGAAAGAGAAACCCATCTTTTGAGTAAAAGTGACTGGAAACATCCTTTGGATGAATAAGATGGTTTCTCTTGACCAGAAAGAGAAACCCATCTTTTGAGTAAAAGTGACTGGAAACTTTATCCTTTTGATGAATAAAATATGAAGAGTTGCTATCTTCTATCTATATCCTTATGACTCATCTCTGCCAAATAGCCTCTCCATGGCCCTGATTCTCATCCCATATACACTATAAAGACAAGGTGGATGAGATAATATCTTGAATTGGACTAACTTCTGTTAGTGAAAGAGACAAGCTTTCAAGTTTACACAGAGCTCTTCTTCAGTTCTGGGAAAAGTACTCAGAGTGTCACAGCTAAATACAAGGTGGAACAGATTGTTTAGCACAAGAAGTTAACATGTTGTAAGAGACCATTCAAGGTGAAGTGGGCAGCTAACACCTCCGCAAGACAAAGGAGGATTAGTGGGTTATAGATTGTTGTAATGAGCCATAAATCCAGTGCCTTTATTAAGCCTATGATTCTCAATGTCTAACAAAGTTATGAATTTAAGCTCCCAGTCTCATCTTTTTGATGGTATTGTACAGGTTTCCTTTGAGGACAAGGACTGAGAGGTCAGGTACAGAGCAATCATTTTGTGAAAAGTGCTCATCCACAGGTGATATGGTGGTTTTGTCTTTTATCATTTTTCTGTGTGCACTCACTCAAGAGCATAGTGATTGTCTTCTTTCACCCACATAACAGTTGTTAGGGAATTTAGTGCTCTGGATAAGGTACATCATATCTTGTGATTGGCATGTGCAGGACCCAGGGATCTTGAAAGATGAGTTGCAGGTGGGGTATTAATCCTCATGGCAGTGGACATATGTCTACAGGTTTTGTATCTCTTGTGATGAGGGGATCTGGTGTGGCTTTGAGTTAATGGGTCTTAGTCTGTGGGGAGCTTTCTTCTGATTGTGAAGTTGGGGGGTTGTATGAAGGCCAGAAGAAGGGGTTCAGGAAAGATTTCTTTCAGGATGTAGTCCCCATTGAGTATGGGTTGTAATTGTTTAATAATAGTCCATATGGATTGCAGTGTGGGATGGTAGGAGACAACTAGGGGCATGTGGTCAGAGGGTTTTTTTCATTTAAACTATGTTAATCAGGCATCACTCCACTGAAAACAAAGGAACTAACTCGGGTGTAAAACCAGTATGAGACCAGAATCTGACCCAGGGTATGTAAATGCAAATTCACCTACATATGAAACATATATACCCAGAGAACTGCAGATTTTGTAAATATAAAGAGTTGTATTTTTGTATCAGACAGCTGCAGCGGCACAGGAGCTAGCAAACAGAGCTCTAAACAGGGGAGTTTGAGTGGGAGTTCTGTTGGAGGAGAAGGTAGTTGTACTTGGTTTTGTATTTTTAGTATTTGTATTTGTGTAGGGGTTTTGTGCTGGGAGAGCAGCTGAGCCTGATTAGGGGGTGGGGCTTTGTGCTGAGAGAGCAGCTGAGCCCTGCCTAGGGGGTGGGGCTTCTGACTAGGGGCCCTATAAAGGTAGCCAGCCAGTTAGGCAGCGGCACAGGAGCTAGCAAACAGAGCTCTAAACAGGGGAGTTTGAGTGGGAGTTTGAAAAGGGAGTTTGTATTGTGGTGCTTGTTTAGGTTTTCCTTTTTGCTGGGGGGTGTGTGGTCTTTTTGGTGAGGCTTGTGTTTCCCAGATTAACAGGATTTAGGTGGGAAGGAGATGACAGATACAGAGGCAGCTGTGGGAGTGACTCCTGTAGTGAAAGACACATTGAGGATGACTGGATGTGGAAGCTGTGGTATGTACATGATCCTGGAGGGGCGAACCGGTAAGAGTTTTGTCTGCATAAAATGCCGTCTGATAGAGCTGATGGAGGAAAAGATCCGAGGTTTGGAGATGCAGGTGGAAAGTCTGGTTGAGTTTAGGAAGGGGTTTGAGCAGATGATGGAGCAAAGATATGAGGTATCTGAAGGGAAAAGCTCAGACTCACGGATGGAACCAGGGCTGGGGAATTTTGAGGAGAGACTGGATGAGGAAAGTGGTCAGTGGAAACATGTGACTCAAAGAACCAGGCAGAGAAAAAGATGGGCTAGTGAAGGAGAAATAGAGCTTAGGAACAGGTTTGCAGAGTTGGAAAACAAAGAAGGGGCTCAGCAGGTACTTGTTGAAGGTGGAAGGGTAAGGAAGAAGAGAAGAGAGGCTAGCCCTATAGAAAAAGGGGAAGAGTCAAGGGAGACTACACCAAATATGAGCCCCAGGAGGGTACAGGATGGGTTGAAGAAGATTGTAAGGGAAAATAGGAATGGAAAGAACTTGCAGCCAGAGAGAACAGGGGAGACACTGGAGAATAGCACTGTCACCAGGAAAAGGCAGGTCTATGTGATCGGGGACTCTTTATTGAGAAGAATAGACAGGCCTGTAACTAGAGCTGATCCAGAGAATAGAAGGGTGTGCTGTCTTCCGGGTGCTAAGATACGGGATGTAGACCTGACGTTGAAAAGGATCCTAAAGGGAGCGGGAAAGAATCCCCTAATTATCCTTCATGTGGGAACAAATGATACGGCTAGATTCTCGCTGGAAAGTATTAAGGGAGACTATGCTAGGCTGGGGAAGACGCTTAAGGAAATTGAGGCTCAGGTGATCTTTAGCGGGATCCTTCCTGTTCCTAGAGAAGGGCAACAAAGGTCTGACAAGATTATGACTGTCAACAGATGGCTTAGGCAGTGGTGCTATAAAGAGGGCTTTGGGATGTATGGCCACTGGGAGGCATTCATGGACAGAGGTCAGTTCTCTCGGGATGGACTTCATCTGAGTAGGGAAGGAAATAGACTTCTAGGATTGAGGCTGGCACAACTGATAAAGAGAGCTTTAAACTAGGAATTGGGGGGAGATGGATGGGAGATGTCCAGAAAATCTCCACGCCAGATTTTAGCATTGAGAGGGAAGAAGATGAAGTAAGAATGGATACAGCCGTGGGTAGGAGAATGTATATAAGGAGTGAGGGCGGTGTGGATACTAGTCTAATAGGTTATACTGGATGTAGAATGACTGTGCCTAATAGGGTACAAAATGTGAGCGAGGCCAAACAGCAAAAATTAAGATGTTTGTACACCAATGCGAGGAGTCTAGGTAACAAAATGGAGGAACTAGAGCTACTGGTGCAGGAAGTGAAACCAGATATCATAGGGATAACACAAACATGGTGAAATAGTAGTCATGACTGGACTACAGGTATTGAAGGGTATGTGCTCTTTAGGAAAGACAGAAACAAAGGTAAAGGGGGTGGAGTAGCATTGTATATCAATGATGAGGTAGAATGTAAAGAAATAAGAAGCGATGCAATGGATAAGACAGAGTCTGTCTGGGCAAAAATTACATTGGGGAAGAAAACTAGTAAAGCCTCTCCTACGATAGTGCTTGGGGTGTGCTATAGACCTCCGGGATCTAATTTGGATATGGATACAGCCCTTTTTAATGTCCTTAATAAAGTAAATACTAATGGAAACTGCGTGATCATGGGAGACTTTAACTTCCCAGATATAGACTGGAGGACCAGTGCTAGTAATAATAATAGGGCTCAGATTTTCCTAGATGCGATAGCTGATAGATTCCTTCATCAAGTAGTTGCTGAACCGACTAGAGGGGATGCCATTTTAGATTTAATTTTGGTGAGTAGCGAGGACCTCATAGAAGAAATGGTTGTAGGGGACAATCTTGGCTCAAGTGATCATGAGCTAATTCAGTTCAAACTAAATGGAAGGATTAACAAAAATAAATCTGCAACTAGGGTTTTTGATTTCAAAAGGGCTGACTTTCAAAAATTAAGGAAATTAGTTAGGGAAGTGGATTAGACTGAAGAACTTATGGATCTAAAGGTAGAGGAGGCCTGGGATTACTTTAAATCAAAACTGCAGAAGCTATCGGAAGCCTGTATCCCAAGAAAGGAGAAAAAATTCATAGGAAGGAGTTGTAGACCAAGCTGGATGAGCAAGCATCTTAGAGAGGTGATTAAGAAGAAGCAGAAAGCATACAGGGAGTGGAAGATGGAAGGGATCAGCAAGGAAAGCTACCTAATTGAGGTCAGAACATGTAGGGATCAAGTGAGACAGGCTAATAGTAGAGTAGAGTTGGACCTTGCAAAGGGAATTAAAACCAATAGTAAAAGGTTCTATAGCCATATAAATAAGAAGAAAACTAAGAAGGAAGAAGTGGGGCCGCTTAACACTGAGGATGGAGTGGAGGTTAAAGATAATCTAGGCATGGCCCAATATCTAAACAAATACTTTGCCTCGTCTTTAATAAGGCTAAAGAGGATCTTGGGGATAATGGTAGCATGACAAATGGGAAGGAGGATATAGAGGTAGATATTACCATATCAGAGGTAGAAGCGAAACTGAAACAGCTTAATGGGACTAAATCGGGGGGCCCAGATAATCTTCATCCAAGAATATTAAAGGAATTGGCACCTGAAATTGCAAGCCCATTAGCAAGAATTTTTAATGCATCTGTAAACTCAGGAATAGTACCGAATGATTGGAGAATTGCTAATATAGTTCCTATTTTTAAGAAAGGAAAAAAAAGTGGTCCAGGTAACTACAGGCCAGTTAGTTTGACATCTGTAGTATGCAAGGTCCTGGAAAAAATTTTGAAGGAGAAATTAGTTAAGGACATTGAAGTCAATGGTAAATGGGACAAAATACAACATGGTTTTACAAAAGGTAGATCGTGCCAAACCAACCTAATCTCCTTTTTTGAAAAAGTAACAGATTTTTTAGATAAAGGAAATGCAGTGGATCTAATTTACCTAGATTTCAGTAAGGCATTTGATACCGTGCCACATGGGGAATTATTAGTTAAATTGGAGAAGATGGGGATCAATATGAACATCAAAAGGTGGATAAGGAATTGGTTAAAGGGGAGACTGCAACGGGTCCTACTGAAAGGAGAACTGTCAGGTTGGAGGGAGGTTACCAGTGGAGTTCCTCAGGGATCGGTTTTGGGACCAATCTTATTTAATCTTTTTATTACTGACCTTGGCACAAAAAGTGGGAGTGTGCTAATAAAGTTTGCAGATGATACAAAGCTGGGAGGTATTGCCAATTCGGAGAAGGGTCGGGATATTCTACAGGAGGATCTGGATGACCTTGTAAACTGGAGTAATAGTAATAGGATGAAATTTAATAGTGAGAAGTGTAAGGTTATGCATTTAGGGATTAATAACAAGAATTTTAGCTATAAGTTGGGGACGCATCAATTAGAAGTAACGGAAGAGGAGAAGGACCTTGGAGTATTGGTTGATCATAGGATGACTATGAGCTGTCAATGTGATATGGCTGTGAAAAAAGCGAATGCGGTTTTGGGATGCATCAGGAGAGGCATTTCCAGTAGGGATAAGGAGGTTTTAGTACCATTATACAAGGCACTGGTGAGACCTCACCTAGAATACTGTGTGCAATTCTGGTCTCCCATGTTTAAAAAGGATGAATTCAAACTGGAGCAGGTACAGAGAAGGGCTACTAGGATGATCCGAGGAATGGAAAACTTGTCTTATGAAAGGAGACTTAAGGAGCTTGGCTTGTTTAGCCTAACTAAAAGAAGGTTGAGGGGAGATATGATTGCTCTCTATAAATATATCAGAGGGATAAATACAGGAGAGGGAGAGGAATTATTTCAGCTCAGCACCAATGTGGACACAAGAACAAATGGGTATAAACTGGCCACCAGGAAGTTTAGACTTGAAATCAGACGAAGGTTTTTAACCATCAGAGGAGTGAAGTTTTGGAATAGCCTTCCAAGGGAAGCAGTGGGGGCAAAAGATCTATCTGGCTTTAAGATTCTACTCGATAAGTTTATGGAGGAGATGGTATGATGGGATAATGGGATTTTGGTAAGTAATTGATCTTTAAATATTCAGGGTAAGTAGGCCAAATCCCCTGAGATGGGATATTAGATGGATGGGATCTGAGTTACTATAGAAAATTCTTTCCTGGGTATCTGGCTGGTGAATCTTGCCCATATGCTCAGGGTTTAGCTGATTGCCATATTTGGGGTCGGGAAGGAATTTTCCTCCAGGGCAGATTGGAGAGGCCCTGGAGGTTTTTCGCCTTCCTCTGTAGTATGGGGCATGGTTGGCTTGAGGGAGGCTTCTCTGCTCCTTGAAGTATTTGAACCATGATTTAAGGACTTCAATAGCTCAGACATGGGTGAGGTTTTTCATAGGAGTGGGTGGGTGAGATTCTGTGGCCTGCGCTGTGCAGGAGGTCGGACTAGATGATCAGAATGGTCCCTTCTGACCTTAGTATCTATGAATCTATTTAGGAAGGTTTAATATTAATCTTAAAAAAATAAATGCACTGGACAATTATGCACTAATAAAAGGGAACTGTCAAAATGACAATACTCTATGGTAAAAGCTACAAATGGAATAAAGCCAAAAGCCTTTCTAACATGATTATAATTACACCTTAGAATATTCAAGATCTATAAAGAGCATAACAGCATCCAAATGCCTCAGTCATCTATATATATTCTCTTTGATAGAGCGATGGGAGTATTATATTTAGCACAGTTGGAACTAAAGTGTCTGCTTTTTTTTAAATGTCAGCATTTGCTGCTGGTTTGTTGTTGTAGCAGGGGAAGGGAAATCCCTAGATGCAGAAGGGGAGAGAGAAAAGAAGAAATGACAGGATCCCTTTGGATGATAAGCCAGTAGGTTACCATGCACTTAATAGTGAGCATTCTACATGGGGAAAAAGGCTCCAAGCCCTCCTTTATAAAGGGCTGGGGGGTTCCCAGGAGCCTCAGAATGTCCGGCAGGCTCCCAGGGAGGGTTGCAGGAAAGCACCCCAGGATCACAGCAGAGGGAGGTAGGGCAGCAGTGGAGAACAGCTCAGGTAGCAGCTATACACCAGGCCCTGGAGGTTTTTTTCAGATAGAAATGGGAGAATGCTTGGGTTACATGTGGCTGTGTCTACTCCCCAACCAAGTGGGGCTGAGGTTTTCCCAGCAGCATCAGGGAGACAGTGAGGTCTGACAGCGTGTGCTGCATTGGGGTAGGCAGCATTGGGGCAGTGGTGGCATCAGCAGGAAACAAAAAAAGGATGATACTCTCCCTCTCTCCCCTCCCCCATTTCTTCCCCACACCCCATTGTGGGGTGAATGAGTTGAGGTCTTTAAATCTCTTAGTTGTGGTGGGGCCAGAAACTCCCTTCTCAAGAAACTTTGGGGAGAGGGTAGGTTGGCCCCAAAGCAGTGGTGCCCAGAAGATTTCCTTTGGGCAGGGGGTGGAAAGCACAAGAAACGAGCATGTACTATAGTCTTGGCTGCCAGGTTCTAGTGCCCAGAAAATAAATGGTAGGCAAGCAACCCCTCTAAGTGTGCAGGCAGCCGGCGGGTAGTGGCAGCAGCCAACAGAACATGGGTCTTCCTAACAGACAGAATGAAAAGGAGTACTTGTGGCACCTTAGAGACTAACAAATTTATTAGAGCATAAGCTTTCGTGAGCTACAACTCACTTCATCGGATGCATTTGGTGGAAAAAACAGAGGAGAGATTTATATACACACACAGAGAACATGAAACAATGGGTTTATCATACATACTGTAAGGAAAGTGATCACTTAAGATAAGCCATCACCAGCAGCAGGGGGGGGGAAGGAGGAAAACCTTTCATGGTGACAAGCAAGGTAGGCTAATTCCAGCAGTTAACAAGAATATCAGAGGAACAGTGGGGGGTGGGGTGGAGGGGAGAAATACCATGGGGAAATTGTTTTACTTTGTGTAATGACTCATCCATTCCCAGTCTCTATTCAAGCCTAAGTTAATTGTATCCAGTTTGCAAATTAATTCCAATTCAGCAGTCTCTCGTTGGAGTCTGTTTTTGAAGCTTTTTTGTTGAAGGATAGCCACTGTTAGGTCTGTAATCGAGTGACCAGAGAGATTGAAGTGGTCTCCAACTGGTCAAGAATTATAACATTCAAAAACGTCTGATTTGTGTCCATTCATTCTTTTACGTAGAGACTGTCCAGTTTGGCCAATATACATGGCAGAGGGGCATTGCTGGCACATGATGGCATATATCACATTGGTAGATGCGCAGGTGAACGAGCCTCTGATAGTGTGGCTGATGTGATTAAGCCCTATGATGGTATCCCCTGAATAGATATGTGGACAGAGTTGGCAACGGGCTTTGTTGCAAGGATAGGTTCCTGGGTTAGTGGTTCTGTTGTGTGGTGTGTGGTTGCTGGTGAGTATTTGCTTCAGATTGGGGGGCTGTCTGTAAGCAAGGACTGGCCTGTCTCCCAATATCTGTGAGAGCGATGGGTCGTCCTTCAGGATAGGTTGTAGATCCTTGATGATGCGTTGGAGAGGTTTTAGTTGGGGGCTGAAGGTGATGGCTAGTGGCGTTCTGTTATTTTCTTTGTTGGGCCTGTCCTGTAGTAGGTGACTTCTGGGTACTCTTCTGGCTCTGTCAATCTGTTTCTTCACTTCAGCAGGTGGGTATTGTAGTTGTAGGAATGCATGATAGAGATCTTGTAGGTGTTTGTCTCTGTCTGAGGGGTTGGAGCAAATGCGGTTATATCGTAGAGCTTGGCTGTAGACAATGGATCGAGTGGTATGATCTGGATGAAAGCTAGAGGCATGTAGGTAGGAATAGCGGTCAGTAGGTTTCCGATATAGGGTGGTGTTTATGTGACCATCGCTTATTAGCACCGTAGTGTCCAGGAAGTGGATCTCTTGTGTGGACTGGTCCAGGCTGAGGTTGATGGTGGGATGGAAATTGTTGAAATCATGGTGGAATTCCTCAAGAGCTTCTTTTCCATGGGTCCAGATGATGAAGATGTCATCAATGTAGCGCAAGTAGAGTAGGGGCATTAGGGGACGAGAGCTGAGGAAGCGTTGTTCTAAGTCAGCCATAAAAATGTTGGCGTACTGTGGGGCCATGCGGGTACCCATCGCAGTGCCGCTGATTTGAAGGTATACATTGTCACCAAATGTGAAATAGTTATGGGTGAGGACAAAGTCACAAAGTTCAGCCACCAGGTTAGCCGTGACAGTATCGGGGATACTGTTCCTGACGGCTTGTAGTCCATCTTTGTGTGGAATGTTGGTGTAGAGGGCTTCTATATCCATGCCAACTCTGTCCACATATCTATTCAGGGGATACCATCATAGGGCCTAATCACATCAGTCACACTATCAGAGGCTCGTTCACCTGCGCATCTACCAATGTGATATATGCCATCATGTGCCAGCAATGCCCCTCTGCCATGTACATTGGCCAAACTGGACAGTCTCTGCGTAAAAGAATGAATGGACACAAATCAGACGTCAAGAATTATAACATTCAAAAATCAGTTGGAGAACACTTCAATCTCTCTGGTCACTCGATTACAGACCTAAAAGTGGCTATCCTTCAACAAAAAAGCTTCAAAAACAGACTCCAACGAGAGACTGCTGAATTGGAATTAATTTGCAAACTGGATACAATTAACTTAGGCTTGAATAGAGAGTGGGAATGGATGAGTCATTACACAAAGTAAAACTATTTCCCCATGGTATTTCTCCCTCCCACCCCACCCCCCACTGTTCCTCTGATATTCTTGTTAACTGCTGGAATTAGCCTACCTTGCTTGTCACCATGAAAGGTTTTCCTCCTTTCCCCCCCTGCTGCTGGTGATGGCTTATCTTAAGTGATCACTCTCCTTACAGTATGTATGATAAACCCATTTTTTCATTTTCTCTGTGTGTGTGTATATATCTCTCCTCTGTTTTTTCCACCAAATGCATCCGATGAAGTGAGCTGTAGCTCATGAAAGCTTATGCTCTAATAAATTTGTTAGTCTCTAAGGTGCCACAAATACTCCTTTTCTTTTTGCGAATACAGACTAACACAGCTGCTACTCTGAAACCTAACAGGCACAATGTTACAGATCCAACACCTTTAATCCAACATAGGGCAGGAATGTAGTGACGGGGGCCAAGTCTTCTTTGCAGGTTGGCTGGTAGGTTAGGAATACAGCCAGCAAAAGAAGCACAGAGTGACACCTCCAGCCCCACTAGGCTGGCTTGTATGGAGACTGAGATAGAGATGGCTAGAAGGGCTGGAGCATCCAATAAAATTACTTTGTATGAACTACAATCTTGGCAATCATCACTTTCACAGCCCAGGTAGGCCCTTTGAGATGGGTAATTTGCATTTGGCAATCAGCTGCCTCCTTAGTCATGGCCAGAGCCAATTTATTATTAGGAGCAAATCAAGAGAAGGAGGATTTATTGAGTGCTGGACAATCTCTGAATCAGTGCCCTAGGGTTTCCTTGAAGGGAGGATTGGATGCCAGAGTTAGACCTGATTTGGAGGAACGGGGGTGGGAGGATGAGGTCTGGGGTTTTCACCAGGTCAAATAGTGGTTCTTGGAGGGGAAAAGACACCCCTATAGGAGCTCTTTCCTGTCTTAGAGGCAGTGACTACCTGCATGAGAGAAGTTAGGACTAAGAGGCCATTTTGAAGTAAAAAACAGGCAGTGGTTCATGCTGGTAGCTGCCAGCTCTTCAGGTCACTCATAGGTGGGCTGAACTTGAGATCTGGTGCTGGGAGCCACTAGGGAATCCATTTTGGTGCAGCTAAGCCTCTGGATCCAATCTGTGGTGTCATGGATACACCATGGGCTGGCATCATAGGCTAATTGAGTTTCTTATTCAGAAGCACACTTTGCAGGAGAATACTGGGTTACCAGAATGCTGGTAGTGGATTTTAGTTAGGCTACTGGAGGGCTGATCTGAGATGCCACAGCAGCGGGTCTGGTGGGGAAGCCACCTGGCCTTCACAGGGGGACAAGGCCAGGAGAGGAGTAAATTTGGTGGTGGCTAAAGTATGTGAGTGGAAAAGGTTTGTAATTGTCAATTATGAAATTGCATATTTGAGACCTGAATTATTCATGGAAGTGGTGGCACAGTTATCTGACGGGAGTGCATTTGATTCTGGCTACTAGTAGGGAAGAAACTATTACCAATCTGGGAATGTGGCAGGAGGGGTGGGGTTGTGACATAGCTAGAAGTGGAAATTTAAGTGGGCCCCCAATTTATCATGGCTGGGTTGTGACAGGGTCTATCAGGCCTTCTCAGTGCCCTGCTGGAGGCATCAGTGCCCTGGCGGTCCCTGCCCTAGGAAAATCCACTCCGATCAGGCAACGAAGAAGACAGTCCTACAGAGGCCTAGCCAAGCCAGTGGGAAATATTGATCAATCAAGAACCAGCAGCCCAGTTAAGGTTTGCCTGGAGTGCTCGGGAGTAGACCTAGGTGAGACTGGGACAGAGGAAGAGCGCCTCAGGGCCAACCTAGGCCCAGGTCAAGGCCTTAAATGCTTGCATTTGAAGGGTTTTTCCCCTTTATGTTTAAAGGCACAGACAGTCGAATCCTGAATTGTTATTTTGTTACTTGTCTTGATTGTTTAAAGAGTGATGCCAAGCTTACGGCTATGCTGCCCCAAGCAGGTGGTCAAACTTGCAGGTTAAGGTGGGGAGCACCTGCAGTACTGTGTGTGGCCCTGAAGGGGGCACTACAGAGCAGCACCACGTCCCACATGGGCAATGACCAAAGTGCTGAGCCCATTGTAATAAAGGTTCCCTGTCACACTGCTCAGTCTGTAGCACAGGCAAGTCGCCTGCGCCTTACTGCTCTCAGCAGCAGAGCTGAGCCTGCCGGCACATTTGCAGTCACATTCCAGCAGGGAAGGGCATCCCAGGCCATGGACACTGTGCTCACTCAGGCTACTTGGGAGCTAGATCCACCCTATATGGTGCTAACTTTGTGGATGGCTCAACCCTGGCTTGCAGCAATATTGGGTGGGTTTGTCTGCAATATAACAATGATGTTCCGGGGGAGAAGAGCCTGCCTCTGCAGGCTGGCAGGGGTAATGCAGATGGTCCTCAAGGGAGTGCGGCGCAAGGTGCCAGGGTATTCCTTGGCCAGCTCCTACACTGGCATCCTCTATGCTGCCGAGCCAAGCCCAGCTGCAGAACGACTGTCTTCTTCCCTTTGCCTTTATGTCTGCCCTGCCTCTTCCCCACCTGTAATGGTACCCTCCTCCCCGACCTGTTACCACCCCGCCTCCTCTCCTACCCCTAACTCTCCCTGCCTGCCCTTACTGCTTACTCCCCTGACTTTTGCTGCTGCTAACCCCCCTCTTCCCCACCCTTTAACCCTTAGGTGAGGAAGGGTGTTTGGGTCTCAGCAATGGTGCTGGAACAAGGTTAAGGGAGTGAGGGGACTGACTGCAGCCCTTCACCCAGAGAGAATGGATTACAAAGGAGGGATGACCTGCACTGCATGAATTATTGCTGGATAGTTCCTAGATGTATTACAAAATAAAGCTGCAGTCTAGTTAAGTTACATTCTGGGGGCTTATCCATCTATTTATGGTGACTCGGGCAATGCATTTTAATCCTCTTCTGCAACTTTACTGTAATTTCAGCCTTGGACCTGAAAGGTGCAGAAGCTGCCAGTCATGCCAGATCTTGTGATATGCACAGATGGGGCCCAGTATTGCCAACCCCAAACAGAGATTAGCTTACAAATCATGAGATTTTATTAAAAGTAATACATTTGGGATACTCTTTATTTACCTCCTTTTTTAACCCTTACAGTACACTTGTGTCACATTTTCGAGCTTTTCTCTGCAACTGCATGGGCTAGAAGTTTACTTTCTTTTTTTAATTAATTAAAAACTGAGATTCTTGTGTATTCACATGAATCCAGGAGCTGAGACTTTTAAAAAAAAGTGAAAATCACAATAAACTCATAATAATTGACAACACTGTAGATCTATAAAAATACCAAATTTCATTTTAAATGTAGATTGGGCCCAAATCCTAAATTCCTAACCACAACATTCCCAAACTTCAGAGGTGGCTAGATCTGGGGAAAACAGATTTTCTCTAGGAGGAACAAAACACAAATGGCTGTCCTTGTTTTGCAAGATAAACATTTCATTTAGTAGTGCAGATCACAAAATTGATGACTGTGAGATCGGCAGAGATTAGGTACAGCTGTCATTGTTACAGATGATGTAATATTTAAACAAAGTGTGGGAATAGCAAATATGTTTGTACTGTTTTCTTTTAGTAGACCTTCAAATGCTTAACTACATTTTATCCTGCCAGTCTTTATGGTCACTTCAATGGAACTATTTGCCTGAATAAGGATGACTCACAAGAGTACGGGATTGAAGGATAGAACCTTTAGCTAGTTGATACTGATTCCTTATAACTATAACCAACGAACACTGCAGCTAGACATATAGAATGAAATTCTGGCCCGACTGAAGTCCATAGGGGTTTTGCCATTGACTTCAATGGGAGCAGGATTTCACCCACTGGGTCTTAGTCTCCACTGTGAGGCAACTTTTGTAGTCTTTTCCACCTATCCAAAGAGGGTGTAGAACATTATAAAATCAGACTGGTAGCATTGCATACCCACTGTACACTCATTTTGCACAGGCACTGGGTAACAGTGAATCAGGCTCTTAGTAGTCCAATAAAGGAAAGTAGCTTGTGCCGGTCTGGTGTGGCTTGACAACAGCTGTGATGAAATCCCAGCCCCACTAAAGCCAATGGCAGAACTCCCATTGACTTCAACAGGGCCAAGATTTCACCCATGGAGAGGTAAGGAAAGATGTGCAGCAGATGATGTAGGGGCCCCTTTCCCCTCCTGTCTCCAGTGCTTCTACAAAGGAGGCAGCCAGACTGTGGCCCCTTAAATTCTATGGTCTGTGTTATATAGGAGGATGGACTAGTTGGTTACAGTCGTCCCTTCTGGTTTTATAATCTATTAAACTTTCTCTTTTCACTTTCATTGGGTTTACACTGATGTAACTCCATTGACTTCAGTGAAACTACTCCTGCCTAACAGTGTAAATAGAAGAGAATGAGGTCCCTTGAGTGAAAAGGGAGATACTAGCATGGTCCACAGCAGTGAACACCCCAAGATAGATTGGATGGGTACATTGTATTCATGGCCAGTGACTGCCTCCTGTTTCCTTCATACACCTGCTAGTGCTCAGAGGCCAGCACTGGTGAGAAGTAAGAGGAGTAGGTGTTGCTTCCACTGAATGTGCTCTCCCCAGCATCTCTAGAGGCATTCTTCCTGCCTCTGCAAGTACTGTGCAATGCTTCTGTCATCTTTTTTTTTTTGAGTGCTATGTCTAAACACAGATACTTGTGCATGCCCAGAGAATGTAATCTTTTGTGGACTGTTACACTGTTCTTCCACCTTAATAGACTTGTCCCCAAAGTCTATGCACACAAAATCCTTTAGGAGATAATGTATTCTGCTTACTCACACAAAATTCCCACTGGTTTATTTTTGCCTAAGAAAGGGGAGCTGGACCGCAAGACCCCTGGATTACTAGTATGATCTGCAACCTCTTACTGAACAAGCAAATTCTTCTTTTGTTTAAAAAAGCAGTATAGACATTGTCATTTCATCAAATTGAAATGTACAGACCATATCTCCAAATGATACATTCTTGTAGAGTTTATCACTAAGCAGTTATATATCATCAAAGGGCTGTTGCTCTGCAGAAGTTACATGCTTTATTGTAAGTGACAAGGCAGTGATAATGCATGACTGTTAGCAAATAACATTGGAAGAGAGCTGTCATGGAGGGCTATGTTCTATCCATTGAGTTAAAATTAGTTAGATATTATTCATATTGATAAACAAAATATGTCTTAAAAGTGTAAAGGAAAAAATTAAAAGCAATACTAAAGCTCCAACAAAGTTCTCCAGCATTTATATTTGTTAGTGGTTTGTAATGACTTCAGTGTATTAGTTTTGTAAAGTCCAGCATTGGACTTTGGGTCCAAAAGACAGAGGCACATTAGAAATTCAAATAAGCATCTGAAAACTTAGTAGAGATGGGAAGTTCTGGGTTTTGCAAAACATGTAGACAGATGCAGTTGACCACATCTCAATAACAGGGAAACTGAGAAACTGCCTAGGGAGATAGTCAGGACTGTGTGAGAAAGGAAGGTAGAAGTCCTAGGTGGAGAGACTAGTACAAGAAGAGATTATGACAGAAGTCAGGAAAGAATAGAGAAGCAGCTGCAATAAGCACATGAGAAAGATGAGTGAAATTTTGGCTGAGTAGTGAAACAATTCCTAGCAGGAAGACTAGAAAGGAAAACATTTAAATAGAAAATCTGAAGAACAGAGTGGAAAATTGAAAACAAATAGAAGGAAACTCAGTAGAACTTTCTAAGGCTTTGTCTACACTACACAGCTTTTAGCAACATAGCTGGCTCGCCCCCGCCATGCTGCTAAAAGTCGTTCAACAAAAAAACTTCCACATCCAACAAGTGACATTTGCGTTGTCGGCAGGAGGGTGCTGCTGCCAACAACAAACTGTTGTGGCTTGTCGCCACAAAACTTTTGTCTTTCAGGTGCTAGAGGGGGAAAGGACTGAAAAGCAAAGGAGGAGAGGGGGTGTGTGTGTGTGTGTGTGTGTGTGTGTGTGTGTGTGTGTGTGTGTGTGTGTGTGTGAGTGAGTGAGTGAGAGAGAGAGAGAGAGACCCTTATGCTTCCTGTCTCCCTAGGTTTGGCCTCCCTGTCCAGGATCTGTCATCTGGTAGAGCCCCTTTCTACTGCAAAGAGGACCCTCCCACCCTAAATAAAGGAGTCCAGCAATAAAGATAAAATCAAATAAAGTGTATTGAAGGGTTTATGACAAAGGATGGGACAAATAAGGGGAATAAACAGCAAAATGACACAATACAGTGATTATCCCCAAACTTAACCCTATAAACAGATATATATATATATAAACCTTCTCCACGGATTGAAGCGACAGCGGTTGCTTGGGACCTCAATCCTCCGGCTAATGGCAAGCCTTTGGAGAGGTTTCTGTAGTCACAAAACATATGAAAAAAGAAAAGGAGTACTTGTGGCACCTTAGAGACTAACAAATTTATTAGAGCATAAGCTTTCGTGAGCTACAGCTCACTTCATCGGATGCATTTGGTGGAAAATACAGAGGGGAGATTGATATGAAGTGAGCTGTAGCTCACGAAAGCTTATGCTCAAATAAATTTGTTAGTCTCTAAGGTGCCACAAGTACTCCTTTTCTTTTTGCAAATACAGACTAACACGGCTGCTACTCTAAAACATATGAAAGTGAAGCCAACCTAACACAGGGAGGGGGTTTTTTTAACACCTCTGAAAGACAAAAGTTTTGTCATTCAATTGCCAGTGTAGACAATACATAAGATACCCATGTGCTCAGAAAAGGGAAGGACATGTTGTGTCCCCTTGCCTAGCCCCCAATGCTAAAGGCTATGCCTGATGGGCTCTTCCCAGGCATTTTAGTTCAGTATGTTGGATCCTTCTTAGTTCCATGATATTCAAGTAGAAGCAGCAGCCAAGAGTGTTTGTTTCCATCTGTGCCGTACAAGGAGGTGCAGCCCTTTTTTGTGGGTGCACATCTTGCTTCAGTTATCCATGCCTGTATCACCTCCAGAATGGAGTATTGCAAAGTGCTGTTCCTGGAGTTACACCTCTAAATAGCTAGGCATCTTCAACTAGTGAATGCAGCTACCTATTTAATTAAGCATAAGGAGCACATTGTTTCTGTGTTCCATGTCCTTCACTACCTTCTAATTAGTTTCTGGGTGAAAATTATGGTACTGGTTTTAACCTGTAAAGCCCTAAGTGTCTTAAGAAGTTGCTACCTTAGGCTCTGCAACTGCCTTGGCATCACATAAAGAGAGAGGCAATCAGGTGGGGGGCTCGAATAGCAGGCCTGGGGTTTAAGAGGAGGGTGCAGGTAATCAGTATATTTTCAGTTGAAGAAATCTCTACTCTGAACGCTTTGGGATAAGAGGATCCAGAATTGCTGATTCTGTTTCTCAGGTTTTCCCAGTTGGGTGGCATGATTGAGGTATGAACAGGCTAGGAGTTTAGTGAACATTGATCCATACTGGAAGGCTAAATGGATTGTTTTTCTTTATAAATAAACTACAGGCTGCTAGAGGTTAGGCTAGGAACTTTTAACATAGCTAAAAATCTCAGAGACAGTTCTCCCCCCTTTCTCAGGCCAGAGAAATAAAAATAAATGGGAAGATGTTTAATGTCAGAGGTAAATCAGTCTGTGGTTTTGTGGATATAGTATAAAACTCCTCCTTTGTGCAGTGTGTGAAAGAATAAATGGCAGATGGAAAAAGTTCTGACTTGTATCTGAGCAACATATAGTAGGTGGCATGACTGGAGAGAGGGAAACCGCTTGAGAAATGGTAACCCTAATCTAATTAGTTTCTTAATCAAGATTAAGAACACATCAAAAGGGAAGAACAGGGAAGGGTTGGAATCAAGAAGGCTGCCTTTCCACAACATAAACTTTGGAAGACTAAGGACATGCTGAGTGGAATCCAATGTGATAAGGCAAAGAGACACAGAAGGAAAATGTTGCAAGAAAAATTACTGTATGTTCCAGTATTATATACACCATGTAGTAAAAGTTCAGTGCAGACAACCAAAGGGCAAAAAAGCAATCAAAGATAAGAAAAAGGCACAAGAACAGTTTCTTTAAAAAATGTCAGGTATACAATGAATGGGAAATTTAAAGAATGAAGTGAAGGTAAAGGAAATAACAAAAGTGAGAGAAGGAAATTAAGATTTCATAAGAAGTAAAGGGGGGATGATGTATTTTTAAAGTTTAAAAAGGAGCCTGAGGTCACACATGGTGTCAGCTGTGCCTCTGAGAGATGGTAGAGTTAACCTAGCAAAAGAAATAGGCATTGAAGAAAATGTAAATGAATTATTTACCTCAGTGTTCACAAGGGAGGCTAGAAAATTAATGCCAGAGATAGAGATTTCTATGGGAATAAAAAGAAATTCTGAAAGGAATACTGATGCATCAGAACAAATAAATGAAAGTGGAGTGCCTGAGGATTGATAAGGCATTGCGATTAGATGAGCTATTACAGAGTCCTAAACGAAGCAAGACAGATGGGATAGGAACTTTGAACAAAGGCATCCAATAGCAAATTGAAAATGAAGTGCCTAAGAACACTAGACTCTGGGACTGTCCATACAGCCTTTACTCAGGGTAACATTTTTAAAAACACCTCAGTGATTTAGGAGACGAAGTACTATTTTCAAAAGCCATTTGGATTCTTAACACCCTAAATCCCATAGAGGCTGCATGGACAGCCCAACAGTGAATCCAGCCTGGTATATGTAGTATTCTTATGTTCTCTAGATCCCTTCTTAAATATGGTTTCTGTACCAGAGCTGGATTAAGGTAGGCACTCTAGGTCTGTATGTAGGACCCTAGCTCCTGAAGCCACAGGATGAGATCAGAATTTCAGGTTTGGGGTTTTTTTAAGTTTCTAGTTCTAGTTTCAAAGTAAACCTTAAAACCATGAGCCAAAATGAAACTAATGCAACAATATCTGCTTGAATGTGCAGAGAGCCTGAAACAACAGTTTTGAGAGGTGTCAACTGCCATGTTCATCTTAACTATGAAATCTGCTGCTCTGTGCAGGCCCCCAGCATAGGGCTCCCTATGTGTGAGAGAGCCTATCCTGCTGCCATGTCATCGTAGGTGGGGTGATGGCACTGGGATAGGGCCATGAAGCGGCCCTGTGTGGCATGAACCTAGTTCCCATGTTGCCTTAATCAGCCCTGGTCCACACAGCACCCAATTTAAGAACTGATGAATCTTATCCAGGTATCACTTCTGTTAGTGGCCTTACCTGCCAGACACTTTGGTTTCTTTAAGTGGTTAGGCACATGGCTATTTTTTTGTGTAGATTGATACTCCTACGTCCACTTTAACCAGTAAATCAAATCCTCCCATAACTTTCTGTATTCCACAATGTGGTTTCACATTCAAGTGACTAATTCAGGGCAGAAGTGAAGGAATCAGTGGGCAGCTCTGAGAAAACACCCATAACTTTGGTATGAGCAGCTGCTGCTAGGGATTGTGGGATAGGGATCAGACTACACTTCTAAATAGCAGTTGGGTAGAAGTGCTAGATGTGGACACCGATCACTGGATTGTCAAGGCAGAAAAGCTGCTGAGATGACAAAAATTGAAATTGTGCAACTCATAACCAGTTAAATTAACCCAGCCTATAACTGATTACAAAATCATAGTGCAGTGTGGGCACCTCACAATTAAGAGTAGAAAACATATTCAAAACTATTCCCCTTTTCCCCCCACACCTCCAACTTTGCACTGGATAGCATTCAGCACTTGCAGTGCAGAGTGCTTTCCTTCTTTACTTTATAAACCTTAACTAATCAACAAGGATTAAACCACAAAATAATACAGAGGATGTCCATGGTTAGAGGTCATCCTATTGTTCATCCATTTGTTTTCTTTAAGTTAAGGTTAATAGATCAGTCTTAACTATGCCTGTCACAAGATGACTGGCTCCTTTAAGGGGAAACGGGACCAAACACACCTGAGCTGTAATTAATTAACTGTTTTGCAGCCTGAGAGGTGTACCTAAGGAGGGTCACGTGATAGCTTAATGGACACTGGACCTTATAAGAGGCCTGAGAGCAATCACTTTTGTAGTTGGAACTAAAGGGAGCATATAGGTGTCTATGGAAGCCCTGAGCCAGGGTTTTCAAAGGGAAAGAGTACTCCAAAGGAACAAGCCTGGGGTCAGCACTCTAACCCATAATGGAAAAAGAGACTCTCAAACGTAGCCCAGATATGGGTTGGGAATAGGGCTAAAGGGTTAAAGAACAATTTTTAATTTGGACTTCTTGTTTTGGGACTTGGCTGGAAAGTTAAGACACATCTCCAGAGCTGACTAGCATATGGAGAGCTGAGGAGACACACCTTGTGGAGGGATATTGGAGCAGGGAGTGCCTGCAGTGCAACACTTTACCAGAATGGGATGCTATGGAACAGCCATGCCCATGCGCAATGCCCTCTCTTGTTCATGCCTTAAAATATGAGATGTCTCTTCATATTATTAATGTCTTTATTTGACCATTAATATAACTATATACTATAAATTAATTTCTTCACCTCAAATAACTGCTTATAGCTTCCATTTTGGGGCCGAATCCTGTGAAGTTATGAGAGCTTCTTGTTAAATGCTGTTAATGTTTGCAAGGGTGAGCTGTACCTTTGACCCCTCACTTAACCTCTCTGTGGGCATCATTTCAAAGTGACAGGCCTGCATTTCTCTAAGGACAGAATCTTGAGATTCACCCTGCTCTCGCACTGGATTCCCAACTCATAGCACTCTTGTTCACCAACCATGTCCTCAGAAGGTCCAGCTGTGTTTGATCCCTGCTATAGACTTCTCTCTCGGGGAGCCTGTGACCCCCACTATGAAAGTGCAGTGACTCAGAGAATAGCTTCTTCAAAAGAAAGTATTATTTATTTATCCACAGGAACACAATAGAGGGAACTAGAGTTAAAACAACAAAAGGCCTATATGCATATTATCTTACCTAAATCTTAGCAGGTTTCAGAGTAGCAGCCGTGATAGTCTGTATTCGCAAAAAGAAAAGGAGTACTTGTGGCACCTTCTCTAATAAATTTGTTAGTTTCTAAGGTGCCACAAGTACTCCTTTTCTTTTTGCTAAATCTTAGCTTTTCCTTGCAAGTTTACAATAGGTCCCCCTTTGTCTCAGTCATATCCACAGCATGGGGGCTAGGTGAAGCAGACTGAACCCCTGCAGTCTATTCATTTCACTCTTATCCTTCAGTCAGTGACACTCCCACAGTTTGCTTTTTATCCATTTCAAAGTCCTTTTATCCTGGTCACCAGAAAAGGTCAATCTGATTTATGCATCTCACTGGGCAGGTGAGAGGCAGACTTTTAGAAGTGGATTCATTGTATTATCCATTCGAGCACCAGCAATTGGGGCTGTCTACAGCCATCATCTTTGGGGTCCTGCAGAACAAAGTTAACTAAGACTGATTTAATCTTTTGTTACCTTTTAGCCACCAAAAAAATAATCACCAAACCCACATAAATATATAATGTTCCTAAAATAAGTACAGATATCTCCCATGTTCTTCGCAGTTGCTTAATGCTCTCTCAATTGTCAGTTGTCAAAGTCATTGGGAATAGAGGGCGCTCAGCATCTCACTGGTTTGGGACACTGGAAAGAAAGTGTAGTCTCAACTTCAAATGGAAAAAAGGAAAGAGAGACAGAGAGGACATAATTACTATTATTGGGCCCTTTTCCCCATGCTGTCTAACATTATACAAAACTCAGATGCTCTGTTAGATGGACTGACTGTTGCTGATAGTTTTTCTGCAGCTAGGTTCAGAAAGACATCAGTTCTTGAAAGGCAGTAAAGTGTCACTCCTGAATATCAACCTAATAAAGAAGTGATACAGCTGAACAGCCTCAAGGGCCTATTGTCCATTCCTCTTCTCTTTCACTGAGCAAAACTGTTAAAAGGCCAGGAAGAGCTATAACAGAGATAAGTAAAGAACAGCAAATGACAAGCTGTACAGCCATAAAGACATACATGTGCCTCAGGTGCATTATGAGGGATGATGCAGAAGTCAATGGCTTTATCATCCATTGCCCTACTTGTCTGTGTGAGAGTGTATGGCTTAGATTAGCAGGTAATTATCCTTCATATGTCCCAATAAGACTATTTGTAATTATGTTTATTAAACCGTATTATTTCAAGGTAAAAGAGAAGAGACAGTGTCCCCTTCTGCTTCCACTTCCTCCATTTTTCAGGTGAAGCCCTCCTCCTTTTCTGAAACATTTTGTTTTCAAGTAATTCAGTATTAAAGTGCATTTTCCCATTGTGGTGCGTTGCCTTGTGGGAGCTGTACTTCAAGAGTGTGATGCTCTCATTCTCCCCTACAGGCAAGGCTCCCTGGCCAGACTACATTGCCTATAATACACCCAGAGTCATGCGACTCCGAGATTGCACCATACAGCTTGGTCAGAGGGAAATCAGCAATTACTTTATGGAAGATGTAGTCCTCCAGGGAGCCCAGAGGGGAGAGAGGGGCTGGAACTACAATTCGCATAATTCCCAATGTGCCATGCTATAGAAATGCCATTTAATGTTTGTTTAACTGATTTGAAACAAACATTTCAGGTCATTTAAAAAAATGAAATATTCCAGTTTGGACTAGTTGCACTGATCCCCCAAAAAATTCATTTTGATTTGCCTGACAGAAAATTGAAATTTTTGTGGCAAAATCAAAGTTTTCCCAGGGAAATTCAGGAATTACATTTTTCATCAAAAATCATTCTGACATAAAATTACTGACCAGCTTGATAATGGTGAAGAGAGTAGTAGTTACCATGGCCCCATCTCTAAGCCTATTGTGGAGAAAGATTTCCAGTAGCTCTCTATTTTCCCCATGTTTCCACCCTCCACCAAACTACCTCTTGAATCCCACCATCCATTTCCATAAGACCGATTTCTGCTGCTAGCCAGCTACCAAAAGCAAAACCGAACACCTATCTGCCAGATGTCTAGCTGTATATGTGTCACTGCTCCTCTATTTGCAATGCAATATGGCAAGTCCATTAGTCTGCATCACAATAGGCTGTAAAAAAGAAAAAGAGTACTTGTGGCACCTTAGAGACTAACAAATTGCATTTGGCATCCAATGAAGTGAGCTGTAGCTCACGAAAGCTTATGCTCAAATAAATTTGTTAGTCTCTAAGGTGCCACAAGTACTCCTTTTCTTTTTTGCAAATACAGACTAACACGGCTGCTACTCTGAAACCTGTTATTACAATAGGTTGTGAGTCTATTAAACAAGGAGGAATGTCACAGCACCAGTAAGAAACTTCCTTTTCCTCTTTCTACTTACCCTTCTATCTCTTTTCCTCTTGCGACTGGTTTTTATTATTTATATTTGCTTCTTGGCATGGCAGTACTGAATAACATTTGGTTGAATTGTTGGTGATATTCTGAGATAATTAGCTTAGGTATTGAACACACTGACCATTTCCATTTCATGTGTCAGATGATGTTACCCCTTTTTCCATAAGGCAGTTATTATTTTGATTGTCATATACCTTTAAGTCACGCTGTCAGAGAAATTGTGAATGCAGTTAGTGTCTCTCTCTCTTACCAGCTGTTTCACTGCATTGACAATCTGTATGGGACGTTTCTTTAGTGGGCTGGTACTGGTCTTTTGGTGCAGCCTAGTGCCACTGCATGCCTTCCCTGTGTTGTCCCCAAGGGTAGGGAAACCCCTGGGGTTTCAGGGTTTAATTCCCAGCCACAGTTCAATGGCAGCCCACGAAAGCACTACCAGCTGGGAGCTGCGACTATGCTCCCAGCTGGGGTTGACAGACAAGTGCTAGCTCAAGCAAAGTGAGTGCACTAAAAAGAGCAGTGTAGCTGAGGATAGCACAGGTGGGAAGTTCAAGCTAGGTGTCTGAGTAAAAACCCGCCCAGAGCTTCTAAGTATTTACTCATCTATAGCCTGAGCTACCGCCCGTGATACATCAGTCTGTTTTAGCATGCTAACTTGAACGGCGCTCTCCCAGCTGCAACGTAGACATATCTGGAGGGGGAGGAGGGCTGGTTGCTGACCACAAGACAAGGCAAGGAGCTGCCTTAGGGGGCCTATAGGTTTTTTTTATGTATGTATTTATTTTAGTTTACTGCTTGTAAAACAGTATAGTAAGAATGCAGCTTAAGGCTTTTGCCAAACTGGAGTCAATTTGGATTAAATATGAGCCCCTGTGGTAAAATGGTTTTGGCACTCAAACATGACCTTTCCTCTCTTCCCTGTCCTGCCCCAGGACTGCAACAGCTTCCCTTTCACTGGTTTTGTCATTGCTGCTGGCATCCATTTCTTCAATGACTGTAAGCTTGAATAATTGATAGAGGTAACTAAATGCAGGTGTCTATTCTTAATAAAGTTCATCTTCAGCACATCAACACCAGAAGGCACCATATCCTGCTTTCTGTGCAACAGTGTGTGGGCTTTTTAAAGACTGAATTTAGACTCTCTTTATTTTCAGTATGTAAGCAGTTGCTGGCTGTAACACTGTCAGTCTCCTGAAGGTCTGAATGATTGAAATAGTGACACGTACTATAGAATCTGTTAGAGACTTGATTATATCAGTTCCTTTTGTGTGTGTGGTTTCCCCCTCCCCCATCTTGTTTTTGAATTAAAATATCTATAAAACTTATACTTGTTTACATTGAAAATGATGATCATTGCCTTCCTTGCTTGTCCTACTCACCAATGTGTTTAACTTTGCTTGTGGTGTTGGTTGTGTGGAGGCATACTGATTTTCAAAGTGTAAAGCCAGGCTACAGTACCTGCTGGGGGGTCGAGGATGTGGGATTTGGGCTAAACTAGGGTTGGCTCAAGGGGGGCTGGGAGTGGAGAGAATATAGGTAATTGCCCTTCACTGTGTGCTCTGCCATGCCCCATCTTTCAGAATGAAGAAGTAGGACACCTTTCTGTAAAGGGCAAAGTAGAAAAACGCAATATTTATCCGTTTACTGATGTCTCCCCGTCTCCACCCCTTTGGTCATATTTTCTACTCTCTTTTGGCATGGCCATCTCCTTTACTATTTTAACTTCATCAGCTCAAAGCGCTACCTTATTTTTTCTTTTTGTCCCCTCTCCCTAGTCTATCTAATTACTGTTCCTGGGTCTTCTATGCATTGGTCTCCTCTCCATTCCCTTTCCTTGCTCTGTCTTCTACGTCCTCCTCCTGTTCTTCTACACTACCCGCCTCCTTCATTCCATAGCCACTTTCTTCCTCAGATCACACTCTTCTCCTTCCCCTCCTTTTTTTTCCCCCATTCTCTTCCTCTCCCCACTTTATTTGTTATCACTGTTGTAGGCACCCTTTACTAGCGGGGTCTCTGAACTTAATTGGGAGTGTTCCAGCTGGGGAGATCCTGCGTGCTGCAATCCAGCCTTAGAGACCACAATTCTCATGATGCCTTGGGGAAAGAGCGAGAGACTTCCTCTTCCAGGGAAAACAGGTGATGGACTTCATTTGTGGGAGAGGAGCAAGATTGCTGGTGAGGAGCTCTCTCCATACAAGGAGCTGCTGCTAACTGCTGCTAGGAAACCAGAAGCTGCTGCTGAGAGCCTGCTGGGGCTTTGATCAAGCAGGGAGTCTCAGAGGCTGTTAGTGGCTGTTGGAGCTGGGGGAGAGACTATTGCTGTGCCTAGAGCTGACTGAGGTGGGCCTGCAGTGAAGGAACTGTGAGTAACAGTAACTCCCGCTGTTGTTTGGGAAAGTACTTGCAAGGGAAGAGGCCAGGGTGGATTTAAATCACAATTTAAATCATGATTTAAATCACTAGTCAGGAAGACTCAATTTAATCATGGTTTTCTACATAAAAGTGCATTCTTGTTGGTTGTTATAACCTTAATACATATTCTTCACAACTCGGAGATAGATGTAGGTTTAATTTTTAGAAGGTATACCCTATACATTTTTAAACAGTGATTTATTTTGAAAACTTTTCAAATTAGTTTTACAGCTATATCAGAAAATGAATGATTGTTTGGTTATTTCATTTACCAAAGGTAATTGAAGCAGATATTTATGAAGTCATTGGGAGGTGAACTATCTCCAATTCAACAGGTTAATCATTAATATTTGGGGGATTTTCTTGCCATGCTGTATTAGGAGGAGAATATCACCAGACAGGCATTTAAATTGTTTTATTTAACTAAAACAACATTATTAACAAAACAAGCATATGTCTCTCACTTCTCACATTTATCTCCAGACTTCTTCTCCTTGTCCAGATCTATTCCATCACCAGCAATCTTCTATTCATAGAATCATAGAATATCAGGGTTGGAAGGGACCTCAGGAGGTCACCTAGTCCAACCCCCTGCTTAAAGCAGGACCAATCCCCAACTAAATCATTCATTGAACTTTTTGAAACTTTGCACATTTAGAGAGAGGTAAGGGATTGACTTTGTGTACACAAATTTGCAGAGGGATAATAGAGTTGAGGTCTGTTATTTCTCACCTCTATATATTATGTATTTATTTTAAAACATTTTTGCTGTTAACAAGCATGTTATCTCTGGAGATACAAATCCACAATTTGAGAACTGAAAAATTAAGCATCTCTGATGGTATCTTCTAGACCAGATGTGAGCAAACTGTGGCCGACAGGACTGTCTTGCCCAGCCCCTGAGCTCCCGGCCGGGGAGGCTACCTCTGACCCCTCTCCTGCTGTCCCCCCTCCCCTGCAGCCACGCCACCGCACAGGCAGTCATGTCATTTCTGTACCATTCCTAGTGTCTTCCATTTCCAGGAGCTGAAATTTTAGACTGCCACCAATTTCAGTGATTTGTCTTGTCACTCACAGCCCTGAAGAAACTGACAACTCATGGCAGACATTTGAGAAAAAGCTATTAAGAAAATGTATATCTGGCATGTTTGAGTTATATTTATTAATTAATTATTACAGAGCTTGAAAGATATACCAAATGCCTAGTAGTGTTAGCCAGAGGGATAAACCTATTAGCTTAAGTCTGATGTGAAAGATGGGGGAAGATCTACCAGTGAAGTTCAGGGGCAACAACTCCATTGCCTTGACTGTTGCTTCTAAGCAAAAACAGAGTAAAACAACATGATTCTTATCAGTTTCACTGCCCCCTGCAAAGAGTTCTAAGTAGTGGCAGTGAGATTATTCAGCACCTTGTCAATTTCACTCTGGTGAGGATTGGGGAAGCTATAATGAGCAGCAGAGACACTGGAATAAACTATCTGCAGACTCCAGAAGACTGCTAATAGGTTACCTTCATTTTGCATTTGGAATTAGGCTAACATAAATCTAACTTCTTTTTGTTGTTGTGGTTGTTAATGGAGCCTAAGTTTTGTAGAAATTGATGGTTCATTCAATAGCTTTCAGTCATTGAAAGCTTTTGGGATTTTAAAAATATCTGCTGTTAAAGAATTTCTACTCAATGAAGTGGAGTTATTGTTTACATATTTTAGTTGCAAACAATGGACCATTCCTTCAGGCTGTACTGCATATCTTTTTCAGGCTATGCTCCCATTGAAATCAATGGAAGTTTAAACTCAATAAGATCTGCAGGATCAGGCTCTGCATCTGTATTACCAAGAGATTTCTCTGCAGTTCAACTGTAATTGCAACATAATTTATCTTTTTTTTTAAATGGTTTCTATTTTTAAAAGATATCTATGAATCCAAAAACTGCTTCCTTACACAGAATATTTCTTAATCCTCTTTAGAAGGATTAAAATGTAAAACATTCTAGTAATACAAAAGAGAATCTGTAGGTGGATTTTATACCTGTCTTTTCTCTCTTTAAAGATTTTATATTCTTGCAGCTGATAAATGAAAAGTTACCGGAGTTATAGTATCAAACATGCCTATATATTTTTAGGAATTAATTGCAAAAAGCTTTCCTAAATTATTTTATTTATGTTAACCTCTAAAGTTGTGGCATGATTCCTGCATCTGAAGATGACAACTAAGGCCTCAATCCTCCAAGGTATTTGGGAACTTGGGAGTTAGGTGCCCAAATACCTTTGAGTATCTGGACCTACTTTCTCATCCAATAGAAAACATCTGAATTGTACAGGGAACTGGGAGAGGAAATATTCCACTTGCACTGCATCCTGGAATTACAGGATCAGATTCACCTTCGTTTAAAATTTTACACTAAGTCTTTTATCCTGCAAAAACTTACACTTTGGTTTAATTTTACAACTGCGAGTGGTCCCCCGATTTCAATATTAAAGTTAAGCATGTGCATAACTGCTTGCAGGATCCAGACCTAAAAGAGTTTATTTTCAGCTATATTTTCTAGCTTAATTGGAAACATGAGAATCTTATTTAGGAAGCTCTGTACAGTATTGCTTAGCTCAGGGCATGTATTCCTAATAACCTAGATAAAGAGGCACAAAGTCTAAATCATTTCCAGGAAAAACTTAGGGCCTATGTTTGATATGGCATACATTAAAAAAACATTCAAATTTCAATATTTTCCAATTGTTCCTACAAAGAATAGAAATCCCTGTTTTTATTTATTGGGGGATAACTGTTCAAAACTGTTGACAAATGTTGTCATTTTGGCAGTGACTACTGTATGCAGTATGTAAACTGTTCTTTGTGTGCAATGGTTGCTAGTCTGTAGCCAATATTTACCTACAGTTATTTCAATTCTAAGTACAGTAGGTAAATATTGACTTTTTCATGGAGACTAGTTCAAAGGAACTGTGAGAATTTAGTATGTTTCAACGAAGCCCATGACACATATGAGAGTGATGTTTATGTTTCAAAGGGGAGAAGTAATTTTTAAAAATATAAATAACTAGTTCAAACAAGAAAATTATTGTATAATTTGTCTCTTAATTCTTTGGCGATATGAGGAAATTGAGTAAATAAATTAAGGCAGTCAAAAGGCATTTTAATTTGCTCAACCAGCACGTACTCAGCAAATCACTGTAGGTCTAATTGTCCTAGAAAGTATTACTGGAAGATATATTTTCACACAAATGAGCTCTTCAGTAAGAATTTGTAAAATGCATTAGGTACAAACAGGTTTTATTAATTAAAACAAACATATATTGAAAACATTCTTTTTCCAGCTTCCTTCAATAACTTACTTTTGTGATGTCCTAAGAAAAATGCCATTCCTAGTTGATCATCATAGCAATTGAGGGAATCTTAGTATCCATTTCTATTTATATTCCAAGACCTGAGTGCCACTGAGCAAGTACTATTTTGTGTTTTTGGGTGGGGGTAATTTTGTTTTTTTGCAAAAGAAGTTGGTTTTGTTTGGGGTGGGGAAAGGGGAGGTGTGTAAACTGATAGGCTTAATTTTGTCTTGAAATAGAAAGAACTTGTACCACTCCTAAAAGTTAACTGTTGCACCAGCAGCTGTAGAGTAGATACAGGTTAGCAGCCATAGAATAGTTACATTCTGCTCCTAATTGCACAAGTTATAACATATGTACGTCACTGTAACTAGATCAGAATTTGTCCAACAACTTTTTAGAGGGCCTGAAGTTACTGATACATATATTTTTCATGAATCCAGCTAGTTCCTTTGAATTATCCATTGATGCAGGTGGCTTCTCGCAAAATATTATATACTGTGCATTAAGACTCTCAAAAAAATTCAGTGTCCATATTTGAAACATGCATTCAACTTCAGTGACATTATAAAGGCCACTGAAAATTTGACTTTTAGAAGAATAGTGTGCCCCCAGTATACCAAACAGGCAGATTGAAGGGGCAGAGGTTTGCACTGGAGATAAGACATGTCTTCAAGCTAGAAAAGCCAGAACAGAGACACTAAAATGGATAATTTAGAGCACATGGATTTGCTGATTTTCATTTAGACAGTATATACTAATACATTAACTAATTTAACACAATTTTTATCTTTAGATTCTTCTTCCTTTTGTATTGCTTTTTTAAAAAATGTAAATGATATTAATTACATTCACTTAGTCATGATGGGCCTGACTCCACAACCTTTACACCGAGTGCTACTGACACAGATAGCCCTTTTAACTGCAGTGAAGTTATCTGTGTGAGCAAGAGTTCCAGCATTGGACCTTATAGGCATACAATTCAAGCATGTTGCCTTGATATGAAATGTGTCTTCAATACCTAATTGTGCCGTTCCCTAATCCAAACATCCCCTCCCTCTTCCAAGGTGAATGTAAATGCAGAATGATTAAAAATTGCTTGTCCTTACTGCATAGATGGTGCGCATGATTTTTCCCTGCATTACATCAATGTAATGCCTTTGTAACTACTGGTGTAACATAGTGGAAAATCAGGTTTGGTGCAGTTATTTCTGTTTAGCACTCAGTCAAATAGTTTATCTTTTAATTTCCTATGAAATGTCAAGTACATATTTTCCCAATCAATAATTCAGATTTAGTGAAGTAATAACTCAGTGGAGGGCCTCCACATATGCTTATATTAGTAAGGTTTGGGAATTTGTCTTTATGCTGTTTTCTCATCCTAGCAATTGAGGGAAGCCAGACAACCACTACACTCGTGAATGCACTCACACAGGAACAGGATAAAAGACAAAAACACCACATCACCTATGGGTGGACACTGTTCACAAAGTGATCACTCTATATCTCACTGATCAATCCTCGTCCTTAAAGGAAACCTGCACAACGCTTTCAAAAGACAAGTCTGGGAGCTTAAATTTATAACTCTGCTCGACACTAAAAATTATGGACTGTACAGAGAAGCTGGATTTATGGCTTATTACAACAGTCAGTACCTCCCTAGCCCTCTCTTTTTGTCATAATGGGCTACTCTATCTTGAATGATCCCTTACGATATGTGCTAAGTACTTATGCTGAACAGTCAGTTCCGCCTTGCATTTTGCTGTGATGGGGAGAGTACCTTTTCCAGACCTGAAGAAGAGGTCTGTGTGGCTCGAAAGTTTGTCTCTCGCACCAACAGAAACTGGTCCAATAAAAGATATCACCTCACTCACCTCTCTAATATCCTGGAACAACAGGGCTACAACTACACTGCATATGGCTGAGATTCATATAATTTATGGATATTTTTCCTCTGTTTTTTCCATTTATTTACTTTTGGGCATTTGGCAGCACTTTATGCATATTCAGTTTCACCGTTTTCCCTGTATAATTAGCTAGTTAATCAGTTTTGTGCTTTTTTGTGTGTGAGTCTTTCATGCAACAACAAAGAAGAGAAAAACATTCTGAGCAATAGCAAATGAGATCACAAAAATTGGCTGGGGGTTTCAGGAACAGGACTTTAATTTGTTTCTTTCGTTTAGCGGGTTTCAAGTTGGTGGTGTGTCAAACTTTCTTACATTTAATATTTAACTAGATTTCATAATTGTGTGACATATTTGTTTTTTATGTAACCTATTTTTGAAGTTCTGGATAAAAAGGTCGTGTTTTAATAATAAAGTATGTAGATATGCAAAAAATGAAAGTTTGGTCACATCATCCCATTATTCTTCTTTGTTTTTGTTTTTTTCCAAGCTGCCTGTCTCGTCCTGGGCTGTATGATTTTTCCTGATGGCTGGGATTCAGATGAGGTAAAACGGATGTGTGGTGAAAAGACAGACAAGTACACACTTGGGGCTTGTTCAGTTCGCTGGGCATATATCCTGGCTATTATTGGAATCTTGGATGCCCTGATCCTCTCGTTTCTGGCATTTGTGCTTGGCAACAGACAAGACAGCTTGCTAGCAGAGGAACTCAAGTTGGAAAACAAAGGTAGGATTGCCTATGGGAACAATACTACTCAATGCTGCCTCAAGGGAAAATACTTAAAAAAACAATTATCTCTCTTTTTAGCAAAAAATATCACACTTCCTTATGTTGTAATTTGCTGGGGGATTTTAATAATTTTTTTAGTTCCCAAATCAAAGAACTCAAGTTACAATAATTTCTGCTCTGTTATAGAACTTACTGATTTGTGCTTGTATCTGTGCTTAACATTCTGGAAGGAGTAGATAAAATATTTTTTTTACATTTTGCCTTAGTTTCCTCACTTGTTTTTGTATTTCATTATCATTGAAACTTTACCATCTTTATCCTTGTCCATACGCCTCTCTACATTTGTTCTTATTTTGTTTCCTTTAGGATTAGTATGTTACTGTGCAATAGAAAGTAACAAAGGAATGGATGGCTTGGGAGACTGGTAATGAGCTATGTAATGGGATAGCCCAGGGGTAGTCAATAGACAGACCGCAGGCCAAATCCAGACTATCAGATGCTTTTGAACAGACTTTGAAATCTTTTTATTTACTTATTATCATTATTCTTGTTTTGTTTTATTATTTTTTATTATCATCATTTTTATTATTATTTTCTCTGAAGTCTGGACCTTGACTATACATTGACCAAGAAATTTGGACCTTGACAAAAAATAATTGACTACCCCTGAGACAGTCTATGTAATGAGGTGCCATGGTCTAGTGGATTGACAACAGAGCTCCCAAACCACAACACAAAAGTTCTAACCCCTGTTCTGATTTAACTCACTGTGTTGCCTTGGGTTGGTTTCTTAGCCACCTCACATGGATTTGGGGTAGGTTAATAATTGAATGTTTATACAGTGATTTGAGAATGTGGCATTCTCCACCCCTTAGAAGCCAGTAGAAGCTAAAAGCTGTTTGTTTGGAAGCATACATTGTGTATAACAGTTCATTTCAGTCCTGATCCTAGTGCACAGCTGTCCACATCTCTGAAAGCACCTATATAATTGGTGGTAACTGGCACAGTTGTGATCAGTCAGCACACAGAGGCCAAAGACTGATTTGACTTTAAGACTGAACTACCCACACAACTCTAGGACTCACTAGTGCCCTATTAATGTTAAGGTGTCTAGGAACGCTTGTATTGTCATTGCCTTTAATCTGCATGTTCTGTGGCTAAACTGAGGGCTTCATTTTCCAGATCTGTCAGTGTGTCATCTTTCTATAAGAATGACATTCACTTAACATTTTAAAAGGAAATTGTAAAAGGAAAATTCATCTCTGTGTCTTCTAAGTATGGCAAAAGAACATTTAGAATTTATCTCAGGAGACCCAGTATACAATTGAAACTAGAAGAGAGTACAGGGTCAGAATTTTGGCTTGCTTATCTGAATTCCACCTACTAGAATTTCAGATATACATTTTTTTTAACTGTACGTCTTTAATGAACATACTAATTCAAGATATACAGCTAGATGATAAAACACTTTCACGCTTAAAGTTGTGAATGTTTGTGTGTATCTTAATTTGTTTCCCAAAATTTGCCTTTGCTCCAATAGAATTATATGATTATACCACTTTTATACCAACTGATCCTGGGGGCATACATTACAAAAGACTTGGGTCTGCTCTAAACAATGACAGCTGCAATGGCCCCTTAAGAGCTCTTCAAAAATTACTGGAGTGGAAGGCATCCTGGCCACTCTCTTAGCGTGCCCTGTACACCAGGGAGGCCAGATAGCATGGCATGCAGCTGACTGTGCTGGCTCTGCATCAGCCAGAGATTCCTCTGTGAAAAGGGAATGCCCAGCTGTCCATTTATGTCATCTTCTACCACAACAGGGCCAGGCTATAGCCAGAGATCTGTCTCCACATTTTCTGATATTGTTATGGAATAACTAGGCATGAGAGAATGCAATAACGTATAAGCACAGAAACATTATTACCTGATACAGAAAAATCACAGTTCACAGGGCCATTATTAGAGATTATTAACGGTTATAATTGTAAAATTAATCTTGGGCCCAATCCTACAGTCCTAATTCAAGCAAAACTCCAACTGACTTTAATGACAGTTTGTTTGAGTAAGCCCTTTGTACCAGAATTATTTCTGGAAATTGAAACAAGGAAGTATATACAAAACAAGGTGATAAAATAAAGTGACAAAATCAGAGAAAAGAACAGTCTGTACTCCTCTGTGTTTTTGACATTCAGAATAGCTAAACGTTAATAGGTTAATGAATGCTTAAAAATAAGAAACATGTCTTAAAATTCTGAACTGGAGAGGACTGAGACAAGTGTTCCATATGCAAGACAGCTGTATTTTTTCACCATTTCTTACTCTTCTCTAGTTTACTCAGGTTTGAGAATAAATGTAAGACACTGGTCAACATATGTTCTAGGTTTGATTACTATAACATAGTCTGGAATGTAGTTTTCAATGTATAGTCTATATGCAGTTTTTCTGATATGTAAATTCTGTCTTACAATCTGTATATTTTTCATACAAAATCAACTGTAGCCTGAAGGAGAGAGGCATCTCTAAAAAAGACTTTCACATGGTACTTATGCACAGCTATTCTGTTCTCTCTTTTCATTAATGGCATATTTTGCTTTTTGTTACAGGAACCAACAATAGTGCTTAAAGCACTGTACGTTATCAAAATTAATGGCAATCAGAGTGTTAACACATTGGATAGGAATTAATCTTGGTTTTAGGCTTCATCAACACCATTTAAAATGAGTCAGAAATATCAGGCATTTACCTTGATGTGTTATAGAATAGCATAATTTAACATGTTGAACAGTATTAATTTTAATTATGTAAAATTCAGGCTCTAGCCAAACCATGAAGTGATCACAAGAGATGTATTTGGAAAAAGACTGTTATGGCAGAATGTTCTAGTTTCATGCATGTTATGAGACATCAATGTATAAGTGTTCAGGTTGAAACTCTCCTCTCCACAGGAAGAGTTAAAGTTACCCCATGCAGTAAACTCCACACAGAGAGACGTCAGTGGGATTGTGTGGGTTAAAGCACTCTCCTTTGACTGGTTGGGCTGTCAGACCAACTTTTCTGAGGTTCCTTGGAAGGGCAGAACAGCTACAAGAAAGGAGGGTTAACACTCAGGCTCACCTTTTGAGACCAGATAGTCCTAGGTGAGCAGTTTGAACTAGGGGTTTCCCAGCCTAAAAAGCCCCAGGGCTGAGACTGGGAAAGGGAATAGTGTGCTAGGCAGGAGAGCCAAAGACAGAGACAAGAGCGAGTTGCTCCCTGGTGACGGGGCAGTGGTGTCTTAGCTGAAGTTTCTGTAAGAAGGAATTAATTTCCCATGTGCAGTTTTCACCGTCTGTGTTGCAGGTGAACAAGGACTTGTGTACATTTGGTAAATAAATAAAACAGAGTTAAAAATCCCCAAATCTGCTATTGCTTAGCAAAGGGGCAACTTGCTAGAGATCCTGTATGACTAAGTGCTCTTCAGCTGTCATGTCATGCCTAAGAAAGATAGCTTTCTCACATTCACATATGGCTTATAATAAATGTGCATCAAATACTATAAAATCCCTCACATGTTTCCATCAGGCAGATACAGAAACACACAAGTCTGTGTTTTCAAACTTAGGTGCCTAAATATGGATTTGGATGCCCAATTTTCGGCATCCAAGTTCGAAAATTATGGCCACAATGTATACAAAAATTCAAATAGTCATCATCCAACTGAAGCAGGCATGCTGGGCTCCCTTATCTTCCAGCTATTCACAATAAGCTCAGCTGTTCCCCCTTCATTCTACAGAATCAAATCCCCTGAGGTCTCCTGAGATATAAAAACCTAATATATGAAAAATCTTGTTTTAAAAGTTGGCACTTAATTTTCTGTAAAATAGCTCCTAAAATTTAACTATTTTTATTCTAGTCTCTTTCTTTGATTGACATTTTCCTTTCCTTGCCATGGCTGCCCATCTCTCTTCCATCCTTCATTTGTACAAGCTTAGGTGTGATCCACATGTTTCCTCTAGCTCAGGGGTGAGCAAACTTTTTGGCCCGAAGGCCACATCAGGGTTGCAAAAGAGTATGGAGGGCCAGGTAGGGAAGGTTGTGCCTCTGCAAACAGCCTGGCCCCCACCCCTTTCCACCCCCTCCCAATTCCTGCCCCCTGACTGCCCCCCTCAGAACCCCCAACCCATCCAACCCCCTCCCCGCTCCTTGTCCCCTGACCGCCCCCTCCCAGGACCCCCCCATCCCTAACTGCCCCACTGGGATCCACCCCCTATCCAACCTTCCCTGTCCCCTGACTGCCCTGACCCCTATCCATAGCCCCGCCCCACTCCTTGTCCCCTGACCGCCCCCTCCCAGGACCTCCACCCCTAAATGCCCCCCGGGACCCTACCCCTTGTCCAACCCCCCGGCTCCCTGTCCCATCCCTCCCAGGACCCTCCAGGACCCCACCCCCATCCACTCTTATTGGAAAGCCTGGGAGATGGGCGGGCGCAAGCCCCGCTGCCTGTGTGGCTTTGAGAGAGGGGGGACAGCTGGGGAGGGGCTGGGGGGCTAGTCTCCCCGGCCGGGAGCTCAGGGGCCAGGCAGGATGGTTCCACGGGCCAGATGTGGCCCGCGGGCTGTAGTTTACCCACCTTTACTCTAGCTCCATGCTCAGGGTGTTTTTTACTGCTTGTAACACAAAACCAGCTTGACCAGTTGTATTCCTACTTTACAAGGAAGAGGAAAACTACCTGGATGCTATTCTTCAGTGAATCCATTGCTGCAGTCAAACACCACATTTACCAAATAAACCATGCAGACCTGCAGAGCTGGTACTAAGAGCCTAAGACAAGTGTTTATTCTTAGGTGCCTAAAAGGAAGAGTCATATAACTACTCCACTTTCCATAGGTGCTGAATAAAAATTGAATCACTCATTTCAGTGCCTAATTTTAGATGTGGAAACTTGAAAATCCTTGCCCTAGTTGATAGTTCCCAAACACAGTTCTCTGCCATTTGAACTAAGGCAAAAACTCTGTTAAAGTGGTAAAAGACTCAGATGTTCTCTTTCAGCTGCAACCAGCTACAAAAAAGTCACGCTGCTCAAACATATACTATAATCATTACAATTGGATGCAATTGCTAATTACTTTGTTTAATTACAATCCGCTTTCTTCAAATACAGCCTACACCATAGGGCCTACACAATGAATTTTCAAGGCTTTTTAAACATAAAGGAAGTTTGAAGGGTTAGTACCAAGATATTTTTGATCCAGAGGTTCACAAGGAAATGTTAAATGCAAATCCAAAAAAATGTAATGACCTATAATTAAAAGACAGTTTAACTGACTCTCTTAAAACTATATCTGAAAAAATCTCCACCCCCAGCACCTGGCTATTTTCAGGTTACACCAACTTTGCCAGCCAGAAGTATATGGGAGATAAAAATAAGGCTGCTTATGATTGCAACCTTAACTGTGGTGAGAACATCATCTCTCCATAATGAGGAATCCACCTACACCCAGCACTGCATGTGGGGTCTAACCACAGCTTCATAAAGGCAAATTATAACCTCTCTGTTCTTACATGTGATACTTGCAATAGAGAATTCACATTTTCCCCCCCAACAGTCTGCTGTGGTATTAAATATATGGTGTGTGTCTAAACTGCAGTGGTCATCTATTTCAAGTAATATAACTCAACAAATCCATAGTGTACTTATGGACTACATTTTGACCTCAGATACGTGCAGGCAAATACTATTGATTTCAATGGAAGAGGTGTGTATGTATTAGAGGAATGAATAGGATTCCATACGTTCTGTAAAAAGAAAAGGAGTACTTGTGGCACCTTAGAGACTAACAAAATTTATTTGAGCATAAGCTTTCGTGAGCTACAGCTCACTTCATCGGATGCATTCAGTGGAAAATACAGCGGGGAGATTTATATACACAGAGAACATGAAACAATGGGTGTTACCATACACACTGTAAGGAGAGTGATCACTTAAGGTGAGCTATTACCCGCGGGGGGAGGGGAGGAACCTTTGTTAGTGATAATCAAAGTGGGCCATTTCCAGCAGTTAACAAGAACATCTGAGGAGCAGTGGGGGGGGGGAATAAACATGAGGAAATAGTTTTACTTTGTGTAATGATCCATCCACTCCCAGTCTCTATTCAAGCCTAGGTTAATTGTATCCAGTTTGCAAATTAATTCCAATTCAGCAGTCTCTCGTTTTTGAAGTTTTTTTTGTTGAAGAATTGCAACTTTTAGGTCTGTAATCGAGTGACCAAAGAGATTGAAGTGTTCTACGACTGATTTTTGAATGTTATAATTCTTGACGTCTGATCTGTGCATTTCCTATATCTCAACCTGCATTAAGATCTGCTAACATGATCCCAACATCTCTGCAAAGTCACATGGTCAATACAACTCCACACAAGCATAGGAGTCTTTGTGATAGTTCTTGGGGTACCCAGGACTGTAAATCACCTTGTTACCCCCTGCTGCCAATGTGAGCATGTCTTGCCTGTGTTTAACTGGGTGTCAGCTCCCTGACACTGCCAGGCTGTTAGCCCAGAGGAATGTGTGTGAGCAGCTATTCCAGGCCTTACTTTGCCTTGCTAATTAACCATAGATGCACCTGAGTCCCTAAGCCCCTTTGAAGTGTTTTGCTGTAGTATCCAGCCCCTTCTCCACGGAACACTCCTAGAAATACCAGGTCACCTGTCCCCAAGTGCACACCAGTTTGAGTGATTCAACTCAGGATCAGCATCTAGCTTAATATCACAGCACTTAGATATAAACATAGTGAAAACAAGGATAAGTTTATTATCAAAGATTCAAGTAATAGTGACAGGTTTCAGAGTGGTAGCCGTGTTAGTCTGTATTAGCAAAAACAATGAGGAGTCCCTGTGACACCTTAGAGACTAACACATTTATGCCAAAATAAATGTGTTAGTCTCTAAGGTGCCACAAGGACTCCTCGTTTGTTAAGTAATAGTGAGTAATGATATTGGAAACAACACATTACATATACAATAAAATTATTACATGCTTTCTAAACTTGACTTAACAGGTTAACTTCTTATATAAAGTTTTATCTTAGCTAGTGTCTTCAGAGGCGGATTAGGGGTTTCTGGGGCCCTGGGCCACAGCAGGTGGGGGCCATGGGCCACAGCAGGTGTTGCTGCTCCCCACCCCTTGCACCTGCAGTCCCTCCTCTTCCCCTCCCAGCGCTTCTGTGGGAAAGTGGGGTCAGGGTGCAAGGACTTCCCCAGAAGAAGCACTGGATGGGGGGAGTGGGGCAAGCCCAAGCACCCTGACCCCGCTCCCCAGCAGGAGTGCCGGGCAGGTGGTTGGGGTGCAGGGGTGCCTATTTTTCCAGGGCATCAATTTGGCCAGGACCCTGGACACAGGCCCTGTGACCACCACTGAGTGTGTTTTGCAGTGTTTCAACCAAAGTTGGCTGAGATCCTGTTTTCATAAATGTAAATGCACTACCCATTTACTTCCTACGTGCACAATAAGGGGGTGTCTTATTTGCCTCCTACTTATAGTCCCCAAAGTTAATTGTCTGTACTCCGAGACAGTATATATCACTGTGGCTTCTTTTTCCTGTGTACTGCTTCTCTATTGACTTTGCAACTTTCCATTGACTTTGTATGTAAATGGGTGTCCACTGTGTTAACTTACAATGCTTAATTAACATCCCGATGGAGAGAGAGAGGTGAATAAACATCTTTTGGCTGACAGGAAATCTTTCTCCATCTCTGCTGGTACCTTTATACAGACTCTAAGAACATATTTTCAGTGTATATATACATAAATCTTTATATAGTGCCTTACCATAAATTTCACAACAATATTGACCAGTTTCAGAGTAGCAGCTGTGTTAGTCTGTATTCACAAAAAGAAAAGGAGTACTTGTGGCACCTTAGAGACTAAGAAATTTGTTAGAGCATAAGCTTTCATGAGCTACAGCTCACTTCATCGGATGCATTTGGTGGAAAATACAGAGGGGAGATTTATATACACACACAGAGAACATGAAACAATGGGTTTTATCATACACACTGTAAGGAGAGTGATCACTTAAGATGAGCCATCACCAGCATTGGGGGGGGGAGGAGGAAAACCTTTCATGGTGACAAGCAAGGTAGGCTATTTCCAGCAGTTAACAAGAACATCTGAGGAACAGTGGGGGGTGGGGTGGGGGGAGAAATAACATGGGGAAATAGTTTTACTTTGTGTAATGACTCATCCATTCCCAGTCTCTATTCAAGCCTAGTTAATTGTATCCAGTTCGCAAATTAATTCCAATTCAGCAGTCTCTCGTTGGAGTCTGTTTTTGAAGTTTTTTTGTTGAAGGATAGCCACCCTCAGGTCTGTAATCGAGTGACTGGAGAGATTGAAGTGTTCTCCTACTGGTTTTTGACCTACCTTGCTTGTCACCATGAAAGGTTTTCCTCCTCCCCCCTCCCCCCCCCCGCTGCTGCTGATGGCTCATCTTAAGTGATCACTCTCCTCACAGTGTGTATGATAAAACCCATTGTTTCATGTTCTCTGTGTGTGTATATAAATATCCCCTCTGTATTTTCTACCAAATGCATCCAATGAAGTGAGCTGTAGCTCACGAAAGCTTATGCTCAAATAAATTTGTTAGTGTCTAACGTGCCACAAGTACTCCTTTTCTTTTTGCGAATATTGATCAGTGTGACCCCAGCTGCCATTTAAGACCCACATGACATTCTTTGATGAACCAGCATGTACATACCAGAATCAAGATACTCCTGTGACTCCCTTGCCAGTTGGCATTAAGGGGTTTTTGGGTCACTGTCCTCACTGGTAGGTTCTAATGGAGAAATGGGTCCCGGACAGTAAACCAAATATAACTTAAAATTATCAGGAAGAGACTGCTGTGGTGCTAAAGACAGCTCTTAACTTTTGCTATTGAAGCTACATGGTTAACCCCCCACCCCCACCCCCAATGCAGATCCTATAGCAGAATCAAGACCTTTGTTTAGAAATGATAGAGAGAGACTGTAGAGAAGAAGCATTAAGATTACAGAGGAGTTAGAAGATATAATCTATGGCGAAAGATTACATACATTAAATATGTACTGCCTTGCAAAATAGTCTGTTTATACAGTCGTATGTAAATTCATAAAGAAATTTGCCAACAAAAGGCGGAGAAATTGTTCTAACTTGCAATAAATAAAATATTTGGGGTTTAGAAAATATGTATATAATTTGCCAGCGAGATTAAAATTGAGGCCTTCAACAGTAAATTAAAGTAACTAATAAAGTAAAGGACTATCCTGCACTAGTGCAGGGTGATGTATTGGATAATCCAAGAGTTCCTTTCAAGCTTAACTTTCTGTGATAAGATAAAATCCCCTCTCTCCCAAACTTATGCATGCATTAGTCTACTGAAAAAAATGAAAAACCATGAATTAAGGGTGTCCGCTCCCCACAGATTAATGAAGGAAGAATATGGAAAATGGCATTCTGCTTCATGGAAAGAGGGATCCCATGCTGCTAAACTCTGTGGGGAGCCTCATTCAATAGCAATATTAAAGAAAAAAATTGTCCTCCTAATGAATCAGTCGAATGAGGCACACAATGCTACCACTTCAACGCATACTGGTAGATGGTTTTTTCCCTAATTAGATTTAATAGTGCCTAAAATTAAAAATAATAATTTTGACTGCCTGTATTATATGTAAAAAAGAACCAAAGGCTCAGAAGGTAGGTGATACAATTCTTTTAGTGAATTGAGGTGAAGGGATAAGCTGAAGTAGTACTTGGGCACTTGGCTCATAATGGATTTTTCCCTTGATCTTCATCTCTGTTCTCTACATCCAGGCCTAACTTGAACCCCTTTCATGACAAAAACACTGTTCACATCAGCTACACATCTTTCTAACAAATGCAGCACAGAGGCAGAATACACAATGTTACACCAAATTAATGGAGTTGCAGGTACTTGAGCCAGGACTGAATTTGTTCCACTATATCCAGAGGAACACAGATTGATTGTTGAAGGTGTGTGTTTAAATCCACAGCTATTCATCTAGTTTCTATACGCAGGAGGAGTAGTGAGTGGCATAAATGTAATGTGTAAGCACCAGGATGAGGAATGAGTCCCAATAAACTGCAGGATAAAGAACATGTAGTAAAATTTTATATCAACACTAGAAGTTGCATTAGAAGTGATGTTATGTTATGTCCAAAACTGAATAAAAGTCAGGAAGTGTTTGCTTGCAATGCATAAGCATAGACTTTAGGCCCCCTCCAAAATTTTAGGGATTGCATTAATAAAGAAAACAGAGTTTGAAACAGAAACTCATTTATCTCACTTTATTTTGTCATCATCTCTTCTCGTGTCTCTTCCACAATCATAGTTTTTTCCAGTGTAGGGCAAATGTTATGGTCAGTCTGTAGCCCAGGCGAGATCTTCCATGGTGCACAGTTCCTCCAGGAACTAGCAGACCAACAGATGTTTATGATTTGTGTTTCACCACAGTCACATGTGTCTGGATCACTGGAATAGTCCTGCTTTCGTATACTGACTTTTGACCTACTGACTCTTGTTCAGAGGTGATTTAAATATCTCCAGGTCAACCAGTCCTTCTCTGCACCTGCAGGAAGGCATTTGGCAATGTCAAATGTGTATTTGGTTTGCGTCATATTTCCAGTCATGTAGCAGTCAGTGATTTTTGAAGTGGTTTTGTTGCAGCTAGGAAGCTTTTCTGTGGTGGAGCCACAAGGTGGATGTCTGGTATCTTCAACCTGTCATAATCATTCCATTTTGCTTGTGACTGCTCTCCTGATATCCAGTGGAGCAATTCCAGCAAGCACATAAAGGCTGTTCACATCTGTTGGTTTTAGACATCCTACGATATAGTGGCCGCGGTCATTCAGCACAGAGTCCAACTTCTTTGAATGAGCTCTTTCCCACACCAGACACATGTATTCAGCTGTTGAATAGCAAAACACAAATGCAGGGCTCTTAGTGTTGGTGGGTTCCCCATTTTCAATTGCAAGCTTCCAGAGTATATTGTTCTGGGCACTAACTTTGCAACTTGTTCTAGGTTTAGGTGCTTTTCAAAAAGTTGTGATAGGCAATTATCCAACAAGTTAGGATAAGACACTCATACAGTCAGGGGTGAAAATAACATAAAAGTATTACCAGTAGGGTGGCCTGGCTCTGGGCCCCTGGAAGGGGCGGGGCTGGTGGTCAGCCTCTCCTAGCAAGTCCTTCTGCGCTGCCTGGCCCATGCTGCTGGCAGGGATTTAAAGGGCCCGGGGCTTCAGCCACTGCTGTGGTAGCAGCGGCGGCAGCCAAGAGCCCCAGGCCTGTGGGGGGGCAAAAGGGACAGCAACGTTAAAGTAGTGCTGCAGCAGTGCTTTAATGTCGGCTGTGTAGGGGCCCATACTAGCGGCTACTTTTTACCAGTACACTGTACCGGCCCATACCAGTCCACTTTCACCTCTGCATATAGTTTAAAGAGGTGACATAGTAGTGATATAGGCCTGGAGTTCTTCGGCTCCGTTGTGTCCTTTCCCAGCCCCAGGAGTGCCACAACACATGCACATCGCCAGAATTTGAGTACTTTGTTTATGGCTGAGCATATGGCTCCAGTGGTGTTTAGTCGTGCTACAAAACTACACATTAAAGCAATACTTTTTAAAACATGAGTCAAAAGAATGACTTACAGATCTGAGAAGGTTCCAACCAATGATGTTCACCCAGGGTTTCTTGAAATGAATTCTTCTGAAACACCTCTAAGCTGTCAATCGTCAGATTTGTCCTTCTATACCAGTAAAGTCATGATTGTTTCTGAACTGACATTAATGGTCTTTCTGAAAGCTGACAGTTGGCATCTCGCAGATGAAGCTGAGCGATCAGTCAATCCTGATTGAAATCGTTATTATACATTTGAAGCATGCCTTGAACTTGTGTTTCTGTTACATTTTGGAGTTAAGAGAGTTTCAAGATTTTGAATCATATTGTTGTTCAAATCTTGATTGAATACTGGACACTGTAAAATCAATTACTTCAAAATAGCTGTAGTTCTAAAATTCTTTTGCTGAATTTGGGTAGTTGGATTCACCTGTGTTTATCTGCATTTTCTTGAGAATTTTTCTCCTTCTGAAGCTCAGGCATTTCAATCATCTCCAGCTTTAAACTGTTCTGATAAATTTGTTACCAGAATAAATAATAGCTTGTATTTGATCAGATAGCCTGAAGTAAATTAAGGGTCATTTTTCATTTTGAAAAAATTGACCACCTATTGCTGAGATGCCAGCCCCTCTTTTGCTCCCAACTTTTAGTGACAGCAAATGAATATGGTCACTGGCTCCGACTGTGTATAGGAGATTTGGATGTTATCCAGCTCTGTCTCCTTCTGCTCCTCACTGGAAGGAAAAGAGGAGGGATGGAGAAAGGACCCATACAGTTCTCCCCACAGAACAGAGAGCCAACAACCACCTTTGTTCTCTTCTATATTTGCATTAAGTTGAGCCACAGAAGTGACTAAGAAGAAACTAAGGTGCCACAAGTACTCCTTTTCTTTTTGCGAATACAGACTAACATGGCTGCTACTTTGAAACCTGTCATTATGCTTAGAATAGAAAGCTAGTTTAGCATAATTGAAAATGATTAATTTTATACTAAATATTTAGTAATGTACTCTTTATTTTAAGTAACTCATTGATCCAAAACTTGAATCTTTGAGGCAGATTAGACTTGATCCAGCAGTTCTCTCTCAGGGAGCTAAACATGTAGGAGTTTTGCCCAAGTAAATTGAATCCATTATTGCAAGTCACAGAAGTTTTAAATAGCCCTGAGAGTCGTATTTAAATTATTGACAGAATTCTTTGAGTGCAATATTTCAGGTACCATTTCACAAGTGTTTTAGGAGCTAGTATTTGATATGGTATCAAATAGTGGCATGCTTCCTTTGAAGAGCTAATATATATAATATATAATACAATATAATTAATTAATATATATAATATAACACTGTGCAATAATGCCTGCTAATACACCTGCAAATAAAACTAATAAAGCACAAAAGATCAGTCAGTTGTTATACCAAAGAGCATACACGTCCCTCAGAGTAACTGAAGTATATCAGGTATGATTCAATATACTTAGATATAAATGTCAAAGACTTAACTGGAATTTGGCCAGAGGAGTCACACTGTAAAAGTGTGAAAGCATCATCTTTGGGATTAGAACAGCCGTGAAAGCACATCCCTAACAAAAATATGGCATTTGGCAGCAAGGCAAGAAATGATGCCAAATGGTTAAGGAAAAAATAAAAATCTGTAGCAACATTTTTACTGCCGGCTTTATGTGCCCTTTCAGAATTCACCTTCAGAATCTAATTGCTGAATTTAGAATCATAATTGAAAACCCACTGAGAATTAATTGGCATGTGGCCTTTACACTTTCAGCAGCAACACTAGCTATCTAAAGAGCAAAGCTAACCTCCTTTATTCCATCTCATTTTTGTAGGTATTCTTTCTGCTGTTCTGCAGTTGTTAACTTTTATTCTGTATGGGAAAAACTGACACATTAAGAGCAATAAATGTGCCAGTCAAACACCATAGCTGCCTTGTTTTCCTGAAGAGGGATGAGAAACTTTTCTTAATATATCTTTCCAGGTCTTTGTGACATGACTAGCAGTTGTAAATTTACAATAGCACTCAAAATCCATCTAGCTTTGAGGCACCAAAATCCATATAGCTATAAATCCCATGGCCACCAATTAATCTATAAATTAGTGAGGTTTCAAAAAACTTGGGCCCAGTCCTTAAGAAATATTACTGACCGGAATACATCTTATTGTCCTCATGAAGAGAGGGACTTAATCGAGGGAGGGACTCAATCCTGTATACACTCAAACCAGTAGACAAGCAGCTAACATCCATGGAAAATTTCTGTGAGAATATTTTCTCTTGCCCATCAACTGGATGTTTTAGGCATAATAAAACTCACTCAAAACCAGGATTGACAAGGGGACTAAAATAAGGTAAAAAAATGCTAAGGATTGTGGATTAACACACTAACAAATGAGTTTTAGTGTTTTAGGGCCATATTGTTTCTTTTGATGCCACAAGCAGAGGGCATGGAGATGAACAAGATCTGGTCCCAGGGGCCTGGAAGAGGGGAATGCCTCCTCTGAGACGTCAGCAGATGTGAATATCTGATGTGTTGATAGGGATCTAGAGAAGACAGAGTGGGGTTGAGAATAAAGATGAAACTAAAGGCCTTTGTGCAGATCTCCTGACAGCTGCTGGTTTGGGGGACCAGCCTTTCGTCCTTCAGAGTGCAGGCTCGACCATCATCCAGGGAAGAATGTGTAGGAAGCTCTGTGAGGACAGTCTTGCTGGGCCCTCTGTGCCTGTCAGGGAAATATGATGATATAACTTTTCATGTGGTACAGCTGCTGAAAACGTGGTGATCTCTTCATATGCTCCCCCTCTCCAGCCAGTTCTTTATTTTACAAGGCTGGATGTGCGAGCACATACTTACCTGTAGGCACAAGATGCCACCTTCTCAGCTGCCACCTGCTCAGAGCACACATTTCACAGTAACCTTACAGTTCTGTAAATATCCTTTTTACTAATACTGGGCACATAGGACCTAAAGAAACATGAATCACACCATATTTCCCAGCACTCTGACGGCTGCTGTTCCAAGAGTCTACACCACATAGATACGCTAAACTAGAAGAAAGTTCAGACTTCGTTTTGCTTCCACTAAATGGTATGTAGGAATCCTTGGGAGCATTTAAAATACAACAAAAGTTATCACTTTAATCATGGGTGTATGGGGACAAGTGGAGTTTATCAAGGGCAGTGTAAATATTGTGCAGAATTAACATTTAAAAATATCTTAAAAATAATATCCCTACAGTCTCTTCAGGGACAAAACATGCAAGCTTTTAAGAGTATTGGTACATACAATGATGATAATACTTTCCCAATATAGCATCTTTCATCTGATTCTCTCAAAGCCCTCACAGAAATTAAATTAATTAATCCTCACAACATCCCCGTGAGGTAGGTAGGTATATCCTTTTGTTCAAATGGATGAAAGATTAGGCATCCAGCCCTCTCATTTAACTACTAAGCCCCCTAAGTTTCTGTAACCCCACTGAGGCAAGCTCATAGCTGAGACCAAAAGAAAGAAAGCATAGATACCTTTGGAGGCTGAATGCAAATCTCAATGTTTTTAAAAGGTGAACTGAAAAGTGAAAATTAAAGCTGAGTTAAACAGATTTCTATTATGAAAACTTCTACTTAGCAGGCTTTGTGGGAGGAATTCATCACAAAAATAAGTTTTACTTCCTTTTAAATTTAATTCTTTTTTCCTGCTGTGATATACTAATTGTGCTTCCTGGTCCATGGAACACATTACAAAATGCAACATCATAAGTACTAGAAATCTGATTGCTTGATGCCTGGTGCAGTCTGAGATATTTTCAGTGAACCAGGCAGCACCACAGAAGGTATTTTTTAAAAGCAAGATACAGATTTAAAAGGGATATAACTCCTCATGCTTCAGGACATAAGACAGACAATCACTACACCTGCCTGCTGTTAGGAAGACACTTCCTATCTGGGCACATTGCTGTGTGGCTTTTCATCCCTTTCTGTAGAATCAGGTTAGAGATCGGTTCCAGTATGGACATTGCTTTGTTCTTCTGTTCCTGTGTTTTAGTCCAGTTTCCCGCCCTCCACCACCCATTCAGTCTTGTTAGTGGTGTGCAGGGTTTAGCACAAATCTGTCTTTCATTCTATTATTTTTTCCATTTCACCTGACTTTTAATAGCACTAAGATTCCAGTTGTCTCCAGTTCCTGTAGGCTTAATTCTTCACTGTCTGAGACTGAGGTTTTAGTGGTTCCTAATACTTGAAAAACTAATTCATGAAAGAAACAAAGGTTAAAAATAAAAAATGAAACTGATGTGAAGAGAAGAGTCACAGGTCAGTACTGAATAGTGGAACTAATGTGTAATCAGAAAATCAGTACAAATATTAAACTGATAACAGTAAATTAATAGTCTCAACTGTTGATAAAAACTGATTTGAAACCCTCAGTGAAATGTGCTATAGGAAACATGAAGTATATCTTTCAAATTATGTATTTATAATTAATTTTAAGTATTCGATTCATCCCTCCTGTCTAACCTGATCTTCCTGTGTCAAACGCCTCAGTTACACTCCATAGCTATGAAACCTCTGTCCTCCCTTCCTTTGTCTTCCTTTCCTCTCTGCCCCTCTCTCTCGCGCTCTCTCCTTCTTTTATAAACCAAGCCATCCTATTTGTATCTCTTCTGCTGGCAGAACCTATCTGTAGGAATTTTTTTCTCTCACTGTTTCAGAGTTTTTCGTTTCCTTATCTTTAGGGTCAGGTCTTTCCTCTTCTTAACTTTTCCCAGTTATAGAGAAAAGTCATGTCCTGGAATAAAAATAAGAGGGATTGTCCCAGTGATTTTTTTTCCAATACATTTCTGGTGTTGCTTTTTGAGTTCTAAAAATAAATGCATTATAAATAATCCTGTCATTCTTAACTTGCCTAGAAAGAAGTAGCTTAATGTACATTGAGGCCCAGTAGTGTTATCACTCAAATCAAAGCCCTCTGTTTTCAGCAATTCTGCTTTTTAATAGCAAAGAGTGCAGCAATGTAATCATTCAATATTGTTAATATTTTAAACTTTGTTTCTTAGAATGGAGCATTGTGACCTGACTAGCTCTGATGCCTTGTAATGGCACACTGTGCTTTTCATTTCTAGGTCACTGGTTCAAACTTAGCCCATGTCTGATGAAAAGTGACTGAATTACAACCACAGGATGGCTGATGGCTAAAATATGTAAAACAAATTGCTTAATCTCAGTCTAGTTGCTGGTGGACAGAAGTTCATATGACAAAAAGCCCATCGCGACCAGCAGTCTTACTAGCGATCTCATCAGGAACAAATGGACATAGAGACTAAAATCCAAAATGGCATGTAATTTTGAGTACTTCAGATTTTGGGTGACCAACTTTAGACATCAGTGACCTGATTTTCAGAAGCGCTGAGCATCTGCACTGCCTATTCTCTTCAGTTGCAGTTGTCATACAGCACCTCTGAAAACTAGGTCCCAGCTGTCTCAAATTGGGCACGAATTACCTGAGGCTTTTATGAAGAATTTAACCTCAACTGCTCTCTCTCCCTTTGAGGTTGTCCCTACAGCTCAGGTTCACCACAGTGATGAGCAGTGTAAATATAGTGATAGTCCTGACAATTTGCATTAACTATGTGCAGAGCCAGAAGGTAACTTAAAATGTCTTAGTGTATCTGCCTTATAAAGTACAACTATCTCTTTGCAATCTCCCTCCTCCCCAGGAGTAGAATCCTATTGAATTAGCAGAGTGATTTAATCTAATAGCTGTCTGTTCTTTTTGTGGGTTTCCAAGAAATCCAGTCTCCTGGGATAATGGTAGTGTTTTGTCTGCCACTTCACAGTGACAGATTTCACCCCAACTCTCAGTGAACATAATGATTTACTTAAGACAAAAATAGCCCTCTCTTCATCTTCTACTCTCCCTGTTGCATAGTTTGATTCCAGTTCCTACTTTCTTTTCCAGTTAAAGAAAGTAGTTTATCAAACTGTTGCAAAAAATATGTCCTCCCACCTTTCAGTGGGCCGCTTCTGGTCAGTGCTAAGATTATAGCACCTGGAAAGGCAATGAATGTCACCAGCTCTATTCTCTTTGCCCAGTGTGAGACTAACAAATGGACTGTATTGGTCTTGGAAACTTAGAGACCTTTCTGTAGTCAGGGAAGAATACAGTTAGATCCTTAGAATCTGGGCCTCATTTGTTGAAATGGGCCTGGATGCAGCAGTAAGTCAGAGGAAGAGAGAGATGGGGCCTCTTCCATCTGGTCCATGGGGAGATAGAGGAACAAAAAGAAATCTGTCAGGATTAGGGGAGATGGACTAGGCTGCCTTAGTGAGGAAAATCAAGAAGTACATTTGGAGGCTCATAAGGGAAGAATCTAGTGAGATCCAGATTGGTGTGAAAAGAAAGACCAGGGGAGTACATAAGCCTGGAAGAGAAGAAAGAGAGAAGCCTGTCATAGGGTCATCAAAGTTTTTGGAGGTGTGGGCAAACTTTTTGTGGATCTGGGTTCTATTCAACTTTTTCTATAGCTCTCATGAACATAGCTGATACTCAGGGGTGAAAGTAAGTCTAGGAACTTACCGGTATGGGGCTGGCTCTGGTCCCCGGAAGGGGCGGAGCCTAGGGCGGAAGGGGCGGGGCTGGGGGTCAGAGCCAGCCCCAGCCCACCCTGTACCAGTAAGTGCCTCCTTCCCCCTCCCCTCCCTCCACCAAGGTAACAGCAGCAGCCGGGGGCTCTGGCAGCGGTTTAAAGGGCCCTGGGCGGTAGCGGCGGCCAGAACCCTGGGCCCTTTAAATCGTTCCTGGAGCCTGCTGGAGCCCTGGGGAAGCAGCGGCAGGGCTCCAGGGATGATTTAAAGGGCCCAGGGCTTGGCCACCGCTACCACCCAGGGCCCTTTAAATCGCTGCCCCAGCCCCGCCGTCGCTACCCCAGGGCTTTGGCGGCAATTTAAAGGGCCGGGGGCTCCAGCTGCTGCAGGGAGCCGCAGGCCCTTTAAATTGGACCTGGGGAAGCCGATCCACCCCGGTACGGCACACCGGCTCTTGCCGGTACGCCGTACCGGGGCGTACCAGCTTACTTACACCTCTGCTGATACTGTACATTTGTAGGGTATAGATATCTTACATTCTTCTATCTAGAGTCCAGTAGTCAGTGTCAAGATGGGAAACGAGAAGGAGATACGGGCAAAGAGATTCTAAATTTTAATTTATCTTCATGCAGAACTTTCTAGTTGTGACCACTAGACCAACCAAGAGGAGGAGTATGACTTTTCAACACTGTACTCAAGTATCCCTGGAAGATCTCTGTAAAGGCACCCAGCACTTCCCGTAGCCAGAATAGTGCAGGAGAGACCCACCCACACGCATGTACAGTCAGGGGCACTAGGACTCAGAAGGTCCCTTCCTTCTCTCCTCCCCCCTCCCTACCATGTGGCTTCAGTGGAAATCTGTGGAGAGGAGCTAGCCAGAGACTTCAACCAATAGGAGCATAAGCAGCCAAAGCAGGGACCTTTGGATCACTGGACATTCAGAGAACTTTCTGTAGTTTGGCTGGACTTTGTCTGCTTGCTTCAAACCCTGGATTGTGTTCTTCTGGGTATTGTCAGACTAAATCTCCACTCTGGAGAGAGCATGTTCCCTTAGCACTGTTGGGGTTGTATGCATACTTTCTCACTTTACCAAACATTCAAAGTGAGGTGATACAAAGGATCCAGGGCCTCAAGATCCATTGGCTAGGGCTACACCAATGTCCATATTATTGTGCTATGTCAGTATTCTTCAAAAGCAGTATAAGGGGGTTTCTATTCCCAAGATTTCCTTATTCTCAAGAAAACAGGCAAACTTTGTCCTTAAAAGATTCAAGAAATTCTTTAGAAGATTCAAGTACAAAATTGTGACCTTAGCTTCTGTAATGCCCAATTAAGTCCTCAGAACTGATTTTTAGCTCTTGACCTCAAGCATACATATATCTAGCTATACCTCAGATCAGTACTAATAGTTACCAGAGTAGTGTTCCCCACATGCTTAGCTGCATGTGGAGGAGGGGGAGCTCATCTAAGATGAGACTCATATTTATCCTTACTTAGACTGGCTGATAGATCATATTCACCTCAGAAAGTGCACTCTGCCCCTGGACAATTTGTTTCCTGTTTCAGGTGAAGATTAACAAGTAAAATTAACTTTCATACTATCTCAGGTGATAATCTTTAGGGTTCAACTGGCATGGCACATCTGCTATGGGTTAGACTTCTGCAGATTGGTGCATACCATTAAAATAATCAAATCTCAGCTGCAAATTACAGTTGGGATTTACCTGAGATTACTGAGGTTCATGGTTTTCTACATTTCTTCACCCTGTTTTCTAGGTTCAGTAGAAGAATTCTACAATAAGTAGAGCCTTGCAAATCTGCAGATGTCCGCGGACCATCTTTGTGGGATCGTGGATGGATGAGGATCCAAATTTTATATCTAGAGCCCTGAAAATCTGTGAATATTCACAGACCATGCTTGCAAATCGGATGCAGATACAAATTTTGTATCCGCGCAGGGCTCTAACAATAAGTTTAGCTCGCATGGTCAATCCTGATTGGCCACTATCCATCCCTCTAGAGGTCACGGATTCTTCTATGTGGTTTGATCATTCAGAGAAAGCATGCATGTTAAATAATCATAGTAGACATTAGGTTAAGGATTAACTTTAGGGACAAATTTACCTTCTTATTCTAAAGATATCTGTATCAAAACAGACTTGAGGCACACTAATAGCAGCAGTGGGGGGAATCTAACACTGCAAGTGGTCATGCTAAAACTCTTCTATGGATAAATAGAGGACTTCAGTCTCTACTGCTGTCAATCCAACACCTTTCAAAAGCACATAAAGTAATTTCCTTTTAAAAGAGAAATAAAAATTCTTTTAGTTTCTTGAGTGGAAATCTTTTTCTCAGAGCTATCAGCATCTCAGAGAAATGGTTTAAAAATATCAGTTCCAAGAAGTTCAGCATTCTGGCATTGCAACATTTCTTTTGTTACAATTGCAGGAAAATTGGTATAAAAGCAAGGGCTGTTAGTGTTAGCTCAAGCAGGCTTATGCTGTGAATCTGTGGACAAGTTCTATCATATAGCTCTGCAAATGCAGCTTAGTACAGTCTGCAAAGCTTTTTTACATTCTAATCTTTCCCCAGCCCACTCTGACAGGTTTCAGAGTAGCAGCCATGTTAGTCTATATTCGCAAAAAGAAAAGGAGTACTTGTGGCATCTTAGAGACTAACAAATTTATTTGAGCATAAGCTTTCGTGAGCTACAGCTCACTTCATCGGATGCATTTGGTGGAAAATACACTCTGACAGATAGCCTCTGATGCTGAATTGTTTGCTAGTTTTTTTAACTGAACGAGTGTCCAGGTTGGTATAAGTAAAGCCCTCTAGACTCATTTTACTTGTGACTGAGACAACATGCAAAACCCTGCATTTTTAATAGAAACCCACCGCTCCAGCTAGCCTTTAGAATATTTCTTTCCTTTAGGAACTGTGTTCTACTCACAAAATATAAACTGTGTATACCTGACTCTAATCTATCACTGCTTTTATACCAATGTAACTTTTTTAATTTCGGTGATGTTAATGCCTATATTGGTGAAGTGAGATCAAAATCAAGCCTAATAACCTTTGCTTTAATGAACACTTGAACAGATTCCTTTTTCTGCTAATGTAAAAAGCTATTTCTGCTCAGATTGTGCAACTGAATAAGCTTACAATTGTTACACCAGACAGTTGTCAACTATCTAAGTCAAAAGCTACTAAAAGTAGAGTAGAGGAGTGTCACTGTTCTAATCCTTCTGTGAAAGACACAACTTCAATTCTTGCAGCTGGTCCCCCTCTTCCTGGGTTTGCAGGGACTTGGCCCTGATCAGAAAGGAACATATTGTTTCTCTGTGCATGTGCCTCTTTGACTTTCTGCAGCGCCCGTCTGTCTGATCTTCTCCCTGGAGAGTTTCATCCAGCCCTCTGCCACCAAAAGAAAGATATTGCAAAGTGGGGAATCAATGGAAGAGAGTAAGAGAGAAGGGATAAGCAGGATTCTCCATAGAAGGATACTGAAAGACATACTGAGAATGGAAGCATATGTTTGTTTTTAATCTTAAAATGCATCCCTTTTGTTCAGTGCTGAAATAGTAGTAGACATCAGCAGAGCGAAGGTGATACTATGTATTGTTGGTATTTTGCTCACCAGCCAAGAAGCAGCACAATCACAGTTTGGAAGTTACTTGTTACACAGTTACTTGTACTTTTGAATTGCTAGTTTTCATACATTGGCACCTTGTGGTCAGACCAGAGGACTGGGAGTCAAGAGACCTGGATTCTATTCCCAGTTCTCCCCTCTTGCTGTATGACCTTGGAGAGGGCACTTAACTGCTTGGGGTCTCAGTTTTCCCATCCATAAAATGGAGATACTAATGGGAGTGGACGACAGTATGGATCACTCAATGATTACCTGTTCTGTACATTCCCTCTGAAGCACCTGGCATTGGCCACTGTTGGAAGATTGGATACTGAGCTTGATGGACCATTAGTCGGCCCATTTTGGCTGTTTTTATGATACATGCCTGTCTTAAGCACGTGTGAGGATTGTTTCATTAACGTTTTTAATGCTTTGAAATCCTTGGCTGGAAGGTGTAATAAAAGAACTGATTATTATAAATAGGAACTTCTAAAAACAACCATCATAATGTAGTCCTGTGGACAGACTTGAAAGAAATTGCTGTCTTCATAATGCAAGGAACTATGGGTAACTGTGTGACTTTGATCCTATAGCACATGTAGTCCAAAGCAGGGATCAAAAGGCTGTTGTACCTGCACCAGTACAAGTGGATATTGCTAGACATCCACTTCTGCACTGAAGAGTAGTGAGTCTCAAGACCTTGTGTACCCCTTCTGTATTGTAAATATGCATAGTGAAAAGGGGCAGAATGTGTGGGGAGAATGACAGAGTCTGGGGAGACATCCTCACTCTGATGAGCTGCTTCACTACATATTCCGGTCTAGCCTGCTGCTAGGCAGGAATCACTTGGCAGTGCATAGCAGGTCTCTCATTAATGCTGGATTGGGTTCCTCTGCACAGAGTTCTGCTTGTCACTTTTTACTTACACAAGCAACATTCCCCACATGGACACTGTGTGGGATCAAACCCTATCTCTTGCCCGTTGAAGAGAAAAGTACAGCCTATAGTATTAAATTGTTGCCATGAGAAACTTTAGCCTGTGTGGCACTGTTGTTGACAGGGCTGGGTGAATACTGCAAAATGAGGGTTCACAAGCATTTGTCCAAATAAAACCCATGAATTCACACTGGTATTGAAAATCATCTTTGTTTTCTGTGAACATTCATGGGAGTGATGTTATCACACACAGTCATGTCAAGAAAGTGAAAATCTCACAAAAACGTGTGCAAATATCTGTTTGCAAGGAGGTTTGCATATGTTCAGATGGCCATTCTGAGATCTTTGAAACATTTATAAACAGACAAAAAGGAGAGAAATCAGATATTCAAGTCAGGAAGCAGAAACACCAACATGTGAATGAAGGAACCGTTTGCACATCACAAATGGAAGCTAACAGAAGATAGAGTCAATGTGAATAGCATGTGCAGAACCAATGGGCTGGGTTGCTAATAACAAACAAATGTGTCAAACTCAAGTTCTGTTAGCAGATAATTCACAAAGAGAAGAAAGGGCAAAATTTCCACTGAGTTCATTCAGATGTGATTTCTGCTGTCAGTCAAAGAGCGAGAGAGGTCAATTGGTAAGGCAGATAAGTAGTTTTCTCTTAAAGTGGCAGCCATTTCTTCCTCTAGATTGATCAGAATTGGAGCCTGTCATATATATAAAGGGAAGGGTAAACACCTTTAAAATCCCTCCTGGCCAGAGGAAAAATCCTTTCACCTGTAAAGGGTTAAGAAGCTAGGATAACCTCGCTGGCACCTGACCACAATGGCCAATGAGGAGACAAGATACTTTCAAAGCTGGAGGGAAGGAAAAATAAAGGGTCTGTCTGTCTGTGTGATGCTTTTGCTGGGGACAGAACAGGAATGGAGTCTTAGAATTTAGTAAGTAATCTAACTAGATATGCGTTAGATTATGATTTCTTTAAATGGCTGAGAAATTAGACTGTGCTGAATAGAATAAATATTCTTGTCTTGGTGTCTTTCTTGTAACTTAAGGTTTTGTCTAGAGGGATTCTGTATGTTTTGAATCTAATTACCCTGTAAGGTATTTACCATCCTGATTTTACAGAGATGATTCTTTTTACCTTTTCTTATATTAAAATTCTTCTTGTAAGAAATTGAATGCTTTTTTCATTGTTCTTAAGATCCAAGGGTTTGGGTCTGTGGTCACCTATGCAAATTGGTGAGGATTTTTATCAAGCCTTCCCCAGGCAGGGGGGTGCAAGGTTTTGGTGAGGATTTTTGGGGGAAAGATGTTCCCAAACAACGTTTTCCCAGTAAACCCAGTCAAACATTTGGTGGTGGCAGTGGAAGTCCAAGGGTAAAATAGTTTGTACCTTGGGGAAGTTTTAACCTAAGCTGGTAAAAGTAAGCTTAGGAGGTTTTCATGCAGGTCCCCATATCTGTACCCTAGAGTTCAGAGTGGGGAAGGAACCTTGACAGAGCCTGCAACGAATAGTTGTGCCTTCATTTCCAAGGTGCTGTGCATACCGTTTTATCCTGAGCCAGGAAAATCTTCATCATCTTCAGTATATAGGTCTCAGTTATTAGCAGAGGGTCACAATCGAGGAGATGTATCACCAGCTTTACAATACTGTGATGGGATGTACAAATCCCTTTCTGGAGACAAGCAGGTTGAGGATCAGCTCTGGGCGCAGATGGCTGTGCCCTGCCACACCTGCAAAGCCTGCACAAGCCTGAGTCAGATCTCGAAAAGGGAAGCTGAGCAGCTCAGAGGGAGGCAGACAGTGGAAGGGAGCAGACCTGTGCTCTGAGCTCTAAGGAAGAAGTCCTGCAGGAGCCCTTGTTGCCAGAGGCCTGGCAATAGTGACCTGACAAAGTCTGCAAAGGAGGGACTGGTATTTGTTTATGAAGGTCAGAAACTTTATTTTGTTTTCAGTTCTTCAGTTAGATAAAGGGGGCTCTGGTAGGAAGTGACCCAGGGAAGCAGCTGCTTAGCACCCTAAGGTGCAGGACTTAGCTGCCCACCACTGAGCCCTGGATTGCAGCATGGTGGAGAGGATGGGCTGGGTCTCCACTAACAACTCACTAAAGAGGGAACACCATTAGGAACCTATCTGTTGGTGGGAAACCCACATCTAGACCCCAAGTCCCTGACCTAAGGAGAAAGCCCTAAAGCCCTTGCAGGCATCTGAAGACTACCCTATTATTGGAGTTTTGATTGTGTGCCCCTTAAGGGGAGGGCTGGAACATAAGACGCAGCTAGAAGCTGAGTTGCAAAAAAGGTCAGGCTACTCCAGGGTGGAGCTATAGTGAGAAAGGAAGATGTCCAAGAGGAAGACAACCTGCCCCATCCCTACTTGGCCACAATGTGGCACTGGCAGTGAGCATTCCCCATCACAGGTACATTCTAAAAAAAATACAGAGCGATCCATTTAAAGATGTTTGAAACCTTTGATAATTATGATGCTTCAGTGGCAAATGGATCAGCATTGTTCACTAATAGAATTCCATCAGACTTTATTTACCTGGTAGCATGATTTAAGAGATGGGGAAAGCACTTCAAGACATATTTTCAGCCTCTAACATTTTCTTATGTAACAAAAAAAAATAGTGTACATTGGGTTGCAGTCAAGCATTGCTATTGCCTGGAAGTACTTGTCTTCATCTGACCCATTATCATTTCAACCTAGTGTAAGAGGTTGCAGGGGGATTTCTTAAGTCTGGTAAATAACAAATGTAGAAATTAAGTTTGCTGAGTGAATTAAAATAAGCATATTGGATTATAACTGTATTTATAATTTTTACATACATCACTATAGTGTCTGGGCAAGAGGAAATACTCAGTCACAGTAGACTCCATCACATCCTAGCTGATGGCCAGTAGCAGAGCTCCTAGTTGTGACAAAGCTTGCAGTTAAAATGGTGGCTGGTGAGAAAGGGCAGGGTCTGAGTAGACACATGAACCGGATTGTTGCATTCACTAATCAAGAGCTTGATCTGGCTATACAGAAATTGCAGCCTAACAAGGTTCCTGGACCAGATAATATCCACAATGAGTTCATCTCTCAGTTTGGACCAATCACCAAAGGTTGGCAGCTTTGATTTCTGAATCCCTGTACCCAGGGCTGCAGCATCCCAAAAGCATGGCACAGGAGCTAAGTTCATAGCTGTTCCCAAGCCAAGGAAAACATTGACAGACCCAAAGAGCTACTAACCCATTTCTGTGCTCTGTGTTACCTATAGATTGATTGAAAAACCAATCCTGATGCAGATTAATGAGGTAATTCATCCTCAACTGCCTCACATTTTGACTGGATTCAGGAATGGACGATGCACCCAAAACCAGATGCTTCATCTCACTCATGACATAGAAGACACATTAGCATCAGGAAAGAAAGCTGGTACAGTCCTTATTGATCTGTCTACGACACTGTGTGGCACAAAAGTCTGACTGCCATGCTGCTGCAAGTTATTCCTTCTCGGCTGATGATGCAGTTCATCCAAGATATAATTAGCACCAAAGCTTCATTCTGTAAGTCTGGAAGAAAATCAGTTTCCTTAAACATCTCCACAATCACCTTCCACAAAGGTCAGTTTTAGCCCCCTTTTTGTTCATTACATACATATACAACTTCCTGAAATGCAGGCCAAGAGATGTGCATATACTGTTAACATCAGTATTGCTGACACTGGAAATGACTTCCAAAGGATTGAAGGGAATCTCAGCCAAGATATGAATGCTTTGACCACTTACTTCCAGCAATGGAGTTAGTGGCGATAACTTTCCATCTAAACAATCATCTTGCCAATTGACCCATCTGATCTGTGTCCAAGGCCAGCCACTGACATCCAGTTGTCACATACTTGAAATTAAACTTAAGTATAGCCTGACATAGAATCATAGAATCATAGAATCATAGAATATCAGGGTTGGAAGGGACCCCAGAAGGTCATCTAGTCCAACCCCCTGCTCAAAGCAGGACCAAGTCCCAGTTAAATCATCCCAGCTAGGGCTTTGTCAAGCCTGACCTTAAAAACCTCTAAGGAAGGAGATTCTACCACCTCCCTAGGTAACGCATTCCAGTGTTTCACCACCCTCTTAGTGAAAAAGTTTTTCCTAATATCCAATCTAAACCTCCCCCATTGCAACTTGAGACCATTACTCCTCGTTCTGTCATCTGCTACCATTGAGAACAGTCTAGAGCCATCCTCTTTGAAACCCCCTTTCAGGTAGTTGAAAGCAGCTATCAAATCCCCCCTCATTCTTCTCTTCTGCAGACTAAACAATCCCAGCTCCCTCAGCCTCTCCTCATAAGTCATGTGCTCTAGACCCCTAATCATTTTCGTTGCCCTTCGTTGTACTCTTTCCAATTTATCCACATCCTTCCTGTAGTGTGGGGCCCAAAACTGGACACAGTACTCCAGATGAGGCCTCACCAGTGTCGAATAGAGGGGAACGATCACGTCCCTCGATCTGCTCGCTATGCCCCTACTTATACAACCCAAAATGCCATTGGCCTTCTTGGCAACAAGGGCACACTGCTGACTCATATCCAGCTTCTCGTCCACTGTCACCCCTAGGTCCTTTTCCGCAGAACTGCTGCCGAGCCATTCGGTCCCTAGTCTGTAGCGGTGCATTGGATTCTTCCATCCTAAGTGCAGGACCCTGCATTTATCCTTATTGAACCTCATTAGATTTCTTTTGGCCCAATCCTCCAATTTGTCTAGGTCCTTCTGTATCCTATCCCTCCCCTCCAGCGTATCTACCACTCCTCCCAGTTTAGTATCATCCGCAAATTTGCTGAGAGTGCAATCCACACCATCCTCCAGATCATTTATGAAGATATTGAACAAAACGGGCCCCAGGACCGACCCCTGGGGCACTCCACTTGACACCGGCTGCCAACTAGACATGGAGCCATTGATCACTAGACATGGAGCCATTGATCACATACCAGCCTCACCTGGAACACCTGAAAATGAAGATCTCTTCCTGTACCATCTTGCACAAAAAACACCTGGAACCTTCTGGGGAGCAGACCTTTCGGTCCGTCATACATTTGCATTGGCCCTGGTGTTGGCTCCAGCTGAATACTACTCTGCAGGGGTATGGGCATGGGCATGACTTCCACACTCATCTTGTTGACACAGAGTTGAATTCAGCCACTTCTTTGTGAAGAACTCCCAAAACCTGATATGGAAGCGATTTCAGAATGATCACTTGCATTCCCCATAACATTCAACCATGACTCACAGATAAGTCACATTGATGTGACACAAATTGTGTAAAATGGGGATTCTTTTGATCTGATACTGTCCCCTGTAGTACCATCCCCATCACAAGAGAAAGCACATTATCCTTAGTGGTTTCTTTGTTGATGTCTGTGCTAGTTATGGGTAACCTACTCATCAAATTGAGGTAGAACTCTTCATCTGAAGTTTCTTTGGATTGACGAGAACATGGGCATGGCAAGCGTAACAACCCATCAGCATTGCCATGCTCAGTATTTTTACGGAATTGAATAGTATAGGAATGAACTGAAAGTATCAATATCCATTGTTGCATGCATGTAACAACTAATGATGGAATTCCATGTTCCGGTCCAAAAATTGAAAGTAATGATTGATGATCCATCAGCAAGGTAAAAAGTCTACCATACAGACAGGTATGGAACTTCCAAATTCTGGAGATAATGCTGAGAGCTTCTCACTCTATTGGTGCATAGTTCTTTGCAGGAGTAGTGAGTGTTCGGGATGCAAAGGCAGTTGGTTTTTCCATGCTATTAGGAAAAACATGGGAAAGAACTGCTCCCAATCCATATTGTGAAGCATCCCAAGCCAATTTCAATGGAAGCAAAGCATCAAAATGCATTAGAACTTCAGCTGATGTCAACAGTTTCTTTGCTTGTTTAAATACACACTCACACTCTTTAGGCCATTTCCATTTTTTCTTCACTTGTAATAGTTCATGTAAAGTGCCATTACTATCGCCAGATTAGGCAGAAATTTACCATAATAGCTAAGCAGTCCTAAGAATGAATGTAACTGTGACATGTTCTCTAGCGATGGCGCTTGAAGAACTGCCTTTTCTTTATCTGGAAGTTTCCTTAAGCCTGTGGCATCAATTACAGATCCAAGATATTCAACTGAAGATTTGAAAAACTCACATTTGTCCCAATATACTGCCAGTCTATGATCTTCCAAACGTTGCAATACAGCATCCAGATTTTGAAGATGAGCTTCTTGATCCTTTCTTGTAACAAGGATGTCATCCAAATAGCCTTGAACTCTGTTCAGTCCCTTCAGAATCTCATTCATGGTTTTCTGGAAACAGAGCAGGTGCCAATGTGATATTGAAAGGCAACCTGTTCTAACAAAAGAAGCATTTTTGTGTGTTGACTGTGAGATATTTGCAAAAGGCCACACCAATCTCCATTTGTAGATATGCATTGAGCAAATCCAATTTACTGAAATACTGTCCACCACTAATAGTAGCAAACAAATCTTCAAGGCAAGATAGTGGATAGTGAGCTGCACATAAAACTGGATTTAGTATAACTTTGAAATCTCCACAAATTCACACTGAGCCATCTTTCTTGATCACTGGTATGATGGGTGTAGCCTTCTCACTGTATGAAACCATTGACAAGACTCTGATGTTCATGAAAGGGTCCAAATCAGCTTACAGCAGACGCTTCAGAACATAACGCACAATTCTGGAGTTGCAATATTTTGGCTGACTCTCAGACTTAACAGTAAGCTTTACTCTGTCTAAGCTCTTTTTTTGGAAGTGTCTATCCTGTATTTCTTGAACATTTTTGAGGTGCTTTCAGAATCAACTTGATGTTGGTCCAGTTCACATTCAGCTTCTCAAGATCTGCCAGATAATGGTGGGTACTTTCCTTCCATCACATACAAAGATAAAACAACTTATTGTCCATCTAATTGAACTTTCAGCTGGCATATCCCTTTGGGACTAACTTTTCTCTGGTATAAGTCTTCACAACTATGGAGGTTTCTTCCAGGGGAACTTTAACAAAGTCTGTTTATAGGTAGATGCAGAAATCAGTGAAACAGCAGCTCCCAGTATCAAGCTCCGTTCTTGCAGGAACTCCTTCTTCTCTGACTCCAGCTTCTGATAACATATGTTGTCTTATGTCTTGGTCAATGTCACTAGAGCTCTTGTCTTAATTCTTGACTTCAGTCCTTTCTTAGGTTGAGTCTTCATCGGTGTCTTCTTGAATGTACAGTTACTTTATGTTGCTGGTCTTTGAACTGTGCAACAGGTCACAGTGATGTGTCCTTTCTCCTTGCACTTTGTGCAAATAACCTGACAAGCCCAGCAATCCTTTAAGAGTGTGTAGTTTGTGCACAATGACCACATGGATATTCCTTGTATTCCCATGGTCTTCTCTCTCATTGATTCAGGAGATGAACTTCTCTATTCACACTAAATACCAGAAAATCCTTCTCTTTCATCTCCATTGCAACAGCCATTTCAACAACCTTCTTGAATGTAAGTGTTGATACAGTCAATTACTTCTTCCAGACCTGGTCGTTATATAACCCTGAGACTAACTGGCCACACAGGGAATGACTTAAAGTTTGTCCAAACTGAAAATGCTCTGACAACTTCATTAAAGCAGCAACGAACTGTGTTACTGACATTGATGGAACTGATATTGTTCTGCTATCATTGACGGGATAGGAGAAAAATGTCCCTGCATTGCTGCAATAGTTGCGGCATATGTGGCAGTTCCAGGCACAGTAGGAGACAGTATGCATATGCATTCAGACCCATCACTGTCAGCAAAGTTGAAATTTGTTGTTCATCTGGAATAGTGTTCCAGGTTACCAATTGCTCAAAATGTTCAAAGTACACCACCCATGATTTGCAGTTTTCATCAAAATCCCCAACATTTCCTACAAAAGGTGCCATTTTTCTGCCTTCCTGTTGGACTTCATGCCTCCTAGATGCCTTTTCCACAGGTAAACTCTTTTTTCCCCCACTGTGCAGCAGCTGCATCTTATTGCCTTCTGCTGGCTGCACACTTACGCTCTCCTTTGGTTGCACTTGAGGTCCCTCTGTTGGCTACAGATCCCCAGTGCAGGCTAAGGCTGTTTCCCTCTCTGCCTGCTTGCACATGATCTGCAAAGATAGCTGCTTACTTCCCCATCACTTCTTTATTTGAACTGTTCCATCAGTAAATGCAGAACTCTTATCCTTCGTTCTGTCTTTGACTACTTCCCCCTTTTTAGCTGGCTGGTCCATGCTGTCCCAGGAGCAAAACAGCAGTCTGTTACCCAGTGCTTCTAGCTGAACTTAACCTCTTTTTATAGTATTATCTTAACCCTTATAGTATTAACCAGTTACTTCTTTTTTTTTCTTGTTCAGGCAATGGGAACACTGGATACTCATGGGATAGCCCATCCTTGTCACCAAATGTTATATTTCTGGAGCCAGCAGAGAAGGAGATAGACACACAGATACAGAGAGAGCTGATGGAAACTCAGCTGTCTGCTGTGGTGGCTTTATTGCTCTGGATGAAAAACTTAAACTAATATAAAAGTGATACTTTGCACTGGGGGGACAGAGTTACACAGCCCCCTGAACATTTAAAGGGCAGCGCATCACAATAGTGCTGCTGAAAAGGATCTGGGGGTTATGGTAGATCACAGATTGAATGAGTCAACAATGTGATGCAGTTGCAAAAAAGGTTAATATCTTTCTGGGATCTGTTAACAGAATGGTCACATGCAGGACACAACAGATGATTGTCCCCCTCTACTCGGCACAGGCAAGGCCTCAGCTGGAGAACTGTGTCCAATTCTGGGCACCACACTTTAGGAAAAATGTGGACAAATAGGAGTGTCCTGAGGAGAGCAACAAACTGAAAAAGGTTTAGAAAACGTCACCTATGAGGAAAGATAAAAAAAAATGGGCATGTTTAGTCTTGAGAAAAGAAAACTATCGGGGGACCTGATAAAAGTCTTCAATATGTTAAAGTCTGTTAGAAAGAGGATGGTGATCAATTGTTCTCCATGTCCACTGAAGGTAAGACAAGAAGTATTGGGCTTAGTCTGCAGCTAGGGATTAGGAAAAGCTTTCGAACTATAAGGGTAGTTAAGGTCTGAAATAGGCTTCCAAGGGAGGTTGTGGAATCCCCAGCATTGGAGGTTTTTTAGAACAGGTTAGACAAACAGGTGCCAGGGATGATCTAGGTATACTTCGTCCTGCTTCAGTTCAGGCAACTGGACTAGATGACCTCTTGAGGTCCTTTCCAGCCCTACATTTCTATTATTCTGTGATATTATTCCTTATAAAAAGAGGGCACAATGGGATAGATCATAGGTGAGCAAACTACGACCCGCTGGCCACATCTGGCCCATGGGAGCGTCCTGCCCGGCCCTTGAACTTCTGGCTGGGGAGGCTAGCCCCCCGGCCCCTTCCCTGCTATCCCCCCCCCACAGCCTCAGCTTGCCATACCACCAGGGTGGGGGTGGGGGCTGCACTGCAGAGGCAGGGGGGAGCAGGAAGGGAGGCTCACCTGCAGCTACAGGGGAGCAGGCGGGCGGTGCAGGAGGCAAGAGCATGGCGAACGTGGGCGGAGGACCCAGGAGTAGCACCGGGTGGCCGCGCAGCTGGCTGGAGAGAAGTGGCGCATTGAAGGGGAAACCGCCGCTTCTCTCCGGCTGCGCGGCTGCCCCTGCTCCTCCTGAGTCCTCCGCCCATGTTTGCACGACCGCATTCTGAAAGGGGCTTTAGCGGGGGGGTTGAATAGGGGGTGGGGTCCCGGGGGGGTTTGTCAGGGGGTGAGGGTGTGGATAGGAGTCGGGGCAGTCAGGGAGCAGGGGGGTTGGATAGGGGGTGGGGTCCCGGGGTGGTAGCTAGAGGCAGAGGGTCCCAGGAGGGGGTGGTCAGGGGACAAGGAGTAGTGGGGGTTGGATGTGTTCTGAGGGGGGCAGTCAGGGGGCGGGAAGTGGGAGGGGGCAGATAGGGTTAGGGTTTGGGGAGGCACAGCCTTCCCTTCCCGGCCCTCCATACAGTTTTGGAACCCCAATGTGGCCCTCGGACGAAAAAGGTTGCCCACCCCTGGGCTAGATTCAGTGTTGCCCTGCACCTTGTGTGGGCATTTACACCTGTGCAAAGTGAGTATAAAGCACTGTCAGATCAGAACAATACCATTTTACATCTATTTGGTGTTGGTGAAAATGGCTACACAAGGGGTAGATCAACAGTGCTTAAAAAACTAATCAGACTTTCTTTCAAGTTATTACACTGAGAATCCTTCCAATATTTAGTCTTTGTATTAAAAGGCATGTTCACTATGGTTAATATGCCATTGAATCTATGGAAGATTTGAAGTGGGAATGAAACTGGGTCATGCCTCTGCAAAATCTAAATAAGGTATAATTAACATGCCCATCAACTATCAAAGATGTGATAATAGTTTACAAACTGTTCATTAATTATGTACAATAACAGTAACAGGTACAATGCCGTCTCCACAGCTGAAAGCAAGGAATGCTTCGCATGCAAACCTGCAATCTCTCTGTGTTCTCAGAATTAACCATTTCTTTTTTTAAATGAGCAAAATGTAAATGAGGGTTAGAAACAATGGGCTGGATTCTTTAAGGAGTCAGTAATTACTGACTCCCAATCTCTTTTTTGTTTAATTTTGTGAATTATGAAACAGTGTTTTAAATTATGAAAAGTGTTTCATCAGTCATTTGGGAGCTGGCAAAACAGAATAGCAATGAGCTCCTTTCAACAGAAACACCAGACTGGCTGCTGAAAATGTATGAGACTAAGTGCACAATCTGGTATTCACCACATACCCCAAACTGCTATTCTCTGCGGTAAGGGCTTTGAGTGTGTAAAGAATTCAGAATAAGGCCCTGACTTTGAACTGGCAGAAAGGATCCTGCAGCCATTGTTCTTCCTCACAGAGAACTTGATCCTGCATTACTAGAGTCAATGGGAGTTTTACAATTGATTTTAATGAGAGTGGGATCACGATCAGAGTATGGTTCTACTCTAACTGCATGTCTACATGGGGATTCTCAGGAAAGTTAAGCCAAATTAACTAAAGGTGTCTTTGAAAGTGCATTAAAACCCTATGTGGATGCTTTCATTCAGAAGTAAAGTGGCCTGAGTTCACTTTAGGCCATGTTAGTTAGTGTCCACACAGGGGTTTAAGTGCGCTTTAAATTCATACCTTCAGTTAATTCGGTTTAACTTTCCTAAATGTCCCCACATAGATATACCTTTGTGAGTACAGGCATTTAAGGTTGGCACCATCTAGCTCAGTGGATCTGCTCCTTGAACGTTTTCAGAATCACAGTTGCTGACTTCAGTAGCATATACAAATTATTTCCAAGGTTTGTTTGGCAGTAAAAACTGGGTATGTACTACAAATATATGTAGATATATTTACACACTTTCTGGCTCACGCAAATTTATAATGTTAAAGCCACATGCCTGTTTTTCTCCATATTTAGAAAGGATTTGTATAACAGTATAATATTATTACACATTGTAATTACACAGACTAATTACATGATTATGTGTCTTTACACTAATTACACAATTAAATGCCGTTACAGAAATTGTGAATACATTTGAATCAATTAAAAGTTATTTTAAAAAAACACCCTGGGAATTGGCACAACAAAAGTACATGATAGGTATGTAGCAAAGCTACAAAATACATAGTACAGTGTCCCACTGAATCTTTTTTGTAGTGGTTCCCTCCTTAAGTTCCATTATCTTATTCTTTATATTGGCTTTACCTTAGTTTTGTTGTATACATATATACTACAGCAGTAAGAACAAAGCTAAATATAGAAATTATGAGTATATCTAAGAAGGAATCAACTTTTGCTGTATGTACTAGAATTACAGGACACAATTTCATAATTGATTTCAATGCGACTCTTGTGGGGTGAAACATAAAAAGATTGGGATGACTTTATGGTTTAAGAGGATTGGTAATTAAATATAGTAAAAAGAAAAGGAGTACCGGTGGCACCTTAGAGACTAACAAATTTATTAGAGCATAAGCTTTCGTGAGCTACAGCTCACTTCATCGGATGCATTTGGTGGAAAAAACAGAGGAGAGATTTATATACACACACACACAGAGAACATGAAACAATGGGTTTATCATACACACTGTAAGGAGAGTGATCACTTAAGATAAGCCATCACCAGCAGCAGGGGGGGGAAAGGAGGAAAACCTTTCATGGTGACAAGCAAGGTAGGCTAATTCCAGCAGTTAACAAGAATATCAGAGGAACAGTGGGGGGTGGGGTGGGAGGGAGAAATACCATGGGGAAATAGTTTTACTTTGTGTAATGACTCATCCATTCCCAGTCTCTATTCAAGCCTAAGTTAATTGTATCCAGTTTGCAAATTAATTCCAATTCAGCAGTCTCTCCTTGGAGTCTGTTTTTGAAGCTTTTTTGTTGAAGTATAGCCACTCTAAGATCTGTGATCGAGTGACCAGAGAGATTGAAGTGTTCTCCAACTGGTTTTTGAATGTTATAATTCTTGACGTCTGATTTATGTCCATTCATTCTTTTACGTAGAGACTGTCCAGTTTGGCCAATGTACATGGCAGAGGGGCATTGCTGGCACATGATCTTCCTAAAAACACCATCCTAGCCACTATGGATGTAGAAGCCCTCTACACCAACATTCCACACAAAGATGGACTACGAGCCGTCAGGAACAGTATCCCCGATACTGTCACGGCTAACCTGGTGGCTGAACTTTGTGACTTTGTCCTGACCCATAACTATTTCACATTTGGTGACAATGTATACCTTCAAATCAGCGGCACAGCGATGGGTACCCGCATGGCCCCACAGTATGCCAACATTTTTACGGCTGACTTAGAACAACGCTTCCTCAGCTCTCGTCCCCTAATGCCCCTACTCTACTTGCGCTACATTGATGACATCTTCATCATCTGGACCCATGGAAAAGAAGCTCTTGAGGAATTCCACCATGATTTCAACAATTTCCATCCCACCATCAACCTCAGCCTGGACCAGTCCACACAAGAGATCCACTTCCTGGACACTACGGTGCTAATAAGCGATGGTCACATAACCACCACCCTATATCGGAAACCTACTGACCGCTATTCCTACCTACATGCCTCTAGCTTTCATCCAGATCATACCACTCGATCCATTGTCTACAGCCAAGCGCTACGATATAACCGCATTTGCTCCAACCCCTCAGACAGAGACAAACACCTACAAGATCTCTATCATGCATTCCTACAACTATAATACCCACCTGCTGAAGTGAAGAAACAGATTGACAGAGCCAGAAGAGTACCCAGAAGTCACCTACTACAGGACAGGCCCAACAAAGAAAACAACAGAACGCCACTAGCCATCACCTTCAGCCCCCAACTAAAACCTCTCCAACGCATCATCAAGGATCTACAACCTATCCTGAAGGACGAGCCATCACTCTCACAGATCTTGGGAGACAGACCAGTCCTTGCTTACAGACAGCCCCCCAATCTGAAGCAAATACTCACCAGCAACCACACACCACACAACAGAACCACTAACCCAGGAACCTATCCTTGCAACAAAGCCCGTTGCCAACTCTGTCCACATATCTATTCAGGGGATACCATCATAGGGCCTAATCACATCAGCCACACTATCAGAGGCTCGTTCACCTGCGCATCTACCAATGTGATATATGCCATCATGTGCCAGCAATGCCCCTCTGCCATGTACATTGGCCAAACTGGACAGTCTCTACGTAAAAGAATGAATGGACATAAATCAGACGTCAAGAATTATAACATTCAAAAACCAGTTGGAGAACACTTCAATCTCTCTGGTCACTCGATCACAGATCTTAGAGTGGCTATACTTCAACAAAAAAGCTTCAAAAACAGACTCCAAGGAGAGACTGCTGAATTGGAATTAATTTGCAAACTGGATACAATTAACTTAGGCTTGAATAGAGACTGGGAATGGATGAGTCATTACACAAAGTAAAACTATTTCCCCATGGTATTTCTCCCTCCCACCCCACCCCCCACTGTTCCTCTGATATTCTTGTTAACTGCTGGAATTAGCCTACCTTGCTTGTCACCATGAAAGGTTTTCCTCCTTTCCCCCCCCTGCTGCTGGTGATGGCTTATCTTAAGTGATCACTCTCCTTACAGTGTGTATGATAAACCCATTGTTTCATGTTCTCTGTGTGTGTGTGTATATAAATCTCTCCTCTGTTTTTTCCACCAAATGCATCCGATGAAGTGAGCTGTAGCTCACGAAAGCTTATGCTCTAATAAATTTGTTAGTCTCTAAGGTGCCACCGGTACTCCTTTTCTTTTTGCGAATACAGACTAACATGGCTGCTACTCTGAAACCTGTAAATATAGTAAGAGCATTTTACTTACTGGCTATTGGTTGAAATACAGCCCAGGCCATTAATGAATGAAAGTTACCATGTGGTAGCTATTCTGTGGCTGAGTGACATGAGTTTGATTGTCCAAATCCAGTTTCCAGTGGACATAGGTCCACATCACCAATAGAAGAATTAGAACTAATTAGCAATCTTGTTGGCAGTCTCTGTAAAGAAACCAATGAGTGAATGGACATGAAAACCAGACTCTAGCTCCTAGAAGATGATTGTGCCATTCTTACTCACATTGACTAGTACCTCCAGAAATTAGCCCCACTGATTTCAATGGAGCTACTTACTGCGTAATATATTATTCAATGTGAGTAAGGATAGCAGAATCAGGCCCTTTGAACTGGTCTCTCCAGGTGAGCAATGAAGCCCATTGATGGGACACTGCCGAGAAGCTTGCACTGCTAATGTGTGCACTTTGCCTGTTCTCTGGCGACAAGATGTTGTTGTTCCGGATTGTCAACCCAACAGTTTCTGTAAGCACAGCAGGAACATGGAAAAGTTCTAAAACCCAGAAAGTGTTCAGTGTCAAAGGGAACTTGATTAACCCATTAATTCCCCCTCCTCTAAGGGAATAGCCTCACTAACGTCAGTACAGAGAATGAGTGGAAACAACACCTTTATGATTTTTATCTTCCTTTTCAATCCCCCTTACTTCATTAATTTTTAAACAGTAATATTAACACATCCCCGGCAATTTTTGTATACATTGATTACAGTGCTGCAGCACAAAGGGTATACAAACAGCTCCTCTCTATTCACACTGCTAGCCCACATTGATGGAGCAGGGATTTCGCTAAAGGGGAGTTTCCTCTGAGGATTCTCTCCAGAATTTTATGATTTCTCTTTGCCCATGGAATTGGGAATACTATTCGACCTTGATAAGTGGACTTCCATCTGGAGTATAACCATTAGAAACTCAGCAAACATGTCTCAGGAGACATTAATCCTTTGCAAGAAGCTCCTTTTTTCCTGCAGGCATCAATAAAAGTTTCACTCAGGATAAAGATACAGAATACAGCTTCCCTGTTTTTTTAAGTTTCATGTAATTTGTTCTGTTTACAGTTCATTTTGCAGTTACAGCCTCCATTTTATATGGCGGGGTGGCCAAACTTACCGACCCGCCGCACTGCATATGACAGTCTTCAGAAGTTCAAGAGCTGGGGCGCATCTGCTGAGGTCAGGGCTTCAGCTCCGCTCCTGTTGAAACCTCGAGCCCCGGCAGGCACACCCCACGGGGCTGAAGCCTCAAGATCCCCCTCCCTGCTGGGCAGAAGCTCTGAGTCCCCTCTCCCCACTGGGCAGAAGCCCCTCTCCCACCACCCCACTGAAAGGCAGAGGTCCAAATTTCCCCCACCCCCAGTCTGTTTGGTGGAGAAAAAGTGGGTTGTGAGGAGGGGGGGACACTGGGAGCCACACTTTAACGCTAAAAGAATTGCATGTGGCTCATAAGCCACAGTTTGGTCACCCCTGTAATATGGTTATTGTAACGGGGGTGAGGGGGAACAGCTCCATTTACACACACTCAAAGGCAGAGTTGTCACTTATCCAGTAGGGCAGGATTACTCTGCTATAGATGAAAACAACAAGGAATCCGGTGGCACCTTAAAGACTAACAGATTTATTCGGTCATAAGCTTTCCTGGGTAAAAAACCACTTCTTCAGATGCATGGAGTGAAAATTACAGATGCAGGCATTATATATTGACATATGAAGAGTTATAGATGCTGCCTCTCCTACACTCCTCTACCTTCTCCAAGGTATTTGTTTCTTACAATTCACTCACTATATTCATATACTGGATAAGATGTTCCTAGATTTTGCTTGCACTGACAGACCCCATAAATCCAGGCATATGTTGTAGCTCTTTCACTCACAAGATGCATTCCCTTTCCCTGGCATTAGGCAATAATATTGCACAATGATGGTGATGATGGGTTCAAACACTGGTTTCAGGCAGATCTTACTGATGATTGGACTGCTAATTAATAATGCTGCTTTCCTGAACTACACCTCCCAAATGCATTTGGCCTGTACAGGTAGTGGATTTAATTCCAATCTCTCACCAGTTTGACTTCAGTGGAGTTATTCCTGATTTACACAGTAGTGAAATCAGAATCGGACTCTGCGTCCCCTACTCAAACCTATTTAGTGATTTATTTATTTTCCTATACGGTTGAGTCTTTCTTTTTTGAAATGTCATGGGCCACTCCCAGTAAAATCACTGGCTGGGCAGGCCTGAATCACCCCTGCACTACTATGGTTTTACCTTCTTATAACTCTGTTGATTTCATTGGAGTTACACCAGATCAAAAGTGGAATAATGCATTGGTGAAACAGTTCCACATATTACAAAACTGTTAGCTCTTTCAAGTCTTCTGGGGCCAGTTTACTTTTCTTTTATTGGAATTAAACTTTCCTGCAGAAAAATAAGGTCAAATTCTGCACTGGCCTCTATGTGAGCCCACTGATTACAAACATTAATGCACAGCTTATGCCTCACCCATCAGAAGAGGGCCAAGCAAATGCCAAGTTCCTTTTCCACTGAGGTATTTTCCAGCTCCCAAGCACCAGTGATCGCTCTAGGGCACCTTCTGCTCCCAGCTGAGATAGGGAAGGGCTTGGACTCTCTGGGTAGTGTGAGTGGCTTAAAGAACCACTGTAGCAGTTGCTGGAATGGTTGTTGGCAGTTGTGCTGCTCCTACATGAACTGCAGCAAAGTCTGCTGCTGTCCTTAGATTGCAGCTGGGGCTTTCTGCTGTTCCATCATCCATTCCAAGAGCATTTTGGTTAATCCCCATCCCATCCCCTTGTGCAAATGATATTAAATCCCTTCTGCCAACACACATAAAAAGGCTATCATCCAAGTCTGTTCCTAACACAGTAAACACACACTGGATATGGTCCAAACTTACCCCTTTTCTTGAGATTCGTCTTTACTGTTAACTCACACAGTAATGCAATGTAACCCAAGCCTCAGCTTTCTCTTGAACTTGGCTGTTTTCAAGGTTTTTTGCTTTGTTTTGTTTTATTTCTCCCCAAGCAGGATCCCGCCAAATTCAAAAATATTGTCTGTTGGACAAAGGCAAGGGGCATCGACCATTGTAAATTATTAAGCATGTTTAGAAGGTTGAGAGTTTAGAGAAAAAGAAATACAGAGTAATCATAAAACAAGCCAAGGACCAAGGTTTGCTAGCTGCATCTGATCCATTGACAAATAGACACAAATGTAGTGTTTTGTGAGATACAGTTAAAATATGTAACAGATGCTTCCAAAATATTACAGTTACAAGGAAAATTGGAAAATTATAATTCTATAACAATGTAGCACCGTCATATTTCCAAAGCTACTTGTAGGCCCTTTTTAATTATTTGACGACATGATCCTGCATTTCTTCCACAAGCAAAGATCCCATTGATTGTAATGAGATTTTCTTGATTAAAGAGACCAGAATCACTCCCTCGGTGTTTGTTTCTTCAAAGGGTAATCTGTTGGGTCATCAGTGCTAGAGGATGTGTTCCTCTATCCACTCACATGTGGCAAGCCATGCAAATTTCTCCCTTGCTGCCCTGTTAATGTCTGTTGCAGTCTATTCATTCTGTCTATTAAATATTAATTCTGGCTTTTTTCCAACTTTATATTAACCTTACATTAACTTAATGAACTCCCAGGCTGGTTTGATAAAGTTGTACTACAAAGGAAAAGTCTTCAGGGCCCATTTCTCCACGGTCTGACACCGTAGAGTCATTTTCCCCTGTGCAAAGTGGATCTATGATCATACCAAACCAGAGGCATGTTATTTTACTCTCTCACTTTTAGAGATGTAAACAACTACACAAGGGACAAGGAGCAAGCGGAATTTAGGCCATATTATTTTGTGGTTTCTTAGAACTACTCTCATATACACTGGTGTTATTAAGAGACGAATTTAGCCTTTTATTTTTTGAGCACCATAAAACAAAATTTACTAAGGCACAACTTTCGTGAACAGGTGAAACAAACAACTAAATACTGGACTCTGTTTTTTAATGTAGTGTGCCAAATTAATCCCTGGAATAACCCCAGTGATGTTGATGGATTTACACCAAAGATCTATTTGGCCTATTGGCCCAGGTTGACAAATCCCTGACTGACGATTAATATATCAGGAGATCTCCAAATTAATTTTAATTTTCCCACTATTTGAATAATCTGTAAGTAGGTGAGGGATATTTCTACCATACATCGACATCTTGAAAACAATTTTCTAAAACCAAACTCTGGTGTATGAGCTGCTAGGTGTTGTTTTGACAGGTTACCTGAAAACAAGATACAGTGTCACTCTAATGCATGTGATTTAATTTTTCAGTGTGTAACTTTCATAGAAATCTCAAAATAGCTGAATGCTTCAGAGCAAAGGTGGTACTTGAACAAGTAAATCATTAAAACACAAAGCACATGTTCTAGATCAAGTGGTCCAGCTGACACAGAAGAGGAACTGCTACACTGACCTTTTTGCTTTTCACAGCATTTCACTATTCATGCTATATGAGTTTCAGCAAGCATGTCAGGAGCATACAGTGTACAGTAGCATCGCTTTAATACAAGGCTAAAAATGCAGAAGAAATGTAAAATGATAGGAGGAAACATTTTATTCCCCACTGGGGTTCCTGCCAACCTTGATCTAACTATTCCTTACTATTCCTTTTTTTCAAATATTGTTTTAATTTTTCCAGGGGAAATTAAAAAACAACTCTTTTTTTTCTCTTTTTCAATAGCCTTAATCCCAAGGTCAAGACATTTCGCTGGGTACATATACTATAAAATCAAACTTTACTTTCAATAAGATTTAGGAAAACAAATTATTTATTTAAGATTATGGGGAGATGGGGAAAGACTTGCAACATTAGAACCAATCTGACTCTTATCAAATATTAGAGGTCAGAAATGTATTCCTTCCAGGTAGAAAGATAATCTTAGATAGTGAAAACCAAAGACCGGTTTGAAATCAGTTATCTTTCATTTTTTTTAGACAAAGGATTTACATTTAAATTTGACGGACAGTATTTTGTTTTTCTGGTTTTTAATCCCTTCACAGTCAAAGTTAACCACTTTCTACAAAAATATGAATAAAACTATAGACCCTCAAGGTTATCTTTATGTGTATATTCTATTACTATTGTACATAATCCTTTTTGGTTTTGGTTTTCTAATCTAAAAGCATTTGGAAAATGCACAAAGAGGTACAAGTTCTGAACAATTTGCTAGAACCAACAAAGAAATACAAAGATTTTGTTGACTTCTGTTTTGGGGGGTGGAAGGTCTGACAAAGCCTTCCTAGATACTTTTCTTGTAACCAAGGGACCAGTGCTTATTTTGATTCATATAATCCCCAAGACTGAAGAAGCCCCAAGTATCATATGCCTGATGTAATAGCTTGCATCCTAGCAGAAGTAAAATGCTGCTGATTGTTTTTTGGTTTCTAAATAAAACTCTTTAAGAAGCAGAGAAATTATACAACTTTATTTCTGATCCAGCTTAAATTTAACTAACTCCTATCCAAGGCATGCACATCTGAGAGCTTTTAGGTAGGGACTTGGGAGCACTCTCTCATCCCATGCTTCTACCCTACCAGCCAACATAAATTCAATATTTCACTCTTTGTCTCAGAAAGGGAAGTGTGCCAAAAAGCCAGCCCTTGAATATTGTCAGCATGGAAGATTTGCTGGGGGAAAAAGGAATACATACATAAATTTTACAAATTCAAATTAGGGACCAAATCTATTGCAGGAAGAGGTGCAAAATTACTTGCTATTAAATCTGATTAGCTAATAGAAAAATGTCAGTTGATCTGATCCATATGCAAAGCTGGCAACTGCACAGAAAACTGGACTCCAGGTGTGGTCTAATGTTACGCTTTCAAGCTGCAGGTTGGAGTTTGAATCCTGTAATTAGTATTTAATATACACAACTTGGATAACTTTGTGAAATCTCTAGGTCCTTGCTGTCTGCAGAACCCTGAAGAGCACCAGTGTGTGTGTGTGTCCTTGCATGTTGTATATACTTAGTAAACCTGGTTCTTCTTTGAGCAGTGTCTCTGTACGTGCTCCACTTTAGGTGTCTTGGCATCCTGCACTTGTAATCAGAGATTTGTAGTAACAGTGCCCAGTTGGGCTGTGAATGCTCCGTAGCTGTCTCATGCCAGTCCAAATGGTTACATAGCAGTGCACAGCCAACCGTTCCCCAGCTTCTTATCTACCGCCTTTGGCTTCAGTCGGAGTGACCAACAGTGCCCTCTCTTACCTCAGATAACCTTAGTAGTTCATAGTTGTTCCTGATAGTGTTAGCTTAGTTGTAGTTAGCTACCCTATCCCCTTGCCCTTTATATTTTATATTTTACTTAATTTTTCTTCTAAAAAAAATATGTAGAGAGAGGGGAAACCTGGTGACAAACTTGAGTACTCTCTCCTCTGCAAGTTGATAAGAAGAAGATTAAAGGAGGACTTCGAGAAGTACTGAAATGAAAGGCTCTTAAAGACAGCTGAAGATCGCAGAAGCCTCAAGAAATGCAAAAGGGAATTGATACTGTACAGGTCAACAATAATAATGCTGAAGAACAGGGATGGAAAATCAGTAATTGATAGAACAGGGATGAAAGCAGTCTGCAAAGATTTCTACACCGAACTGTTCAAGTCTCAGATAAATGTCCCAGTACCAACACTTCAACAGACCAACGAGCATGTACTCCCAGTCCTTGTCAGCAAAGTTCGACATGCAGTTCATGCAGTCCAAATGAAGGAAGGAAAAGTCCCAGGTAAAGATGGACTGACAATCGAAATGATAAGAACTGGAGGCCAACACCTCCGGAAAACGCTTGCTCAGAGGTTTAGGTGTTACTTGGAAATGCAGAAGATACCATCTAGCTGGAAGGAGTCCAACACCATTCTGCTGTACAAGAAGGGGGATCATGAAGACCTAAAGAACTATTGTCCAATATGCCTGCTCTCACATGTCTACAAGCTGTTCACCCAAATAATAATAGACTCTCACAGAGTCTGAACGAGCAGCAGCCAAGAGAGCAGGCAGGCTTTCAAAGGAATTTCAGCACACTGGACCATATTTTCACTATAAACCAGCTATTGGAAGACTCAAGGGAATGCAAATTTCCTTTATGCATTGCCTTCGTTGACTATGAAAAAGCGTTTGACAGCGTAGAGATCAATGCAGTGTTGAAAGCTCTTGCAGAGCAGGGCATTGACACAAACTGTATCACACTATTAAAGGAAGCAAGTTTTGATTGCACTACAGATATAACTTTATTTGATACCCCCTTCACATCTCAGTTAAGAAAGGTGTGAAACAAAGAGACACGGTTTCACCAAAACTCTTCACAGCCTGCCTCGAAATGGTAATGAGGTGGATAAATTGGAAAGGTGGAATCAACATCAACAGAGACCAGTTAAACCATCTCAGATTTGCGGATGATATTGTCGTGTTCGCCGAAAATACTATCAAACTATGGAAAATACTGCGAGAACTCAACACAAAAAGCAGGCAAGTCAGACTGAAAATTAACCACTCCAAAACAAAATTTATGCTGTCTGATACTTTGCCAAAAGGCCAAATAACAATCAAGGGAGAACAAATAGAAGAAGTTGAGCAATATGTCTATTTGGGCCAAGAAATTAACATGCACCATGATCAGGAAGATGAACTCTTGCGAAGAAAGAAAGCAAGTTGATGTGCATTCAGTTCTATCAAGGATGTCCTCCAAAGAAAAATCAACAAGGCAACATGCGCCAGCCTCTTCAATTCAATAGTACTGCCAGCAATGTTGTACGGCAGCGAACATGGACACTGACAAAGACAGAGGAGCAGCAACTGTCTGTCACAGAGCGGGCGATGGAAAGAAGAATTCTGGGAATTTCAATCCACGACTGAGTCCCCAATGAAGTGATCAGACAGCAGAGTGGAGTGCAGGATGTCGTCGTTGAGAGCAAGCATAGTAAAATGTGATGGGCTGAGTATATAGCGAGGCTCTCTAACAATTGATGGAGTAAATGCATCCGATGAAGTGAGCTGTAGCTCATGAAAGCTTATGCTCTAATAAATTTGTTAGTCTCTAAGGTGCCACAAGTACTCCTTTTCTTTTTGCGAATACAGACTAACACGGCTGCTACTCTGAAAATTGATGGACTGCAGTTGTCGCCAAGTGGTACCCACAGGAACTGAAATGACCACTTGGCCAATCTCCAAAGAGATGGGAAGATTTTATGGTGAAAAGAAATGGCTGCACATGGAGAAGAAAGGCCAGGATACAAGAAGAATGGGAGACACGTTGTGATTGGCTCAATCTATACAAGGGCTGAAGGACCGATCAATCAAGGTAATAGAGAGAGAGAGATTTTCCTTTCCTCTTTTACCTCTGCCTCCCCACTAGGTACTCAACTATTGTCGAAAGAAAGAAAGAAAGAAAACCAGGGTTTATCACTGTTCTTTCTCCAAAGGACTTATTATCTCAGGCATGTTTCAGAGTAGCAGCCATGTTAGTCTGTATTCGCAAAAAGAAAAGGAGTATTTGTGGCACCTTAGAGACTAACAAATTTATTTGAGCATAAGCTTTCGTGAGCTACAGCTCACTTCATCGGATGCATGCCTGTCTCACCTGGTTTTAAACACTGCCTGACTTGCAGACTCTCTGTGCTGGCCACGCACAGTGTGTCTGCTGCCTTGGCAAGATACACATTACCCAAAAGTGCAGAAAACTGACAGCCAGAACAAGGAAGGCCAGGGATCTCCAATTGAAGCTCCTTATGATGGAGAAATCCCTCAGACCAGTCCCCAAGTCCAAGATGCTTCCTGGCTAACGGTCGCCAGCAGCAGTAGAAAGGCTACCAAAAAGCAGCCATTCATCCCCACACTGAGAATTGCCTAAAAGAAAGTGATCTCCAAATGAAAAATCTGCCCCGGTACCAACAGTACTGAGAGTGCCGGACTGCAAGGCACCTGGAACATCCGGTACCGAGACTTCCCGAGGAGCTAAAGACCCTATGCGGGCAAGCTCTAATGGAGGTGCACACATTAAAGTCCCAACTCAGCACTAACAGAGTTGAAGAAAACCTCAGCACTGAGCAGTACCATGGCGCCACCTGCTGTACCTATGCAGCACAGCTCCAAATGATTGGCACCGACAGCTGGTCAGTGCACGATGCCATCCCTGGCACCAAGCTTCACAGTCCCACAGCAATTCATGAGGCATGCAGACCTGATAGTGGCCTCAATGCCTGAATTGCCTCTACTCAGTATTGACAGACTGCTAACCACTCCCTGTGGATCAGTCCCTCCTATTTCCAGTGATGAGGAAGAAGAGGATGAGGCAGTAATATACGCTCCTTGCCACTCCTCACCTAAACCTGAACCTTCTCATCACCAGATAGCTACAGACATGTGGGGCTGGTATGATCAACCATGGGCATTGCCCCCTATAACATTCCCACCCAATTGGCCATACTGGGATATGTGGGCAATGTATAGGCCCAAAACTTCAGGCCCTCTAACCTGCCTAGGTCCAGAGCAACACAGTCCCCTTCACCAACTGTCTCAGCACCCTCAAAGACGCAAGAGGAAGAGACTGAGGAGCCTGAGGATACAGCTGAAGGTGACACTTTGCCACCCACTCACATCTCATCTTCGTCACCAGACGAAACAATAATGCCACCCCGACACACACAGTACAGGGGATGATTTCAAATATTTTGAAGACCTCTTCAAAAGGGTAGCTGAATCCCTGGACATTTTGCTAGTACAACTACCAGAGACCCAACACAAGCTCACAGACATACTCCAGGCATCCCCAGCGGCAAAGATAACCCTGCCTATTAATGACGCTATCATGGAGCCTGCCAAAATATCTGGCAGACACCTGCTACAGCCCCTCCCTCATGTAAGAGGTCTGATAAAAAGTATTACATGCAAGCAATAGGAGCTGAGTTTTATTCATCCACCCCGCAGCAAACTCTCTGGTGGTGGATGCGGTCAACCAAAGGGGAAAATAACACCAGTCCAGAGCGACCCCATATAATAAGGACTGGAAAAGCCTAGACCTTTTTGGATGGAAAGCCTATTCCTCCACCACACTCCAGTTCCTCCTAGCCAATTATGTGGCCCTACTGGTAAAATACACAATCTGCTTGCGAAAATGTCAGAATTTATTGAAAGTTTACCTAATGACAAAAAAGAGCAATATAAGGCATACATTTCTGAAGGGTCGCTCCTTGCCAGGACAGCCCTACAGGCTTCTCTTGATTCTGCAGACATGGCAACATGGTCCATCACTACATCAGGGTCATGCACCATCCATCCTGTCTCCAGGTTTCTGATTTCCCAAGGGAGATCCAAGCAACTATTGAGGACTTACCCTTTGAAGGTCAAAGATTATTTGCAGACAAAACCAGTGTCTCTCTACACACCTTAAAGGACTCAAGGGTGACCTTAAAAACCGTGGGCATATACATACCTGCAAATAAAAAGAAACAGAGCAGGTTTTACAACCAGAGATTCCTATCTACACCATACTCCCAGCTGCAAAGACAGTGTGACCAACAGCATAAACAAAAACAGAACATATGTTGGCAGAACCAAGATCAATCTTCGATATCTCAACCATCCACCTCCAGACAATCATTTTGAAGGTGTGGTTGAGGGCATGAAACCTCCACGCTCTCTGACTCCAGAACCAGATACGGTCCCCTGCCCATTCAGAGACCATCTGTCACCATACTACCCAGTCTGGAACACCGTCATGACAGACAAATGGGTTCTAGAGATTATCAGAAGGCCTACTTCATCCCCTTTATTTCTGTCCCATCTACCCACCCCCCCCTTCCCCATCCCTCTTCAGGGACCCCTCTCATGAGCATCTGCTACAACAGGAAATAAATCACCTTGTACAGTTAGGTGCCATGGAACTTGTATCATCACAACTCAGAGGGAGGGGGTTTTATTCCCCTTACTTTCTAATGCAGAAAAAGAATGGCAGTGGAAACCCATCGTGGATTTACAAAAACTCAACATATTCGTGAGAACACAAAGTTTCAAAATGGTGACTCCAACCACAATAATTCTGGTATTACAGAAAGGAGATTGGCTCTCAGCCCTCAACCTCCAGGACGCTTATTTTCATAATACCATTCATCCTTCACACAGAAGGTTCCTGAGATTCACCCTAGGGAAACAGCATTTCCAATAGAGAGTAACACCCTTTGGCCAGTTTACTGACCCAACGGTTTTTTCCAAGATTCTCGCTGTTGTTGCAGCTTACCTCCACAGACAGGAGTGATGATATTTCCATACTTAAGACGACTGCCCACAGGGTTCCTTTCCAAAAGTTGGAATTCATAGGAGCCTCAATTGTCTCACAGCAACAGCAATGTTGCCCCAACAATACTTCCTCACTCTAGTCAACCTAATTTCAGCAATGATGGACAGCCCACACACATCTGCCAGAACATGCTTACAACTCTTGGGGCACATGTCGGCGACAACATTTGTTGTAAAACATGCCAGACTCCACATGAGATGCTTATAGGCCTGCTTTGAACGGTGTATATACTGCACAGACACTCTCAACAGACGCCTCACAATGCCATGCAGGGTAAAAGACTCACTAACATCGTAGACACAACCACAGAACATCTGCTCAGGAGTCCCTTTCCAACAAAAAGCTCCAACAATGACAATCATGACAGACGCTTCCCTAATTGTTGGGGGGCACATCTACGTGACAATATGATCCAAGATGACTGGTCCCCTGTGGAGTCCAACCTGCACATAAACTTATTGGAGCTAAGGGCAGTCTGAAATGCATGTGAGCTCTTTCTCCCTTTAATCAAGAACAGTGCCATCAAGATCCTTATGGACAATATAGCATGCATGTTTTATATAAACAGCCGAGGGGAAGCACGATCGTACTCTGTACATACAGAGGCAATACGCCTTTGGAATTGGTGCATCACCAACAACATAGAATAAAATAGCAGATCAACTAAGCAGGGATTTTTCACAAACCCACAAGTGGGAGATGGATCCCAGAATTCTCAAAGCCATATTTAAACTATGGGGACTCCCCACCATAGATCTGTTTGCAACAGCTCAGAACACCAAATGCCCACAATATTGCTCCCAGGCTGGATTAGGACACCACTCCCTAGGTGATGCTCTCCTCCTAAAATGGGAGGCGCCACAGATGTATGCATTTTCCCCGCCTCCTCTCCAAAGCCAAGATCAGGCAGGACACATCCAGGATCATTCTCATTGTACCCACATGGCCCAGACAAACATGGTTCCCATACCTGCACCAGATGATGAAACCACCTCGAGCCCTTCCCTTAGTGCCTCACCTTCTATCCCAAAATGTGGGATGCGTCCATCACCCCAACCTTTCAGTACCCCACCTCAAGGCCTGGTTATTCCATGGCTGACAGGGAGCGAGGAGGACTGTTCTGAGGAAGTGAAAGATATACTACTGAACAGTCGGAGACTAAGCACAAGAAAGACGTATGTCCATAAGTGGAAATGATTCTGCACTTGGTGCCAGGACAAACAGATCTTTCCACAGTCAGCCCCACTATTGAGAATCCTCAACTATATACTGGGGCTTAAAAAATCGGGGCTAACCACAAGCTCCATCAGAGTACACTTGGCTGCCATCACCTCCTTCCATGAAAAGGTGGACGGAGTCATTATATTCACTCGACAATTAAACGCTTCTTTAAAGGCATAGGAAACACTTATCCCACACTAAGAAACCCTACACCCATGTGGTACCTCAAACTTGTTCTACGCGGTCTCGTGGGAAAACTGTTTGAATCCCTTGCAACTTGCTCCTTGATGCACTTATCAATGAAGGTGGCTTTCCTCATTGCCATTGCATCCCCAAGACGGATGGGAGAATTAGGTGCCCTCATGGCACACCCACCTTATACAATATTCTTTAAATAAAATAATCCTATGACAGCACCCTAAATTCATACCCAAGGTCACCTCTCCTTTTCATTTAAATCAGTTCATTTACTTACCTTTATTTTTCCTGAGGCCACATGCTGATGGCAGGGAGGCCTCACTCCACACATTAGACATTCGCAGAGCATTAGCTTTCTACGTAGAAAGAACAAAAACATTCAGAAAATCACCTAGACTATTCATTTGCATAACAGAACATTTGAGGGGTTAAACCATCTCAAAACAGAGACTATCCAAATGGATATCTGGATGTACCTATTTGTGCTACCAAAACAACAATCTGGAACCCCCACCAGAGCATTAGCAACATCTGAATCCTTTCTCAATAATGTACTTATCACTGACATTTGGAAAGCAGCTACCTGAGCATCAGCCCATATTTCCACTAAACACTATGCTTTAGAACAACAATAAGCAGCAGATGCTCAATTTGGACTTACGGTGTTATCCACTGTCAATAGACCAATTCCAAATCACCTCCCATTCACTGCTCAATAGTCAGCTAAAGTGGAGCACCCACAGAGACACTCCTCAGAGAAGAAGAGAAGGTTACTCACCTTGTGCAGTAACTGAGGTTCTTTGAGGTGGTTGTCCATGTGGGTGCTCCACTACCCTCCCTCCTCCCCTCTACTTCGGAGTTTCACACCGATTCTCTGGAATAGGGAAAGAACAGGGGAACAGTTGGCTGCGCACCACTACGTAACCACTTGGACCGGCGCGAGACAGCTTTGGCGCATGCATGCCCAACCAGGCACTGCCACTACAAATCTCCGATTACAAGCGCAGGGTGCCAAGACACCTAAAGTGGAGCACCCATAGGGAGAACCATCTTGAAGAACCTCAGTTACTGCACAAGGTGAGTAATCTTCTTTTATTTAGACCCCAATGTGGGTCCTTCATATTAAGTATGTTGTGTAAAGAACAAAATACACAACCGTTATTTGTTGATTCTCAATCTGGGAGGGACTGAGAGGATCAGATCCGCCATGCTCAATAACAGAACCTGTTCACCAATCAGGAAGGAAACAACTGAACTCCCAAGGAAACCTATAGTAGTTTGGCCCTCTCACAGATACCTTAGTGCTGGTACGGTATAGAGACAAGGTGAAGGGAGATTATGTATTGTGAGTAGCAAAGCTTCCACTGGTGCCTAACCACCATATTTCATATGTTGGCCAATTCCACTTTGCTTGGGTGAGACCAAACTAGTGATGGCTGAATCTTTAAAAGTTAAGTCCAGAGAAACCCACAAGAGTTTTGGTGGATTGTCTGAATTCCTTTCGTACACTTATATTTCAAGGAGAAATAGCTTAAACCTAATTTCACAATAAGACAGTATGAGAAGAGACGGGGATATTCTGTTGACACAGATCAGAAGAATATTAGTTTCTTTCAATTTCAGATTACCAGCACTGTAGAACTCCCAACCTCTGCAGTCCAGGGAGCAAAAGACTGTGCTTAAATAAGGTGCCAAAAGCTATCTTCTTATGCCTTGCATCTGTCTTTCTGCTTTTAATTTTCTCAAGAATTAAACACTATTCTGAGGCGGAGTTCTTGCTCTTTAGGAGGCTATTCCTTAATTATTTCTCGTACTTGTTTATTAAAAGAAAATCAGGAGTTCATGCTAATAGAATCTATCCTCAGGCACCAAAAAAGAACAAATTATAATATTCATTTGTATGCTGGTACAACTGAGATTGAGGCTCCATTGTGCTAACCTCTGTACAGAATAAGAGAGAGTTCCTGCCCAGAATAGCCTATAATCTATTCTAAAAAGAAAAGATAGAAAAAGGGGTGTTGGAAGGGAAGTCATTTTATCCTCATTTTATAGGTTGACACCTGAGGCTGTGAGAAATTAAGTGACTTATGCTAAGTCACACAGGAAGTCTGGTGCAGAGCCAGGAATTAAACTAACATTTTCTGAATCCCAACCCACTGCCTTAACTGCAAGACCAGCTTTCCTCTCCTTTTGTTCCTTTCATGCAGAAGGTTGTGGTGATTGCAAGGAAGATACCCTCCAGTGAGCTCTGGGGAAAGGATGTCCTCTATTTCCATATTGCAGAAGTATTGGCAACAGTATAAGAGACAGCCAATATCATAGAACCCTAGGAATGTAGGATTGGAAGGGTCTTCAATAGGTCATTTAGTCCAGTGCCCTGCATTCAAGGCAGGACTAAGTAATAACTAGACCATTCCTGATAGGTGTTTGTCTAATCTGTTCTTAAAAACCTCTAATGACAGAGATTTGACAACCTCCCTAGCAATTTGTTCCAGTGCTTACCCACCCTGACAGCTAGGAAGTTTTTCCTAATGTCCAATTAAACCTCCCTTTCTGCAACTTAAAGCCTATTACATCTTGTTCTATCCTCAGAGGTTAAGGAGAACAATTTTTCACCTTCTTCTGTGTAATAACCTTTGATGTACTGGAAAACTATTATCCTGTCCCCCCTCAGTCTTCTCTTCCCCAGAGTAAACAAACCCAATTATTCCAATATTTCCTCATAGTATCATGTTTTCTAGCCCTTTAATCATTTTTGTTGTTGTCCTCTGGACATTTTCCAATTTGTCCATATCTTTCCTGAAATGTGGCGACCAGACCTGGACACAATACTCCAGTTGAGGCCTTATCAGCACAGAGTAGAGTGAAAGAATTACAGCTCATGTCTTGCTTACAACCTTCCTGCTGATACGTACCAGAATGATGTTGGCTTTTTTTGCAACAGTGTTACACTATTGACTCATATTTAGCTTGTGATCCATTATAACTAAGGCTAAGATTATGTCACAGAGGTCACAGAAGTTACAGATTTTCCACTTCAGCCCCAGAGCAGTGGGGCTGGATCTGTCACCCAGCAGGGACCCCAAGGCTCTCAGTCTCCGTGGGTGGTGAGGGGACCTGGAGCTCCAAGCTTCTGGAGGTGGCAGGGGGCTTCCGCAGCTCCCAGCTGCCGCCAGTGGAGGGTGCTGGACACCCCCCACCCCCAACCCCTTCCTCTTCACAGCAGGATTTGGGCTTTCATCCCCTCATCAGCCCCATTTTGTCACGGTTATTTTTAGTAAAAGTCAGGGACCGGTCACGGGCTTCCGTGAATTTTGGTTTATTGCCCTTGACCTGTCCATTACTTTTACTAAAAATAACAGTGAAAAAATCTTAACCTTAACTATAACCTCCAGATTCCTTTCCTCGGTACTCCTTCCTAGACAGTCATTTCCCATTGTGTATGTGCACAATTGATTGTTCCTTCCTATGAGGAGTACTTTGCATTTGTCCTTATTGAATTTCATCCTGTTTACATCTATTTCTCCAGTTTGTCCCGATCATTTTGAATTTTAATCCTATCCTCCAAAGCACTTGCAATCCCTCCCAGCTTGGTATCGTCTGCAAACTTTATAAGTATACTCTCTATGCTATTATCTAAATCATTGATGAAGATATGGAACAGAACCAGACCCCAGACTGATCCCTGCAGGACCCCCCACTTGACATGCCCTTTCAACTTGATTGTGAACCACTGATAATGACTTTCTGGGAATGGTTTTCCAACCAGTTATGCACCCACATTATAGTAGCTCCATCTAAGCTATATTTCCCTAATTTTTTATGAGACGGTCATGCGGGACAGTATCAGAAGCCTTAATAAAGTCAAGATATACCACATCTACCACTTCCTCCCTATCCACAAGGCTTGTTACCCTATCAAAGGAAGCTATCAGGTTGGTATGACACGATTTGTTCTTGAGAAATCCATGCTGACTGTTATAACCTTATTATCTTCTAGGTGTTTGCAAATCGATTGCTTGATTATTTGCTCCATTATCTTTCTGAGTACTGAAGCTAAGCTCACTGGTCTGTAATTCCCCAGTTTGTCCTTATTCCCCTTTTTTGTTAATATTTGCCTTCTTCCAGTTCTTGGGAATATGTCCCATCTTCCTTGAGTTTTTGCAGATAATCGCTAATGGCTGAGATATCTCCTGTCACCTCCTTGAGTAGTCTAGTATGTTTTTCAACAGGCCCTGCAGACTTGAAGATATTTCACTTGTCAAAGTTATTTTAAACTTATTCTTTCCCTATTTTAGCCTGAGACCCTATCTTATTTTCACTGGCTTTCACTATGTTAGATGTCCAATTGCTGTTAATGTTTCTGGTGAAAACTGAAACAAAAAAGTCATTTAGCACTTCCGCCATTTCATTTGGCCCTTTCTCTGCAAGAAGCAGACTCTGTAAAAGGTTACTATGAATACCATAGTGTCCAAAGCTGACCCACCTTAATACTGTAATCTGAAAGCTAAATATGTGGGGTTTGTTCAATATCCAACATTCTGGGGATTGGATGTCCCAGGATAAACTAATGGGATACCAAGATTTCATCTCTAGGCTTCTGGTTCAGATGGGCCCAGGGCAATAGTGATCATAAAATTGTTGTTGCACTGGGTTGGAGGAGGGGGTAAAATGGGGCCCAGCCAGGCCAATCCTCCTGCCCTACCCCCAAGCACCACTGGTACTCAGAACTTTCCTGGGGTAGTCCACTCCTTTGTGGGCATTAGGAACCATCCACCGCTCCCTCCCTCAGCCATATGGGCTTTGGAAAAGAAACTTCAGGGAGGGCCCAGCCAGAGATTGAAGACAGCAGAGTATTTGCAAAGAGTGTCAAGCAAGGGCACAAATGTCATCAGCATGCTTTCTGCAATTTTTATTCGGAATGTTCTTTCCGGTGCTGATTGGCTGTTTGCTCCAACCCCTTCCAACTCCCTCCCTTCCATTGCCTTTCCATATAGCTAATTCCCTCCAAACATAAACCACTGAAAATATTTTAAATAAACCAAAATTGCAGCACTAACATGACATTTGCCACCACCACATTGCTCACTGGTCTTGTGTGTGCTATTCATTTCCCCTACCTTGTTTGTCTGACTTCACTATTTAGATTGTAAACTCTTTGTATCTAGGGACTGTCTATGACTCTGTGCCCATAGTGTGCCAGAACAATGTGGCCCCTATACTCTTATTAGAGCTGTGTGGGAATCAGATTTCTCATTTTGGGAGAATTGTTATTATTCTGATATTTCTTCCATTCTGGAACAGAATGAAAACAACAAATTCTCACAAACCAAAATTCCTATCAAAAATTTGCATTTTGGGATCATCAGAACATTTCATTTTCACAAAATTCAAACACTTTTGTTCCAATTTCAACTTTTTCATTTTGGGGACATTTCAACTTTATCAAAATCCTTTTTAAAATCATTTTGGAACAAATTTTCATCAAAGATGGCACTTTTTTTCAGAACATTTAACTTTTAACAAATCAACATTTTCCAATGGAAAAATGCCTTGGCAGAAAATGTCCAACCAGTTCTGGTTATTTTTAATTATTATTTATATTACCATAGCACTTAAGGACCCTAGTTATATACCATGACCCCATTATGCTGTACAAACACAGAACATAAAGATGGTCCCTGTCCCAAATTGCTTACAAACTAAGTATATGACAAGAGACAACAAGTGGATACAGTCAGACAGGGGAGTACAAGGAAACAGTGAGGTAGTATTGGTCAGCATGGTAGGCAGTATCTCAGCACACCAACAGCCTAAACTTTGTCAAGTTTATTGTAGGCATCATGGCACAGAAGAGTTTGGAAGAAGAGGATGAGTTAGTTTTGTGGATGTTGATGGAGAACTTCTCTCAAGTGTGAGGTGCACCATGAGAGAAATGCAAAGGTGCTTGTTGGAAAATTTAACAAGTAGGCAATGGAGGCTGGCATCATGGGCCAATCAGAGAAAGGAATTGACCTTTCAATAGTGAATGAAAGTTGATATGTGTGGGGGATGGGATAAGCCATGAAGGGCCTTGAAAATGAAGGCAAGTAGCTTATGTTTGATGCACTCGAGAAGAGGGAGCCAATGAAAGGATTCAAAGAGAGAAGTGTCATGGTCAAAGCAATGGGCTATGGAAATGATCTTTGCATCTGCATTCTGAATGGATATGAGTGGGACAAGATTAAATCGATCAAAGCCAGAGAAAAGGATGTTTCACTAATCAAGACACAAGCTGATGAGACCCTACACAAGTGTTTTAGCTGTGTGAGTAAATAGGAAAGGCCATAGCTTAGAGATTTATCCTGAAACAATCTGTAATACATAGGCATAGAATGGATGTGAGGACCTATATAGGAAGGTCTGAGTCAAAGATGACAGAGAGGTTTGGGGCCTATGTCACAGACAGGAGGGTGGAGATCAAGAAAAGAAGTAGTAGGGAGGGCTTGTGAGGAAAAAATTAAGAGCTCTGTTTTAGCCTTGTTGAGCTTGAGCTCATAAATTGACATCCACCAGGAAATGTCAGAGAGACAAGCTGAGATTTTAATTTGGACCAACGGAAACAAGTCTGGAGTAGAGAGGTCTATCTGTGAATCATCAGCATAAAGATGATTGTTGAATTTGTGATTTCAGATGAGATTACCCAGAGATAAAGAAGAGATAGAGACCAAAGACAGGGCCCTATGGAAACCCCACAGAAAGGTGAGGGGCAGATGAGAAGGACACACTGAAGGCGCAATTAGGAGGGAAGAAGAGAACCAGGGGAGGACAGAGTCATGGAAAACAAGGGAAGAAAAAATTTCAGGAAGAGGACAGTCAATTGTGTCTAATGTGATTGACAGGTTAAGGAGGATGAGGAGGGAGTACTGCTTCTGAGATTTGGCTAGGAAGAGGTTCTTAGAAATTTTGGTGAGTGCGGTTTCAATGAAGTGTAGGAGACAGAAGCTGGATTGGAGGGGGTCTAGGATGGCATTGGAAGAAAACTAAGATGGCAATTGTAGACAGCACGTTCAATTAGTTTAGAGATAAAAAGGGGTTTTTTTAAGATTGGAGAGACTAAAGCATGCTTGTATTGTGCAGGGAAAGAGCCAAAGGAGAGCAAGAGATTAAGGAGAAGAGTCAGGGAGGGGATGACAGTGAGCACAAGGGAGATCAGAAGATGGGATGGAGCGAGGGAATGGGTTAGAGATGAAGAGCAGACAAGAACTTCTGCATTTGTGATCATGGAGAGGAGAGAGTTGTAAGGGGGAAGAGGAAAAGGAAGGGAAGGCAAGCGAAGGGGCGAGGAAGGTCATGTTGTGTTTTCTATTGAAAGAAACTGGCAAAATCCTGTACAGGCAGAAGGAGGGGAGAGTTTGAGGAATGAGTCAAAAGTGGCAAAGAAGCAGCTGGTATTGCAGGTGTGTGATTCAGTTAAATTGGAGAAGTAGAGTTGTTTAGCTAGGTCGGTGGAAGAACTGAAGAAGGAGCAGATGAATTTGTAATGAAGGAAGTCAGCCAGGTTACAAGATTTCCACCAGGGGCACTGCAGCATGGGAACAGGAGTGAAAGAAGAAGATATAGGATATGAGCCAGGGCTAGGGATTGGCAGGATGGACCTTGTGATGGGAGAGTGATGGGCCAAAGTGTCGAGGCTGGAGGAGAGAGAAGCATGGAAAGAATCAACAACCATATCAGTGGAGGGAAGGGAAGGCAGAGAGGAGAGGGCTGAGAGGAGACAAGAGATCATCAATGCTGATGGACTAGAAGTCATAGAGAGAAAGGGTGAGTGACAGGGCATGAAGAGGAGGCTGATAGGTATTGCTGAAAGAGATCAGGTGACAGAGAGCTGAGAGAGAGAGCAGAGGTGAAAAACGTGTCAAATGAACAGCCCTTTTGGTGAATGGGAGACTTGACCCAGGGTTGCAAGTCAAATGAGGTCAGGGCAAGGAAATGTGCAGCTAAGGGTTTGGATGAACATAGAACATAAAAATTGAATATGGACAATATTGGTCCCTGTGCACTATCATAATAAACATAAGATGATTGTCAACTAAGTACTGTTCAGAGGCCTGTCTGAATTAAAATGTCTAAAACTTTACACCTCAGAATAGAATTATTAAGAGCTTGATTTTATGTAAAACCCAGTGAAATCAATGGAAATAATTCCATTGATATCAATGGCCCTAGGATCAGGCTATAAATTACTACTTGTTCATGTGAAATGCTGGGCATAGTCTGTAATAGTGTTTTGTGGGTTTTGTTTGTTTTTTTTATTTAACAGTCATACTTTTTGGGCTGAGGAGTTTCTACATTATGAAGTTCAAACACATTTTGTTTCCCTGATTAGGGATTCTGTTAAAAATGTTAACTTCTTAGTGTAGCTATTTTGTCTACCTAAGATAGCTTTCATAGATAAAGAAGAAGGTATTATTTCTTACAACAATGAAGTCTTCGGTAGAACTGGAGTTATCCAAAAGGAAAACTTCAGTTGCAAATGTAATTAACATGTATAGGATTAATCATTATAACTTGCCCAATTGCTACAGTGACCAGATTCTTTCCGATCCAATTTTTAACATTGTGGGATTTAGTTATGATAATCCTTCCCATTTCTTACTTGGTGAAGTCTCTTTTTACTGGTTTCAGAGTAGCAGCCGTGTTAGTCTGTATTCGCAAAAAGAAAAGGAGTACTTGTGGCACCTTAGAGACTAACAAATTTATTAGAGATGAAGTGAGCTGTAGCTCACGAAAGCTTATGCTCTAATAAATTTGTTAGTCTCTAAGGTGCCACAAGTACTCCTTCTCTTTTTACTGTCCCATACGTGTATTTCCTATGTGACAGCTGGTTCCGTTTTAAAAAAACCCAAAGCAGTAGCTTCAATGGTCTTCCATTCCCTCTTTTGTTTGCAAATCTAAGTTATAAGATACCTGATCACTTCAGTGAACAACCTCTTAACCCTAGTCTCTATTTTTTGTACTGTATTACGATGATGAATTCACAGACAGGAATTTCCAGGTGGACAGTCAATCATTTAATAAGCCTGTCTTCTTGCATATGGTTCATTGATTTCCCTTTTAGCAATACAAATGGCTACATTCTCAGAATAGGTGTTCTGCCGTTCTTGTGTTCATTTCCTCAAGTAGCCTTAGTTTTATTTCCTGCCTTATGATTTCCATCAGCCGTTGCTGCTGTAGATGCACTTCCTGCAGCCTTTGTGTCCTGAAGCATCTCTTTTTCTTTTTACTTGTACCTTGATTAACGTCCTTCAGAAGTCTTTCTTTGTTTCACTTGATTGCCAAGCAACTGCTCTACAAAACACTTCACTGTGGTGACCTCATTTAAGGAAGCTTCTTCTTTTGATATTTGTCAATAACTTTCCATTCATAATTCCTGTTTTGTAATAGCAGCCATTTTATCCTGATCTTTCAGTTGAATTTATCATTCAAATTCTCATGGTTTTATTTAATTGTTAAATCACCTAGAAGAGTATGAGGGTTTCAGTCTACAAAGGTGTGAATTTGGGGTATGATTTTCTCCTCACATATATTTGTGTAAATCAGGAGTGATTCCACTAAAGTCAGCAGAATAAAAGGTGTGTCTAACTGGTGATGGTCAGTTAGTGAAAGTAGAATTGGGCCTTAATTGTTTGTTTTCCTCTCTGATCTGTTTCCTTACACTTGTCTCTACTTTCAAGAAAAAAGTCAGGACAAGTTTGTGTCCGGGCTGTGTCATGGACACCTCTTCTCTTCACAATTGTATAGGCCACCTCCCCTTCCATTTACAATGGCACAGTGTCCCTAAGGCCTCTAGAGCAGCTGCTTTCAAAGTAAAGTAATATGAGGAAAGTATGTGATATATTTTTAGCTTCTTTTCATGTGATTTAGGACCAGGAAACAAGGTGGGGAGCCAGCATCATGAGACAGACAAAGTGGACCTCCAGCAAGTGCTCTGCACACCACTGATGGACTACAAACCACAGTTTGAAAGCCTCTGATGTGCTAGAACAGTATTTCTCAAACAGTCCATTGCAATCCCCAGAGGGGTCACAAAAGGCAGTGGAAATTTTATTACCATCTAAAGCAAAGAAAATGTTGCTCCCCAGCTCCCCACATACCCTTACCCTTCAAAGGCAGGTGTTCTCTAACAACCTCTTGAAGCACGCACACGAATTATGAGGTTTATCATTGTTAGTGTTGATACATTATATAGCAAGTTGTTTCAATCTAATTTTCTTTTTATTATTTGTCTCTTACAAAAGGAAAAATGTATTAAAATATGAAATGCAGTTCCATGATGCAATCACTTTTCCATTGGATAGGCCAAGTGTAGGAGTCAATCTCTGCAAGCATTTTACAATGAGATTGACAATTTAAAGGAATTAGAAATAGACACAGACAGTTTCAAAGAAGGTGGAGATTATGGTCTTGCTGCAGTTGACATCATAGGCACTTTCTTTTAAGCCTTTGCACTCCTTAAAGTAAGTTGCTGTAGGTTGAAAAATTTAAAAATATACTAGAGAGCATGTGTCAGATGCTACAGCAACACCACAATAAATTTAGCAATTAAAAGGCTGGAGGGATTGACTCATGGAGAAAGATTACAAGAAGTTGCATAGCTTTGCTAAACAATGACTAAGTGAGGATATAACTCTTGTATGCACTTGAAGGTCATTCACATCAAGAGGAAAAATAATTGTTTATGGGTGGCCACAGGAAGATAAATAGGAACAACAGAGTGCAATTAAGAAAAAAGAAAAGAAAAGACTAGGCTTACTGGCAATTTTGAGACAAGTTAGTTTGCAAAATAGCTTCTCAGGGGAAACTGTTTAAGCTCCATTGTTGGAATCATTTAAAACTAGCTTAAACAAAGCTTTAGAAATTGACTGTAGGAAATACTGCTACATTGGTTGGGGTAGAGGGTGTCCTGGATAGCTCCTCCATCTCTAATTTCTGGGGTTGCATGATTTAGTTTAGTATTTTATCCATAAAATGCAATGGCCCTAATTCTCCTCTCACATAAAAGTAGTTTGGAGTAGCTACACTGAAGTCAATTAAGTAATACTTGTAAAGACCAGAGAGTATGTATCAGATACTATGGCATAACCAAAACACAATGTAGCAATGAACGGGCTGAATTGATTGCCTCATGGAGAAAGATTACAAGAAGTTACCTGACTAAGTGAGGATATAACTCTTATATGCACTTGAAGGGCATTAACAACTAGAGGAATACGTTCAAAAATGTTTCACAGTGAAGAAATAGGACCCAAAATATTGTGCTTTTTGGAACCAAATCCTGGTACTGGTTCCACAGATAGATAGGCTCCCCCATGTGTCTCTGCCGCACAAGGGTCCAGCCAAGGACAGGATTACTGAGGGCTTTGCTTAGGGTACACACCCCTGCATGGTTAGTTCTAGAGAGAGCTCCTGAATGGCAACATAGATTCACAGAGCTTAAGGCCAGAAGGAACCATCAGATCATCTTGTCTGACCTTTTGTATATCACAGGCCACTGAATTTCACCCAGTTACCCCTGTATTGAGCCCAGTGACTTGTATTTAGCTAAAGCATATCTTCCAGAAAGGCATCCAGTCCTGCTGTGAAGACATAAAGAGACGGAGAATCCATCACTTCCTTTGGTGAATGGACTTAGAAACTGTAATCTTTTTTCTTTTGATAAGCTAAACAGATAGAGCTCTTTAAGTCTCTCAGTATAAGGCATTTTTTCCAGCCCTTGAATCATTTTTTTGGCTCTTTTCTGCACCCTCTCCAATATCATTTTTGAAAAGTGGACATCAGGCCTGGGTGTAATATTCCAGTACTGGTCTCACCAGAGGTAAAGTCACCTCTCCTATCCACTGCATGCATCTGATGAAATGGATTTTAGCCCACAAAAGTTTATGCCCAAATAAATTTGTTAGTCTCTAAGGTGCCACAAGTACCTCTCCTATGTATTCATCCAAGGATCACATTAATCAAGTGGTGCCCAAACTTTTCCTGTCGCGCGCCCCCTTACCAGTACTACTATCTGTTCGCACTCCCCCTTCTCCCCCATGATGCACAGCCAAGGCTTCCTCAGAAGAGGAACTTGGGCTGAAGGTGGAGCTGGAGGCAGAACTGGGGCTGGGGGAGTAGCTGGGGCTAGAGTTGAAGCTGGCCTGGGTGGCAGAGAGGGAATGAGGGCTGAGGTGGGCTGCAGCGGAGACAGACTGAGGGCAGAGCTGGGTTGGGGGTGGAAGAGGGGCCTGAGTAGAGCTGTGGCAGGGGACGGAGCTAGGCAGGGGACAGAGCCAACTCTTTTAGGAGTGGGGTGGACCAGTGCTTTGAGAGAGTACAAAGAATGTTGTTCCTTAGATGCCTGGCTGCTGTGTCTTGTTCACATGCTCAGGGTCAAACTGGTCACTAGATTTAGGGTTGGAAAGATATTATCCCCTAGGTCTGCTTGGCAGGGACCTTGAGGGATGCTCACTTTTCTCTGTTGCATGGAGCAGGGTTCGCCTGCTGGTATCATCTAAGCATATTCCATCTAATCCAGAGGTTCTCAAATTGTGGTCCATAGACCACAAGCTCCATTCAGGTGGTCCGTGGATAGTTCCCTCTAAGGTGCGTGCCTGGGAGATCGCACAGGACGGAATGAAGGGCCACCCACCTAATTAGTGGAGCCGTGCAGGTGTGACTCTACTGATTAGGTGCCTGAACCCTGGAGAAGATGCACATGTAAGGTGAAGTGGTGGTCTTGGGGGAGATAGGGGATAGGTGGGAGGGGGCGGTGGGGTGAGAGGAGGAGGTGGGGGGAATTTGGGACATGCAGGGCTGTGGTGGCCAGAGAAAGAGGCAACTTTCCACAGCTCCCGGATGCAGCTGCTGAGGAGAGACAGCCCTCCTGCCCAGCCCCAGCTCTGTGGCTGCTATGGTGGGGGAGAGACCCCACTCCTTCCCAGACCCAGCTTGGGAGAAATGGAGAGCCCCTCCTCCTTCCTAGCCCCAGCTCAGAGGCTGCCGCGACAGGGGATAGAGGGCACATCCATCGCATTAGAAAGGTAAGTCTACTGATATTAAAATCTGAGTTGTGTGCTTTTATTTGTAGAACAAAAAACTTTAATTATTATTAAGGGTTTTTTTATATAGCGCTTTTATCCAAAGTGCTTTACAATAGTTAGCTAACAGTATAAACAACATTTGGAAGGATCATTAAGTAGTCCTCCGAGTTCCGCAGCAATTTGCAAGTGATCCGCGAAAAAAAGTTTGAGAACCACTGATCTAATCTATTCCCTGCCATTGCAGGGGCCTTGGACATTGCTAGCACCTCAGTCTTTCCTGTTCTCTACCTATGGCATGCAACAGTTTGATCTCCTGTGGTCTAGCTAAAGTAATTTGGGGTTAATATAGGGCTATCTGGGTGAAATTGAATGGCCTGTGATATGCAGGAGGTGAGACTGGATGATCTAATGGTCTCTTCTGGCATTAAATTCTATGAAACTATGAAACTCGTAGGTGCAAGTTAGCCTAGTCTATTGATATAAAATATTTCTCTCTAGTTGATGTTGTCTAACATCCTCCTCATTTACTAATGGACTGGAAAGAACTTTATCATCCTCATGTAATAGAAGTACATCATCCTGCTTCTTTCTAAACACAGAACAGAAATATTTATTGAACACTTCTGCCTCATTAACAATGTTACCATTTATTGCTGTTTCTTTTGTTCCTAATATACTTTAAAAACTAGTTATTGTCCTTAGTCCTTCCAGCTATGGATTTTTCCTTTATATCTTTAGCTTCCCTTATGAGTTTTCTACATTTAATAACTTCAAATTTATATTGATTGTTATTTAATTTTCCCTTTTTCCATTTGTTATTATAGTGCTATTTTACTTCTAACTGCTGCCTTCACTTCACCACTGAATGAGGATGAACCAAAGTTATCCTCTCTCTTGATTGTGGAGCTCTGTCACTCTGAACAAAGAGCTGGAGCACTGCAGAACCTCTGCCAGCTTTTTGGTTGCAAAGGGGTTTTTTTTTTTTTTTTTTTTGGTGCCACAAGTACTCCTTTTCTTTTAGTGAAAAGAATGAATTTTTGTTTCGCGGAGATTAACTGGAGGATGAGATCCAATGGATTGTGGAGCTGGAGTAGAGGATTCAAGGAATTTTAGAGCAAACGCAAATGGGCTGAGATCAGAGTATCCAGGAAAACTTACTGAGGGGTCCATGCTGTGAAACCTGTTATCTGAACAGGACTCACTCCTGCAAGTGTTCTACTGAAGCCTGCTTCAGAGAAGCCCTCAGCTACATGGACCTTAAAACTTAATTCAATACCACACACTTTTTGGAAAATTGTTCTAACATATAGCCACATTTGTCACCCTATCTCACCTTACTCCAAAGATTGCTCCCCATGAAGCCAGTCAGGACTCTGGGGAAGTCTCCTTTCTGTGAGCAGACTGTCTGCAGGACACACAGCTCACCCGGCCTCCACCTTCCTGGGTCTGACCTCAGAGCATTCAGCATCCTCTGCCCCTCCGTGCGCTTCCCACAGCGAGTCCGCCCAGGCAGGGTCCTGGGGAAGCCAGAGGGTCCTGACCCCCAACTCCGCAGTCAGACGTGACTCTCAGCCAGCCAGTAAAACAGAAGGTTTATTAGATGACAGGAACATGGTCTAACACAGAGCTTGTAGGTGCAGAGAACAGGACCCCTCAGCTGGGTCCATTTTGGGGGGGCAGTGAGCCAGACAACCACATCTGCACTTCACTCCTCATCCCCAGCCAGCCCCAAGCTGAAACTCTCTCCAGCCCCTCCTCCTCTGGGCTTTGTCCCTTTCCTGGGCCAGGAGGTTTCCAGTTACCAATTGCCAACCAGGCTGCCCGCATAGAGCTGGATGTTCATTTTCAGTTCATTTTCACTTTCACTATCCACCTATAGGAAAGCGGCCACTATGAAATGTAATTAGGTTTTGATGACCACCAAACTGATATAGCTAAACAAAAACCATTGAGTAGCTATGTTAAGATTGCCAGATAGGCAATAAGGCTAGCTTCTTAACAGTCTATTCCACCCTTGTATTGAGCTGTGACACTCTGAGTTTGTTTCCCAGACCTGAAGAAGTGCTCTGTGTAAACTTGAAAGTTTGTCTCTCTTACTACCAGAAGTTGCTCCAATAAAAGATATGACCACACCCACCTTGTCTCTTAATAGTGAATGACTGTAAGTTACATTATTTGGTCTACAAGTGTTGGCTGTTACTAAGTACGAAATTTCCCTTTAGTCCGTAGACGCTACTTTGCTTACCATTGCTCAAAATATTTTATGTTGCAGTTTTGTCTTTGAAATCTGCACCTTTTAGAGGTTGACCACATTTAATTAAGTCTATATTTCTCCTGAGGAGATGAAGGAATGCATTATCTGCATCTGAATTACAGTACCAGCTATACAGATATAATACACAAACCAAGCTGGGTGAATGAGGGACTTGTAGCTACTTCACCTTGAACTGTGCATTTATACCTGGTACAGGAATCATGTTAAATTTCTGCTTTTACAGATGGCATAAGTGTCCCTAAACAGATTCAGGCAGAAGAATGTCTGGGAGAATATGAGTAACTACTTTAGTTTGCTATCAACATGCTAAACTCGGCTCTCACTTACACCCACATGGCCGCGCTGAATTCATTGGGAGTTGTGGCCCTATGCCAGGGCTGAATTTCGTTCAGTTATTTACCTTTAAGTTTTTTAAAATAATTTCTTACTGTTTGCTAATTATAAATGCTCAGAATATAGAGAATTTTGTGAAAGCACTATTATGGCATGTGGGAGTTAAGGCTTATCTGGGAAAGGGAAGGTTTCAGAGTAGCTGTGTTAGTCTGTATTCGCAAAAAAGAAAAGGAGTACTTGTGGCACCTTAGAGACTAACAAATTTATTAGAGCATAAGCTTTCGTGAGCTACAGCTCACTTCATCGGATGCATTTGGTGGAAAATACAGAGGGGAGATTGATATACACACACAGAAAACATGAAACAATGGGTTTATCATACACACTGTAAGGAGAGTGATCACTTAAGATAAGCCATCACCAGCAGCAGTGGGGGGGGAGGAGGATAACCTTTCATGGTGACAAGCAAGGTAGGCTATTTCCAGCAGTTAACAAGAATATCTGAGGAACGGTGGGGTGGGGGTGAGAAATAACATGGGGAAATAGTTTTACTTTGTGTAATGACTCATCCATTCCCAGTCTCTATTCAAGCCTAAATTAATTGTATCCAGTTTGCAAATTAATTCCAATTCAACAGTCTCTCATTGGAGTCTGTTTTTGAAGCTTTTTTGTTGAAGGATAGCCACTCTTAGGTCTGTAATCGAGTGACCAGAGAGGTCTCGATTACAGGTCTCGATTACAGACCTAAGAGTGGCTATCCTTCAACAAAAAAGCTTCAAAAACAGACTCCAAGGAGAGACTGCTGAATTGGAATTAATTTGCAAACTGGATACAATTAACTTAGGCTTGAATAGAGACTGGGAATGGATGAGTCATTACACAAAGTAAACTATTTCCCCATGTTATTTCTCCCCCCCACCCCACCCCCCCACTGTTCCTCAGATATTCTTGTTAACTGCTGGAAATAGCCTACCTTGCTTGTCACCATGAAAGGTTTTCCTCCTTTCCCCCCCCTGCTGCTGGTGATGGCCTATCTTAAATGATCACTCTCCTTACAGTGTGTATGATAAACCCATTGTTTCATGTTCTCTGTGTGTGTATATAAATCTCCCCTCTGTTTTTTCCACCAAATGCATCCGATGAATTGAGCTGTAGCTCACGAAAGCTTATGCTCTAATAAATTTGTTAGTCTCTAAGGTGCCACAAGTACTCCTTTTCTTTCTGGGAAAGGGAGTAGGTGTGACACTCAAACTACACTTTTTCAAAAGTTGTAGCAAGGTTTGCTGGTGAGCACACTCACTACAGCATCCCTGCAGGCATTATGCCTGCTCTTGCCCTATGCAGCCGCAGAGCCTGATCCTGTGAGGTACTGACATCAGCTCCCATTGGATGAAGTGGGAGTTGCTGGCATTCATCAGCTCAAAGTAGGCACCTAGCATCTCCCATGATCAGTCCTCTCTGCCTCCAGCAGTCAGGTGGCACAAGGAATATACTGGCTTTATGTGTGAGTCAGCGAGTGATGGTGCCTGCCAGTAGCTAGTCCACACAGAGGATAAAGGGCCTACCAGTAGTGCTAGCTAAGGGCATGCTTCTTTAGCTTAAATGGTAGAGAAATGTGTTTTTTAAGCTAATGTCATCCCTGGCTCTCCAGCTGTGTGGGGGATTTATCTAGTATTGGTGGGCCAGTGTCTAATATCACTTACACTGGTTTTAAACCAGTGTAACTCCTGATTTATACCCATGTAAGATCCTAATCCATCCCCAAGTCCAGTCTATAGCACACTGATTTACTGTGGTGTGTCCCTGGCTCTAGGAACCTTAAGTTGGCTTTAAATGATCTTTTTTCCCCGGGTGAGCCCTCTTTTATACAGTAATTTTGTTTTAAAACTGATTAGTCACGATTCCCTTCAGGTCTGAATTACAGATAATATAGAGAAGCGTAATGTTAAAATCCTTTTAGATTAAAAATGCCATATTATCTGTTCCACAGCAGCTCTTTTCTAATTATGCTATATTATGATATAAATTACTCTGTAGATTTGTAAAGCATGACTTGGAAGCATTTTATATCCTGTAAGTGTTTTAAAATTAATTTGTTCTTGAATGTGTCCATGTATGAATGAGTTTGGCATAAGCCTTTCAATTTTATGCTCCAGTACAGAAAGTGTACAAAGTACAAACTGTAAATCACCCTCTACATTTACTGAGATGGCTGCTCAGCTATGAAAAGAGTCTATCCAACTATTTTAAAGAAGATTTACATGCAAAAATAATAATGTGTGCAGTGGAGTTAACATGCAGCTCTGGGACATTCCAATCTAAAACACTACGACTCATGAAGTCCCAGCAGGGTGAAGCTTCCCACATATTTTGACTGGGTTGCAAAATGACAGGTAGAAATGATGTGGAGGCAGAATTAGACCCCAGTCCTGCCATAAGCTCCGTGTTAGTGGAGCCCAGCATTCGTATGGAGCCCAACTAAAGACAGTGGGCGCATGTGAAACACATTGTAGGGCTGGGACTCAGTTTGGAGAAAGATGATGTATGCTGGCTGAGTCTAAGTGCCTGTTGCTGAGAGCTGGTAAGCAGTGAGCACCTTCCACTCCCATTGAGGTCAGTGACCGCAATGTGTCGTTGAACTAAATGGAAGTTAAGGGAGCTCAGCACCTCTCCGGATGGGACCCTGAGAGACATCTAGGAGAACAGCCTTAAAAGGAAATAAACTACTCCCTGCCTGATCCAACTCCTATGGAAGGAAATGGCAGAGCTCCTATTGACTTCAGTGGTGCAGTAAAGGGCCCTTTGCTTCTTATGTTGTTGGTCAGATTAATAGTTAAAATCTGAGTCTGAAATGTATGTCCTGTAAACAAAAAATGAGTCTTCTGTTGTGAGGGGCAGAACTGTTGGGGAACAGATTAAAAAATATTGTATGTTGGCTATAATGACCTGAATGGCTTTTAAAAATTAAAGGAAATGGAAGGATTAAGTAAAAGAAAGCTCTTCTGATTGATTCTGCTAGAAGATCTTGAAAAGACAGGAATAAGAGCAGTTGGGAGAGGAAATAAGAAACACTTTTTTTTTTAAATTGAGTCCTTATGTTAGCAGTCATAATATACTTGCACTAGTCTATATATTAAGAAATGGTGATGGATGTTTCCACATCCTTTAAGCAAATGAGTTATATAAGGCTCATAAATTGTTTGGAAATGAAAAGGGATATGTAAATTACGTATTATTAAAGAGATTTTTTCAAAATAAGTAGAAGCTCTTTTTTCCAAACTCTTTATAATAAAAGTATAACAAGAATATGTATATATTGTTTTTTTCAAAAGTAGGTAAATATTATTCAAAACATTACAGCATCATTTTGTACCAGTCTTAATTTTAAAAGGGTTCTAATTACAAATTCATTCATACCTATTATATATGTATGCATTTCAAAACACAGCAAACCTAGTAAATGATACAATCTAAAACTTGACACTTAGGGAACGTCTACACTGTCCCGCAGTTCGGACTAAGGGGGGTTAAATAATGCTGCGTACCAAAGTGCTGTGCTGTAATTCCTCTGTATGTACATTAATGCAAACTAGGAACCTTTTAGATCAATGCCTGCCGTGTCCAGTATTCTAGGAGAGTTACAGTCCAACACTTCGGTGCACGTTGCTATTCACACCCCTATAGTGTTGACCTGCAGGGCAGCGTACACGTGCCCTTAGATTTGGTATGTTTCTCTGTCAGGACTTCATGTGAGTGCTCAGTGCTAGGATCCCTAATTGAATACTATGGACTAGACTGGACTCTTACAATCCAGCCTGAGGAAGGGGTACTGCATAGCTTCTCTGCCCCAAGAGTAGGGCAGGAACGCTAAGCATCGTAGTCTGGTTCCTGCTTCCCCTATGCTCTAGACAGGCAGTTGTGGTGTGGATTATTACCCCTTGGTGCTGCCTCCAGTATGTTGGCTGATATATTGGGGGCAGTTAGTCAGTATCCTGATCATTCCCCACCTACAAACTGAGTAGGGGAGTAACAGCCCAGAGGTAGATGTTCTCATCCCCATGGAAGCTTTAGCAATGCAAGTAGCCCGGACTTTAGAATATAAGCCCCCAATCTTGTAAAGCATTTAAATACATGTTTCAATCCCTCGTCAGCAAAGTGTTTGAGCTCACATTTTTAAATTCCATTGACTTAAGAATGTGTTTAAAGTGAAGCCTGTGCTGAAAGTATTTTGCTGAACATGGATGGATGGTTGAATTGGGAGCCTCAGAAGTATAATGGGAAATGCTGAGTACTCCCAGCCACATTAAATCAATTAATAAAATTTTTGGTAAAACTACCAGGTCTATCTGGTAATTTTCATGGGATCTTTAGAAGTCCACAACCATATGTGGCACCAAATTCTGCCTTTGGGGTATGCACATGGGGCTTCCATTAATTCCATTCAACTCTGTGAACATTCAGGGTCAGAATTTGGCCCATAACATCAGGAGGATGGCAGTAGCTATGGGTTAGGTCTAAGATGCCCGGCTTTCTAGACCGCAACATGTATGAGTAGCTCCATAGTGCCCAAAAATCCACATATGCAGGAGGTACTCAGGGATGCCATTCAGTACTATTTATTTTTGTAATGCTGTATCCACAATGAAGTGATTCCCAGAGTTCTGCCTGTCAAAGTAGTATTTGGGAGACTGACTTTACCATATCTTCCCATTGGCAATCCACATGGCAGCATCCCTCTTGGAAGCCACAGTTTCAAGGGAGACAAATCTGCAAATGACATTACAGAAATGGGCGGCCTACTGCTTCTTTTTATGGATAGCTCCAGTAACAGGACTATAGTGATGAATGAGTGCCTTTATATTTGAGGATTTCTCAAAATGTCTTGAATCAAATCGACCCAATTGTATGTCTCTTCATAATTTACTTTAAAACCAAAGCAAAGCTAAATTCAGTGATTAGGCTGTATGAATCTTAATGCTGAACTGAGCACAGAAGCTTACATGTACAAATAGAATTTGGTCCTGTGCTTCTCATTCAGGCAGAACTTTCATTGATTGCAATAGACATTTTGACTGAGTGCTGGACTGAGCCCACATAATTTATAGTTTATTTTGGAATATGATTTACAGTCAGTCATAGAGAAGAGCAAATAAGATGGCCGTCAGGCAGAATTTCAAGAAAGGAAATCACTGAGTCGTTTGGAGGGAGGATGAGATTTCCGTGTAGGCGAGGAATCCTTAGAATCACAAATGAGAGAGCGATTTCCAACTGTGGAAAGTCTATAAGATGGGGAAAAGGAGGAGACGAGAGGAAGTCAGTACTGGAGCAGTGAAATTAACAGAGAGGGAAGTAGGTAGATCTAAGGGTAGAAAGGTGGGGTGGCCTGATTCATGGGGAGTTTGGAAAACCAGATGCTAGTTTTGAATTGGATTTGAGATGGATAGGAGGCCAGTTAAGGTGAGAGAAGGGTGACATGGTTCTGTTTTGTGCAATTGGAGAGTATTCTGGCCACAGCATTCTGGACACTGTGAATTTAAGGGACAGGGATTTAGGGAGACTAAAGAGTTACCTTAACTAAGCAATCAAGATGGGAAGTGAATAAGTATACAAATAAGGGTTTCAACAGACCATCAAGGTAAGAACAAATAATATTATTTTATTAATCTAATAGGCAGATTCTAATGCTGGGTTCCCTCAATTCTATTGGAATTGGAAGTTGAAAATGCCCAGCACCTTGCTGGAGGCATCCAGCACCTCACAGGATCAAGCCCTAACACAGCAGAATAACATTTATATATTGCTGAAGTACATGCATATTGTACTCACTGGTGTCAAGGTAGCCTTTCACCATAACTGCTACTCATTTGAGGATCTATGGGTCATTCATTCACTGGTACTTTGAGGACCTGATGAAAGTGTCTCTGATGACCTGCTGTTGAAAATCTTCAAAAATAATTCAAAGGCAGGCTTCATTTTAGGAGATGTTCATGTCTGAAAAATACTAAGGAGGGTATTGTTCAAGAGAAATGTGCTAACCGCTTTACTCTAAAATAGATACATTGTATAGTCTGATGTATTGTTGAAACTCTCTGGATATTACAAAAATAGTCCCTTAAAATTTTGTTCTACGAATGTTCATCTGACAGATCTAGCCTCTATAGAAGTTTCCAAAGATTCAGATGATGTACTGCTGAGTTATCATCATCATCTACTGACGCAGAACTCTCAGCCTCTTCATCTAAATATATACTTCTATTAATTGGTACAATAGTTAAGAGAGGATGCAAGGACTAGATTAATTTACAGGGCTGTGCTGTGATGTATAATTTTAAGCAATTGCATCTCATTCTCAACATGGCAAAGATTTTTTTCAGTTAGTGATCTGGCACCATTTCATATGTCTTATAGGAGTATTTTCACTTTGCAAAAGTGTTGATTGCCATATTTCCATTAACTCTCCACTGTCCCCTCACAAATGGAACTATTTCTTAAGATTAATAATAGTGCTTATAATAAAAATGCTTATCCAGAAACCCTCTTCCTTCAATTTTGTAAATCACAGATAAATTAGAGTGATCCAAGGCTTAAGTGTAAATGAATCACACATGATCCTGGGAATTTAGCAACTGAATCAATTATTTTCCTTTTGGTTATGCTGTGGTTATTATAAATAACCTCCATGCTTAATCAGTGGAGACTTAGTCTATTAATTAAGACACAACAGGGCATGTATTATTGTAGTATTAAATCCTGCCAGTTCCCATTGGCAGGGTGCCATCAATACTTCTAGAAGGGTATTATTACTCTTATATACATAGTGGAGCATTTTATTGGCATCACTAACGGATGTTTTGTTGTTGCTTAAAAACAAAAATAAATAGATTTATTTACCTAAATAAACTGAGTTAGACCCTCTATATCTTATTTTAGAGACAAGAGCTTCTAATAAATGTAATTAATTCCCCCTGCGGCCCTAAGCTGAGGGGGTGCTCAAAATTATGACCACTCCAAAACTAGACTACATTTTTGTTTGCTTATGTTGCCTCTTTTTGACCTGAGTGGCCAGTCAAATTTCAGAGCCTGGGGAATGTTCCATTTAGGAGCAGAAATTGGGAGACTGGTATTTTCTTTGCTGCAACTTTGTTTATTTACAAGGAAGATACAAAGTCCTGCTTCTCCAAATGCAGGAGGAACCTAGAACAAAAGGAGCAGTTTCTTAGCTTCCAGCCCCCGAGCCTCTTTAGTTAACACCAGATCCAAAAGCTCCCTTTCTAGCTTTTTTCAGGGTCACACTGTTCTCACAGGCTCCTGCTTGGCTCTCTTGCTTTCTCTGCCTCTGTGTGTGTTCTTGTCTGTTCTTCGTTTCTGTTTGTTCTCTCTTCCCTCACATGTACACACGCACCTGGTCACAATACTTAGTGGAACTCCACCACCACCCTCATAATGCTAATTCCTGGGCCGACTAATTAGGCTTTGTTTTAGGTGTGGCCCTTAACTGTTTCTTACAACTATCTTAAATGAAGGGCTTGTTTACATATCAGTTTGAAGGAGATTTTAATTCAACCAGAACAAGATTTCATCCAGCTCATATATATAAACATAAAAGGCCAAGTGCTGATCTCGGTTACTCCAGTATCAATATGCACTAACTTATTCCAGATCTATCCTGGTGACACTGCGGATATGTACATGGCAGCTGGGAGGGTGCTGTCCACACAGGTACACAGACACATGCTAGCTCTGCTCAAGCTAGTGAGCTAAAAATAGCAATGTGGCTGCAGCAGCAGCCCAGGCTAGCCACCTGAGCACAAACCCAGGGACTTGGGCAGCATTGGACTTGGCTGGCTAATCCTAGTCACCATGCCACTTGGCCACACTGCTAATTTTAGCATATTAGCTTGAGCAAAGCTAGCATGTGTCTGTCTACCTGTACTTGGAAACACCCTCTCCCCTACACCCTGAAAGCAACATTTGGCCCAAAGCTTTTGCTTTAGTGTTCAACATATGACACAGGAGATGTCACTTAGGGCCAGATCCTGCTCACTTTACCCACATGTGTAGTTGACTTGATTTAAATGGGGTCAGTCAAGTGAACGAAGTTCAGCCCTAGGCCCCAATCCTGCAAACACTTTATGCATGAGAATAACTTTTACACTTATGAGGAGCACCAGTGTGGGAGTACCCATATGCATGAGTGCATTTAAAGGACTGGAGCCTTAGTCACAGCATACCTGAATAGGATAGGAATTTTATTGGGTTGTCTCTCAAGTATACCACTTTAGTGCCATGAGAGTGAGTTGTAATGACTGCTGCTTAATCAGAACAGAATCAAAATAACTCCATTTAATGGAATTTAATAATTCCATTTAACAGGAATGAATTCAGAGAGAGTCAAGGACTAAGTAGTATTACATAGGTGTAAAATTCTAAACTCCAGTCTTACAATACAGAAGCAGAGAAATAAATATTGAAGAAGAAACATGAAATGCTGGTTAATTTCATTTATTCAGTACAGTATTATATTTCCAGGTTTTTTCAGCCTCTTAATCAAGACCGCTGCTTTGCCTTGTATCTCACTACACAACCAATGTATGCATTAATCAACAACATCAGAGTCTTTTATGTTTCATTGCCTAAATAATGTGCACATAGGAGGCAAGCCAATACATCATTTTATGGAGGTTACACCAGTAGCAATATAAGCAAAGTCAAAGCTTCCAAGAAAATAGAAATCCAGCTATGTCCTAAAAAACCCCCCAAATTCATGCATTTCTTACCATCTGCTATAAATCTTTAGGAAGGTTAATATATTATTTTTACTAGAAGCATATCTATCATTCAATCAATGCATTTAGATGTTTTCTGGTGTATCTTTGACTTGTTTGAAACGGTAACTGATACATCAAACCAACTCTTCAGTCCTTTTGGAGACAGAGCATAGTTTGTCAAAGTGATACTGGTACTTGATCTATGTTCTTGGTTAAGAAATGATTGTCTTGGTCTATTCCGTCAAACAGTATCTATTCCAACTTTTCCTTCTAGGTTTCTTCTTCAATACTACAAATTAAGGCCACTTGTCTACTCAGTTTGAAATTCCTGTGTGAAAACTTCTCTCTCTTCCATTTTTATTACAGAGGTTAATTGTTTAATAATGTTGAATAAACATCTGCATTCACATTTTTCCTCATGAAAATTCTGTGCTTGCGGGTAACTTTTAGTGTCTCCATCATATGCACAGGTTACATGTATTCATACAAATACCTGCATACTTAAAAACATAAATAAAATAGGGAACTGAGGACCTGATCCTTTGAGATGTTGCATATCCTCAAGTCCCACTGACGTTCATGAGAGTTGAGGGAGCTTAAAACCTCACAATCACAGGCCCTCCATGTGTGCATAATTAATAGCACAAAAGATTTATACAATTAAAACCTAATGCACTGTGACTACATGCATGAGTAAGGATTTGGCAGTCTTGGGTTCTTTAAAATGGTACATGTTGTTTTGAAAACACAGCTAACAGCAATGAGCAGTGTACCTGCAAGACCAAAATAGGGGGGGAGGGATAGCTCAGTGGTTTGAGCATTAGCTTGCTAAACCCAGGGTTGTGAGTTCAATCCCTGAGGGGGCCATTTGGGGCAAAAATTGGGGATTGGTCCTGCTTTGAGCAGGGGGTTGGACTAGATGATCTCCTGAGGTCCCTTCCAACCCTGATATTCTATGTCTTTTTAATTTAATGCTGTAGCATGTCATCCAAAAGCATGAAAGATTTACATAGCTCAGGGTATACTTAGGGACATATCTCAGGTGTGGTTTTATCATTGATCAAACTAATTACTCTGGCATGTGGTAATTTTTTTTTCCTGTTACATCTTTTTTCAAATATTTTTAAAGCACTCGTGCAGACACAACATTTAAAATTGCTCACTGCTGGAAAGATGTTCCGAGGAGTCTTACTTCTCTCACAACGGAACAAGTTGCAGTATTGATCAAGGCTGTTTATTGTGGTTTTTTTAAGTCTTCATCATGTTTTCCTCTGTAAATTTTAGTTTTTCATCTGGTTCCTTGGTACATCACTGAATCATCCTTACCACTTGATTTTCACAAAGCTCCATTTCTATGGTTAGCAAAATAGACATGTAAGCACATCACTAGATAATTTCCTTCATCCCCTCCACACTGTTAGCACTAAATAAAATAATGAGATCATTTACCAACTAAACAATGTGTAAGATTTCATTTTATTTTACCTTAACCATTCTATTTTTCCCTCCCTCCCTGACAGACGATGGAAATGCTTAAAACAAACTAAGGTAGTATGAAACTGACTAATGTAAGTGTAAGCATGGCACCCAGTGGGACAAGCTGTAAAATGTTTGTGTGCTTCTGCCAAAATATGTTGCATGGCTTTCTGCTGTTGTCTTGTGTTTCTGATGTTAGGCAGCATGTTTCAGTAACTTGTAAGCATTTCATTTTATATTTATATTCCTAATTTTGGATTTGTAGTTTTAAATACCCCCTTTTTAAAATAGTCCTTGGCAAATTATCATAACATAGCTGAAAGCACTGTGAAAATTATTTGTTACAATAGTGTCCAGAAGCTCCAATCAGGACCTCGGCCCCTTGGGCTAGGTTTTGTAAAAACACAAAATAAGAGAGCATACATTTGGTATTCACATGCGTTAGGAGCAATGGGCCAGATTTTTAAAGGTATCTAGGTGCCAAGTGGGATTTTCAAAAGCACCAAGGCACTTCAACCTCATTGATTTCAATAGATGTTAGGCACCTATATGTTTGTGAAAATCCTACTAGGCATCCTAATAACTTTAAAAATCTAGTCAAGTGTCAATAATCCTGTGAACTCTTCTGTGGTTGTCCCTTGAAAATAACCCTCCAGATTGGCCATTGTAGAATTCAAGTCATGTTAGTGTGGCTGATTGCTACATACATCTAAGCCTTTCCCATGTGAGTGCTTTGTCACTAATCTTCTACTCTAAAATGAGTAACTTTTGTGTTACTTTATATAATGGTTGTTGTGTAGAAATCAAACATATTGTACTTTCACAGTAATATGTCCAAAAGATCATTCTCAACCAAAGAGATTATATTTTCCTTTTTTAAAAAAAAATTGTATAAAATGTCTGAGTGAATATAACACTCTTAATGCTGAGACTAATAGCACTACCCTGAAACAGGCAAGTTTTCCTACACAGCTCCTCCAGTGCTTCCCGTTAATGATCTTCAACACCCTTGCTGTTCCCATCCTGGATTTCTCTTGAGCAGAGACAGCCACTTATATTAAACTGTTTCATGGTTTTGTGATGTGCACAAGCTGGGAGTTGAATGAAACCACTGAACTCATTTTCATTGTGCCCTAAGCTATCGTTTGAAAGCAGATCACCAGAGGTGACAGGTCAGTGCACTAGCCCAGTGTGCCACTTAGCTCCATGTTTCTTTTCTTTTTGGACTCTAGAATAGAAGCAGTGAAAAGCACTTAGATATGCTGTGTATGCTCAGTTCAACTCCTCACAGTTGAACTACTCACTCGGGGTTTCATAGTTATATTTTATCATTAAATGAAAGTACAACTTCACCACAATATACACATTGCTCAAGTGCATGGAATTAACAATACACATTATGCGATAACAGAATAATTTACCAGAACTATGTCTACCTTCTAAATTATTGTGGTTATAACAACTAGAAATTTGACAGCCATCTACATGACGTTTTTACAGCTCTTCTCAGTTATCCAGCTTGAGAACTACTGCTCTCTTCCTTAAGGCACTAATGATTAGAACTAAAAGAGCTTTAAAAAACCCACCTAGTGAGCAAGGTCATCTTTTTATTCCCTAACAAAACAGATCACTAAGCTAACAAGGCTAGGGAAGCCTTAATTAATGTCAACAGAGCATTTTAAAAGCAAAGGGAAAATAGGGCAGTAAAAATAGTACTCTATAGAAGTAAGAAAAATTATTCTGTGAAATCATCCCAAGAGAAGCCAGGGAGCCTTATTGTCAGATATTGCTAATGCTAGGGGTAGATTACAGAAAAGTGTGGGAATAAGTAACACTGTCTTGTGACCTCACAATTTTCTTCATTGTGGGTTAGCCAAACCAGGTCGAGTCCCTGCAATGAAGACAAAGGCATGAGCTCAGAAATCAGAACATGTATTTATTTCTGCAAGAGGATAGTGAGGCAGCTCCCCTTCTCTTGCTCGTGCTGCTGACTCCTAAAAACGCTTTTGCTTTTCCTCCAGGCAGGAAGTGCATGCCCACTCTCCACTTCCTCAGAGTAGTGTCCTTCCCCACTGCACTGCAGAGATGCAGCCAGGACAGTAATCCTGTTACCATTTTATTCATCTCTGTAGTACCAAGGATCTCAAAGCACTTTACATACCTAAATTAAGTGTCACATCACATCCCTGTGGTAGAAAGAGATTATCCCTTATTTATAAAGTGGAAAAAGAAGGAGAGACTGGCCACAATCCAACAAAGCATGCTCTTAACTTTAAGCATGAAACTAATCCTACTGATTTCATAACGATAAGCACAAACTTAAGTGGTTTACTGAATCAGAGCTATAAAGAGGGCTAACTGACTTGCCCCAGGTCACCCAGAGAGTATACTTCATGCTTCAGCCTCTGGCCATTCATTATGATGTTTAGTTTCCTCTTAGCATTGGCATGGTGGAGATGGAATGTGCTAGAGACTGTCTTGCTGGTGCTAGGCTGAAGGCACCATGTCTTGCAGTAGTTGGCTTGCTCTGCAGCATCGTCACTCAGGGTCGTTTCCAGATCAGAAAAAGTCAGAGCCTGTAGCCCGCAGCAGATGTCGTCTGCATAGATGAAATTCCATGACTGGTCTGGTGGCAGGTCATTTCTGTACAGATTGAACAAGGTTGGGCCTAGAACAGACCCCTGCAGTAATCTGTTCCTCTTTTTTTTCCAAGCACTTGTTTTCTCACCCACATGCACCTTCAACCATCTGTCTCGGAGTAGCAGTTCGATGGCATCAGTAAGCCATGGTGGGAGGACTCTTGATATTTTAACAAGTAGACCCATATGCCACACCATATCATACGCTGCAGTGAGGTCAAGGAAAATACCACCTGTTTCCAGGTTTCACTGAAAATCATTTTTGATAAATATGTGATTAGCACAAGTACTTGGTCACGTGCTTCAACCTTGTCAAAAGCCTACTTGCTCAACATTCAAGATGTTCTCCACCTCTAGTGTTATTCACTGTAAAATTAGGCATTCTAAAACCTTGGGACACATAGAAAGCAGCGATATCAGGTGGTAGTTTGATGCCTGGTTTGGGTCTTTACCAGGTTTTGAGAGGCTGATGACTTTTGACATGCACCAGTTTTTCAGCCAGAGGCTGAAGCATACACAGTTTATTTAGGTCTGACCCTCAATCGAACATTGACATACAAAAGCCACGTGAGCAAGACAGCAGCAAAGGTCAAGACACACAACAAGCTTCTCAGCAAACTGGCAGGTTCTTCATGGGAAGCAGATGCTCCAACCTTAAAGGACTTCAGCCCTTGCCATATCATATTCAATAGCAGAGTACTGTGTGCTAGTATGTAATCAGTTGGCACACACCAAACTTGTAGATGTGCAACTCAGTTCAACAATGCTCACCATCGCATGAATTCTCTGACTGACTCATCTTTCCTGTCTTCCAGTTCTGAGCCACACTGCTCCCCCTTACATCAGGAGGGAGATTGCAGCTGGCAAATTGCTTGAGAAGGGATGTGCCAACCCAAATTGGCTCTTGTTCAATGACTTTTTAGTCCACCAGCTATACGTCTTTCATCATGACACCCACAGTGGTCGAGGTTGCCAAGCCAGGATGTGACAGCAGAGTCCTTGTGGTAGAAACACTGGTATTTAACATCAATCACCAATCAATTCCTTGTCATAGACCCTAATGCTCACCTTCCCAGCTTCGACCTGCCATGTTGTCAGTGGGCTCTTCTTAACCAATTCCGGATTGAGCAAGGCTTCTGTGCAGTCAACCAGCACTGTTGGGGTGTTCAAGACAATCCAAGCTGCAGCTGCAGCACAGATCAAACTATGATACACATTGTCGAGGGGTGCCCACTAACCAAATTCAGGGGTGGGCTCCGAGAGCTCCGCTTGGCCACTAAGAATGCTATTTCTTGCAGGGATGCCTGAATAATGTTTATAGTGAGGGTTCTGAGAGCGATGGAACCAAACTGTAAGGCCTGTATATAATGGAATCCACTTCAAGCAAGGGGGTGCAGCAGTACCCCCAGCACCCTTAGTTCCAGCACCTATGATTGCTTGGCTCAGTGAATACGCAAACACTAAATAAATTGTATCAGAGGGGTATCCATGTTAGTCTGGATCTGAAAAAAGCAGCAGAGAGTCCTGTGGCACCTTATAAACTAACAGATATATTGGAGCATAAACTTTCATGGGTGAATACCCTCTTCGTCAGATGCTGCATCTGACGAAGTGGGTATTCACCCACGAAAGCTTATGTTCCAATATGTTTGTTAGTCTATAAGGTGCCACAAGACTCTTTGCCACTAAATAAATAAATACCCAGAGAGTCTGTGGAAGAGAACCCTGGTCTCTAAATTCCCAATCTTGGTCCCCCAGCACAAGACCATACTTCCGTTGTGTGAGAGCTGTAATGACATACATAATGACAATGAAAAGTGTGATGATCTACCTACCCTCTGTGAGCACAGCATGATAATAGCAGGTGTTGCATTTGCTACATGTGGCTGCTGCCAGGAAAGGTAGGCCAAATATATAGCTCTTTCTTTGTTATGGTACCACTTGGTGTCCCTCTCTACTCTGTTAATTAGCATTCAGTCTGTCAACATAACCCAATAGGAGGAGGGAAAAGAAACCTAGGAAAACCAATAGCATTTTATCACCCTGTCAATAAATTAAGCTAGCAATTTATTGCTACACCTGGGTAAGCACACAGCACTGGTGTACATACAGCTGTACACAAATGGTTGATTTAGGATTTTCTAGCTACCCAGCAGTCTGATTTTTAGGGGCACGTTCTCATGGGACGTATCTTTAAATATACTTCCTTTTTGTATTCCTATTAACAATAATTGCTGTCGTGGTTTCACTTTTAGTGATCAACTTCTTAACCACAATGCTTTCAGGGGGAAATGGTGGTCTGAAAAATATTGAAGACAAAAGGACCATTTACCTGTTCCTGTGAAATATCGATGTACCTGTACTGCACCAGGTTTATGTTTCAAATCAAAATTCTTAACAGAAACCTAAATAGGCTGTACTGTAGGAAATGATCCTTGACTTTCTGGGATAGAAAAGAGCTATAATAGTACTATTCCGTCTCTAACTTATATGATGCTATCATATTCAAAAATGCAAGAATGTTCCCCCTCTGGTACTGGAATGAAAAAGCTGGCAGATATGTTTTTAGATTTCACAAGAGGGAAAAAAGGGTGGATGATGCGGGAAGGAGAGCATACCACCTTAGCATCTAGCTTTCTTTCTCAGGGCTAGCCAGGAAGAAAAAGCAGCAGGTTTTGTCACCTTAGTCTTGACCCTGGAATGCAGAGGGAACCATCATCAGGAAGTCCACAAAATGTGAGAAAACAGTTGTGCTGAAATAAAGACATAAAGCTATCTTCAGTCTGCAACACATTAGGGGGTTTTGTAGTAGGCTTCCTGGACACCTAAACCCAGCTCTGAAAGCAATGCTCATATATTCTCTGATTTGCTCAAATTCATCTTATCTATAAGGGGAAGAAAATATTGCTTCCATCTAGTTTGTACTTGAGGATATCTCAAGAAGTAAATCAAAGAATGCTAGGGATAAATCTTTGGAAAAGAGCATATCAAAACTTTAATTTGTTTCCACAGCTGTTGTAAAACTAACTTACTGGAGGCAATGTAATCTGAAAGTGGAATCTATACTAAAGTGGGAAATGACTCACCAGAAGAGCAAAGTCTTTATATCTCTCCCTCAGCATGACTCTGTGGGTGGCATGCTTGCCTGTGGGCCAGAAGCTGTGGAAGCTGTGGTATGTACATGATCCTGGAGGGGGGAACCGGTAAGAGTTTTGTCTGCATGAAATGCCGTCTGATAGAGCTGATGGAGGAAAAGATCCGAGGTTTGGAGATGCAGGTGGAAAGTCTGGTTGAGTTTAGGAAGGGGTTTGAGCAGATGATGGAGCAAAGATATGAGGTATCTGAAGGGAAAAGCTCAGACTCACGGATGGAAGCAGGGCTGGGGAATTTTGAGGGGAGACTGGATGAGGAAAGTGGTCAGTGGAAACATGTGACTCAAAGAACCAGGCAGAGAAAAAGAAGGGCTAGTGAAGGAGAAATAGAGCTTAGGAACAGGTTTGCAGAGTTGGAAAATGAAGAAGGGGCTCAGCAGGTAGTCGCTGAAGGTGGAAGGGTAAGGAAGAAGAGAAGAGAGGCTAGCCCTATAGAAAAAGGGGAAGAGTCAAGGGAGACTACACCAAATATGAGCCCCAGGAGGATACAGGATGGGTTGAAGAAGATTGTAAGGGAAAATAGGAATGGAAAGAACTTGCAGCCAGAGAGAACAGGGGAGACACTGGAGAATAGCACTGTCACCAGGAAAAGGCAGGTCTATGTGATCGGGGACTCTTTATTGAGAAGAATAGACAGGCCTGTAACTAGAGCTGATCCTGAGAATAGAAGGGTGTGCTGTCTTCCGGGTGCTAAGATATGGGATGTAGACCTGAGGTTGAAAAGGATCCTAAAGTGAGCGGGAAAGAATCCCCTAATTATCCTTCATGTGGGAACAAATGATACGGCTAGATTCTCGCTGGAAAGTATTAAGGGAGACTATGCTAGGCTGGGGAAGACGCTTAAGGAAATTGAGGCTCAGGTGATCTTTAGCGGGATCCTTCCTGTTCCTAGAGAAGGGCAACAAAGGTCTGACAAGATTATGACTGTCAACAGATGGCTTAGGCAGTGGTGCTATAAGGAGGGCTTTGGGATGTATGACCACTGGGAGGCATTCATGGACAGAGGTCAGTTCTCTCGGGATGGACTTCATCTGAGTAGGGAAGGAAATAGACTTCTAGGATTGAGGCTGGCACAACTGATAAAGAGAGCTTTAAACTAGGAATTGGGGGGAGATGGATGGGAGATGTCCAGAAAATCTCCACGCCAGATTTTAGCATTGAGAGGGAAGAAGATGAAGTAAGAATGGATACAGCCGTGGGTAGGAGAATGTATATAAGGAGTGAGGGCGGTGTGGATACTAGTCTAATAGGTTATACTGGATGTAGAATGACTGTGCCTAATAGGGTACAAAATGTGAGCGAGGCCAAACAGCAAAAATTAAGATGTTTGTACACCAATGCGAGGAGTCTAGGTAACAAAATGGAGGAACTAGAGCTACTGGTGCAGGAAGTGAAATCAGATATTATAGGGATAACAGAAACATGGTGGAATAGTAGTCATGACCGGACTACAGGTATTGAAGGGTATGTGCTCTTTAGGAAAGACAGAAACAAAGGTAAAGGGGGTGGAGTAGCATTGTATATCAATGATGAGGTAGAATGTAAAGAAATAAGAAGCGATGCAATGGATAAGACAGAGTCTGTCTGGGCAAAAATTACATTGGGGAAGAAAACTAGTAAAGCCTCTCCTACGATAGTGCTTGGGGTGTGCTATAGACCTCCGGGATCTAATTTGGATATGGATACAGCCCTTTTTAATGTCTTTAATAAAGTAAATACTAATGGAAACTGCATGATCATGGGAGACTTTAACTTCCCAGATATAGACTGGAGGACCAGTGCTAGTAATAATAATAGGGCTCAGATTTTCCTAGATGCGATAGCTGATGGATTCCTTCATCAAGTAGTTGCTGAACCGACTAGAGGGGATGCCATTTTAGATTTAATTTTGGTGAGTAACGAGGACCTCATAGAAGAAATGGTTGTAGGGGACAATCTTGGCTCAAGTGATCATGAGCTAATTCAGTTCAAACTAAATGGAAGGATTAACAAAAATAAATCTGCAACTAGGGTTTTTGATTTCAAAAGGGCTGACTTTCAAAAATTAAGGAAATTAGTTAGGGAAGTGGATTGGACTGAAGAACTTATGGATCTAAAGGTAGAGGAGGCCTGGGATTACTTTAAATCAAAACTGCAGAAGCTATCGGAAGCCTGTATCCCAAGAAAGGAGAAAAAATTCATAGGAAGGAGTTGTAGACCAAGCTGGATGAGCAAGCATCTTAGAGAGGTGATTAAGAAGAAGCAGAAAGCATACAGGGAGTGGAAGATGGGAGGGATCAGCAAGGAAAGCTACCTAATTGAGGTCAGAACATGTAGGGATCAAGTGAGACAGGCTAAAAGTCGAGTAGAGTTGGACCTTGCAAAGGGAATTAAAACCAATAGTAAAAAGTTCTATAGCCATATAAATAAGAAGAAAACTAAAAAGGAAGAAGTGGGGCCGCTTAACACTGAGGATGGAGTGGAGGTTAAAGATAATCTAGGCATGGCCCAATATCTAAACAAATACTTTGCCTCAGTCTTTAATAAGGCTAAAGAGGATCTTGGGGATAATGGTAGCATGACAAATGGGAAGGAGGATATAGAGGTAGATATTACCATATCAGAGGTAGAAGCGAAACTGAAATAGCTTAATGGGACTAAATCGGGGGGCCCAGATAATCTTCATCCAAGAATATTAAAGGAATTGGCACCTGAAATTGCAAGCCCATTAGCAAGAATTTTTAATGAATCTGTAAACTCGGGAGTAGTACCGAATGATTGGAGAATTGCTAATATAGTTCCTATTTTTAAGAAAGGAAAAAAAAGTGATCCGGGTAACTACAGGCCAGTTAGTTTGACATCGGTAGTATGCAAGGTCCTGGAAAAAATTTTGAAGGAGAAATTAGTTAAGGACATTGAAGTCAATGGTAAATGGGACAAAATACAACATGGTTTTACAAAAGGTAGATCGTGCCAAACCAACCTAATCTCCTTTTTTGAAAAAGTAACAGATTTTTTAGATAAAGGAAATGCAGTGGATCTAATTTACCTAGATTTCAGTAAGGCATATGATACCGTGCCACATGGGGAATTATTAGTTAAATTGGAGAAGATCGGGATCAATATGAACATCAAAAGGTGGATAAGGAATTGGTTAAAGGGGAGACTGCAACGGGTCCTACTGAAAGGCGAACTGTCAGGTTGGAGGGAGGTTACCAGTGGAGTTCCTCAGGGATCGGTTTTGGGACCAATCTTATTTAATCTTTTTATTACTGACCTTGGCACAAAAAGTGAGAGTGTGCTAATAAAGTTTGCAGATGATACAAAGCTGGGAGGTATTGCCAATTCGGAGAAGGATCGGGATATTATACAGAAGGATCTGGATTACCTTGTAAACTGGAGTAATAGTAATAGGATGAAATTTAATAGTGAGAAGTGTAAGGTTATGCATTTAGGGATTAATAACAAGAATTTTAGCTATAAGTTGGGGACGCATCAATTAGAAGTAACGGAAGAGGAGAAGGACCTTGGAGTATTGGTTGATCATAGGATGACTATGAGCTGCCAATGTGATATGGCTGTGAAAAAAGCTAATGCGGTTTTGGGATGCATCAGGAGCGGCATTTCCAGTAGGGATAAGGAGGTTTTAGTACCGTTATACAAGGCACTGGTGAGACCTCACCTAGAATACTGTGTGCAGTTCTGGTCTCCCATGTTTAAAAAGGATGAATTCAAACTGGAGCAGGTACAGAGAAGGGCTACTAGGATGATCCGAGGAATGGAAAACTTGTCTTATGAAAGGAGACTTAAAGAGCTTGGCTTGTTTAGCCTAACTAAAAGAAGGTTGAGGGGAGATATGATTGCTCTCTATAAATATATCAGAGGGATAAATACAGGAGAGAGAGAGGAATTATTTAAGCTCAGTACCAATGTGGACACAAGAACAAATGGGTATAAACTGGCCACCAGGAAGTTTAGACTTGAAATCAGACGAAGGTTTTTAACCATCAGAGGAGTGAAGTTTTGGAATAGCCTTCCAAGGGAAGCAGTGGGGGCAAAAGATCTATCTGGCTTTAAGATTCTACTCGATAAGTTTATGGAGAAGATGGTATGATGGGATAATGGGATTTTGGTAAATAATTGATCTTTAAATATTCAGGGTAAATAGGCCAAATCCCCTGAGATGGGATATTAGATGGATGGGATCTGAGTTACTATAGAAAATTCTTTCCTGGGTATCTGGCTGGTGAATCTTGCCCATATGCTCAGGGTTTAGCTGATTGCCATATTTGGGGTCGGGAAGGAATTTTCCTCCAGGGCAGATTGGAGAGGCCCTGGAGGTTTTTCGCCTTCCTCTGTAGCATGGGACATGGTTGACTTGAGGGAGGCTTCTCTGCTCCTTGAAGTCTTTGAACCATGATTTAAGGACTTCAATAGCTCAGACATGGGTGAGGTTTTTCATAGGAGTGGGTGGGTGAGATTCTGTGGCCTGCGCTGTGCAGGAGGTCCAACTAGATGATCAGAATGGTCCCTTCTGACCTTAGTATCTATGAATCTAAGCTCCCAAACTTCACACTGCTACCTATTGCATCACTTGGGAGAGTGGGATTTCAGCTTGAAGATCACATCCTTTGGCTGAAATGTTACATTGAGTTCCCTGCTTCCTGTTTCTAGTGACTGTACAGGTTGAAGAGAGAGAGAGAAAATCCTGGTGTGTTGGCCAAGATTTCCTCTCAATAACACTACTTCTGAAGTTCAATGCTGTGTATTAGCTGCGCTGAGCGCACAGTGGCTGCTAGAATTGGCTACAGACACTCTCACTACACTACTAGCATCTATTTGGTTTATAAACCTATCTGCGCTAACTTAAATATCAGAGGCATTTTACAACACAAAGCTCCATTCTGGAAACAAACAATCTGGACCTCCATATTTGAATCTGGAAGCTTGTGGTGGAATCAAATGTCTGATAAACTAAGCCATTTGGAAACAAACAGCCCAAATGTTGCCCTGACTGCACAAGCGTGGATACTTGTGGAAAGAACAGCATAGCTCAGAATTCCACATGAGGAGTTTTCTCTGAATAGTTTGATCAGGGCCTGGGACTTGCTCCCACTCAGAACTGTCAGCGGGTTCTGTACCCTAAACAGCAGATGCGGGGCAGAAACAGCTGTGGAAAGTTTTGATATACTCTTTTCCAAAGATTTATCCCTAATATCCTTTGATTTATTTCTTAAAATATCCTCAAGTACAAACTTGGGCACGTCAAAGAATATATGAGCACTGCTTTCAGAGCTAGGTTTTGGTATTCAGGAAACCTATAGCAAAACCCTCTTCACTCCACCCCCTTAACCAGGGGCCATTCCCTTCTCCATGGCAGCACAACTCCATGGGTTGCTGTGAACACCACAAGCAGCAAAAACAAATCCCCCCCACACACGCAAAGGAGGAGAGGTTGCAGACGAACAGAGGAGTTAATATTGGCTAAACAAGCAGTAATTTCTTGGAGGGTTGGTACCCCAGATACAGGGCCAATGCAAGCACTAGGCAAACTAGGTGATCACCTAGGGCGCCAAGTGGTTGGGGGCGGCAGTGGAGCGGAGGTGATCTGGGGCAGGGGGGCGCGGGGAGGGCCGCCTGCAGCAAGTAACGGGGGGGCGGCGCACAGGGGAACTGCTCCCTGCCCCAGCTCACCTCTGCTCTGCCTCCTCCCCTGAGCACTGCCCCGCTCTGCTTCTCTCCCTCCCAGGCTTGCGCGCCAAGTGATTGAAAAGGAGTACTTGTGGCACCTTAGAGACTAACAAATTTATTAGAGCATAAGCTTTCGTGAGCTACAGCTCACTTCATCGGATGCATTTGGTGGAAAAAACAGAGGAGAGATTTATATACACACACACAGAGAACATGAAACAATGGGTTTATCATACACACTGTAAGGAGAGTGATCAATTAAGATAAGCCATCACCAGCAGCAGGGGGGGAAAGGAGGAAAACCTTTCATGGTGACAAGCAAGGTAGGCTAATTCCAGCAGTTAACAAGAATATCAGAGGAACAGTGGGGGGTGGGGTGGGAGGGAGAAATACCATGGGGAAATAGTTTTACTTTGTGTAATGACTCATCCATTCCCAGTCTCTATTCAAGCCTAAGTTAATTGTATCCAGTTTGCAAATTAATTCCAATTCAGCAGTCTCTCGTTGGAGTCTGTTTTTGAAGCTTTTTTGTTGAAGGATAGCCACTCTTAGGTCTGTGATCGAGTGACCAGAGAGATTGAAGTGTTCTCCAACTGGTTTTTGAATGTTATAATTCTTGACGTCTGATTTGTGTCCATTCATTCTTTTACGTAGAGACTGTCCAGTTTGGCCAATGTACATGGCAGAGGGGCATTGCTGGCACATGATGGCATATATCACATTGGTAGATGCGCAGGTGAACGAGCCTCTGATAGTGTGGCTGATGTGATTAGGCCCTATGATGGTATCCCCTGAATAGATATGTGGACAGAGTTGGCAACGGGCTTTGTTGCAAGGATAGGTTCCTGGGTTAGTGGTTCTGTTGTGTGGTGTGTGGTTGCTGGTGAGTATTTGCTTCAGATTGGGGGGCTGTCTGTAAGCAAGGACTGGTCTGTCTCCCAAGATCTGTGAGAGTGATGGCTCGTCCTTCAGGATAGGTTGTAGATCCTTGATGATGCGTTGGAGAGGTTTTAGTTGGGGGCTGAAGGTGATGGCTAGTGGCGTTCTGTTGTTTTCTTTGTTGGGCCTGTCCTGTAGTAGGTGACTTCTGGGTACTCTTCTGGCTCTGTCAATCTGTTTCTTCACTTCAGCAGGTGGGTATTATAGTTGTAGGAATGCATGATAGAGATCTTGTAGGTGTTTGTCTCTGTCTGAGGGGTTGGAGCAAATGCGGTTATATCGTAGCGCTTGGCTGTAGACAATGGATCGAGTGGTATGATCTGGATGAAAGCTAGAGGCATGTAGGTAGGAATAGCGGTCAGTAGGTTTCCGATATAGGGTGGTGTTTATGTGACCATCGCTTATTAGCACCATAGTGTCCAGGAAGTGGATCTCTTGTGTGGACTGGTCCAGGCTGAGGTTGATGGTGGGATGGAAATTGTTGAAATCATGGTGGAATTCCTCAAGAGCTTCTTTTCCATGGGTCCAGATGATGAAGATGTCATCAATGTAGCGCAAGTAGAGTAGGGGCATTAGGGGACGAGAGCTGAGGAAGCGTTGTTCTAAGTCAGCCGTAAAAATGTTGGCATACTGTGGGGCCATGTGGGTACCCATCGCTGTGCCGCTGATTTGAAGGTATACATTGTCACCAAATGTGAAATAGTTATGGGTGAGGACAAAGTCACAAAGTTCAGCCACCAGGTTAGCCGTGACAGTATCGGGGATACTGTTCCTGACGGCATGTAGTCCATCTTTGTGTGGAATGTTGGTGTAGAGGGCTTCTACATCCATAGTGGCTAGGATGGTGTTTTTAGGAAGATCACCAATGGATTGTAGTTTCCTCAGGAAGTCGGTGGTGTCTCGAAGATAGCTGGGAGTGCTGGTAACGAAGGGCCTGAGGAGGGAGTCTACATAGCCAGACAATCCTGCTGTCAGGGTGCCAATGCCTGAGATGATGGGGCGTCCAGGATTTCCAGGTTTATGGATCTTGGGTAGCAGATAGAATACCCCAGGTCGGGGGCAAACTGGATACCATTAACTTAGGCTTGAATAGAGACTGGGAATGGATGAGTCATTACACAAAGTAAAACTATTTCCCCATGGTATTTCTCCCTCCCACCCCACCCCCCACTGTTCCTCTGATATTCTTGTTAACTGCTGGAATTAGCCTACCTGCTTGTCACCATGAAAGGTTTTCCTCCTTCCCCCCCTGCTGTTGGTGATGGCTTATCTTAAGTGATCACTCTCCTTACAGTGTGTATGATAAACCCATTGTTTCATGTTCTCTGTGTGTGTGTATATAAATCTCTCCTCTGTTTTTTCCACCAAATGCATCCGATGAAGTGAGCTGTAGCTCACGAAAGCTTATGCTCTAATAAATTTGTTAGTCTCTAAGGTGCCACAAGTACTCCTTTTCTTTTTGCGAATACAGACTAACACGGCTGCTACTCTGAAACAGCTGATTGGCGCCGCAAGCCTGGGAGGTGGGAGAAGCGGCAGCCTGCTCGGGGAGGAGGTGGAGCAGAGGTGAGCTGGGGCGGGGAGTTGCTGCACGTGGCTCCCCGGGCCAAGGGGAGGGAGAGGCTGCAGGGAGCTGCCGCGGGGGGGGCTCCCTGGGCCAAGGGGAGGGGGCAGCGGATGGGAGCTGCCGCAGGGCGGGGGGAAGGGGGGAGAGGAAACCTCCTTGCACCGGCCCTGAAAGTGTCTGCGGGCCCCCTCTCCCCCCACTCCATTACTGCACAGTTGGCTCAGCAGAGGAGCTGGGGCTAGAGGCTGAGCTGGCCTGCGAGCAGAGGGGGAATGAGAGCAGAGCTGGGCTGGGAAGGAGCAGGGGGTGGGGTGGGGTGGATCTGTGGCTGTGGCTGGAACTGGGCAGAGGTCAGAGCAGAGCTGCAGCTGGGGCCAAAGCTGGGCTGGGGGCAAAGCAGGGCTAGGTGGCACTCCCTCCCCGCCCCCCCATGGGGGCTCACCTGGGCCCCACCGTGCACCCCCCGAATGTTCCTTTGTGCCCCTCTATAGGGGGCGCATCACACAGTTTGGGGACCACTGGACTATAGTGAGAGTGGCAAAAGAAGGTATTTACAGAATTTATGAGAAAATTAAGACAAAAGTGAGAATTATACAACTTCCTTGAAAAGCATGGCAACTATGCAGTAGTACATGGCAATGCAAATGTGTTAGTTCATAGTAATGTTGTAAATAACCTGTATAATTTCTTATATGGAAAGTACAGGTTTCTAGTACTTGTTGTCACTGAGACACCTGTACTCTCTTATCCACCAATAAGGAGATGCGAACATAATTAATGTAAACATTTCTTTAGAGGAACTAGATTTAGTCTCTCTGGTGTTGGAACAGGGCATATTTCTCTGACCTTTCACTAATACTGACTCAGCAGAACAACAATAGAGCAGTTTCCACAGCTTAACAGATTCATCCAGGACACCACTTCCAACACCACATCACTTTTCTTCATGTTCTCAGCTCTCAGTTATGTTAACATACACAACACCTAGATTTATTTCTATTATCTGCCAGTTGCACAAAATATAGGAGCAACATGCACTTTAACTGGTATGACAAACAGCTGCTACATAAGGCTGCATGAAGAAAAGGTCTAAACTTCCACCAAATCCACAGTTCCGTGACCCATCAGACACCTTGGTGCTTTGCATAGAGGGAACCTTGCACACATATACTGTGTAGAAACAATCTTGGTGCATTGGAGAAAGTAGCTAGAACAGACAGAAGTAGTTATTTCAGAGTGACAGATCTGCTCTCAGAATGGAGCATAAAATAGTTAGCAAATGCATGCAGTAGTTTGAGGTTATTTTTAATTTTGTTTATTTGGGGGGTAAAATTTCTAAGACACTAGAAGTCTTTATTAAGTTGGACTTCTTATTAATTGTGAATCCAAATTTCAACTGTAAGAAAGGCTCATAAAATGGAAATAAAAGAGCAAAGTTCCAAGTCTCATATGTCTGGGTCAAGGTCATTCTTTGAGGCCTTGTTCCTAACTGACATTCCAGTGGCTGCTGCTCCCCAAGAGTGATCTGGCACCATGATTTTGGATTATTTCCCTGTCCATAATGGTGTAGTGCATGAATAGGATGCATTCCAAGGTCTGTGGTATCTATATTATGTCCTTTGCTTCCTGTGTTGAGGTTGAGGCTGAGGAAACCCACAAGACGGAGCAGTGATTTATAGAATTTAAGGTCAGAACAGATGCAATATGCGGGGCCAGCTGCTCTTCCTGCCAGTCCATCAGTGCAGCCTCTGCTGCATGCCAGCTCTTGCTTAGCAGGGCCCGGCCCCCATCCCGTTTCCGGCCGGCACTGGCTGCGAGCTGTGGTGGCTGGTGAGTGCTGGCCGGTGCCAGGTGGTGGCCGGATAAGTGTCGCCTCTTTTGCAACATGCATTGGCCCTTTACATGCTCCACTCTCTCGCTGTCCTCTCCCTGCTTTGCCCCTTCAGCCCCGCAACCCTGCTGCTCCTCCATATCTCCCCTGGTCGGGCACATCCCACTCCCAGCGCTGTGTGGAGAACCAGCCCCTGGTCGGAGTGCTCAGCTCATCAACAGCCTGGCCGGCAGGTTTCTTCTTTCCCCCACTGCCTCTGGCTGGGCTAGTGCCCCAGGAAAGCCCAAGACCCTCCAGCCCAGGGCACTGGCCAGGAGGAGCCAAGCCCTGCATATGCCAAAGCTCCGCACAGCGCTGTCACAGGGAAGCCTCTCTGCCCCTCAGCTAAGCTCTGAAGTGACAGGAGGGAAGCGATTTCCAGCCTGCTCATGCTCTGGCCCTGCAGGCTGCACAGCAGCCCCCTGGGCAGAAGCTTAGCACCCTCTTCACCAACCCCCACCTCCCTGCGCCCCCCTCTGGATCCTGCCTCTAGGGAGTGTGGTGGGCCTGCTCCGTCCCCTAGGCACCTTTCCCTGCTGAGCCACCTCTCTGGCCCAGTTCGCTGAAGCCCCTGCAGTCAGGTTCCCTGGGCCCTGGTGCACAATTCAGCCTAAGGGCTTAACCCCTTCCTGCCCAGGCTGTAGCTGGGGGACAGGAGGTGGATGGGTTATGTCTGTGGCCAGCAGCAGCCTGGAGGTGTTAGCTGCCTTTCAACACTGTGCGGGCAGGAAGGGACAAGCTGCTTCCAGTGGGAGGGGTGGGGGAGAGATGAGCTCTGCAATCACATGGGCTAAGTCATCCCTTCCCCTCTCCTCCTCCTCTCCTGAGACTGGAAGCAGCTCCCGTCCCTTCCCTCCCACAGAGTGGCAAAAGGCTGCTGCTGGCCATGTTCTGGTGTCAACCCTGGCAGAAATCTGGGAAGGGGGGCATGTGACCCTGCATGCCCCCCACCCACACACATAAGTGTTACCTCGGGAAGATGCAGTGCCAGATACCAGGAGAGGTGGGTCCATCCAAGGGGCCCAGCCAGGCATGGAGGTCAGAAAGCGCCAGGTAGGGAGGGTCGGGTTAGTCAGTCACCCTCCATATGTGAGAGAGGTGTACAGCAGTGTATGTGTGTGTGTGCATCACCCCCCCTACCCCTGTATGTGCCACCCCTCCCTGTGTGAACCCTGAAGCTTTAAAGATAAAAAGGTAAATAAAAAGAATCCAACTACGCAGGTTTTTTTTTTTTACAGGGGCTCAGTCAACTTGATGTTAATTTGAACGTTTGTACTGTGTAGTTCTGATTGATTGCCATTGAATTCGCTTGAATACGAGTAATTTTACCAGGTGTCTCATACTCAGCATAGGGAAATATGGTCATCCTATCCCATGATGGAGAATCTGTCACATCCCTTGGTTGGTTGTTGCAATGGTTAATTATGAATTAATTATCCTCACTGTTAAAAAATGTGCTTTATTTTGAATTTGAATTTTTCTAGGTTCAAATTCCAGCCACTGTATCTTGTCACAGTTCTGGCATTCTTCATTTGTTATGTTGTCATCTGTCCTATGGTGCAACAAGGGTCAAAGTCTCATTCTGGAGCATAGTGCTTGGCTAGTTTCTGTGTTGGTACTAGCTGCTAGTGGGCAGGGCCATGGCTCCTCGCTTGCCCTCTCAGTGCCTCTCTGATAGAGCTGTCCAGGCACAGAGAGGGCAGCATGTTACACTCTCTGACAAAGTGGCAAAGAATACCACCCTGGTGCGTGCTCCCTGGGAGCCTTCAAGAGGAATTGCGGCAGAACCAGCCCAAGTTCCTCCAGGGAGCTTCCGCTGTAACACCACTCCTACATACAAGTTCCCCAGAGATTGCCAAGGGCAGAGTCTAACCCCAAATTAGGCCTCTTAAAGGATGAGTGTAGAACTGTAGATTGTAATTTGGATGTAAGGTCCAAATTAGATAGCAGGTTTTGTCAGAGCAACATCTGGAGCTACAAATCTGGCAGCTCCATCAGATGCATCTAAAGCAGCTCTAAGGGAGTGCTTAGAAAGAGCTTCTTGAATAATGCCTTTGAATAACTGTCTATAAGACTCATGCAAAAAGTTTAATGAAGGCAGCATCCTGATTTACAAATCGTATCTGGAAAACAAAGCTTGGTAATTAGCTCTCCTCATGAAAAGTGCTGCTGAGGAATAAGCTTTCCTTCGCCAACAGTCATGCTTGCTCAACACTTTATCGGGAGAAGCAGAGTGAAACCTCCTCTGAGACTTAGAACTGTCATTAGCCACAGCTAGAAGTCTGGAGAAGGATGGGTGAAAAATTAACTAAAGTCTTGTTTACATAATTGATAGAATCATTCTAGTTTCTTAGCAACAGGAAGAAAAGAAGCTGCTTGAGATCTGAGCTGTTTGGTCAAATGTAACAGGCCATCACTTTTCATAAGGGGTCCCTTTATTTTTATCCTGTCGCAACTTAAGGTTTATGTTCCTTCTTAGACACAGAGGACTGAAACAACTCTGCTTCTATTGCCAAATAATTTATGAGCTCCTGAAAAGCTCTCATACTACCAGGAAAGAAAGCATCATCATCATCAGACACATAGTCTACTGAGGACCATTGCACCAGCTAGAGTGACCACGGTTGATGGCATTGCACCAGGCATTATGTAATTAAGTTTCTGGATTTCACTCAATCCTGTGAATCCACAAATCCCTGGGATGGCCCCACAGGTGGTGCCGGGTGGGGTGAGAGCATGCACCCCTTCAGACGTCGACAGAGAATTTGAGAGCACGGTGTGCTGGAGTGTTTTTGCCCATCTTGGTGACATGGCTGAAGAGTATGCAATGCCACTTTGGAATATAATGAGCTACTGAAGGAAGGCCAGGTTTCTATGAGAGTATGACATGTCACACACAAAGTGAAACCACTTTATGCTCAGGGTTTGGTGCTGACAGCACATATGGAACATCTCAAACTTCTCCAAATCTGCTTGTAAGAAGGTCCAGGGTACTGACCCACACAGCAACGCAGGTAGTACACAGGTTTGATAACTGTTGAACTCAAGACAAAGACATTTTTGTGTCCATAAGTGACATGTGGACTTTAGGCAAGAGGTGATGAGATCTATTTGTCGAAGAACGTCTGGTCTATTGTGACCATTTAAACTCTGCTTGCATCCCAGGCAGATGATCTCATCAGTGCTTTCTATGGTACTCGAACCCATCTGCACCAGGGGTTGTGTTAGCCCAGCTCCAAGATTCTGGACCTTGGTCTTCACCATGAGACATTGAAACCTATAGAGCAGGCAATGTCTTGGAGACCTTGAAGGGCAGAGCTGAAATTCTCTGACTTCTCCACAAGCAAGGCAGCATCGTCAGCATAGGCTTGGTCAGTGAATACTTCTTGACTATCCTTGATTCCAGTGTGTGGAGCAGCAAGTCCTAATAGTCAGTCAACAGTTTGACAGAATAGTGCCCGGGCAAGAATGCATCCCTGCTGCACCCCAGAGGTTGTATAGAAATGCAGCTACAGCCATGACCCAGTAAGCACTCTCATACCAGTATTGGTGTGAAGATCATGCATCAGATTTAGCAGAACATCTGGAACGCCAATTCCTTTCAGTGCGAGCCAAAGCACTGACCTGTCAACTGACTCAAAAGCTGCTTTGATGTCAAAATATGTCATGTGAAGTGGGCAGTTAAATTCTTGGTACAACTCAGCTAGAAGCTGGAGGGTAAGGCCATAGTCCATTGTCAACCACTCAACTCTGAAACTTGATTGATGTGGACAACAGTATCTATTAAGCATTGGCTACATCCTGCCAAGCAGAATATGAGCTAAGACCTTTCCAGGGACCAGTAACAATGAGATTGGCCTGTAGTTTGCACACTTGGTGTGAGATCCTTTGCCCTTGTACAGGGACACTATGATGACATCTTTCCATTCTGCTGGTACTTTGCCTGATGCCCACTGTTTTCAGAACAGTTGCTGCAGGCTGATGCTCACTGGTTCCAAGGTGTCTTTGAGCAGTTCAGGAGGAATTCCATCAGGTCCAGCAGCATGTTCATTCCATAATTTTTGGATGGCCTTTCATACTTCCTTGAGTGACAGAGGGACGGTGTTCATCCCTCGGTCTGCAGCCATGCCATTTGCCAAGTCATGTAGCTCTGGCCAATTGTCAGCAGATGCGTGGTTCATTAAACTTTCATAGTGTGTTTTCTATCTGTCCAGAACCTCATCCATTCATGAGCAGAGAAAGCCATCTGATTTCATGATGGGAATGTTAGAAGGCTGTTTATAGCTACCAGTCAGGCACTTGATGGCTCTGTATGCAGGGTGGAGATTGCTGTATTTTAAGCCATCCTCTACTTCATCAGGCAGGGAGTTAATGTAGATCTCCTGGTCACGTTTTACCATGGCCCAGAAAATGCCTTTCAGCCATTTATGTTTGTGGACAACTCCCTGCTTGCATTCATCTGCCTTTTTCATTAATATATCACAGGCCTCTTAGGAACGCCAAAGTTTTTTGCATGACCATCTGAAGGCAGTTGTTTCAGCAGTGGCATGTGATACAGTGTTATGTGTACCCTCCCGGCAATCTTCATGTTGTCTAAGGGAGCGCCCACTTTATGTATGTGATCCTCAACAGCCTGTGTATATTTCACAGCTTCAGCAGGATCCTCAGATAGACACTGGACATTGTGCTGTTGATGGACGTCTGGCTTGTGAGGAGATGGAAAATGCATTGAGAGCTGAGTAACACCTAGTCTATGGTCTGAGTTTGCTGGTATGTCTGCACCACTGAAGACCCAGTGAGATTTCACTAGGGAGCAATTTCTGACAAGGTTATGGTCAGTTTCTTTCATGGCACATCCATTGTCTTAAATCTGGGTCCAGTGATGGTTGTTAAGGTTCCTAAAACAGAAGCCCATAATAGACAAGCCCTAAGTGGCACATAATGTCAAAAGCTGGGTGGTGGTGGTATTTGGTGGTGGTATTCCAACCCAAAGTGACCTATCATGGTTTCATACTCAGCTCAGTCTCAGTCAGTCATGGCATTGAAATCTCCGAGCACTAACCCATGTGTCATGTGGAAGAATTAACTGGATTTTTGCTGTTAGCTGGTGGCAGAATCCATCCTTTTCTTTTCCATCCACCCAGAGTTCAGTGTGACCCCCCAGAGTGGAGGAAGGTTGTTCCTTCATAGTGGCTTGATTGCTTGGTTTGGTAGACAGGCTTCTGTGATGCCAGTAATTATGATCATGTAGCAGGTGAGTTCTTTGACAAGAGCTGTCTTGCACCCAGTAGTGTTCAGAGTTACACAATCCATGTGGTGACGCAGAACATGCTTCTGAGGTCCAATCTGGATTTCCAGGAAGTTATGGTCATTGGGTCTATGCCTTCCCTAAGAGGATTTGGCCCATGCATGCAGAACACTCCCCTCCTCTTGGAATTGGTAACATCAGGTCTTTATCCCTGGTGCTGTTGTCGCGGTCTGTCATGGCCTGTTTCCCCTTCGTTTCACTCTGCTTTCTTGGGACTGGGGACACATAGAAAGGTTTTATTTTGGGGGACATCACCACCCTTCCCAGGAACTCGTCCACCAAATGCCACTGATTCCTGATTCTGAAGGCAATTGTTTCAGCAGTGGCATGTGATATACTGTTATGTCTACCACTCCAAGCAATCTTCATGTTGTCTGAGGCGGTACCCGGTTATATATGTGATCCTCAACAGCCTGTATATATTTCACAGCTTCAACAGGATCCTCAGATAGACACTGGACATTGTTCTGTAAATGAACATTATGAAGAGCTGGCTCTTACTTCCACCTTATGTGGTCCGCACATCTACAGTCATCATTCATCCACCTTCACCACCACTGAGGAACTTGGCCATCATCCACTGAGTCCATCATTGGCCCTCTCTCATTACCCAGAGCAGGGGCCCTTATCAGATACTACCAGCCGGAGACAGGTGGAACCAGTGCTTGAGTGCGCCAGGACAACGGCACCCTGAAGTAGAGCAGTTTGTGACACACAACCGCCCACGAGCCTTGAAGGGGGTACCCAGGAGGGGATGGCAAATAGGGAAATATTACTTTACCAAAGGAGATGGAAATAACCTACCTGATCAGATTCTTATTTAATAGGTCTTAGAAGTGTGATTACTTCACATGTGGGAAGGTTCTTTAGTATTAAATGCCAATATGGAGGGTTTATTCTGTAATCTTTCATTTGCACACTTTTAACAAGAATGAAAAAGAAGAAGAGTATGAGAAATTCCTGCATCAACATTCATGGTATTCTAAGCCACAAGACGCTGAATTCAGGGGAGATTTTAACCATCCTAGTATCAGTTGGGTAACAGCTACAACCAAATATGCATTATCGAAGAGGTTCCTAAATTATATAGATTACAATAGGTAAGAAACCACAACCAGAGAAGAAGTCAACTTGGATCTACTTCTTAATGAAAGGGAGTAATTAAGTGAGAGTGACAGAATGGTGGGGAAATTCAGAACCAGTGATGATGAGCCTCTTTGAATTCTGCATGCTAAGGAACAGATTCATTTTCTTCATGCAAATGTAACTGGCTGCTCTTCCTGCATAAGGCATGCTCCTAGTCTGTTGGGAGATTCATCTGCTGACAATAAGACAGGGATAACGAAATCATAACATTTTCAGTCTAGCTGCTTTGTGATCAGCACTTTTAACACCTCAAATACTGGTTTAGGTCTGTCTTCCCAGTGAGCAGCAATTTCATTCTTCAGCAATTCCCTTAAGCAAAACCACAGAGAGATTTGGGGGGAATTTTCCCAAATAGTTTCATATCCTCATCTCTGTAGACCTTCTTTATGTCTTGGAGAAGACGTTTCAAGTATATTTTTATCTGGATTAGTGTTTAAATCATATTTGCTCTATTTATGTCCCATTCAGACACACTGGTCATGCTCTCACCCATTTTATCAATCTCATTAGCATATAGGATAGTCACTCTGATACTAGTACCATGATATATATCCATACTCAGTTCTTATGAGTCCCTGTCTTTTAAAAAAAATACCATCATCTACAAAATACTACCAGAAATATGTCTCGAGGCTAGAAAACATTCTGCAGGTTTCATTCATCAGGCTCAGACTAAATTAGGAGAACGTCATCTCTCAGACCCAACCTGGCCCACTTCAAATACATCATGCTCTGGTGAGATACAATAATGGGTCTCTGGCCAAGTATTTCTGCATTTCAGGATAAAGCCCTTATGCCACACCTCCTTTCCCTATGAGTCCTCTTGTTTCTCACTGCTTGGTCACTAATGATGTCTGCACCTTTTCATAGGAGTCTTTCCTAATCTGATCCTGTGGAAGCTGTTCCTTTCAATCTGCAAGAGACAATCAGATCAGCCCTAAGGTAGTCATGTTGCATTTCATTGTTGCGGGCTGCATCTTCTTCCATCCAGCTAGTAAAAATTTAGCTCCTTCTCATGGTGTTTTCTCCTGGCTTTCTCTTTCTCTCTCCTCTGTCAGGTTGTGATCATAGAATATCAGGATTCGAAGGGACCTCAGGAGGTCATCTAGTCTAATCCCCTGCTCAAAGGAGGATCAATCCCCAATTTTGCCCCAAATCCCTAAATAGGCCCCTCAAGGATTGAACTCACAACCTTGGGTTTAGCAGGCTAATGCTCAAACCACTGAGCTATCCCTCCCCCCAAATATGTCTCCCTTGTGACATATCTTCATAAGTATATCAGCCTCAGATAACTGCTGCAGATATTTATCTATGCTTAATTGTATATATTCTTCAAATATTGACCATATTCTGGTTATAAAATTAATGTGGGTAAATCAGAAATTGATGCAAACTAATTTTGACTGAAATGTTTTAACACTTAATACTACAGTTTGCAATCATAATGACAATATATTTGCTTTTTAATTACTATCTGGCTTATTTATCTCCATGAGAGAGACTTCCCAAGAGTGTCTCTCTCACTAAAATGTTTTATTTTTACAGAAAAATGCAGCCATTGAGTGAGACGGAAATTACTTCATTATTATTTAAAATTAATTCAGCCTGTCAAAATGAGCTCATTGCCATGCACAATGCTTCCTTCTTAATTCAATCTCAGCCTTTCTAGCAATTGAAATTCTGTACTGAGATGATGTACACAGTAGGCTTTTCTAATACATATTAAACCTTGTTTTAGGAAGAGTAAGGATGCATATATATTTTTGAATAGGGTGCATAGTTATAGACCAAGTTTTGAGGCAGAGTAAAAAGAATGTCACTCTTCCATAGGACTTGTAAACTGCTTTGCCAGCTCAGAATCAAGCTGTGATGATGTCTAAGGGGAACAGAAGGACTCTGCTGCCTGACCCCGCAGGTCTTCAGATTTTGCTAGCTCAGGATAAAACTAGGAAGAAATATTTACATATAAATAATTGGAATGCTAGCTATTGCTGCTCTTTTTTTCTTAGAATAAGAAAGAAAAAAATGAACAGCAGAGGAGGAAAGAAATGCTTGAAGAAGATATTGAAGGATATAGGAAGATGAAAGCTTAATGATGAGATGGAAGTGCCTTGCCACCTGAGGGAAGAATAAAGAAAATAGGGGAGGTTCAGGGAGGAGAGAGATCCATCTGAACAGGAGTCTGAAAGCATTGTGGTGTGTCCACCTGGAGGGAAAAGAAAGGAAGGAAAAACCAATACAATGGATTTTCAAACTTGCCAGATCTGTGATTCCAGCAGAGTTAAACAGTAAGGGCCAACTCCTAGGGCCCTTACTTGGAGCTCAGTGGTATCTTTAGAGCACTTTGGAGCAGTATGGAAATTGAATACACCCTTTAAGGTGGTTCAGCACACTCCTTCCCTCTGGGGGCCAGGAGGAGGGGCAGAAACCTCTTTAGGAGCATCCTTTCACTCACGTGAATACAAGTTCTGCTGCTGAGGTTCCTTGTTCAGTCTATCCCTTGCACAAGCATGCAGGAATCTGGCTCTCAGTTTTTGTCTTAGCCAATGTTAATTTTGTCTGCAAGGACTTTTTGGTTTGGACATGAACAGTTTCTTCAGGATCTAGAATCAATGGAGTGGGGGGAGGGAGGAGAGAAAGAAAGTTAAAAAGTTCTTCCAGTTTCAAATTGAATTTCTCAGAACCTCATTTAGGTCTGTCTGTAATTGGTCATTGATGTGCATGTGCAGAACCTTAGCAAGTGAGTGTTAGTGTGATGGGAGCATTGTTGTGGAATCAACTGAATGTTTTAGAAACGAATTGGTGGTTTGCCCTCCCTTCTGGTCACTCTGCTTAAAGAGTGCAGCAGAAGAAGAAGGGGTTGAGTGACAAATCATTGAAAAAACTTCCATTGAGAGAGACTGAAAAGATTCATCTCCTTTTTAAAGTGAACAGTAATGAGAGATGATAGGATAAAGTATACAAAATAATGAATAATATAGAAAAGGTAAATCAGACTCTCTCTCTCTCATGTAATGTAAGAACAACTGCAAAGTAAAACTAGGAACAGGAAATACTTTTTCACATACATAATTAGCCTGTGGACTCACTGACACAAGGTATCATTGTGGCCAAGAGCTTAGCAGGTTTGTAAAGAGTGGATATATATATATATATGGATAATATTTAAGAAGGGATATAGACCCTCACGTCCTGAGCATAAGCCAACTTCTAGCTAACTGAATTAGAAAGCCACTTACCCTGAGCCAGGTTATCCCATAATTGTCTTACTGCAGGGTTTCCTTGCACTTTCTTCTAAAGCAGCTGGCCACTGTTGGAGATGGAACGTAAGAACATAAGAACGACCATACAGGGTCAGACCAATGATCCATCTAGTTCAGTGTCCTGTCTTCCTCCAGTGGCCAATGCCAGATGCTTCAAAGGGAATGAAAAGGATGGGGCAATTATCAAGTGATTCATCCCCTGTCATCCAGTCCCAGCACCTGGGACTCAGACAGGATACTGGACTAGATGGCCCAGTGCTCTGATCCAGTACAACAGTTCCTATGTTCCTGGGAAAGTTTTTCTGTTTATCAATAGTTTTGTTGGGAAGAGCGCCCCCACTGCTGTGTTTCTGCCTCCTCCTACAAATGCCATCTGACACTGGCTTCCCCTAGCAAGGAATATTTCCTTCCCTGTGTCACTCATGTTTATTCCCCAAGTTCCCTAGTTTGTAAGCAACAGTAGGTTACAACAGGTAAGCTCAATAATGTCCCAAAAGGTTACTCAAGATAGCCAGAGGCTCTACAGTCATAGAATCATAGAATCATAGAATCATAGAATATCAGGGTTGGAAGGGACCCCAGAAGGTCATCTAGTCCAACCCCCTGCTCAAAGCAGGACCAAGTCCCAGTTAAATCATCCCAGCTAGGGCTTTGTCAAGCCTGACCTTAAAAACCTCTAAGGAAGGAGATTCTACCACCTCCCTAGGTAACGCATTCCAGTGTTTCACCACCCTCTTAGTGAAAAAGTTTTTCCTAATATCCAATCTAAACCTCCCCCATTGCAACTTGAGACCATTACTCCTCGTTCTGTCATCTGCTACCATTGAGAACAATCTAGAGCCATCCTCTTTGAAACCCCCTTTCAGGTAGTCCCAAAACAGTGAGTTGATATTTGGCCTGGACCCACAAAGGGAGCGAGGTTTGTAATCTTATAAGTTTTAGCCCAAGGGTTAGGGTACTCCCCTAGAATGGAAGAGATGCTGGTTCAATTCCCTCCTCTGCCTGAGGAGAAGGGAGTGGAACATGGATTCCCTACATCTTAGGTGAGTGCCCCACCGCTAGACTATAGAGTGAATCTCACTTTTTCTCTGGCATAGATAATATTTAATTAAAGTGAAATGGCTTCAACAAGAGACACCACATCAGAATATCGCATAGTCCAGTGGTTAGGGCACCCACCTGAGAGGTAAGGAACCTCTGTTCAAATCCCTTCACCTCATCAGATAGAGGGAAGATTGAACTGGGATCTCCCACATCCTGGCTGAGTACCCTAACCATTGGGCTAAAGGTTATAAGGGACACTGCCTCCTATGCCCCCGGGCTGTTTTGTGTCATCAGGCATGCTTTGAGTACACCTACTGGATCACACCTTGCAGGGAACAGAAACATTCCTCAACCTATTTTCCCCTAACTTGCAGATTACACTGGGAGTTAGGCATGAAATAGGAATTCGGATGCTTGCCTGAGGCAGCAGTCTGTATGCCCAGAACCAGAACTCTGGACACGTAGGGAACTTGTACAGCAAAAATGGAGGTGTTGCATGAGTTTAGGCACCTACAGGAATAGGCAGCAGTTATGTGGATCGCAGTGCTGCCTAAATCTGGGCTTTAGGCACCTAAGTCCCTTTGCGGACCTGGCTTTTTCTGACTTGCCTGCTGCCCCTTAAAGCAAGGGGTGGGAGCCTTTAAATTCCAGTTCCCAAGCCCTCTCCAGTGCCGCTGACTCTTTTGTGTTGCCTACAGAATACAGCCACCCCAGTGAGGCTATAGATTTAGAAAATTTCCATCCATTCAGTAGAAGTACTGTATTTCATGGGATTGTTTCTTAATACAGGGCACATCTACACTGCAATTAAAAACTGCAGCTGGCCAGTGTCAGTTGACTCAGGCTTGCGGGACTCGGGCTAAGGGACTGTTTAATTGCGGTAGACATTCACGCTGGGGCTGGAGCCTAGGCTATGGGACCCAGCAAGGGGGGAAGGCCTCAGAACTCAGGCTTCAGCCCAAGCCCGAATATCTATACTGCAAATAAACAGTCCCTTAACCCAAGCCCTGTGGGCCCAAGTCAGCTGACAAAGGCCAGCCACTGTTGTTTAAGAGCAGTGGAGACATATCCATAAAGCCCATATTGCTGACCTGATTCAAGCAAATAGTTTCATGTAAGTCAGTGGTATGGCGGATTTTGTTGTTGTTGTTTACTGTGCAAGTGTAATTGAGGACAGAGGTTATTCTTATTTCTCATATTTTAATTTTTTATAATATATGAGTGCTACCCTCTACTTAAAACATCTTCTATGGGGGAATTGGACAATACAGTAGAACTTCAGAGTTACGAATATGTCGGGAATGGAGGTTGTTCATAACTCTGAACAAAAGTTTACACCTGAACTTTCAAAAGTTTACAACTGAACATTGATTTAATACAGCTTTGAAACTGTACTATGCAGAAGAAAAATGCTGCTTTTTAACCATCTGAATTTAAATGAAACAAGCAGTGAAACAGTTTCCTTACCTTGTTAAATCTTTTTTTTTAAACTTTACCTTTATTTTGTTGGTAGTTTACATTTAACACAGTACTGTACTGTATTTGCTTTTTTATTTTGTCTCTGCTGCTGACTGCATACTTCCAGCTCCAAATGAGGTGTACAGTTGGCCAGTCAGTTCATAATTTGGTGTTCATAACTCTGAAGTTCTACTGTATTTCATATTTCGTATTTACAAACATTCTATATTTCCCAGTAAAAGTTGATGATTGATACATTTTGGATTTTTTCTCATAAAGTCAAGGAGCAGTGAGAGGAAAAATTCTGTGTAATTCAAGTGCCTCTGGTACTTCAGGACAGGTGTAGATGGATAACTTTGTGCAAGCTATCAATCCCCCTGCCAAGGAGATATCTCAGTCTTGTGGCATCATCTGTCCAGTTCTGCGATGAAGATATGGCTTTAAAAACAAAGTCAAAAGAACCACTGAAGCTAATGCACAATGTGGGGAAAGAACACAGGAAACTTTCTTTCTCTCCCTTGAATGTCTGGGCACAGAACAGTCACAAACCCTGGTTTTGCTGGAAGCACAAGGTGGTGCAAAGTGCTCACAGCACTAAACATGCTGAAGGGGGAGTGTGCAGACCAAAGTCAGCTTTGAGTTGAGCATATGTTACATTCGGTTCTAGGTGATAGTACTTCCCATACCTCTGGGGACACTGGGGTCACCCTCTGCTTCTTCCCTGCAAGTGCAATACTTCCTAGAACTACTATTGCTGAAATGTATTTCAGTGCCCCCCTTCAAGCAACCGTGATTTTAAATGCCACAATCCAACTCAATGTATGACAATCTATTCCTGTTATATTAGAATCTTTCCATCTCTTTGCTGATACAAATTAATCAGAAAACAGATTCTATATTGATCACTGTAGGGTTTTTGGACAGAAGAATACAAGATCTGGAGAAGAAATATTAATTCGCTATAAGAAAAATATACTGATACTTCTAATAAATTGATCTTCTTATCACTTACTTGAAAAAGAGTGGACCAGATCCTTGGCCCTGTTCTGGTTACTTTCACCTCTCAAATAATGCATAGAAACCACAAGCCAGTTCATCCCGCACCCCAAGTTGGAAGAAGTGTGGCTGAGGCAAAGAGATGTGGCCAGAAAGCCATTTTGCTAAAGTATTCCCTGTCTACCAAAATGTCCCGCCATAAGGAACTATCAGAAGTCAGACATCAGTCAGAGAAATCCTGAGGTTGTTCAATGTTATGTCAAGAACCAATCCAAGTCCTAGCCAACACTAGGATCTGAGAACCACGAAGATGACCCAGCCCATCTCCTCCTCCACTATCAGCATCATCATCACCTCTATCAGGCATCTCTCAGCCCCAGCTGTGGATCAGGACTAATACATTTTGGGGGCATACAGCCTAAAACTTTGGGAATCAAAAAAATGTTTGTGTGCTTTCTGGTGGCTATTGCTGGTGAGATGAAAAGCAAGGACTATCTAGACTTGTTTAAACTGTATTTAGAAGAGGGTTTGGATATTTGTGAAAATTCTTTGCCTCCTGTGGTTAGAGCAACCTTCAGCACGCGACCCATCAGGGTAATCTGCTGGTAGGCCGCGAGATATTTTGTTTACGTTGACCGTTCACAGGCATGGCCCCCTGCAGCATCCAGTGGCCAGGAATGGCGAATCACAGCCACTGGGAGTGGCGGGGAGGGGAGGGAGTCGTGCCTGCGGATGGCTGCATGCCAAAGGTTGCCGACCCCTGGGTTAGAGCCTTCTTCATCCCTACCTAGCAACCTCTTTTTGGTACTCAATCATCTTTGACTTCTGTTTCAGGAGCAATGAGTCATTTCAGATTTTTGAAACTCACGTGGATTGTAACTTTGATACTTACATCTGTCAGGGTGTGGATTTTAAGGTTTGCTTAGCAACTTGCTGATAAATTATTTTGGGAGAACAAAGTGTTGGCTTTTCCAAATTTAACACAAGTAACTATGAATCATCAAGAACATTTTATGTATGATATCTGAGGTTAAACAAATTAGGGCTGGATTTAAAATGTTTTATCTGCATCAGCGTCAAATTATATATAAAAGGTGATATTTTTCAGATCAACTGGTGGATTTGTTTTTGCAGAATAAACTTCATAAGCTCTCTAAAGACTCTTCTTCTAGCAGTACCAAACAATTGTTTAATGAAGAATCCAAAATTTGAGAAACTATTATTGTTGGATTTTGAAAGTAGACAAAATATTTCTTGAATTGTCTAATTTTATACTTGTTTGGAATTAAATTACATGTAAAGTTAGTTCTTTATGCCACTTATTTTGAAATTAGATGGTATTTGTATTGGAATGAAATGATTAGTGTGTGAGTACCATTGCCCGCCAGTGGCTGCAACCAGACTTCCCAATTGTCTAGGTCCAGGATACACTAACAGCTGCTAATGGATCTTCATCTTGAGCTCAAGCGTTGGAGGGCCTGTGTTTTGGGATTAGGATGATCTATGTTTTATCCCCACTACCACAGTGAAATATGGAGTGTCCATGAAGCCCAGGTTGGCCACAAATTCATAATTCTGTCGTTAATAGTATTTCTCAATTGAGTCACGAATGCACGTTTTCTCTTTTTTAAAATAATATTTTATGTAACTGTCATAATTTTAATTATGTTAAAATAATGTATTGCCATGAGATCTCAGTAACTTCCTGAATTCAGCAATCTGCTGAAACCAGAGCACCAGCTCCATTACTAAAACGAGTACTTAATACAAAGAATGGGTATTTGCTTCATACAATTTCTTTTAAAAATATTTCTTCCTGACTGAAGCATGAATTGACTGTAATGCACTATGTGATTAATTGCATTAGATATATACTTATGTTTAGCAAACAAATGCTAATGGCAGCCTGCTGTTAAAAAATAGAAGATAATGTTACTTCAGAAACAGAAGCTTTGGGCATCTTTCTCTTGCTAATTAATGGAAATAAAACCTCATGCCCCTAGCCTATATCCTTGTGAGAGAAAGTGCGAGTATCCATATGCAAGCTCAAGGCTAAGACCTGCAGTTTGGAAAATTATGTGCATCAGTGACTCACAGCTCGTCTTCTAAGGCTTTAATACCAATATAAGTATTATGGAGTATGAGATAGAGGTAGAGATATAGTACCAAAACTAAAAGAGTAATGGTGGCACCTTAGAGACTAAAAAATTTATTTGAGCATAAGCTTTCGTGAGCTACAGCTCACTTCATCGGATGCATGCAGTGGAAAATACAGTAGGGAGATTTTATAACATAGAGAACATGAAACAATGGGTGTTACCATACACACTGTAATGAGAGTGATCAGGTAAAGTGAAAAGAAAAGGAGTACTTTTGGCACCTTAGAGACTAACAAATTTATTTGAGCATAAGCTTTCGTGAGCTACAGCTCACAGCAGGAGAGAAAAAAAAACCTTTTGTAGTGATAATCAAGGTAGGCCATTTCCAGTAGTGACAAGAAGTGTGAGGAACAGTAGGGGGAAAAAATAAACATGGGGAAATAGTTTTACTTCGTGTAATGACATATCGACTCCCAGTCTTTATTCAAGCCTAATTTAACAGTACCAAAACTGTTATACCAGTACAACTATTCCCTCTCTTCCATCCACAAATTCCCTATGTGCCATTCCCCTATTCTCTTCTCTTTCAGGGACTTGCAATCTCGTCACCCTCTGCCTCATGCCAGGGGCTTTGTGTCTCCTCCCATTGTCCCCTCTCCTTATAGCAGGCTCCCACATTCTCCCCCCATGCCAGGAGTTCTGTATGCCACTCCATTTGCCCCCTCCCCTCCATGCCACGCCCCTCCAGTTTTTGGGAGGCCTGGGGCAAAATCTGAAATTCAGGCTCCCCCACCCTTGCAAAAAAAATTACTACTGAGGGGAAGCCTGATGGCTGGAGAATGGGATTTGGAGTTGGCAGGTCACTCATCCAGTATTAAACCAGACTGTCCTACTTTTCTAGGGTTTGTCCCTCGTCCAGTGCTCAGACAACACCAGATATTGTTTTTTCCAGTATAGGACAGGGGATGGCATTTTCAAGAGCACACCACTCTGTCCCCGCCCACACTATCTCACATGCAAAGTCACACCAATGAGGCAGGGGGAGCAGCATGCACTCGAAAATGGCACCTACCCATGTGGCATGAGTTCACACACACATCACACCAGTGGGGGTGGGGTGGGGTCAAGCCCACAGAGGTGCGGCCCCACACCATTCCTGGAAGTACCAGAATATTCGGTGGTCCATGAACATGTGAGTGGCCACCTTAATTTGGAGAGTGAGCCCACCCTGCTCTTCACCCCACAGCAGCAGCTCCTGCCCCATGGGACTGAGCCTACCTCTCCGCTCCAAGAGTTGTGACTTCAAATTTACCATTCACCCACATTTGGCCTGGCTGCCCTTCCTCCTTTCCCCACACCCTCATCATGATGGAGGGGCAGCCGGGCCAAACCTGAATGGCACTGTGACCCAACATACCAGGTCACAATGCAATCTGGTTGCGGGGCGGCTCTGAGACAGAAGGCCCAGGACAAACTTCCCCTTTTTCCCTCTCTTTGGGCAGCCCTGACTTCATACCAGGGGCTCTGGCTGCCCCCCCCCTTCCTCCCTCTGCCACATGCCAGGGCTCTGGGTGCCCCTCATTCCCTCCATTTTCCCCTTTCACCCAGGCCCCCTCACCAGGATCTTCCATGCTTCCCCCACCAGGGCTCTGTATGTGCCCCTTATTTCCCCAAATTTAGGGGCTCTGTATAAGCCCCTTTCCTTCCCATCCCCCTTCCCCCATGTCTCCAAACCAGTCCCCATTATCCCCCAACAGCCAGGGGTTCTATATGTCCTCTAGTCTCCCCTGCATGCTAGGGGCTCTGTATGTGTCCGTTACCCACCACTTCTATTTTTGTCTTTTCTTTCTCTTTCAGGGTGTCCCCCATTTTCATTTATTCTGATTTTCACCAAAATCAATAGGGTTCTGGCCATTAATGCCTAGCACATTCCCTGACATTTTGGAATGGATCAGTTACAGAGTTCAAAGGTTATAATGCTACAGACAAACAAACAAAGAAATGCCATTGAGATGATTGTTAGGCCATGTCTACATTACAAACTTGTGTTGACTCAAATTACATCAGCATACAGCTGCTGCAGTTAGTACATCGCTTATATGCATGCATATATGCATGCATACATGTGTCAGCAGCGTGCATACTCTCCAGGAGTGAATGTATCGACTGTGGTGCACCATGGGTAAGTATCCAACTGTGCAACTTGCCACCATCCAGCTCACTGTCTTTTGGAAAGTTTTGGCAATGCATGATAGGGCCAAAACAAGTCAAGCAGAGGTGACAGGGAGCATGGGATCAACTTCCCAGTTTGCAACTGTCTCCATCCCATAATGTCATCTGTAGCCCATAATTTTTGCACCTTTTTTTCAAAATCCAATAAACCCATGTAGTCCTCCTTGCTGTCCCCACCATTTCTGACAGAAACATGGAGCCTACACGGCTCTCCATTATTGTCATGAGTATTACAAACACAGGGCACATGAACCTGCGGTATTTGCAGAACTGCAAGAAGAGCTGTGGGGAGCTCTTCTAATTGATTCCTTGGAGGACAGATTGCTGTGGGACACAGCAAGATCCAATTCAAAGTTGTTGGTGGCATTCATAGAGCAGCTACAGATGGTGGAGTGCCACTTCGGGCCCAAGAAACAAGCACTGACCAGTGGGGTTGCAATGCAGGTTTGGGAAGATGAGCCATGGCTGCAGAACTTTCCAATGTGCAAGGCCACATTCCTGGATCTCAGAGTAGCAGCCGTGTTAGTCTGTATTCGCAAAAAGAAAAGGAGTACTTGTGGCACCTTAGAGACTAACAAATTTATTAGAGCATAAGCTTTCGTGAGCTACAATTTGTTAGTCTCTAAGGTGCCACAAGTACTCCTTTTCTTTATTCCTGGATCTGTGTGCCAAGCTTGTCCTAGCCCTCCAGTGCAGGGACACCAAAATGAGAGCTGCACAGACAGTGGAGAAATGAGTGGCAATCCCACTGTGGAAAAGTGCAACACCAGATTGCTACTGGACAGTTGGGAATCAATTTGGAGTCAGGAAATCCACTGCAGGGGCCATTGCCATGCAAGTGTGCAGGGCCATTAATTGCCTCCTGCTATGCAGGACTGTGACTCTCGGCACTGTGCAAGACATAGGGGATGGTTTTGTAGTTGTGAAGTTCCCTAACTGCAGTGGAGCGATAGATGGCATGCATATCCCTGTTTTAGCACCAGACCATCTTGCCACAGAGTACATCAACAGAAAGGGCTACTTTTCAATGGTAATACAAGCACTGGTGGATCACTGAGGATGCTTCACCAACATCAATGTGGGCGGACCAGGGAAGGTACATGACGCTCACATCTTTAAGAACCCAAAGCTGTTCAGAAAGTTGCAAAAATTTTTCCCAACCGGCAAATTACCATTGGCAATGTTGAAATGCCAGTAGCAATCCTGGGCAACCAGCCTATCCTTTGATCCCCTGGCTCATGAAGCAGGGCACCGACCACATCAACAGCACCACAGAACAATTGAACTACCAGCTCGGCAGGTGCAGGATGACAGTTGAATGTGCCTTTAGACATTTGAACGGAAGCTGTCATTGTTTACTCACAAGATTGGACCTCTGTGTGAAAAATATCCAATCGTTATAGCTGCCTGCTGTGTGCTGCATAATATCTGTGAAGCAAAAGGGGAAAGTTTCTGCTGGGGCAGCAGGTGGAGGTGAAACAGCTCTCTGCTGAATTTGAGCAGCCAGATACAAGGGCTATTAGAAGAGCTCAATGTGGAGCTATAAGTCTCAGGGAGGCTATGAAAGACCATTTTAATAGTGAGCCAGAGTAGTGTGTGTTGTAGTAGTGTGCTCTACCTGGCCCTGCTCTTTTGAGGCCTGGTATGAGTCACATGATGGTTACTGTATATGTAGGACTACAATTATGGCATTGTTAATGCACCTATTAATTTTGTTTGTGAATGATCTTATGAGTTGTGTGATATTCTGGACTAACAGGTAACTGGTCGCTTTCAGAACTGCTGAGCACCCGCCAGCTTATGTTGTGAACTAATAGATGAATTATGTTCTAAATAATAGAATTTTATTCTGTAACAAAATCTATGCAAAAAAAACCCCAGGCAAAAAACAAAAACATTTAAAACTTAATAAAACTTTATAAATTAAGAGAACAGAATTTATGAAGGGGAAAGAACATTCTTGTCCATTTCAGCTACACATACACCAACTGTGGCTTTCACAGGTCAGTGTATGTGAAGCTGTGATTGTCTTTAATGGCCCCCGGGGTAGAGTAGTAGAAATAGTGGATCGACCCCTGATGCCATGTGAAATGTTGGGGGCTATAGGGAGGTCCCAATATTGTGTTCTCAGTGGTCTGCAGAGGAGGTGAGTCCTTCAGCATCTCTGTTTGTTGCCCGAGAAGCCCCATTATGTGCATCCCCCTCTCCTTTTCCTGCCTGGACTCCGGAACCTTTCTCCATTGTTTCCTTCT